>NC_135785.1:250763544-251963544 GCF_051106095.1 Pogona vitticeps
CCAACTCAGGCAAGGAGACTATTTATGTGCATTCTTGTTTGGCACATGAGAACAAAACAATCAACCTTCACAGCTCAGACCTGTGGGTCAGGGATTCCCTATATCTACTCTAAACTAGTCAAGATGCTAGGCACTTCAAAGCTGCTTGTCTGCAAATGTCTCATTCTACAATTCTATCCTGGCTTCTCTGCCCTTATTTTGCACCTGGCTTCCACTGGTAAAAAGCAAAGCAAAGCGTGCTGCTTATATACCGCCCCATAGCACTTCAAGCACTCTCTGGGCGGTTTACAAGTTAATTATGCAGGCTATACATTGGTAGTTCTTGCCCAACAGACACTTTCCAAAGAGTGCAACTATTCCATGTGCACATCGAATTCCCCAACAGGATAGTGTCTCATGAGGCTAAAGTATACCCACCCCAGACCTAACACACACAGGCTCATGGCATAAATAGGTCACAATTTAATTCTGGTCATACTTGCTCTTGTTAATGAAAGTCAGGAAAAGTGGGGTTATTTGTACAGTAGCAAGATTGCTTCACACTTGATCAGCAGTGGATAGTCCATAGTTTTTAACTCAACAAAGATAAAAGGGAAACAGAAATCATTGCCTGTAAGATTCCATGTCTGAAAATTTTAACCCATTATCTCTAACAATTGCTATTTAGAGGTCACAGTCAAACCCATCATAAGCAGCAAAATGTACCAAAAGCACAGCAAAAACACTGAGATCAAAGCAGGCAGACAGAAAGTGGAAATAAAGGCTATTACTTGTTTATTGGAAAATCCACTGCTGATAACCCCACTTTTCCTGACTTTCATTAACAAGAGCAAGTATGACCAGAATTAAATTGTGCCACATATGCTGCACTTGGGTGGAATTGTTCTTATTACTGCTCTGAGAATTTCTCTGCCATTTTGGGCTAGAAACAGATGGCCATTCCCACTCCCCAGCTCTGGAGACCTGACCGTGGTAGGAAGGAGGGTCCATTCTCACACTGCCTTTTCTGGTTGAAGCAATTTAACAAGTTTTCGAAGCACTGCAAAAACCTACAGGTCTGTTTCACCAGGGGGTAAAAAGTAAAATGAAAGGCTACATCCAAAAAGAAAGAAAGAAAGAAAGAAAGAAAGAAAGAAAGAAAGAAAGAAAGAAAGAAAGAAAGAAAGAAAGAAAGAAAGAAAGAAAGAAAGAAAGATCAATGACCTGGGAAAACGGTCACAGGTCAGAGGCAGAACATAGGCTTTGCACAATGTACTCCAAACAATCTCTGATGCTCAGTCTCCAGTACATTTTGTTAAGAATGAGGAAATTCCTATTTCAAAACTTGGAGAGCTACTACCAATTATTGTATCTCAGAAGTGACCAACACACAAGTAGCAGATTGTGCCAACCATCTTTTACACTGACATGTTCTACAACTGAAATTCCTTCTTCTTCTTTCTGTTCCCTATCTCTTCTCAAAGAAGATCCTCTGTGCTTTCTGTCTGTAGGGTTCCATGGTGTAAGATGTTCAAACTTTGACAACAGACGCTGATTTTCAGCAAGATGGTCCTCTATGGGTGGGAGCAGAGAGTACAACATGGTTGTCTGGCACTGCTCAGTTGTCCATTAGGCATGCCTCTTTTTTTTAGACTGAAAATCCTATAATTTTCCATTCTTGGAGTCCACTAGACCAACCCACACCTACAGACAGTTAAATATGGCTCAACTGGAGAAAAGAGCTGGGAATGTTTTGTGGCCTTAGGTCTACTTCTACCGTAGCAGAAAGGAAGTTGCCCCACTGCTAGTTATGCTAGTTCACAAAGCCTTCTTAGCTAGGCATCTTCTACAGATAAGCCACATTTAGATGCCTGGAGGTGTGGATTTCTCAGATGGAACTCCCAGAACATAGAATTGTCAGATTTGTAATCTGTAAAAAAATTGTGAAAATCTCATCTCTGTTGCCCCATTCCTCATGCAGATATGCATTAGTACATTGAAAGCTGCTGCTTCTATTCTAGTGTGACCCGGAGAGAGAGAGAGAGAGAGAGAGAGAGAGAGAGAGAGAGAAGGAAAAAAAACACTATAAATTGCCTCAAATACTTTGTCCATGTAAGATTTGAAAAAATGGGAACCCTTGTTTTGTACAGTGTTTAGTTTTATCAGTTCTACTGTGCAGCATGGAACTGTGGTATTTAAAGCATGCAACTATTAAAAAGATAGAAGCATTTGAAATGCGAAGGGCACAAAGAATTTATTGGATCCAGAAGAGAGTGACCAGCAAAGTACTAAAGTGAATCAATAAAGATCAAGAAATTATAAAACACGTAAGAAGCAGAAAAGTAGAATACTTCAGTTATGTAACCAAAAACAAAAACACCAAAAAGTAGAGATTGTTGCAGGTGATGATTCCTGGCAAAATAAATGTGAAAAGAAGTTTAAGAAGGGTAAGCCCAGGTTGATCAGCTCTCTAAAAGAAACCATAGGCTTGAGTCTATAAGAACTAAGCAGGGTGGCTGAGAATAAGAGACTTTGGAGATTGCTCATTAATACGTCAGAGGCAACTTGATGGCACATAACAACAACAAGGTGAAGAAGTTCCTGAAAAGTCCTTAGGTCTGGGCTAGACCAGGCATAACATGGAGTTATTCCCCATGTAATGTTTCCCCCCCCAAAAAATGAAAAGTAGTCCTAGGACATAGCAAGCACTCATATATCTATGGAACATGCACACATAGAATTCCCCCATTCAGAGGTGATCTTGACTGGCCTAGGGTCACCCCTATGAATGAAACAGCTCTCTGCACATCTGTCTGTATGCACATACTCCCATTTTCTCAAACGTACTGAAAACCCAACAGCTGGGCACATGGCTTCAGACTGCACCAGCAGCAAGCGACAGGACTAGCCCAACTTTTCCCAGAACCTGGTTCCGGCATTTTTGCAGTGCATGGACAGATCCTATGAATAGGACAGCTAACATTTTGAGCAGGAGACAATCAGGAAGAGGGACTAATTAGTCTTTTTTTGCCCCCGTTCTAGATATCTGCTCCAAATCGCACACTCTCAGCTGCTCTCCTTTGAGCCCAGAGGAAAAGGCAGGATCTTTTCACCAGCGAAGAGATGAGCTTCTGGCTGGAGGTAGGCCTATGACACTGCTCTTCCAGTCCTGGTTGCAGCATCTCAGGGCTTATTTTCCTTTAAAAACAACCAGAAAGCAGCAGGAGAAAAAGACACTTACTGTCAAGTCATACTTAATTTGGTCCTTCTTTTGTGTGTGTAAGTGCCAAGAAGCATCGCTTCTCCTTTTCATGTCACAGAGTCTGTTCACGCAGATCGAGAAAGTGATCAAACACCATTGAAATGTGAAAAATCATAAAATGAACTTTGGCATGGATTCCAGCTGAACACATTTTTTGAAGTTTCCTCCTTAAAAATATAAAAAAAATGCCACGCAGCTGACTGTGAGATATATGCCAGATTGAAATGCATTTTGCAACCCGTCTCTCTGCTGTTCTCGTCCTATTTTGGATGTATCAGAATTTGTGGAGTGCCAAACGGCATAAATTTTAAATATGCCTTTCAGCCATTTAGATACTTTTCTCATTACTGGAGACGAGTTAAATTCATTGTCAAGGGAATAAGTACATTGGGCCAGTTATATCATTTACCCAGAATATTAGTTTGTTACTTTGCCATTTATAGGCAATAATGCAGCTGTGCTAGGCATTTGCCAATTGTTAATTGTGGATTCTTTTCCAAAAAAGAATAATGCATGTGCTAAGGGCGCTGAGGATTTAACCATCCAAAATCCTACGTAATAAAACATATGTGCCAAAGTATTTTAAAAGACCAGCGCTATCATCCAGCAATGCACTTGTTTTATTTATTTCTTTATATTAAAATCTTCTATTCTGCCTGTCTAGGCAAAATATCCATTCAAGGCAGCTTACAGCTTAGAGACAGCAAAACAATATAAATATGTCAGAGAATCAGCAAAAACAATAAAAATAGCAGAGGCAGAACAGTGAAAATAAGAAGCACAAAAGAGAAAAAAATACATAAAGGGTTCCAGCCAAAATAAAACAGTAAAACAATCAGATCGAGATTTTTGTGAGCCCCTGATTGAATGGGGCCATTTTGTCCTGCTCAACAAAAGAAGCTCTTCCAGGTTGGGAGGATCACTCCATCATACTCCGACCTGACTCTTTCACTCACCAGACCACCAGCATCTCCACTTTGCTGAGGATACTGCTTGGGAGGGCCTTAGCAGAGTGGTCCAGGTGTTGCACGCAGAAGTTCCCAGTTTAAAGTCCTTCCTGTTTTCAAAGGAACAGCTAGCATATGGTGGAAAGCCCTTCGCTTGAAACATGGGGAGCGACTATGGATCAAAATAAAGTGGTGCCTCACTTAATGGCGATAATCCGTTCCAGGAAAATCGCTGTTAAGTGAAAACAACCTTTCAAGTATTCAAAGAGTGCTGTCACATCTCTACTCAGTCTTCTTTTCTCAAGGCTAAACATGTCCAAGTTTTTCAGTCTTTCTTTACAGAGCTTGTTTTCCAGTCCCCTGATCATCCTTATTGCCCTCCAGTTTGTCTAAATCCTTCTTAAAATGTGGTGTCCAGAACCAGACATAGTAAACAAGAAGACCTAGCCAATGCTGAATAGACGGGGTCTAGTACTTCACAAGATCTTGAGACTGTACTTCAGTTGATCCAGCTTAAAATAACATTCGTCTTTTTTTGCAGCTACATCTCATTGTTGGCTCATATTGTGACTTGTGATCTATAACAATTCTAAGATACTTTGTATTTGTAGTTTTACCAAGCAAAACATCCTACATTTTGTAACTGTTCCTATAATGCAGTTGCTTGTTGTAATTGGTTTTGTTTTGTTTTGTGGTTAAACTGCAGTACTTCGACCAAGACTCTGTTCACAGTCTGAGATCAATCCCAAGGGGCTCAGGTAGCTGGCTTGAGGTTGACTCAGCCTTCCAAGATTGTTAAATTACTGGAGGGAGGACAGTGTGCAACCTGCATAATTAAATTGTAAACCACCCAGATAGTGTTTTAAGCAGTACATAAGCAGCACACTTTGCTTTTTACAAAAACAGTCTTCTTGTTTACTGGCATTCTATATGCAAGAGCATTTAGCTCTAATTTCATGATCAGTCCTGTTCTCAGGATGGTTTTTGAGTTGCCATCATTTAGTGGGGAGGAAGTAAAGCTCGAAAGGAAAATAAAGCAGGGTGCAACAAATATTTTGTCACGCTTCTTCATACCTTAAGTGCTAGAAGGGCCAGAGAAGGTCAGCTTGCAACTGAAGTGTTTTGTTATGAGCCTCCTCTCAGAGATGACTTCTGGATGCTGTGTAGGAGTTAGTATAATGACCTTCTTTTCACAGATAATAACAGCCAGAGATCTGTTGTCTGGGATGCATGACTTTCTTTGACAGGCATGCCTCCACACACATTTTCTGTCACGCTGATACAGGATGCTAAAACGAAATTCTGAGAAAAATAATTAGCTACCCAATCTGGAATGTTTCAGCTCTCCAGGGAGATGTAAACTAGTCATATAGACTAACGAACAAACATTTTTTTAAAAAGTCATTCTTCTGCTTTTCATGAAATTCCTCAGCTATTTCTCCTGAGAAAGAAGTCTCAAGATTCATTGTGTTTCATTTCACAAACAGACCAGTCCTATTCTATGTAACCTAACTCTGATAAGGGCTTAGGTGGAATTAAAAAATGAAGAGAGTTAAAATGAACAGAGTTCCTTTCAGTGGCATGACAATGGCGCAAAACAGCAACGTCTACATCTAGGGGTAATGGTGGCAATTACCCTTGTATATCTGAATGCACAAATTTGTTGTGTGAACCAATCTTTAGTATAGTGTCCTCCTGTCTATGGAGTAAACTATATAATTCTTCCTGGCAAACAGTTCTTCTGCCCCAGGAGTTAGCAACTTTGGCTGGTCTGAAAGCCACTCCACTTCAAGGTGAAATATGCAGCATGGTGCTGACATTCCACTTAAAAACAATGAGTGTGGGAAGTGCATACCTTGTTCTATCATTGAGCCAGGCTTCTGGGAGTGCAATTCTCCTTTAAAAGATGTGCATGTTCCCACACACACATGGATTTGGAGCAAAAATGGGGTTTCAATCCTCTGTCATTATTCCGACACTGAATTGTAGCAGCAAGGGGAAAGCAAATGAAATGTAGTGGGGTCAAGCAGTCCAGGGGCCATGGATTCAAATTCAACCAAAGAGTTGAATATAAATTTTCTTGATTTTGATCTCATTCTCCAACCAGTTAAGGTTAAGTAGACTCCCCATTCTATTAACCAAAGTATTAGGTACCCACTCAGCATGCTCTCATCTGCAAATCTAATAAAATATGACACAAATAATAGAAGAAAATATAAGAATATTCCCAGTTCTCCTTAATCATTTATAAAGGGGAACAAATTTGGCCCAGGACAGATTCCTCAGGCACTCACTTGTACCAGAATAACAGCCTGGCATAACAATAAAATTACTATGGGCTGGCTTTGTCTGGCTCATATTTTATCATATTTTATTCTAGAATTGCATCGGAGGGGCTTATCACATGCAGTTGGGAGTAAAAGCTAAAATTAGGCTAAGATTTGACCCTCTGTCCATTACATCACACAAGCTATTTGAATCACAATTGAATGTTGATAATTTGTGAAGACTCCCAATTCCCTCCACATTTAGCTTATAATAAATAAATACATCAAATCCAGCCAGATCTTGCCCAAATGTATTAACTCTGAGTCAATAAGTTATGAAAATCAGAGCAGAGTGAAACCCCCAGCTCATAATTTTCAAATGTAAAGATAAACCAGAATGTGGAATTGAAGCTGTAATAAAATTTTCTGCCTTAATGCATAAAAATGACTTACCACAGCATGGGGAAATACGTTTGTCAACTAATAATGTCTGTCTTTAGGACAGATGAATTCATTATTCCCAAGATGATAAGAGACAAAGAAAAGGAATAAAAGAAACTCTCCTTCTTTAATGGGAAAATAAGTCTTCCTCGAGATACGAGGACTGCTCTTTCTGTTCTAGCGCTTTTGCTTGTTTGGTATAAAACTATCGTAAAGCTGCTGTCAAAACTCACTTCAAAGTATATGTTTTGACCTCCAAAGCCCTATCCCTTCTGACTCAGGTTATTCTCTCCGTATGCAACTTCTTCTACTATTTAAGGCAGATTTCTTCAACCTAGTGTTCTGCAGATGTACAGTACAGTACTGGGGTTCAGCTGATGTCACTGGGGGCTGGGGGATACCCAGCTAGATTCAGCACCTTGGAGAGTTCATCTGTGGTTTGATCTGAAATCTAGAGTCAATTCACTATTCCCACAGAGTCTTCAACTATCATTGTTGGGCAGTATGAATGCTCAGAACAGTAGCCCGGTGTGTGTGTGTGTGTGTGTGTGTGTGTGTGTGTGTGTGTGTGTGTGTGTGTGTGTGTGTGTGTGTGTGTGTGTGTGTGTGTGTGTGTGTGTGTGTGTGTGTGTGTGTGTGTGTGTGTGTGTGTGTGTGTGTGACAATGGGGAAAGTTGAGATACGAGTCTCCTTTTGTTTCTTTTTTCAAATAAATGCATTTGAAACACTGCATTTTACTATTCTTCTCTGCGAGTTAGTTTTGGTTTGGTAGGAATGGGAACATACAATATCACAGCCTTTATATTACTAATCTTTGTTATGGCCTGAACCTAATTAGTAATTCCCATTCATTAACAGGCCTATTGAATCAATGAGATTTAGAAATGTTTGCACCATTCAACAATTGATTTAAGTGGGATTACTTTAGCTGAGACTACCGGCTGGATTTAAAAGTAGCAGGAGTAGCAATAATAATACTATAAATGTGCCATCCAGTTGCTTCTGACTTATGCAGATCCTTTACAGCAGTGGTCCCCAACCTCGGGCCTCCAGATGTTCTTGGACGTCAACTCAAGAAATCCTGGCAGCAGAGTTGGTGGTGAAGACGTCTGGGAGTTTGTAGCCCAGGAACATCTGGTGGCCCAAGGTTGGGGACCACTGCTTTACAGAATTTCCTAGGTATAAATTACTGCAACACCACCAGCTCTGTGGTGCCCAGCCTGGTGAAGAGCCACATAAAGTTGAAAGCTAGCTTATAGTTGTGATTTTTAAGTGGTCTAATGAAGGTTCTACTCATCCTTGCCTCTGAATAATATCAGACAGTTCCCTTCTTTGGATGATGCTCTGGGACTGATCAACTTGCCAAATCTAGAGAGGTTGGCTTCTCATTGAACTCTTCAGCCAGCTATCAATTAGATTTTAAACACATCACAGGTTTGCTGGGTCTCTTCGGTTGAATTCTGAGGAGGACTGCTATGCTTACTTCAGGTTTCATGGAGGGAGAGGAAGGGCAGGATCTGTTCTCAGTTATCCCAGACTGCAGGACATGTAATGATGGACTCAAATGACAGGAAGCCAGGTTTAGGCTAAATATCAGGAAAAACATCTTAACTGTTAGAGCAGTATGAAAATGGAATCAATGACCTCCGGAGATGGTGAGTGCTCCAGCGCAGGAGGTACTTAAAAGAAATGTGGGCACCTGTCAGATCTGCTTTGACTTGGATTCCTGCCTTGAGCAGGGGGTGGGTGGGTTTGATGGCCGTATAGTCTCCTTCCAACTCAATTATTCTATGATTCAGAATGAGCATTAGTGGGAGAGGGGAAAGTTCAATTTTTGTGCATGAGATAGCTTACCAGTTTAGAGTAAAGGTGTGTGTGTGTTTAACCCGAGTTGTGGCTGTATCATGTTTTTGCCTGAAAAATTGAGGTGTGAGTGGAGGGCAAGAATAGAGAGCCAGTGGGTCTATACCCTTTAGCCAATTGGTCCCTTGGCACAGAGCTTGTAATGAAATACCAGCAGTGGAGCTTAAGAATTTATTTTGTTGCACAAGCCCTGGAAATAATAGCTACAGCAATGCAGGGCCTGGAGAAAAACTTCTCCTTGGGTTGGCAGTGAGCTTTCTGAAAACTGTAGAAGCAGGATATGATCTGGAAGAGCCCACCCTCCACACTTAGTGAACCCCACATAGGAAGGTAGCCCTACCAGGAATGAGATCAAATGCTGAACATTGTGGGTGAGCATTTTGCTTTCTGCCTGCTTTCAAAAAATGACAACGTATGTCTTCTTACTTGCATTCAGGTTGTTCTGGAAGCTAATTAACTAGGTTTTATCTGGATTCTGGACTTAATGGATCTGAATTTCCCTCATGCCCATTTCCACAATTAGTTGGTGCAGAAGTGGTTCCAATCCAACCGCCAACCAATGTTTCCCTGCCCCATCATCCCGGTTTTGTGATGACCATGTTATTTTCACTGAAATGCCACTAGCCTGTGTAGAATATTGGGTAGAATCCTATTGGTGTTTATATAAAGTTTGCGTAAAATGCAGCAGCAAATGGATGAGGTGCTGGAGAATATCTTAACTGCAGTTAGGCACATGACCAGGCACCCCATCAATTAGCTGCAATTAATTGTGTGAAGTTATGCAAACCTTTTGTAAATACCAATAGGATTCTGTCCAGTATTTATTTGATATGTCTCTCTGTTTATCACCATCTAAGAACCAGTGTGGTGTAGAAGAGAAAGTATTGGAAAGTATCATTTAGTCATGTCTGACTCTTTGTGACCCCATGGACCAGAGCACGCCAGGCCCTCCTATCTTCCACTGCCTCCCAGAGTTGGGTCAAATTCATGTTGGTTGCTTCAATGACACTGTCCAACCATGTCATCCTCTGTCGTCCCCTTCTCCTCTTGCCTTCACACTTTCCTAACATCAAGGTCTTTTCCAGGGAGTCTTCTCTTCTCATGAGATGGCCAAAGTATTGGAGCCTCAGCTTCATGATCTGTCCTTCCAGTGAGCACTCAGGGTTGGTTTCCTTCAGAATTGACAGGTTTGTTCTCTTTGCAGTCCAGGGGACTCTTAAGAATCTCCTCCAGCACCACAATTCAAAAGCATCAATTCTTCGGTGGTCAGCCTTCTTTATGGTCCAGTTGTCACTTCCATACATTGCTACTGGAAAAACCATAGCTTTGACCATGCAGACCTTTTTCGGCAAGGTGATGTTTCTGCTTTTTAAGATGCTGTCTAGGTTTTTCATCCCTTTCATCCCAAGAAGCAGCCGTCTTTTAATTTCATGGCTGCTGTCATCATCTGCAGTCATCAGAGAGCCCAAGAAAGTAAAATCTGTCACTGCCTCCATGTCTTCCCCTTCTATTTGCCAGGAGGTGATGGGACCAGTGGCCATGATCTTAGTGTTTTTTTATGTTGAGCTTCAGACCGTTTTTTGCACTCTCCTCTTTCACCCTCATTACAAGGTTCCTGAATTCCTACTCACTTTCTGCCATCAGAGTGGTATCATCTGCATATCAGAGGTTGTTGATATTTCTTCCAGCAATCTTAATTCCGGCTTGGGATTCCTCCAGTCCAGCCTTTTGCATGATGTATTCTGCATATAAGTTAAATAAGCAGGGGGACCCAGGATACCTGGGTTCAAATCCCTGCTCAGACATGGGAGCTGGGAGAGGGGTGGCAATGGTAAACCTTTCCTTGACTTGATGGCACTTAGCGGAATATCTCTATCTCTATCATGTCCATTGTATCCATGGAAAATGTTGCTTTGGGAAGTGGATATTTGTTGTGTTCTCAGAATCTTGACAAGGGTTTCTGAGAAGGAATCCCTGTGATGCCCTCAAGTCCAGGAGGTCAAATGGCAGGCTTTACATAAAGCTGCCCTGTGTTTACAGCACAGATAAACACAAGACTTCTGTCTCCAGACAGAGTCATTAACCTGACACCTTGTACAAGCGATAAACCTATTGGAAAGAAACCCAAAACCCTGCAGACAATGTCGAAGGAAAAGCAGGCCATCAGTTAAAAAGCTAGATTCATTACGAGGCTCCTGCTGCCGTCCGTGGCACAAAGGCACTTCTTACAAATAAAGCAGCCTGCTGATCAGAGCAGGGATTGGTGTGCTGCTGATCACAAACAGGCTTTTTTTGGGGGGGGGGGGCAATAAAAAGAAAATGGCTAAGCAACTCAGAGGGGAACCGATGGAGGATTAGGGAAGGGCTGGCCCAGAAACAGTCTCAATATATATAAAGAACTGCTAGATACCTCAGTGATTTAGGTCTCTGGCTGTGGAGCCAGAGGCCAGGAATTCAGTCCTCACTTGGCCTCCTTAAGAAGGGCTGACTCAAGGATCCATATGGTTCCTTCCAGTTCTGCAGTTCTAAGATTCTCCTCCTCCTCCTCAGTCAAGTCAATTCTGATTTATGGGAACTCTTTTCAGGGTTTCCAAGTAAAGAATATTCAGAAGGGGTTTACTCTTCCCTTCTTCTGGGCGCGTCGTAGGACTGTGCTGCTTGATCAAGCCCACACAGACTGGCTCTGCTCTCAGGAGGCCCAGTGGGGAATCGAACTCTGAACCTCTGGTTCCACAATGAGATACCTAACCGACTGTGCTATCCAGCCAGCTTCATCTATTATCCAAGTATAGAAATACCACAAACCACAAATTTATGAATTTTCCCCACATGGTAACCAGGGACTGTCTAAGAAAAAACAACAAGAACTCAGCCTGAATCAATCCAAATCAACAAATGAGTGATTTTTGACAGAATAGAATAGAACCCTTGAATCAATGGGAACTCGGTAAATCAACGCTGATGCAAGTTCCATTTAGTCAATAGCTCTACTTTAATTGGGACTAAAAACTGGGTGCGAACGACCACAAAACTTTCTCAGTTAACTTGCAGCACAATATTGTTGCAATGTAAAATAAAATGGAGATATAACATGGTGAAAAAGGTTAGGAATAAATCTTTTTTCCCCCTGTTGCTGTACTTTTGTGTGCAAATTGCTGTATTTCTTTAAATAATGCATTGATTGAAATCCAGCAGTGTTGTTGTTGTTGTTGTTGTTGTTGTTGTTGTTGTTGTTGTTGTTGTTGTTGTTGTTGTTGTTGTTGTTAAGCTGAGAACTGCAGAGCTATAAGACTCGGGCTCAGACTTTCAGACCCAAAGACTTGCTGACATCCCTGCTATCTATTTTCACTCCATAAGATGCGCCTTTCCATAAGACGCACCAATTTTTTAGGAGAAGAAAACAGGAAAATATAATCTGTTTTCTTCGCTCCATAAGATGCACAGACTTTCCACCCCCCTGTTTTGTGGGGGAAAAGTGTGTCTTATGGTGCGAAAAATACGGTATCTATCTGGGAGAGCAAGCCCCCAGCGTGCTACCTTCACCACCTGGACCGTACCTCAGTGCCTTGAACTGCCAACAAAGTTGTGATATAAAAAGAAAGACATGAAGTAACCTATAACAACCAACCAGTCACCTGCATCCCCTTGCTGATACCCCAACTAATCCACACCAGTAATACAGATTAACATTTTTGCCCAACCTATGACAGCAAAACAAGCAAAGAGGGAAGGGGAAGGGGAAATCAACCCCTCTTTAATTAACTGGCACTTACAGTCTCAGTGACTCACTCTGAAACATTATTATAAAGAATAAGATTGTTCCATTTACTTACAAAGGTAAATATATCAACAAACTAACAACATGACTGTTTTTAACAACTCAACATCAGTATACTTTTACAGACATTTTCTACCAACCACTATCAATGGACATTAACAGCCTTTTTTCCAAGGAAAAATACTCTCTTAATATAGAGGGGGGGCCTCCCTTTGAAATCTGACACACAGGAGAGAAATACTGTACTGGTTAATGGGCTGGACATATTGACAGTTACTCCCAACCTAAAAAGATCCTTCCTAGTCAAAGAAGCTGAAAGATAGCATATGAGGTTGTAGACCCCCCCAACAACTACCAGATAGCTCAGTGGTTTAGAGGAGTTGGGAGTTTGATTCCACACTGTGGCTTGTTGACAGGGGCTGGACTAGATGATTCACATGGTCCCTTCCAGCTCAGCAATTCAAAGATTAAGCTTTAGGATTTAACTTCAACCACTACCAAGGAGTCCTAGGTAAGTCTGCATCCTCATTTTTATTCTTCACAGCAGACTGGAAACAAACCCCAAATCTCTCCAGAGGGTGATTAATACAGCACAGAAGATTGTTGGGTGTCCCTGCCCCACCTTGGTGGAATTGTACAGGTCCTGTTGTCTTAAAAAAGCACAAAATATTATAAAGGACACATCCCACCCTGGACACTCTTTGCTTGAACTACTGCCATCAGGAAGACAATATAGCTCTATTAAAACAAGGACAAATAGATTTAAAAACAGTTTTTATCCAAGGGCGATGACTTTGCTAAATTTAGTTAGGATTTAATCTGACCTTACTGTGCATGTGAATGTATTTTGTTGCTGTTGTATTATGCTGGAATTTTGTAAGGGGCTTACATGGAGTTTTTAGCTGAATGAGTGATGCCCTGTCTGGATAGCACTCTGGTGATTTCGTTGTACATGTAACGACAATAAAGTGTTATTCTATTCTATTCAAGCGAAGTCTAGGCTTGATTATTCCCAAGATAAGGTCCACAGATATCCAAGGTATAAACCAGGTATGGTGGCAAGGTTGAGAAAGTCCATGGGTTGAACCAGATCTTTAAAAATAGTGGATAAATTCTTCACATTTGGGGACCATTTACCCCAAGATCCAAATATATGCCTCAACCTGCACAATTATATTTGGATAATCTGGACCATACTGAGAACTCAACACTTTCAGGATTCTGCAGAAATGTCCACTCTGGTATGAGACATAAAAGTGGCTACACCCACTCGCCTACACTTGAGAAACAGTTGCATTTTAAAGTGCAATATGTTACGCTCTTGCTCCAAGCAAATAACTTGTTTTCAGCTGCTTATACATTATAAGGCTTTTAGAGCAATTGGCTTAAAATTCAAAACACTTATCTCTGAGTTTCACACTTACAGTATATCAGTTTGAGCTCTATTGAGTTTGCTACTGTTGCTCAATTTCAGTTTCAGCTTTACAGAAGTGCTGGAAAAAGTGGGAGAGAAAGATTAGCTATAGAAGGAGATTTGGCTTTAAATAAGTACATCCAGGTAGGGAGTTTTGGGGAACTGGGATTCCCTTCGACTTTTGAACAGGAGAGATTTTATCACTATGGGTTCTTTAGCCATCTTAAAAGCTTTTTTTTGTCATTGCCTAACATGTTAAAGCTTTCAAGAATGTCAGCGAGCTTAATTGTCCACAAACAATATCACAGAATCACGGACTTAGAGAGTTGAAAAATCCCTAAAGAATTGGTGGAACAATATTTTTCATATTGTTGGTTCGTGTGATTTATAAGTTGGCAGTGTTTTGGGATTGTTTCCTTTGTCTTATGTGTTGCACAGAGTCAGTAATGATGTGGACAATAAAAAGTAGATACAGTGGTGCCCCGCATAGTGACATTAATCCGTTCCGGATTAATCGTCGCTATGAGGAAACATCGCTAAACGGATCGAAAAACCCATAGGAACACATTAAACTTGGTTTAATGCGTTCCTATGGGGCCCAAACTCACAGTTGAGCGAAGTTCCTCCATAGCGCCGCCATTTTCACGCCCTCGGTAAGTGAGGGCAGGGCGCGAAAACACTTGCGGCAGCTATTTTGGGCGTCCGGCAGCCATTTTGGAACCGCTGATCAGCTGTTCTAGGAACATCGCAATGCAAAGATCGGTAAGCGAAACGCTTACCGATCATCGCAATGCAATTTTCGCCCTATCTAACCATCGCAATGTGGTCACATTAGCAATCTAAAAAAAATAGAACGCTATGCGAATTTGTCGTTAAACGGTGCACTCGTTATGCGAGGCACCACTGTACAGTGATGGCAAGGTATAAAAAGATGACCTCAACCCACATAAGTTTACTTTAACACTATGAAAGGCTTTTCTGAGCACTCCTGAAGCTTCCATCCTCAGCTATGATTCCGGTGGTGATACCACTGTGACAAACCCAGACCTACCGGGATATGTCACACAGTTACACTAAGCTGCCACCAACCATTCCCTTTAAGAAGTCACACAGACCAGGGATGGATTTTCAAACAAACAAGGAATAAGGTTTATTTTAATTTCCTGTAATCGACACAAAACCTAATGCTCCCATCAGGCTTGTCCTCGGAGAGGACCAAGGACTAGAAGAGGGGACGATTATGTTCTCCCTCAGCATCTCGTCCAGCTCCTTCCGCACCTTGTCCCTATAGGGTCCCGTTACTCGGTATGGGGATACTGCCTGCGGGGGTGCATCCCCTGTGTGGATCCGATGCATCACTCCCTTCACTATCCCCGGCTTGTTGGAAAACACCTGTTGATATTTATTAAGCAGCATTTTTAGTTCTTGCTGCTGGTCTTGGGTGAGTGCAGGACTGATCTTTACCTCCTCTGGGTTGTATTTTACTTCCCCTCTACCCTCCCAGAAGGGCAATTCCGCTTCCTCACTCTCAGCTGCTTTTATAGCAAATAGAACCCTCTGTTCCCCTCTGTAGTAGGGTTTTAGGGCATTCACATGAACCACCCTCCTTGCTTGGTTCTCCTCCTGCTCTATTAGGTAGTTCAGGTCTGACATCTTGGAAATGACCCTATATGGTCCTGCCCATTTGAGCTGCAGTTTATTCTCTCTGCAGGGCCTAAGCCAAAGCACTTCCTCCCCTGGGTCAAAGTGCCTCTCTCTAGCTTTGTGGTCATACCATGTCTTCTGTCTGACCTTCTGAGCTTGCAGGTTTTCTGCTGCCAGCTCTAGATTTCTCCTTAGGTCATTCATCAAGGTGTCTATGTATGTCACAACGTCTTGTGGGTCATCCTGGGTGATCTGCTCCCAAATTTGTTTGATCAAATCAAGGGGCCCTTTCACCCCTAAGTGTGCAGCAACCATGTCAGAGTGACCCCTTTGTAAGATCCTGGGGCGATACTTTTCAGGTACCACCAGCTGACTTCTGATCCCCTCTCCCCCTTTTGGGATATTCCTCAGGGTTTCTCTATATAAAATCCCCTTCTTCTCCAGAAATCTCACTGGGGTTTCAGGTGTTAGCTGGGCGTCAGTCACCTGTTCAAAACACTTTTGGAGAGTGGCGTCTGCCTTTTGCTCCTGTCCAAATCTGCTGTCTGTGGTTAAGGTTTCCACCACAGCTTCTGAACTCCCCTCTGCTTCCGTCTCTGGCTCATCATTACCCCCCTGAACTGTCCCTGTGGTGGCTTGTGAGCGTGTAATCACTAGCACCCGTTTCACATGTTCAGCCAGGTCATTTCCCACGAGCACGGCTGCTGGCAGAGTTGATGAAATCGCTAGCCGCCAATCTCCCCTCCAGCCTTGAAAGTGGACAGGTACCTCTGCTACTGGCAGAGAGATTACCTGCCCCTCAATCCCTGCCACCTTTATGCTCTCATTTGGGATTATGAACTCCCTAGGAATAATATCTGGATGGCACAGGGTTACCTGGGAACAAGTGTCCCGCAGCCCCCTATACTGACGGTCAAGTATTCCTACGTCCACCCCTGCTGTCTCAAACAACTGAGAATCTGTTTTTATCAGCAAGCAGCGCTTTACCTCTATAAGAGGACCATTTTCCTCAGCCTGATCAGCAGAGGTAGCTGTTCCAGACTGAGTAGTCATGGCAACAGGCTCCCTCTGTGACCCTGAGCCTTGCTCTTTCTGGACACAGAACACAGCTTTTGGCTTGGTTCCACTAGACTCCTGAGGCACCATTCCTTTTAGCTGCTTTAATTTCTCACATTCTGAGATTAGATGACCCTTTCCCTGACAGAAATAGCATTTTCTGGTGTATTTTGATTCTCTCTCATCTTGTTTTGGCTTTCCCTCCAAAATCTGAGGTCTTAGTTTCATGTCTGAGGGCTTCCCTTCACCATGGGCCCCTCCCCCTTGCTGGCTTTTCCCTGGTCCCTGAGAGTACTTGCTGTAGGTTTCTTTGGGTTTACCTACAGATTTCCCCTCACCCAAGGGCTTTCTTATTTGGGAAATAAAATCTGCGATTTCTGCGGCTGCTGCCACAGATTTCGGTTTCCTTTCCCTCACCTGGAATTTCAATTCCCCATGCAGGACTGAATAGAACTGTTCCAGCGCTATCAAGTCTTTAAGCTGCTCATAGGTCTCTATTCCCTCCTGCGATAGCCATTTCTCAAGCAGCCTCACCAATTGGGCCCCCACTTGGGTAAAAGTCTGTTCTGGTTTTTTTGTGAGGGACCTGAATCTTTGTCTCAGCTGCTCTGCATTTATCCCATGTCTGGCAAACACCAGTTTCTTAAACTCTGCAAAATCTTTCATCAGTTCCTCAGGCATCTCGGCATAAACCTCAGCCAGGCTACCACTGATTAAAGATCGCATGATGGTCATCTTCTCAGTTTCCCTCACTGAGAAGTCCACAAACGCTCTTTCCACTAAGGAAAAGAACACCTCAGGACAATCTCCCTTGTGGTACACAGGGAATTTCTTCAGGTCAGCCTTAGACAATGGGCCTCCCTCAGAATCCCTATTATTATTATTGTTCTGGTTCATCAGTTCCAGTTTTCTTAATTCAAACGCCATTCTCTCTCTCTCCAATTCAAATTGCCGCTGTTTCTCTCTTTCTCTTTGCTCCATTTCCCTCACCCTCAGTTCATGCTGTTGGGCTAGGAGTATTTTTCTGAGTTCTGGGTCCTGCTCTCCTGTGCTGTCACCTTGCACTGAGCCAAATTCATCCTCAGAACCTTGGTCAATCTGGGGGTCTTTCACTTCACTCATTTCTGCTACTTGGCTTCGAGTCAAGGGCATAACCCCCCCTCAGAACAGGCTGCTTTAAAAAGTCAAGCCTCAAAATAAAACGACCACTTTTTTTCCTTTTTGCCTCAGAACCAGCTCTCCCTAGAGATTGCTGCTGTTCTTCAGCACTAACTTGCAACAGTATCAAGTCAGAGCCTACCCCCCTCTGCTGGGCCTCTCAGCTGGCAAGCTAGCTCGCTGTTGCTACGCAGTTTTCAGCTTTTTCCCGCCAAAACTAGGCTGCCTCAGAGCACCTTAATCTAAGTCTCCCCAGTTGGCACATTCTTCTACTAGCGCACCTCCCCGTGAGGTACACCTAGAAGATTACCTACGTGCCTCAGACTGTCCCTGACTAGACCCCCCTTGCTCTGGGCACACTTGCCAAGGCTTTGCTGGACCGCTGGACAACTGGACCAGTCGTATCCCACACGCTGGACACCAATCAATGTGACAAACCCAGACCTACCGGGATATGTCACACAGTTACACTAAGCTGCCACCAACCATTCCCTTTAAGAAGTCACACAGACCAGGGATGGATTTTCAAACAAACAAGGAATAAGGTTTATTTTAAATACACACAGGGAAAAATAAACAATCAGGTAAATAAGATAAAGTAACGTGGCTTATTCTCACTCATACAAGCATACAGTTTGGTTCACCCAGAACCCTTAACTTAAAGCACAGACCCTGAACCTATCAGTGCTGGCTAACCAACAGACACCTGAACCTATCAGGTTGGTACTCTGACACACAGAAGTACCCTGTCTGACACTCAGACTCCCACAACAGCTTCTTCTTCCCAGCTGCTGCTTCGTCACAACCCAGTGTCTCACAGTGTCTGTCTCAGCATCTCCCTCACCACACAGGCATCACATTTATATACAGTACAGCCCCTCCTCCTGATGTCCCGCCTTCCACTCCCCATAGGATGGAACTTTCCCTCCAAACCCATGACAGACAGGTAACATCAGTGCTGTTATGTAACAACCACATCTGGAATGCTCTCTTTATGCTGTCCTTTCCCTTAAACATTACATCTGCTATGTCTGATATCCTGACCAAAAAAAGTTTGTCATCTTTCTCAGGGTCAAACTAGACATTAAAGAGAATATGTATTCCCTGTGACTAGCAGTTTTCCCTCTCATGTCAGTGTTTCTTCAGCGATGCCTGATTCAGCAATCAGTAAATCCATGTTTGCCAAAAGAAAGCACTCCAGATGCTAAATTCTGGTTGGTTGCTCCAGATGGGAATCCTCCTCCTTCTCTTCACTCCCTTTTGCAACCATACATGTTCTCACATCTTGAGGCGAGATACTCAAAGCTAATTCCCTTGTTTTAGCACAATAAGTAGAAAACCACCCATCAACAATAAAGTGATAGCAAATTAAGCAAGGACACATTGCTTCCCTTTAACTGTAGTTCTTCATCTGTGAATTCATATATATGGGTTCATTCTATACCTGCATGAAATTCCTTGAAATTTTCTAGAGACATAAGAGGGTGGGGAGCAAATGAGTGGGCAGGCAGACAAGCAAACAGGGGGCATGCATAAGCAAGCAGGTGGGCATGTGGGCAGGCGAGCAAGCAGAGTGGACAAGTGAGCAGGCCAGTGGGCGGGCAGGCTGGTGGATGGACTAGCAAGCGGAGGGCAGATGATGATGAAGAGGAGGAGGAAGAAGAGTATCCTGTAAAGATTTCAAATTCTGGGCTGGTTCTTTATTTTTAAAATAAGACACTCCCACTGCATGGAGAATTAGTGCAGGGAAAGTGATTTCCTGTATGCAGAATTAGTGCAGGGAAAGCACCCCAGAGGGAGACCACAGCTGCGATACAAGGAGATCTGCAAGCGGGATCTGAAGGCCTTAGGAATAGACATCAATAGATGGGAAACCTTGACATCTGACCGTTCAGCCTGGAGGCAGGTGGTGCAGCATGGCCTCTCCCAATTTGAAGAGACCCTTGTCCAGCAGGCCAAGGCAAAGAGGCAGTCCTGAAACAAGCAAAATCCTGAAACAAACAAAATCAGGGAGCTGGACAGGGGACAGATTGTATTTGTCTTCAGTGTGGAAGGGATTGTCACTCTCGAATTGGCCTTCTCAGCCACACTAGACACTGTTCCAAAACCTCTATTCAGAGCACATTACCATAATCTCTCGAGACTGAAGGATGCCTACACACTCCCACTGACGGTTTTGGCATTTACCAGTTTTACTAACGGTTCTGCAGGTCTGGAAGGTCTTCTATGCCTACAGTGTTGTACTACTATCTTCCATTTGCATTTCATGTAGCACCAACAAATTGCCAATAAAACAATTAGCTCTAGTCTGTAAATGTACTTCACATCGATCAGAGAGTAGCTGAAAAAGCAACAGTGTTGTAAACATTTCAAAATACATTTGATGTCCTTGAAACCATAGATGGTAGAACACTAATAAGACATGGTGAGAAAACTGCATTTTCAAAGAATTGTGGCCTTCTGAGCATGCCATTATTTAAACTTGTCACCGTAGCTTCTGGTAACTGGATGAGACATGCTTAACCAAGAAATTATCAGGCTGGAAAGAATTATGCTAAGAACATGGTTTAAATCAGAAAATACAACAGTAGCAATGCTATATTTCTTTGTGGTCTCATTCCAGATACTCTGTTATTTATACCCTCTTCACTCAGATTTTCCTATATGTGGATATTTCAGCAGCACTTAGATATTAGATGGAGTACAAAGCTATCCACAATCACTATGGATACATACTGGCTCATCATACCAAGTAACAACTGGCTCACTGAATCAATGGAACTTATGGAGGAGCTGACTCACCAAATTCCCATTGATTCAATAGACTTACTCTGCTTGCAGTCTACTACATTCAGCAACAAGGATTTCAGTCATTAGTGTCTTTATGAATTTCAGAAATGTATTCTGAGAGCAGGGAAGCATGTTTTTCTTCTAATTCCTCAGGTTCCTTCTTCCCTACTGCCCACTGACACTGGTTCATTCCCCCATGGTACCATTGAAGAATACTTTGAGATGCCATGCAAGAGCATTACGGGAAGTTAAAAGCAGTGGCTGCCCAGTAACAAGGAGCCAGGAAAAACATTATGAAATTCCCCCAACTTGCTCATTAATTCCATCCCATTCCAAGTCGTTTTAAAAAAAGGGAGCAGGATCCCCTGCTATATTTTTCAGCCTGTGAATTATGATGCTGAAATATGGCGCCAGGCATATTTTCTCAGCCCTGTTCCAATACTAGGTGTGATGGATGACCTGGCCTTTCTTGACCAGAGATACCTTTGGTAGCGGGCATCTTGATAGATGCAATGACATGCCTCTCCACACCTACAAATCAGGAATGTTCACACCCAAAGACAAATGTCTTAATCAGTCTTGGAAGTGCAGGAATGGAAGATGGGGAAATGTGTCAGTTTTGTTTCTCTTGGATTCAGAAGTTTAAAAAAAAAAATCTTCCAAGTTCTTTCCATCCTGAATATGAAGAAATGAAATGAAAAACCATTCTCAACAATCTGCACCAGCCAACATTTTACCTGGCTGCAGAGAGGTGTTAAAGATGAAAAGTTTCTTGGCATGAACTGTAAGTAGATGAATAAATGAAAAATGAAGTTGCAGCTTCCGTTCACTGCAAATATGGTGGGATACACAGAGGTGTTGGAGTTTTGTTTGCAGACTCACTTCCTATCTGTAGTTAGTGTGACTGAGAGGGACTTTTCTAGGATGAGATAATTGTATATCTACCCAGCATTAACCAATTGTTCCCTCTAGCCTTTGGTTTCAAAGAAAGCCCAGCTTTTCTGCTAAGTGCCTTTCCCACCTCTCTTTTCTCAGCTGGAAGCAGTTGTTTGTTCCTGTTGATCTGTTCAGTTGGTTGCTAGTCTGTGATTTCAAGCAACTGTAAGTAAAGAAACATTTTTATTCTTTCTCCTACAAATTTCTCAAAGTGAGCTATTGAGACTTTAAGTACCAGTTAAAGAAAAATGGGTGGACTCTGGGGAGCTTGTAGCTACTATCCTCTGTGGATCTCTATACTTCTACTGCATAGAAGAAGAAAAGAATTTTGGAAGAAATTCAAAATGCAACAAGAAATACAATGCCAAAATCGTAAGAGTGAAGATCTGAAAGCCCTGGGTCTGGAAGACTGAATCTAAAGCCGTTTCCATCCCGAATATGAAGAAATTTGCTAACTTGAGTAAAGTTTTACAAAGCTGAAATGAAATGAAATTCTTGCCGATTGGTAGTTTATTTAAATTGGCCGAAACTTAGCTAAAAGAAAGTTCATTGTTGTCCAGCTCTTGTAACAAAAGGAATGAGTGGTCCAGGTCAAGGTGGACAGCAGCTTCATCTCCGAGGTTCTAACTGTGTCTTGGTGATCTTTGTCTAATATTTATATTCATTCATTCATTCATTCATTCATTCATTCATTCATTCATTCATTCATTCATTCGATTTATATACTGCCCATCTAGAACATGTCTACTCAGGGTGGTTTACATATAATATAAAAATAAACTAAGATAAAATCCAGATTAATTCAAGATGGGAAAGGAAAAAAGAAAGGGGGGGAGAAGAGGAAGAAGAAGGAGAAGAGAAAAGAAAAAGAAGAAAAGGGGAGGTAAGCTAGGTAATTGCTGTAGGGAAGGCATGCCTCTATAGCCATGTCTTCAAGTTAGTCTTGAAGGCCCTCAGCGAGGGAGCCAGGCGGATCTCTACAGGTAAGTTGTTCCAAAGGTGAGGGGCCACTGCCTAGAAGGCCCAATTTCTATTTTTTTCCCCCACCGAGCCTCTCTTGGAGTTAGGCCCCTCAGCTGCCCAGCCTGACTGGAGCAGGTGATATGGGTAGAACTGGGCAGAAGAAGGCGCTCTACCAGGTATAGAGGTCCTAAACTGTTAAGGGCTTTATATATAATGGGTAACACCTTGAAATCAATGCGGAAGTGGACAGGTAGCCAGAGTAAGGTGGCCAAAGTAGGGAAAATATGGTGAAATCTTTTCACCCCTGTTAACAGCCTGGCTGCCGTGTTCTGGACCATCTGAAGCTTCCGCATCAGTCTCAAAGGAAGCCCCATGTAGAGAGCATTACAGTAGTCTATTCTTGAAACTACAAGCACATGGACCAGCGTGGTGAGCGCCCCTGTATCCAGATAGGGATGCAGCTGGGCGATCCGCCGAAGATGTAAGTGGGCAGACCGAATCATGGATGCTACCTGGATCTCCATGGTAAGCGCCAGGTCAAGATGGACCCCCAGACTGCCAACCAAATTCGTTGTGGTGACAGTCATCCCCCCAAAAGAGAGGGAGTTTCCCAAAACACTGACATTGGGGCTTCCCACCCGCAGGACCTCAGTCGTGTCCGGGTTCAACCTTAGTCCATTCGACTGCATCCATTGCAGAACGGCCTCCAGGCAACACCCAAGGGATGAAACAGCATCCACTGCAGATGTAAAAAAAAGAGATGTAGAGCTGGGTGTCATCAGCATATTGGTAACACGAAGCTCCACATCCCCAGATGACCCTTCCCCCCCAACGGCCTCGTATAGATGTTAAATAGCATTGGGGAGATGATTGAACACTGCAAGACCCCACAACTGAGGGACCATACAGCCAATACATTCTCCCCAAGCTGCACTCTCTGGGGACGGTCCCCCCAAGAAGGACCAGAGCCAAGTGAGAGCAAGGCCACCAATCCCCAATTCGGAGAGCCTCACCAGGAGGATACCATGGTAATACAAGTAGTGAAGCCATGACATGAGCTCGCTTCAAGATGTTTAGAGACATCAGAAACTAAAAGTATAATTACAGAAGCTAATATATTTCCCTTTTAAATGAAGATGGGCTCTATTTGAATCAATGTTCCATTTATCCCAAAACAAATGCAATTCAAGTTATGCAGCATAAAGTAGTAAGACCATGGTCAAAATCATATTCGTTACAAAACTACAAAACCATGTTAAGCAGCTTCAGGAATTACAAAGCCCATGTCTTTTTCCTAAAATATTCAGGAATGCAAATAGGAATGGAGTTGATCTTTGTGTAAATTAAGCAAAATAGTGCAAATAATGCCAAGAAGCCTTTAACACAAATGAGAGCGCCTGCTGCTTTGTTCGATGAATTGTTGAGGATTAGAAGAGTCAGCGTTTCACAGAATCAGCCAATTGTTCTGTGCTTTCTGTAGTAGGGTGTCTGTGAGTCCGTGTGCGTTTCTGTTTGCTTTGGAAACCGCATTTTGGAAACCGCATTTGTTTTAGATCAAGATAGCCTGCACAAATTGTAGAGATCATGATGAGGGGGGAAAGTACTACTATTGGTGTCACTCACGCCAAAGGCGAAAAATATCACCAGGCCTGAAAATCCTTCATCGAGGCATGTCATCAAATTGAAGCTGTGGCCACTCTGGCAAGATGAATCGCTCTGATTTATTTGCAACCTATATTATGCTTCTATTCAGATTAAGTGCTCATACAGAGACTGCAAATTGTTTCTGTGCTATTGTCCACACTGGTCGCTTAATCGGATGCAGTTTGATCCATGCTACAATCCAAGATCCCCCTTCCTTTGACCCCACCCTCTGCTGATTCCTGGCTCTCCTTTTATAATTTGTTTTAAAGCCGGTGGGCTGTTTAAAGTATTGCACAGTGCTAAGGAAAAAGAACATTTTTCCAAAGTTCTTGATAAAGTACAAACACATTCACACATGCCATGGACACATAGTCATCTGCTCTTGCTTATCAGAGTTGTTTCTATTTCATATTGATTTTTAGCCCTTTTTTTGTCCATGCAGAGGATTTCTAGCGCTAAACTAGTGTACCAATGTAGTGGTGATATGGTGCTACACTCAGTAGTTTGTGTTTTAAGAAATATATACTTTGGGGTGACTAGGGTGAAAGATCGTGGAGGTAGGGGTGCCTGCTGTCCAAAGTATCACAACTGGTTTAGTACATCACCAAAATACCACCCATGGTCACACAGGCACACTGCCCTTTTGGAAAAGGAAACAACTGATGACATATTTATTTATTTATTTATTTATTTATTTATTTATTTATTTATTTATTTATTTATTTATTTATTTATATCCCGCCTATCTGGTCGATATGACCACTCTAGGCAGCTTACAAAGTCCTAATGCAATAATAATAATAATAATAATAATAATAATAATAATAATAATAATAATAATAATAATAATAATAATAATAATAATAATAATAATAATAATAATAATAATAATAATAATAATAATAATAATAACAACAACAACAACAACAACAACAACAACAACAACAACAACAACAACAACAACAACAACAACAACAAAAGACTTATTACAATAAATAGTAAAAGCTTCAAGATGGGGAAAAATGAAAAATGAACTACAAAGAAAAGAGAAGAGAGAAAGCAAATGTTAAGTGGAGGGGGAGGCCTGCCTGAACATCCAAGCTTTTACTTGGCTTTTAAAAATACCCAGCGAGGGGGCGGTGCGAATCTCTGGAGGGAGATTGTTCCAGAGGTGAGGAGCCACCACCGAGAAGGCCCGGTTTCTTGTTTTTTCCTTCAAGGCCTCCCTCAGCGTCAGGCTCCTCAGCCTCACCTCCTGGCTCGCGCGAGTGACACGGGTAGAGCTTGGTGGGAGTAGACGTTCCGCCAAGTATCAAGGTCCAAAACCATTTAGGGCCTTATACGTAAGCATCAAAACTTTGAAGTCGATGCAGAACCGAATGGGCAGCCAATGCAGTGCAGCCAGAATGGGAGAGATATGTTGGTATTTTCTCGCTCCATTCAGGAGTCTGGCTGCCGCATTCTGCACCATCTGGAGTTTCCGCATCAACCTTAAAGGCAGCTCCACGTAGAGCGCATTGCAGTGGTCTAATCTTGAGATTACCAAGGTAGTGAGCACCCCCACATCGAGATAGGGTCGCAGCCAGGCTATCCGGCACAGATGAAAAAAGGCAGTACGGACCACCAACGCCACCTGAGTCTCCATGGTGAGTGCCGGATCCAGGTGGATCCCCAAGCTGTGAACCCCACTCTTTGTGGCCAGGGTCACCCCCCCCCAAAAAAGAGAGGGAATCATCCAGCCCGCCAATGGTGGAAAGTTCAATTCACAAACAAAACTAGAAGCCCCAGTGGCAAAGAAAAACTACATGTTGGGAGCAAAGGGGGATGGATTGATTTGAATTTGCCAATTATGTGATCAGTTTAAAAAATACAAATTCATTCATTTTCCACCTACAACAAATGCTATTTGGCAGTGTTGTTTCAGCTTGAGAGAGTCTAACCCGACAACAAAGTATTTAGTGAGCATTCCTTAAAGCCATAGTGATGGCTAATCAAGAGTGAACATCTTCCACCATGTCATAACAAGAGTGTGCAGTCACATTTTCTTGTTCAAAACCAACACCTTCCCTAAAATATTTGGGACTTCAACTCAAGGAAATTAAGACCATATGTTATGATGAAAAATACTGACACTGCTCAAAACAGAATACAAGAAACACCATTAATGATTTTCTTTTATTAATGAAAACAAATGATTTCCTAGGTAGAGGCATGCAAGGCAAACTCAATAATGTTGCAGCTTCTAGTAATATTCTGACAGTTATTAAAATCAGCCTGAAAAAAAGTATATGTTTCTGAGGCTAGTGGCTATTTAGTGAAGGTTACACGTTTAATCTAAAAATATGAACAACAACATAAATTGGTTTATTTTTTAAAAAGACCTAGCAGAAATTCTTGTTTCCTGAGTTGAAAATATAGCTTCAGGAACATTGAATGCTCACTTCAAATGAGTTGAACAGTCCAATCCCACAATCCTGCTCCAAATCAGTTTTCAATCCCAACCAGTATCCAATTTATATCTTATATTATTCTATTCTGTTTTACTTATTTATTTATTTATTTATTTATTTATTTATTTATTTATTTATTTATTTATTTATTTATTTATTCATTCATTCATTCATTCATTCATTCATTCATTCATTCATTCATTTATTTATTTATTTTATTTTATTTATATCCCACCTATCTAGCCACTTAAGGCCACTCTAGGCGGCTTACAACAAGTGCAATTACAATAAAATTAAGACAATTTTAAATATGGGGAAATGGCTGAAGGGAAGGCCTGCCAAAACAACAGTGTTTTTAATCGATTTTTAAAAATACCCAGCGAGGGAGCCGCGCGAATGTCAGGGGGAAGGTTATTCCAGAGGCGAGGAGCCACCACCAAGAAGGCCCGATTTCTTGTCTTTTCTTTCCGGGCCTCCCTCGGCGTTAGGCTCCTCAGCCTCGCCTCCTGACTCGCGCGAGTGACACGGGTAGAACTTGGTGGAAGCAGGCGATCCGCCAAGTATCGAGGCCCTAAGCCGTTTAGGGCTTTGTACGTAAGCATCAACACTTTGAAGTTGATGCGGAATTGGATGGGCAGCCAGTGCAGTGCAGCCAGAGTGGGTGAAATATGTTGGTATTTTTTTCACACCACTGAGAAGTCTGGCCGCAGCATTCTACACCACCTGTAGTTTCCGCAGCAGCCTCAAAGGCAGCCCCACGTAGAGCGCATTACAGTGGTCTTATCTTGAGATTACGAGCGCATGTACTAAGGTAGTGAGGGCCCCCACGTCGAGATAGGGCCGCAGCTGGGCTATCTGCCTAAGATGGTAAAAGGCGGATTGGACCACGGACGCCACCTGGGATTATATGCTGCTTTTCTCCCTGAACTGGAACTAAAGTGGCTTAGAATAATAATCATGTTCTATTAAATCAATTCTGACTTATAGCAACACTTTTCTGGGTATTTCAAGTAAAGAATAATCAGAAGTAGTTTGCCATTCCCTTCTTCATGGACTGTTTGTCCAAGGCCACATAGGTTGGGTTGCTCACAGCAATCACAGTGGGGGGAAATCAAACTCCCAACATCCACAGCCAGATACCTAAACTATTGAGCTTTCCAGCTAGCCTACACTTTGGTTAAAAAAGAGTAGCATAAAGTTACAATTATTAAAATACATTATGTTATTAAAAGAAAACTAAAAAAAAAAAAACCCAATTAATTCACGTTGGACTGAAATCCAGCACATCAGCTAAAGTTCTGTGCTTCGAGGCTATTAAAGGCCTGCCTAAATAAAGCAGGCCTTGCCAGATGATAGAAATCTTAACCTCTGAAGAAAGCATCAGAAAAAATCGTAGCCTCAGGAAAAAAGCATCAGAACTTTGGAGCAGGCACAGTGATGGTCCTCTCTGGAGTACCCATCAAACAGTCCTCTGAAGGTTTGGGGAGCCTTAGATAGGGTTGCCAGATGTCCAGCAAAAGGAAGAGATGTCCTCCTTTTTAGCCTAATGTCCTCCATCCAACAGGCAAAGATAAAAACCTTCAAAATGTCCGGCTTTTGCATATTTTACGTTATAATTTTGGATGGGAGGGGGAGATGTAGTAGGACAGCTGCTTAGCGATCCTCCATGCCTGCCCAGCCCACGTGGAGCCAAGAATGGCAGCGTCAGCAGAGCGCCGACCGCCAAGCCAGGCAGGAGCGAGCAGCACCCGAGCGCATTGATGGGAAAGCAAGCACCTGGGCTGTGTGTGTTCAAAGGCCCTTTCAGGGACTCCAACTCCCACACTCCCCCCTTGAACTTATGACCCTCAGGGGATGGGAGGCTGCCTTGTTCAGCTTTGCCCAGCGCCGCTTTCCCCCTGCCTGTGCCAGAGCCTTTAATCTGAAACAATTCAAATGAAACATTCAATATGTCCTCCTCTGTCCTCTTTTTTGTCTTTCCATGTCCTCCTTTTGGTACCCATGTACAGTGGTGCCTCACTTAGCGATGTTAATCCATTCCAGAAAAAACATCGCTAAAAATGATATGAAAAAGCCCATAGGAAAGTATTAAAATGCGTTTAATACGTTCCTATGGGCTAAAAACTTACCTTAAAGCAAAATTCCTCCATAGCGGTGGCCATTTTGGGTGCCTCTCAAGTGAGGCAAAACAGCGGTGGCCATTTTGTTTTTGCAGCGGCCATTTTGGAACTGCACATCAGCTGTTTAAAAGAGTTCGCTTTGCCATGATCGCTTCCCCGCGATCATCGCAAAGCGAATTTTAGCCATAGGGGCCATCACTAAGCGATCGCTCCAGCGATGGCTAAAAGTCCACCACAAAGCGATTTCATCGCTCAATGGAGCGATCGCTAAGCGAGGCACCACTGTATCTGGCAACCCTAGCCTTAGAAAGACCCTCCAGGAAATCTCACAACCCAAGTAATCTTATATGGGAGAATATAGTTTTTCAGATTTCCTGGGTCTGAAATGTATGAAGCTTTATATGTCATAACCAGCTACAGTGGGGTATTGACTTGAGAACCTAATCCGTATTGGAAGGCGGTTCTCAAGTCAAAAAGTCTGTAAGTCGAGTCTCCATTGACCTACAGTGCATTGAAAACCGATTAATCCCGTAACAGGCCGTTTTTGTTCCATTTTGGGTTTTTTCTGGTCTGTAAGTCAAATCTCATTCTGCAAGTCAAACCTAAATTTTGCGGCCAGAGAAGTCTGTAACTCAAAAAGTCTGTAAGTCAAGCCGTCTGTAAGTCAAGGGTCCACTGTATTCCCCTTCTGTCAGCCAACCCACAGCGCAATCCAAACTCAAATACACAATGTGGTTTACCTGTAGACTGCAATACACTGAAGCAGACATGCCAAAATGACACCCTCCATGTCACACTCCTCTCCATTCCTTGTTGGACTGGTATGAAGGACTTCTTTTTCAACACACTCACCCACATACCTCTCAATGCCTCTCAATGTATTTCTAATGGATTTCTATGAAGGTGTGCCATTGCATGTGGTTTCTGGTTGGCAAGTGTATCATGTAGTTCCACTCTTATTTCAATGAATGAAAATTGTTTTGGAGAGAATTAAATTGTGTGTGCATGTGTGTGCGCGCGTGTGTGTGTGTGTGTGTACATGCATACACACACACACACACACACACACACACACACACACACACACACATATCTGGGAAAAATTCAGTATATTATTGCCTTGCTTCTCTTGATGTTCCTCAGATTTCTGAGGAGGCCCGGAAGGAAAGGACACGAAACCGGGCCGTCTCGGCAGTGGCTCCTCACCTCTGGAATAACCTTCCTCCGGTTATTCGTGTGGCCCCTACGCTGGGCACTTTTAAGAGTCAACTAAAAACATGGTTCTATGTTCAGGCCTTCCCTCCTGTCAGTATTTCATTCTTTCTTTATTTTTTCTTTCACTTATTATTTGTTTTATTATTGTATGTGTTATGGACTGTTTGTAAAATTCTTATGTTTTATTGTATACACCTTATTGGAAGCCGCCCAGAGTGGTCAACCAGACCAGATGGGCAGGATATAAATCAAATAAATAAATAAATGGACATTTAGGTTGAGTTGTTAAACAGCAACCGTGACTTTGTGAGGTGTTTTTCCTGACACTGTTCTCCATCCACCAGAGATTCACCCTCCAGACTGTCACTCTATCAGAGGCATGAAAATAATCAGGCAGTTCCTGTTGCTTGCATAGCATGAGGAGCATCTGTCCAAGCAAGCTACCATTTTTCTTTCCCTTATGGCCTGCAGGGCAGTTATCATTGGTGCTACTTCACACAGTTTTCTCTATTGTGATATGCCATAGGAGCCTGTCAATAAAGACAGAGAATAGAGAGGGCTTTCTCTGTGTTTTCTCAGATTGTTGTTTCTCAGATTATTGTGAGACTCAGGCATACAAGTCATTTCCACACCTGGCATCAAAGCCTCCTCTCTTGGGAGAGCTTGTGGTTTTCATGCATCCTGGGAGCAAGATAATTAAGCAATCTATCAAGTGGGAGCATTGCTGGGCCTAGGATGTTTCCTTCATTGTCTGGACCTTGGTTTCTTGAAAGCTCACTTCAGAGCTTTGATGGATATTGTTAGTTCTAATCATTCCCTCAAGGTTGTGAGCATCTATTTCGTCCCCAAGATTAGAAGAACAACATTTGTACCTTTCAAATTATGCAGCATTTCTCTCCCCTTCGGGCACCTCACGTTCCCAGCTCAGTTTTAACTGTACAATTTGACATGTGGCACAAATCGACAGGCAACAAAATAGAGACCAATGTTAAAAAAAAGGACAGAAGTGGGAAGGAAAATGAAATGTGTGTTGAAGTTTTAATAACCTTCGTATACTACTTTCAAGAGGTTTCTTTTGGGGCTGGGGTAACTGTTTATCCAGCAGTAACCAATTGCTCCCTCTCTGCATCAAATTTTGAAAAGAGCTATGGCTGTCTACTTGAGAGTCTTTTTCCTGCTCCTTTGGTTGGTTAGCATCATGTTAGTATCCAGTACGTAGTGTCAGTATGCAGTCAGTAGTGGGAGGATTTCTATTACAAGTCATATTTTTCCTGCAATTTATATTTAAGCTTATGGGTGAGTTTGAACATGTTTATGAGTAATCTGGTGAGAAAGGCTAGACTACTCATAAATATATTTGAACTTGCTTATGGATTCAAATGTAGGTTGCAGAGAAAACGTGAAAGTCAGTAAGCAGACCATGAATCAGTTAAGCTCTGTTCATGCAGTCATTATTATATTTTACAATTTGCTAGGGTTTTTTTTAAATCTTTTCAGACCTGTGAGTAAATTGAATTTTTATTCTTTCTCTTACCTGTGTCTCAGAGTAAATTACTGAGACAGTAAGTGCCACTTGAGGAGAACAAACCAAACAGAGGTGGTCAACTCTGGGAAGACTTGAAGCTAATTCTGCTCTGTAGGCCCATTTATCTGCTGCATAGTTAAAGGTTTTAGCCACAAAATGATGCACTCTGCCAATAATGCTTGCCACAGTCATCCATTCCTTTTCATTGCTTTGACTGCTCAAAAAACACACAGAGAAAAAAAAGAGGTGAATCCTTTCAGGCATTTAGAATAAGGTTAATTTGAGGATGTAAGGAGTCCCCTACCTCCACTTTAGACCAACAGCCCAAAGAAGACATTGTTCTTTACGAATATAACCTCTCTGTGTCATCAGAAACTTTGATTTTTTTCCCCTATGGAAAGCCTCCACATTTCACTGAGGATTTTCTCTACAGATAAGCACTCTCCACAGGTAGAGAGATGCAAAGTAAACGGAGTAGCTTGCTCTTTCTTCTCATGTCTTCAGGTGAAGTCTGCCCGGAATGGGTCAATAGGGCTACTATATTCAGGCATCCAATAAAATCTGTACATGGTTTTTTACCCTCAGTTTTTCATGGAACAACCTGCAAAAGGAAACATTATGTTGTACCATTTTAGAGTTAACTACTGGGACAATATGCTGCTGTTTTAATGACCTACAACAGAGTGTCCATACTTTGATTTCTCATGATGATATAAGGTTCCAAACACAACATAGATCAATTTCAATTTCCTTCCCTCCTTCCTCTTTTTGCTTTGCTTTGTTTTCTTTTCCTTTTTGCTTTGCTTTTATAAGACAAATCGCTCTGAATAACATTAAGTTATTTTTCCTTCATCTATATTTAAATAAACACAATTTCTGGATAGTTAAATGTGAGTTGTGAAATAATTGCCTAAGGACCTCAGCTAAACAACAATACTTGGATCTCTTTGTAACCAAGAGTTAATCAGGAGGATGATAATAAACATGGAGAATGCACTCTCCACCGAGCCTCACTGTGCTTCCTCTGGTGCCAGAAAACAAATTATTTTTGCCTTTTCCCAAGCATGTCTACCGAGTGTTTTCAGTGGGTTTCCTAGATCTGACCATTCTATTATAACATGCTTCTTTCTATTATTTTAATTATATTAAATCCTTGGGCATTGTGTGCAATTGCTTGTTACAGGTAGAATGTACTCAATGGATGACAGGCTGAAAAGCAAATAAATGCATATTTAAATCCCATGGATTCAAAGGTCCCATTCTAATTTCATTTTGGCCTTGGTTTCTTTAAATACCTGGCTAATGGAAGCAAAGTAATAATTTTAATGATAAATATTATATGAGTATAATGCTGGCCTATCTTATAGGGTTGTTATGAGAGGCAATTTGTGTGAAATCTTTCAGGACCATCATTGTTGTCATCATTACTATTACTATCACTACTACTACTACTATTCTTACTCCTAATAGTAGTAATATAGTACTGCTCATAATGATGTTAAGCACTAAGGAGAGATGTGTGATGGTCTTTTCTTTCTTTCTCTTATATATTTCTTATTCCATATGATGAATCGGGAGACCAAATCTTCTCATTTATGGAAAGTCTCAGACTTAATCCTCAGGCATAAGTTCTAGAAAGCTACCAAAAACTCTGTGAGATATTATTGCAGTCATATAAAATATATTACTGATACTTTATGATTGCTTAGTAGCTGCCAAGCATACTTAAAATGGGAATATTAGGCTAAAACAGTACCTTTATTGTGCTGTTCATACCAGTTCCCTGGGGGACAGTAAATTATGTACAAGTAAATGCATTTTTCAAGGTGTCATTAAATTATTCATATTTGGAAACAAACATTGGGAAGTTGGTATTCAGAACACCTGACCTATTCTGCATGAAGAAGCATAACAGACTTGAAAACTGACTCTCTTTTTTCTTCTTCTCTCAGAAACATTAGGCTTTTTTCCCCTCCCAGAGTTAAAATCAGCCTCAGAGACCACCTTAAGTTGAAGGAAAGAGAGAAAATTTACTCAATTTTGTATACTCTGTGAATTTGTCGGCAGTTTGAGTATTTACTTCTTCAATTTCTCTTCAGCTGAAAAGACCTCTGGAAAACATAAACAGAAAAAGAAAAGCTCTTAGCCTTTTCCGAGTCATAATAAGCAGTTTGTCAACTAGTGTAAATCTATTGCGAACAATATAATTATGACAAAGCACTGTTCACACCTGCCAAAGTACAATTCTAACGTATACAACACAGGCCTTCTCTGTTGCCGTTGTGTGCCATCAAATCATTTCCAACATTTTGCATGAAATCTCACAGTTGCCAAAATCCTGTTTGTACAGGCATAATGTAAAGTTACACCCAGGGAAATCTGCTGGGTGATACACCTGGCAACAGAGAGTTATTTATTTATGTTTATTCAAAATATTTATACCCTGCTTTTCTCCAAAAGAGGGACCCAATATGGCCTAAAGCAGTGGTCCCCAACCTTGGGCCTCCAGATCTTCTTGGACTACAACTCCCAGAAACCTTCACCACCATCTCTGTTGGCCAGGATTTCTGGGAGTTGCAGTCCAAGAACATCTGGAGGCCCAAGGTTGGGAACCACTGGCCTAAAGTACTACAAAATAAACAATATTAAAAGTTGAGAACAATAAATTATTACAATATTTTAAAAGAATTTAAAAATATATTAGAAACCAGGAGATTAAAAACTACAGTGGTGCCTTGATTTATGAACTTAATCCGTTCCGGAATGGTGTTCGTAAGTCAAAACATTTGTACTGTAAATCAAATCAGCATTTCCCATAGGAATGCATTGAAACCCAATTAATTCATTCCAGCTGTTTTTTGTTCTTATGTCAAGGCACCATTTGTAAGTCAAAGCATTAGTTCCCATAGGAACTAATGCAAAACAGGCTAATCCATCCTCTACCACTAGGGGAAGAATTTTTTTAACCTAAAATGATTTAGGTCAGAAATGACGAACCTATGGCACGTGTGCCGCCTGTGGCATGCAGAGACGTCTCTCCACTATCGCCCCCACCCCACAAACAAACTTCAAACCATTGTCAGCCACCTCTTTTTGCTGATTTCCTTGGTTCTGCCATTCCTCCTTTAAGAGAATCTCTTCAAGAGATCGGAGATAAGCCTGCTTAATTGGTTACAGCTGGGCCCCAGGAGTCAAATGACTTGCTTCCAGCCCGCCTGAGTTGACTTTGCAAGCAGGGGGGAAAGGCTGCAGGTTAAGCAGGGAAGGAACATGCAACTTCAAATATATGTACAAAATAGAAGGTGTGTGTGTCTGTGTGTGTACTTTTATCTGGTATAAATATTACCCTGAGTTCGTTTCATCAAAGCAGAGTGTCTCTTCGGGATCTTGTTTTTTTTCCTTGTCAAAGGATTCTGTGTTAATGCTGTAGAAGTAAAAGTGTGTGTCTGCTTTTTAAGATGCTGGCTAGGTTTTCATCCCTTTCCTCCCAAGAAGCAGCCGTCTTTTAATTTCATGGCTGCTGTCATCATCTGCAATCATCAGAGAGCCAAAGAAAGTAAAATCTGTCACTGCCTCCATATCTTCTCCTTCTATTTACCAGGAGGTGATGGGACCAGTGGCCATGATCTTAATTTTTTTGATGTTGAGCTTCAGACCATTTTTTGCACTCTCCTCTTTCACCCTCATTAAGAGGTTCTTTAATACCTCCTCACTTTCTGCCATCAGAGTGGGATCATCTGCATATCTGAGGTTGTTGATATTTTTCCTGGCAATCTTAATTCCGGTTTGGGATTCCTCCAGTCCAGCCTTTTGCATGATGTATTCTACATATAAGTTAAACAAGCAGGGGGACAATATACAGCCTTGTCATACTCCTTTCCCTATTTTGAACCAATCAGTTGTTCCATATCCAGTTCTAACTGTTGCTTCCTGTCCCACATATAGATTTCTCAGGAGATAGATAAGGTGGTGAGGCATTCCCATTTCTTTAAGGACTTGCCATAGTTTGCTGTGGTCCACACAGTCAAAGGCTTTTGCATAGTCAATGAAGCAGAAGTAGATGTTTTTCTGGAACTCTCTGGCTTTCTCCATAATCCAGCGCATGTTAGCAATTTGGTCTCGAGTTCCTCTGCCCCTTGGAAATCCAGCTTGTACTTCTGGGAGTTCTCAGTCCACATACTGCTGAAGCCTACCTTGTAGGATTTTGAACATAACCTTGCTAGCATGTGAAATGAGTGCAATTGTATGGTAGTTGGGGCATTCTTTGGCACTGCCCTTCTTTGGGACTGGGATGTAGACTGATCTTTTCCAGTCCTCTGGCCACTGCTGAGTTTTTCAAAGTTGTTGGCATATTGGGTGTTGGACCTTAACAGTGTCATCTTTTAAGATTTTAAATAGTTGAACTGAAATACTGTCACCTCCACTGGCCTTGTTGTTAGCCAGGCTTTCTAAGGCCCACTTGACTTCACTCAAGTGAAGAGAAAGACAAGACAATGGGGGAGGGAGAGAGTTTAGAATCTAGAACACATGCTAAACCCACACATTTTACACCAACACATTTTAAACCAAGCCAGCACAGACCGTTGCAAAAACTTTACTGATTTGCAAGAGAAGCATGCAGGAAGCATTGCAAAAGCACAGAAAATAAACAGAGCAAATCAGAAATGCAAAGAGAATAAAGCAAGAAAGCAAGGGAAGAATGCAAGACACATTAAAAATGGGGGGGACCCCAAAAAGCAAACAAACCCTCCAAGACCCATCAGAAATGAGAAAAAACACTCCAAAAACCAACCAACCCCCCCAATGGAAATGGGGAGAAACCAAAAAACGAACAACCCCCAAGACCCATCACAGCACAGAAACATAACCCCCCCAGCCAAAAACCACACTGCAAAAATACCCAGAACAGTTTTTCTAAAATATAAAGCAGCACCTTACCTTAGTAGGCAACCTCCCCAGATCAGACATTCTCTGCCAGGGTGAAAGAGCTAAAAAGAAGCAGCCTCGTCGCCACCTACAGTTAGCTATTTGAATTCCCCGCCCTTTCCCCCTGTCTTTTTGTGTTCATAAGTCAAAGCTCCGTTTACAAGTCAAAGCAAAATTATGTGAACTGAGCTGTTCATAGGTCAAAATGTTTGTGGGTCAAGGCGTTCATAAGTCAAGGCAGCACTGTACTTGAAACACATTAAAAACAGCAAAATGCAACAGTCCCATTTTAAGGAACTACCACCACCCCGTAGATGCCCAGTCACTAAAAGAAAGCCTGCCTGCCGAAGGACAGCAAAGATGGGGCCAGCCTAGCTTTCTGTGGGAGAGAATTTCAGAGTTGGAGCAGCAACAGAAAGGGCCCTCTTCCATGTTCCCACCCCATACACTTATGAGGGTGATGAGACTGAGAGAAAGACCTAACCTGATCATTTAAAAACCCGAACAGGTTCATATAGGAAGATGCAGTCTTTGAGATAGCTTGTACTCAAGGCAGCTAAGGCATTATAGGTCAAAACCAGACCAGCCTTCGACTCCACAACCAGTCACACAATTCCCATTGTGCAATGCATCAGCAGAAGTACTTAGTGGATAGCACTTTTGCCTTCAAATTCATGCACCTACTGAGGTCTATGTGAAGTTAATCTGTATAGCTGCTCAAGAGGATTTTGCCCATTAAGTCACAACAAGAGTAGTCCAATTTCATCTGTCATGAAGAGTTGGACACGACTTAACAACTAAACAACAACAAATTTCATCTGATACTTTTATTCAGGTTGTTCTGCTTGACATTTTTCATTTTTAATCATTGCATTATGTTGTGTTAGAAATTCATTGATTTTTCTTTGATTTCTTTTATATTGTGTTTTCATTTCATGAATCTTATTCCCTGTTCATCTACTGTGATTTAAATAAATCTTCAAATCAATTGCACCTGTGGATAGCTTCAGATCATCTCTGATTATACCTTTTGCCCACTGGGGCAAATAAAGGACCTTGTTTTCAGGCAGATAGGTCCATCCCTTAAGGAATCGAAATGTAATTTGTAAAACTGGTTCCAAGTTGCAAACTGAGTTGTGAGACACCTCCCCCCACCCAAAAAATGAGTTGAGTCAGAGTTAAGTCACTGGTGCAACTTAAGTCAGACTCGTGAGTCCCCAATTCCTGAAAATCAATAGAACTTACAGAAGGGTTGCTTCACCAAATCCATGATAGGTCAATGGGCTACTCTAGGTGCAATTGTTGCAGCTTCCTTCTGAAGGTGACACTGATGAATCTTTCCTAGGAGGTGTCAGCGACACTCAGCTCTTGCTAGAAGTGCACAGAAGGCAGCAATGCTTAACCAATTCTGAATACTTTATACCCCAGAAACCCTGGAATGAGACAATCCAAAATGAAACAAGCCTTCTCTACTTACTGCCTTTCAACACCCTGCTCCAGGCAGATAGCATTCTATCTCCCTCAACCAGCTCAAGGGCTTCTTCTCTCTTAAATGACTCTAGTCATCCTCCCTTGCAGCTCCTCAAAGCTAAAACTTTTTTTCAGACCATCTAGTGTGATGGAAGATTCCCAGTGTGGTGTAGTGGTTTGAATCTGCACTTGGCCATGGAAACTCACTGGGAGAGTGGAACTGGTAGCGAAAAGAAGAATGAGGGGTGATATGATAGCACTTTTTAAATATTTGAAAGGCTGTCATACAGAGGATGGACAGGATCTGTTCTCGATCCCACAGTGCAGGACATGCAACAATGGCCTCAAGTTAAAGGAAGCCAGATTTCCGTTGAATATCAGGAAAAACTTCCTAACTGTTAGAGCAGTATGACAGTGGAACCAGTTACCTAGTTGGTGAGTGCTCCAACACTGGAGGCATTCAAGAAAAATGTAATTACCTGGCAGATCTGCTTTGATTGTATTCCTGCATTGAGCAGGGGGTTGGCCTTGATGGCCTTGGAGACCCCTTCCAACTTCACTTTTCTATGATTAAATATCTCACTTACCTTGAAAGCCCTTTAAGGGTCACTGTAAATTGGTTCTGACTTGATGGCACAGAACACACTGTGTGATGAAGTGGATGGAGGAAGCAGGAGACCTAAGTTTAAATCCCCATTCAACCATGGAAAGTCAATGGTGGATGGCAATGATAAACCACTCCTAGAACATTTCACATACCTCCTAAACCTTTCTAGGGCTATCACAAGTCAGAAAGAACTTGACAGCATAGAACAAAGCCATGAATAGATAAACTGATACCGTCTAGATATTTGGGGCTACAATTCCCATCGCTCATCATTAGTCATTGGTGAGTATATCACTGAGAGGTGTAATTCAAAACACCTCTATATACAGGATGGCCTGTCTCTTTCGTTGGTCACATGATGTGGGAGGGGTATTGACTAAGCAGGTCAGCCACTCATTAGGTCCTGTGGAAGGTGCCTCTCAAAGAACTACAACTCCCAGGATGTACTACAGAAGGAAAGAAGAGTCAACATTGGAGTAAAAAGCCTGGAAGCCCTTCTCTGGAGAGGAACTCTGGATATCTACAAAGTTGAGTTTTGGAGCTTCAGTTCCCAGCATTCTGCCTGGGGAATTATTGGAAAATGTTGGGATTTTCAGTCCAAAAAGACGTGAGTACATCCTCTAATGACACGATGTTGTAATTGTTACATTACCCCTGTCCCATCTCTATGACATCACAATTGCCTGCTCCTTATTGTGGGCTTTTAGCCCTGAAAAATCAAGAAATGGGAAGCTGCTGATAAGATGACTAGAGATGGACAAGAATTTTACTTGGAGGGGGGGGCTTGTAGATGTGTAACTCAGACATCAACTTCACCAAATTTGCACGGCTTGTAGAGAAGAGTCAAGGAAAGTCCCTCTGTGAGTCTGGTTTCTCTAGGTGCTGGGGAGGGGCATTTTATAGGGCTTTAAAGACAAAAACAAATTGATGAATCAGTTCATCAATTTGTCAGAAACAAATTCATAAATTCACAATTCATGATTTGTTGACCTTGAGAAATCATGGATCAAAATAAATCACCATTTTTCTGATTTGTCCCCATCTCTAAAAACAACCGTTACCTAAGGAGCCTCTGCCCAAGCTTAGGCTTTGATGTTCCCAGGAGGAATTGCACTCTCCTTGCTCCCTTCCTGATTCTTCAGTTGGAATGGTCCATGCTCTTTGCGATTTGCAAACCATCAGCTGGTCTAAATTAGGAACTGTAGTGAAGGCGCAGCGGTGCTATTTTACATCATAAACAGAGAAACCCGGTCATGTGTGTAGGTGAAGCTCTTCCCTCCACTACTTCTTCTCCTCCCCTTTCTCATCAGCATACTTTCTTGCATAAAATCCCAGTTATTTGTGCATAAATCACAGCAAACTGGGAATAAGAATCCCTTCCCTATGACGGAGAGTTTACTGCTCCATATTAGTCTGAAACATCCTGTATCCGACAGCTCTGTTGGCTGCTCCTGTGCAAATGATGCTCTAAATCACTGAGCATGGCAGAGATCTCTCTGCATCAACTTTATACACTCCCTCGACTCCACAACAGGTTTTTCATTTTGGATAGCATTGATAGCTATGGGCAATGAATCTACGCATTTCAGGGAACCTCTATATTCCTCCCCTTGTCTTTTAATTTCTCTTGCTAGTCTTTCTCTTTGAATAACAATTTCCCAGCTTTGTAATGCTTACCCTTGGTATGTCAACCTATTAAAGCTTTAACCTGATTAATCAGCACAGGCCAATTTTAATTTGCAAGGGCACATTTTAACTGGCAGTGCAGGAACTTAAGGGCACATTTCTGTTGTTCTTTTTCCCAGACAATTTCCGTTTTCTTTTCTTTTTTTTTCAATTTTGGCTTTGCTGGAATAGGGAATAAAAAGTAATTATAAAGATGGCCTTTTAAAAAAACAATAAGGGGTAATTTTATTATTATTACTACTATTAAGTTGCAAGTTTCAAAGACACTGATTCTTGAACTACTAATTAAAATTGGTCCCCTTTGCTAACCTTTCAGAGATTTGGAAGAAACTAGCAAAGCCAAAGGGTGCTGGGAGAAAGGAAATTCCTCTTGGCTCCTGTGCTTCTGTACTGTATGTGTATAGGAACATCTTTTTTCCTGGTGCATGAAATAGGGTTCAACTCATTACACTAGTAGAGAACACTGCAATTTCTATATAGGGAGAAAGACCAAGACAGAAAGATAGCTTGTGTTCCACCCTCTTGTTTTTTTTTAGATCTACTTGCAGATTGACACTCTTAGGTATCCTTCATTCCTTCTTAGAGGTCACTTACTCTTTGTTTTTCCTGCTCTGTTTTTTGGTCAAAAAACTGACTGTCATCTGATTTACATTCATGGAAGCTGACTTTAGATACTTGTCTAAACTATGTTATGAACTTTTTTCCTCCTGCATTTTGTGACTGGTAAACAGTGTCAAGATTGTTCTTTCTATGTTTGCCTTTTTGCCAATCCCCTATGTGATTCCTACTATTCAGTCACTAACTCTGCCCTAAGCTACCACACACTCTGCAAGTATAATATCTCAAATAATCCAACTTGATGGTGCAGGATGTGGTTTTATCCAGTTGAAGTCAGAAGTCACTTGCAGCTATTTACAGACAATAAAGTTCTTGTCCCGTTTCCTAAGTGGTGTCTCTCCCAAGCTTTCTGTGACTCATTGTCAGAAAGACAGGACTGAAACCCTGAAATTCATAAAAATAAAAACACACATCTAAAGCCAGTACAATTTCCTGCATCTGCACCAGCTTTAATAATCCAGCAGTTAGCTATGAACAGAAATATTTTTCTTTTGTTTTTGTCTGGCCCTAAAACTCCACAGGCAGGAGCAAATTGTGCAGGTAATTTTACTCTTCTAAGCTACGGGAAAGATGCCTACATGATGGTCATTTACTGCAAGGAGATCGCCCTGTGCACACTTGCATTGGGCTTCCCCAAGTCCTGCAACTACCCAGCCAGCCCCAGCTAAGTACTGGAACCCTGCATCTATGGATAGTTGCTTCCCATTTCTTGAGAACAGCATGTCTAACAACTACCAAAGGCAACACCAATCTTCAGAGGCAAGGAAGGTCATCATTCAAATTTAACCTGGAAGTGGTTCCATGTGGGCTCCACAGGACTTAGGACCACATTGTTCCCAACCACACTCTGAAAAGCACATCAATGTGCAACATGTTAACTTTGTTAAGGAATAGGGAAAAGAAAGCTAAATTACAGAAAAAGCAATTAGATTAGATTATTAAGTCAAATGTAATAAATCGGAACATTCCAAATCATATTTTAAAAAGATAAACAACACTCACATACACAAAATAAGAAAATGAGTTAGCCTACTCATAGGATCTAAGAATAAGTGTAGTGAGGTTTCAGAGTGAATTTGGGTTTCCTCAACAAAGCCTGGTTCCCAGCACTGCAAAATACAGCCTGCAAAAAGGTCAAAGAACTCTACCCAGCCACAAGGACTGGTGATCACTGCACACAAAAGACTAGCTAATGACATCCATCAATCACAATGACATATCATCTCCCCCCCTTATCATAACAATACACCCATAACAAAAAAAAAACACCCTGATCACCATAATCACCCAGTCTCCTGAAAAGGACAAAAATCTGATCTGATCCCACAGCTACAAATACTCAACTATCCCACACACAACACCAGAACACAGACAGTGTTTTGACTCCTGTCCTCTGAAGATGCCAGCCACAAAGACTGGTAAAACATTAGGAAGAAAAACCTCCAGAACACGGCCAAACAGCCTGAAAAACCTGCAACAACCATCGGATCCTGGCCGTGAAAGCCTTTCAGAATACATTGAACTTGGATTCACTTCCTATTTCTTGATAACCAAGACGGGAAGTTGCAAGTATCCTGTGAAGTGTTAGCATATCACACTGACTGACACCAACCTCCCTCTTATCAAATGCCTCCACGATGGACCCAGTCTGGCTCTTCGCCATTATTCACACCTAGCAGTTGTTTGGCTTTTAAAAACTTCTTCACATATACAAAGTTTAATGTAGCTCCCTTGTTGGACAAGGGTGTAACCACAATTATATGAGAACTCTGGCTAGATTTGATGCCCATTTCATTCTCAAGCCTCTAAAAGGAATGTGATTTATGAGAGGCCTGCTTCTATCAAAGAGGTGAGAAACCTGACAAAAGGCAGCCTCTTCAAATTACCTGCCTACGAAAGGTTATGAACGTTTCCATAACTGGTGCAATTCAGTACAAGGTCTGACATTTAGAACTGGAAGACCAAACTAATATCAGACTTGATGGGAAGAAGACAAAACAGGCTTCCAGATGCTGTACTGAAGGAAGAAGTGGGAAACCCATACTTTACACAGTAGCTCATATGATGCAGGCCATACTCAGCAATTGCAAAGCAACAAACCACACATATTGGACCTCTGCAAAATGAGAAGTGGTGACTTGATCTAGCACACAACTTGGAAATGTGTACAGAGCTTTCCATTTATCCAGACAATCTGGTATAGAGCAGGGAGAGGAAGACAGGCATAGATTTTTGTATTTATTTTTTTCCTGTCTACAACCCCCAGAAGTTGGCAGTAGCGTATTTTTCTATGTACAAGATGATACTTTTGTCTAAAATCTTTAAAAATTGAGAGTCATCTTATACATGGAAGTAAGCTGAGGAGAGAACAAAAACAAGTGGAGAGGAAAGCAGGGATCGCCCCTGGTGCGATCCTGCAGCGCTTTGATCCCTGCTTTCCCCTTCCACTTGCTAAGCCCCACATGGGGCTTAGCAAGTGGAGGGGGAAAGGCATCAAAACAATCCTGTGGCTGCACAAGAGGGAAAGGGATCAAAGTGATCATGCAGCCATGGGATTGCTTTGATCCCTTTCCTCCTCCTTTTGCTAAGCCCTGCTTAGATATCTTAATTTTGGGTTAGAAAGGGGGGGTGTTTTATACATGTGGTATCTTATACATGGAAAAATGCAATAATTCCTCCCATCAGACTTCTGGGGACTTTAACCAAGCAAAGTCCTGACTGGTCCTTTCATGTTTCTACAGCTAATGAATTCAGACTTCTGCCATCTTTTATCCCATGGAGAAGATGGCAGAAATGGGTAAGCAGGGCTAAGCTCCATGGAAGGTACAAAGGCTTGGTAGTTTGTTTTTCTAGCATCTTGCTGTGCAGAGCCTAATGGGCAGATACTACCACATCCATAACCCCTCACAAATCCTACAGAGCTTCACCATCCTATCCATTCCCCCTTTGTTCTCCACAGGACCAAATGGCTGCCAGAGTATGAATTTATTAGCTGTATAAACATGGAAACACCTGTCAGGACTTTGATTGCTTGATTAAAGGCCCCAAAGGTCCGGCTGGGGAAATTCCTGCTGGCTTCTAGGAGCTGTGGTCCACAAGTTCTGAAAATCCCATGACTAGGAATGAGAACAAGGAGGAGGAAGCAAGGCAGGTGGATTAAATCAGCCTAACTGTCTGTAAAAACACCAAGGTGGCCCTAGTGATTAGAGTGGGAAGATCACGTGGCTTATATCTTCAGAAGTCACAGCAACTCCTACCTGCCTTTCATCTTGGAAACCAGACTCTCATGCGCTCTTCAACAATGCTTGATGCTGCAAGAGATAAATAATAACACCCACATCAGCAACCAGTGGGTGACAAGTAGCAACCATGAGAACAAAGAGCAAGCAACATGCTTTTGATTTTGCATTAGCGTGTGGGCCTGGAGATGAAGAGATGTCGGTACAGGAAACGACAGATTCTTGTTAAAGAAGATTCAATTTAAAAAAAACACACACAACCCTCCAGTTTCTGAATATGGGATATTGGGCTTTCTGTATTCATGATTCAAAATGACAGGAAGCAGCCCAGTATTGCTGCACAATAGTGTCCTGATGTTGCCAGCAGGAAAAAAAAGGATGCCAAGCTTTACATAGCAAAGGTCAGCCTGAATGTTGATAACACCAATGGCAGCAATCAAGATGGTCTACAGGATACCCTCTTGTGTTCATTACCATTCACAAAGTGACACCAAGCAAGGTAGAATTCCCAGAAAGTGACTTCTTTTTTCATCAGTTTACCGCTTCACCCATGGGATGGGAGTTGGAATTTCCAGTGCACCTCCCGAAAGAAGATCTAACCAAGATCACTGAGAATACGTGTGGATGAAAATGTTTTGTGCCCTTCTACTTTGGGCATCTTGAACATGCAGCCTTGGGCAATCTGCAGGGTAGTAGCAAAAACACCATCAGAAAGTAAGACTGGCAACCCCCTACAGACTACTGTGAGTCTGAAACAACTTGATAGCACATCTTTATTATTATTTGAGTTTGCTTATAAGTAAACATGCAGAAAATCAGAGAGCAAATATTATAAATCTGTACAGTTCTCTTTCACCACAAGCATATTATAGCATCCTAGTGTCTAGGCAGTGGATGCTCCATCACGCATTTTAAGCTCTCATATTTCAGTTCATCACGTACAGGTACGCGCCACTAGGTATTGGTGATTACATCTAATCTTTTATAATAATATATTCAAATTCCCAAATAAGCAAGTCATGGCAAGATCTAATTAATGGCGTTTGTTAGCTTAGACTCTGCTCATGTATTTTTCCTAGCTCCCTGCTGTGCAACACTTAATTAATTCTACCCCAACAAAGAACTTTGGAAGCAGATATTAAACACATGAAAAAGTAAACACTGACAAACACCTGATTCTGAAATAGAGAAGGAAACAGATTGTAGAAATCAACTGTCCACTAAGTAGATGAAAACTCTTATTTATAAACAAGGCTTTTTGAGTTGCTTTATTCTGGAAGGAAGGAGGAACAAATTTTATTTTATTTTATTTTCTCCCAATGATGCATGAAACATACTTGTTTCATAACTGGGAGCTAATAACGAGGAATGTTTAATGAATCTTAGGTGAAGGTTCCCCTTAATTGTCCAGTCGTGTCCAACTCTAGGGCGCGGTGCTCATCCAGTTTCCAAGCCATAGAGCCAGCGTTTGTCCGAAGACAGTTTCCGTGGTCACATCCATGGCCAGCGCAACTAGACACGGAATGCCATTACCTTCCCACCAAGGTGGTACGTATTCATCTACTCCCATTTTTACATGCTTTTGAACTGCTAGGTTGGCAGGAGCTGGGACAAGCATCGGAAGCTCACTCTGTCTTGTGGATTCGATCTTACGACTGCTGGTCTTCTGACCTTGCAGCACAGAAGCTGCTGCGGTATAACCCGCAGCACCACCACATCCCTTTTAATGAATCTTATCCTCCTGCAAATAATGAAAGGATTAGTCCTTTGGGGACTAATGCACAGATTGGAATTTTTAGTTCTCTGTGTCAGCAGACATTTTGAAATACAGTGGTACCGGTGGATCTGCAGGATTGGTATCCATTGTTTCACTTATCCACAGTCTGAAAATATTAAAAGGAAAAAACCTCCCAGTAGAGGGAGCCAGAGACCATGCTAGGTATTGGTCGTTGTGGGTTTTTCGGGCTCTTTGAAAGGGGTCACAGACCGCATGGGAAAACTTTTGAAAAAAACATAATCTATAAACAGTATTCAAGCCCACCACAAAAATACAACAAATGTTACGGTCAGCAAAGGACAGAAGGGACCCCTTCACCACTGCAGGAGTATGCCGGATACCTTGCAGTGGTGGCCAGGTATATATTGGAACCACAAAATGAAGCATGCAAACCAGAATCAAAGAACATGAGACACTGCAGACTAAAATAACCAGAAAAATCTGCAGTGACTGAACATGCCCTAAAACAAGCTGAACATGAAATTCTATTTCAAAACACTGAAGTACTGGACAACACCAGCAATCATTATGTTAGACTGCACAGGGAAGCCATTGAAATTCACAAGCACCAGCAGAACTTCAACAAAAAAGAGGAAAGTTTGAAATTCAACAAAATTTGGTTCCCAGCACTCAAAAATACAGCATGCAAAAGGTCAATGAACTCTACCCAGCCACAAGGACCGGGGATCCCTACACAAAAAAGACCAGCTAATGACACCCATCAATTGCAGTGACAGATAATCTCTCCTCCTTATCACAACAATACACCCACAACAAGACACACTAATCACCCATCTCCTGAAAAGGAAAAAAAGCCTATCTCACTGCCATAAATACTCCACTCCCAAGCAAACTACACCAGAGCACAGAGTGCTGTCCTCTGAAGATGCCGGCCACAGAGACTGGTAAAACGTTAGGAAGAACAACCTTCAGAACATGGCCAAAGAGCCCGAAAAACCCACAACAACCATTAGATCCCAGCCATGAAAGCCTTTGCAAACACATGCTAGGTATTCTTGAAGAATACATAGGACTTTTCTGGCTCTTTCTAGTGTCCAGTTCTGGTAACACATGATGAAAATACGTATTTCTGGATTATTTTCTTTTACCACGCTATGTATAGTGTTTGTTATTATCCACGGTTTTCAGCATCTGCAGGGGAACTTGGAACCAACCCCTTCCCCCCCCCCCAGATACAGGGGTCCTGCTGTACCTAGTTTAAGACCAAATAAACATGTGTTTACATTTTATTTTGAATGCATTTAAATATGTATTTTGATATTATTCTTTAAACCATGAATGAAATAGAATTATGGGTAAATTATGTTAAAGTGACATAGACAGGTATGGGCATCCGATCCATGAGAACTTACTTCATTCTTAGTGCCAAGTCACACCCTTGGATCTTTTTATGGAAAGGCTTGGGGGCAGTTGGCCCAGGCCTCAAATATCAGGGGGCCTTATACATGGAAGCAACCCTTATACATGGAAGCAACACTGACATTTCTGCATTGCTTCCAACATTTTATTTACTTTATCTCTAATAGAGATTTCAAGATAAATGAGATTTGTATGGAGTTCTTTACCTGCCACCAGTGGGTTTCTATGGTCGAGCACAGATTCAAGCTCAGCTCTAACCTGTCATTCAACCCACCCCCGTCCACTCCACCGACTCTCTTATTTTAAAACATATACTAATATTAAAAAGTTAGTCATCAAAACCAGTTAGAACCCCATCACAGAGCAGTCAATTGAAGTGTGCATGCACACACACAAACATAGCCCACCGAAACTCATTTCTCATCAGAGAGTTCGTTTTCCAAAGGCCTACTTGAAAATAAAGGCTCGCTGACAGGAAGAGGCCAATGGGAGGAACTTTGGGCTTAGTTTCACTGACCCAAAAAAAAAGCATTGTTCTGGGTTCTACATTTAAAGTTTATCTGGAAGTTGAGTCATGGCAACTGGAGTTCTTGTTAGGTTGAAACCTTTTACTACTCATCCAAGTAGCTTCAGACTGAAGAAGCTACTTGGATGAATAGCAAAACATTTCAACCTAACAAGAAAGAAATCCAGTTGCCATGACTCAGCTTCCAGATAACCACACCTGGATGACTGAGAATCTTCAGAGAAATTTAAATTTTAACATACACATGAGGTACGAGCATACGCGGAGCACTGTGCTAAGGAAGCTAGTTTTTCTGTTCCCCTGTCAGAGATCCAATTTATTTATTTTATTTATTTATTTATTTTATTTATATCCCGCCTATCTAATCAACCAAGATTACTCTAGGCGGCTTACAACGATAAACAACAACAATACGGTTAAATAAATCATACAAAGGAAAAATTACAACAAGATAAGGGAAAACTAAGGAGGAAAAAGGAAGGGTGATCAGGAATTAATAAACGGGAAAGCCTGCCGGTACATCAAAGTTTTTAGTTGTTTTTTAAAAGTACCCAGTGAGGGAGCCGCGCGAATGTCAGGGGGAAGGTTATTCCAGAGGCGAGGAGCCACTGCCGAGAAGGCCCGATTTCTTGTTTTTTCTTTCCGGGCCTCCCTCGGCGTTAGGCTCCTCAGCCTCACCTCCTGACTCGCGCGAGTGACACGGGTAGAACTTGGTGGAAATAGGCGTTCCGCCAGGTATCGAGGCCCCAAGCCGTTTAGGGCTTTATAAGTAAGCATCAATACTTTGAAGTCGATGCGGAAACGGATGGGCAGCCAATGCAATGCGGCCAGGGTGGGCGAAATATGTTGGTACCTTTTCACACCACTGAGTAGTCTGGCCGCCGCATTCTGCACCACCTGTAATTTCCGCAGCAGCCTCAAAGGCAGCCCCACGTAGAGCGCATTACAGTGGTCTAATCTTGAGATTACGAGCGCATGCACTAACGTAGTGAGCGCCCCCACCCCGAGATAGGGCCGCAGCTGGGCTATCCGCCTAAGATGGTAAAAGGCCGTTCGGACAACCGACGCCACCTGGGATTCCATGGTGAGCGCCGGGTCCAGATGGATCCCCAAGCTGCGGACCCCATCCTTGGCGGGGAGGGTCGCCCCCCCAAAAGTGAGGAAGTTTCCCAAACACCCGACTGTGGGAGCGCCCACCCTCAGTACCTCCGTCTTGTCCGGGTTCTTGGGGCAGATGTTGAATTGATTCCTTCCTCACATGTGAAGGCCCCATCCATTCACCAGACTTGCCAAATAAAGTCAGCACCCATCTGTTTGCCCCTTTGCCTGCCCACTCACACACACACCCTCGCTCATTCACCCCTCATCCACCCGATTGCCCGCTTGATCACCCCTTTGTCTGCCCAGCCTTCCTCGACGCTCCCCTGCCCATTGGGTCACACACACCCCGCTTGCTCTCTTGCCCACCACATGACTTTAACCCAAATCCAATAAAAATTATCCCTTTGAAGATTTATTCCGGCAGTGGGAATAGGCTATTCCATAACCAGTTAAAATTCTCTCTCTGATATTCTCACCAAATATGCCCAGGACAGTGGCAAGAGGATGCCCTCCCCTGAAGATCTCAAAAGCTGAGAAGACATGGGGAAACAGGGCCCTTCAGACAGCATGGACCCAAGCCATATAGGGCTTTATAGATCATAAGCAGCACTATGGTTTGGGCCTGGAAATGAAGCAGTAGCAAGTACAGCTGTTTTAACAGGTCTCTTTGTTACAATCCAAAAGTGTGGCAGCTACACACCAAATCTTCTCCAAACTGCCTGGAGCAGTAGCTACTGTGAGCTACAAACCCTACATTTATGAAATAACTGGAATTCATGCCAACAATATCACTTCACCAAGATTCTGGGCATTTTCAGAGAGGTAACTGAGAAGTTTCAATCAATAAATACTGTTTGCAAAAGTTTCCAACATTGCACTGTGCAGAGCGAAAAATCCCTGGTTTCTTCAATCAAACCCCTTCAGGGACCGCATATGTCTGCTCCACAGCATACCCTCATGGGTACTTAGATCATTTTGAAGATGTGATGTTCATTATGGTTTATTGCACTCTTGGTACACTCTAGCTCCTTCCTTTATATACAATAATCTTATCCCCTTTGATTTATATTGTATGGCTTTGGCACCTCAGTTTGCGTTCTTTTTCCAATACAGACACATCACTGAAGTGAAGGCCATGAGGAATTCCTGGGTAATAATGCCCAAATTTATTTCTAGCGCCATGCAACATGCTTGCCCAGTGCTGTGCCATTTGTTACCATGCAAGAGCCTTCGTGGCAGAATCTGGTTTTCAACATCAGTCTTCTAGAGTAGAAGGAAGGCATTGAAATGATTTAGGGCCATCTGTATCATATGTCAACACTCCTCTCGATCTGTCAAATATTTTTCATTTTAGTACTATTCTGACTCTGAGGGAGTCTGCACTTACTTGCAAACCATCACAGAGGCTTGTGGAAATCAAACTGAATGTTTTGAGTTCTTCAGAAGTTTGGCTTCTGACAAATCTCTCTTGCTTTGCAAAAAGCAGTTATAAAATGCAGGACATTTTTTTCCTTCTCACTGGCTTTCATTATAATGAAATCTGAGAAACAGTGGATTCTAAGCCTTCTCTGACAATAAGATACATTTGCTGTGGGAATGGGGGCAAAAATTCATGTGACCCGTCATTACTTTTTTCACAAATACAGCCAACATTTTATCTCTTAGGCCCTTAAAAGAGCCTTGTGTCTATTTTGTTCAATCTCCCATTTGTGGGAGGAAATCATAACCATCAGATCCTCATTTTGTTTTGCTTCAAATTATACAAACAGATATGCACAAATAAAAAGGCTTATTGTAGCGTTCTCTATTTATTTGATCTATGGTCTATGTTATGTAATATAATGGTTTATGAATATTAATGTTGCAGAGAGGCGGAGCCGAGACAGATGCTATAAGAGGTGGAACCTGAGTCAATATTTCAGTCAGTGTGTAGAGTTTAAGTCAGATTGAGTCAGTAAGAGTAGAGTCAGAGAGTGTAATAGAATATGTAGTTTGGGGAAATTCTGATGAATGATTAACTACTGAAGATATTCATGAATCAACCTATGTATTCAATAAATCAAAGTTTTATTTAAAAGAACTTGAAATGTGGACCTGAATCTTTCTGAAGTAAATGGTGATTTAGAGATCACCTGGTGGCAGCAAGTGAAAAGAGTGAGGTTTGTTTACCTTCGTGTGCTCTGGGGCTTGAAGGTCAAGCAAGGGGGCATGAGGGTGGACGTCACAATTTGTGTCCAGTGGCGGGATACGAAGGAATCCAGTGAAGCCTAAACCATAAAAAGATGGTTTATTCACGGTTTTGTATTAATGCTGAACACCTGCAGCGAAAATTTCACTCTCTGACTAAAAAGCAGGAGGAATCTTATTCTCAGTTGGGGGCTAAATTGCTGCAATGTCTTGAGAAGTGGATGGAAAGGGAGAATATCACTACTCTAGAGCAAATGAAGAATTTGATTGGATTAGAGCAGTTTTATTCCATATTACCTGGGGAATTGAGATATTTGGTTAAGGACAAAAACCCTACAGACTTACTAGAAGCAGGTGAACAGGCAGATTATATTAATGAGTACAGGAACCCACGATTCTCTGAGTTAAAAATTAACAAACCAGCCTGGGACAACAATCTGTTAATAAAAATTGACACAGCAGAACTTCAGAAAGAGAATCCCAGGGTAGTCTTTCCCCTAAACTGCCAAGACCTAGCCCGCCAAAACAAATAAACCCTGAGTCAAAGTTCAATAAATCTCCTCAGAATGAGAGAACGAACTATAAGTGCCTTAACTACGGCCTACCTGGTCACTTAAAATTCCAGTGTGGGCAGAGTAATCCTAATTCAGGGGGAAATGATGATCAAACCAAAAAGGTTTATTGTTTAAGACAGGTTGAATCTTCTGAGGGAAGCAGTAGTCATGTTTCCGTAGCAACCACAGCTTCTACAGACCTTGAGGAGGACCTTCTTGAAGCTACTGTAGTACATTGCTTTTACATTGGGAATGATAATACCCTTCTCAGAAACACTGGTGAAGAGATAATGGTGGGAGGAAAGAAATATATTGCTATAAAGGACACAAGATCTCAGATTTCTATAGTACATTCTGATCTGGTAACCTAGGTTGACATAATTCCCAACAGAACAATAACCTTAAAAGGGATTGGGAAGGAAACTGTGGAGTCAAAACTGGCTGAAATTCAAGTAGGCTATAGGAACTGGTCTGGAAAGTGGCAGGTAGCCATTTCAGATGAAATACCAGCAGCTTTTCTACTTGGTTGGGACTTCATAGAACATGTGAAGAGTGCTTTTGAAGTAACATGTTCCATGAGGGAGCAGTTAGCAATCCCTGAGGGAAAAGTTGATTCCCTAACCTCTGAATCTGTTCAGGGATGCTCCAGTTCAGAAAAGGACCAGGAGGTAACCAAAATGGCTGATGAGGAACAGAGGGAAGACAGTACTTTGACAGAGGGTACAACACTAACCACTGGATGCCACACATCTGTGAAAAATGAACTGGGACACAGTTTAGTGAACACAAGCAATCATTAAGAAAAGACACGTTAAAGGTGCATGCTCTGGGAGTTATATATATGACAACATAAGAGATTTTCCCTGTGAGCTAAAACAGCAAAGTCCTACAATCAAATATGGAAACAAGGAGAAGAAGGAATGCCAGATGAAACTAGGAAACAGATTTCCACACTTCTAGTTTCAGGGAGTGCCACACACAACATTGGCTGCCATTTCTGGAACTAACCTTGGATTTTTCTCAGTTTTGGAAATAACACTGTTCAAGACTGGAACCTACATTTCTATTCTATTTTAATTCAACTCTCAAATGTCAGTGAATCTATTCTATGTGGATCCAGACCATGTTAATCTTAGGATATAAGACCACAATCTAATTTGTTTTCAAATGTTCATACGATCTCAGGTGGAAAAGCTTTCTGTTTCTTACAGTGCCTCCACTGGATGCCAGCAATCTTCTTGTGCTCCCAGCTGCCCATTCATATTTAAAATCCCTCTCCCTTAGGATGTGAATTATAGCCCCTACCGTTCATACCTTGTCTAAATGTTTGGAAGTCTTCCCCCTCATCGCCATTGGAAAGCACACCAATTTTACTTGAGAGCATCAGTAAGCTGACAGGAGATGAATTCACAGCTAATTATTCAGACAGCCTTTAATTTGATCACAGGCATTCTTAAAGAGGAAATAATCTACTGTTCCACCACGCTGTTGTGAGTTGCCCAAATTCCCTTCCTTACACTATAATTTACTGTGCCTGTAGTTTAGTTCTCAAGAAGACGACCTGCCAATGCAGGTGAAAAAACAATGGGGACTACAAGCAGTGTAACTGTAGGGTTCGAAAGGCATCCTAAGGAGCTGACAGTAATAAAAGCCGAGGAGCACTCAAGAGCCAAAATATGTCTGAAAAATATATACTGCCAAAATGACACGCTACCTTGTATTTTTCATAGGTAAATATAGAACACCGAATATCTCTTCCCAGCTTCACGTTATTACAATCACTGCTTTCGGTATGAAAAAGAATATGCTGGTTCATAGTTCACGCATCCATGGGATGGCAAGGTGTCCTTCCAGTGTATCTAGAGAGCCATAATAATGTCTGTGTTTCATCAGTCCAATAGACTGTGAACTCACGTCTCCAACAGATGATGATACAGTGAAAAGGACATACAATTTCCCACTCTTCTTCATTCCTCTTATTACAATTGCAACCCTTTCCAGACAATCTGAGTATCTTAGGGTAGACAGGAATATGCTTTAGAAAGAAAAAAATATTCAGCAACTGTATGACTTTCTCTGGTTTCCACTATCCCAGGCATACATAAATTTCCACTTTTTAAAAAACATTAAAGAATACATGTTTAAGTGAATTCAGGAGAACGTAAGAAAAAAATGGCTAAACTTGCTGCAGTAATGAGAGAAGACATGACTCCTAATTTCATCTGAATTTGATTTACTTGGATAAAATTGGGATACAGGCTTCTTCATCTTGCATTATTTTAAAAATATACATAAATCTGTTTCATTTTAACTTTTCAAAATGTAGCAGGGAAAATGGATTCCCGATGGCACAGATGTTACCCAGTAATACTCTCCTATCATAGATGAATCCTCCTAGTTCAAACGACACTTTGAAAACATAAACAACCATCTTCTGATGAAACTATCCCTTTTAACTAAAGGACTAGTAATTTTAATAATATATGGAAATTTATTAGCAGCAGCACAGATGTGTATTTCTAATAAGGGTGGTCTTTTAAACAAAGGATGGTTACATAGACTAGCAGACATGTCATAGCTCATGAAGTTGACTGCTTTAATAACAGTTCAGGAAGAAAGACAAAGACAAAACTATTTTATAGAAAAGTAGTTTATTCATTCTAATAATAAACTATTAAATAAAGTCGTGAGAGTTCTTGAGTATAATACAATAGACTTTGAAATACTGGGGGAGGGGAAAAACAAATATAGTACAAAATACAACATTATGAGAGAAGGCCACATGCATACCTCAGAGTAAACCAAAAGACCCCAGAATTTGCAATTTACAGAAGTCACCATTTTCCCCTTGGTTACAAGAATTTAAGGGTCATATTAATCATGTTTCCTAGATACATATAGATGTTTGATGCTCTACCAATGCCTTTAAAAGTTTTTCGTAAGGCATCTGGTTAACCCTTGAAGTAAAGAAAGGTATCCTTTTTATAACTCATGATGCAGCCCTTCAAAAAATTTGTTGAACACCTTGACTGATTACTGCTTGTTTTCTCATAAATTGTTTCTGCTATAGCTATATATCTGCTATATTTACTTTTCAGTATTTATTGTTGTATGCTTCTCTCAATGCTGTTTTAATGCAACTTTTCTAAAGTCTAGATAAAGAAAAGGAAGGTTCTGAATGTGAAAATATGGTTTGCTCCGCCGTGTATTCATACTTTATCAAATCAGGATTCCTTGGGTGAGTCACTGTAGCCATCCAGACAGGAGTCAGCAGAGCAGATACATATAATTCAGTATTCAGGGAGCTTCAACAGTTTCAAAAGCTCAGTGGTTTAAGCATCTTGGGAGTTCAATTCCTCACTTGTGCCTCCCTGACAGGGGTTGGACTTAGTGATCCTTAAGGTCCTTCCAGCTCTAAGACAGTGATGATGATGAAAGCTGTCTTAAGTTGATAACAAGGTGCTAAATAGCTGTTCTCACTTCCCTCTTTTTGTTTATTTAGTGCCCTAGCAATAGGGTGTTTTAGTGCTAAGTTGAAACTTCTTTTAAGAACCATGTGGAGACCAAGGGCATTTGATAACCCTGTGAGTGAACCTTTGGATCAGATCAGGCAGTCAGACTAGCTGAAAATAGACAAAAGCTATTTCAACCTGGTTGGAACAGATTTAAGCCATGCCTGCCAGCTGAACAAAAAACAATGACTCCCCACATTAAAAAAGGTAATTCCACAACAAGCTTACCTACATTGACCTTTACGCTGCATTAATTCAAATTCCTCTGTGCCTAATCTGATGTAAATTATAAAGTAGTCACCATCTCTCTCAGTCTGTCTGTTATTGCATTATGCAGAAATGGCTGGATTTTCACCAAATTTAGAGGGTCAGTTTAAGACAGTCATCCTTAACTTAAATAACTTAGAAATAGGCTATGCGGCATACACAAAAACCACTTTGAGGGCTTGTGAGAACTCCTCAATTAGTTTTTCCTAAATTGTTGTTGTGTGTTTTTCGGGCTCTTTGGCCATATTCTGAAGGTTGTTCTTCCTAACGTTTTGCAAGTCTCTGTGGCCGGCATCTTCAGAGGACAGCACGTACAACAATCTATTTTTATTCCAATACAGTCATGTCATCTTCTGGTTGTTGCACAAGGGTGGAGGGCGTGGTTTCACTTAACTGGGGCTTATTTTTTGAGATAAGGCTTATATTACAAGCATCCTGAAAAATCATACTAGGGCTTATTTTCAGGTTAGGTCTTATTTTCAGGGAAACAGGGTAGTCCATCACTCTGTCCACTATACCACAAAGAGTATAGTAAGGTTAAAATAAATAATCATGTGCTGTCAAGTCCATTCTGACTCCCGGCAACCATTTTCAGAGCTTTCCTGGTAGAGAATACTCAGAAGTGGTTTAGCATTCTCTTCTGGGGGAGCCCTGGGTCTGTGCAGCTTGCCCAAGCCCACCCAGGCTGGCTCTTCTCTTACGAGAATCAAGCTTCCAACCTCTGGCTCTGCAATCAGAGACCTAAACCACTGAGCCAGGCAGCCAGCTTGATAATGTTAGCATCTATCTATCCACTAAACAACTTTTTAAATGGACATTCAACAGGTTTTTGACCTTATTTGTATCCTATCACTTGTAGCCCATGTGTTCTACATCCTCTAACTTAATTATTTATATACCCTACAATCTATAGCCTTAGAAACACATGGGTTACAGCCTTGAAGCAAGAGGAATATTTCATTCTATAAAGGAATGATCTGGAGGGATTCCAAAGTCCCAACAGCAGCAGGAGAACAAGCTAGCACTTGAACCATGGCGTATGCCACCTCCGCCATTTAGTGAGGTCTGAGGTGATGTCCGTATACCTGTAATTGTTATAGTTAATCATTGTATCTAAAATCACTGAACTAACTGTAACTAATAACTGAAAAAGTATTGTTACCTCACAAAGAGGAGAAATTATTTCTTTTTAAGTTGCAGTCTTCATATAATTATAGCCTCATTATTGAGGGGAGGGAATGTTACGAGTTATTTGTGTGTCAGAGCCAATGTGGTGTGGGGGAAAGAGTGTCATATTAAGACTCAGGAGTCGTAGGTTGAAATCCGTGCTCAGCCATGGAAATTTATTGTGAAGTGGCAGGGGTAAAATAGTCCTTTAACATTTGACATACACTGGAAACCCTGTGAGGGCCATGGAAGGTCAGCAATGGCTTGACTATACGCAGCAACAATGAAGTTATTTGTAACTACTTATTTTGAAGCTCTTGCTTTACCATGGTTACTATATTTGGAAGCCGCCTAGAGTGGTCCGGTGGGCCAGATAGGCGGGGTATAAATAAAATAAAATAAAATAAAATAAAATAAAATAAAAAATAAAAAAATAAAAAATAAAAAAATAAAAAATAAAAAAATAATAAATAATAAATAAATAAATAAATAAATAAATAAATAAATAAATAATTATTAATAATAATAATAATAATAATAATAATAATAATAATAATAATAATAATAATAATAATAATAATAATAATAATAATAATAATAATAATAATAATAATAATAATAATAATAATAATAATGGTTCCCTCACCCTTGGAAGTAACTCTACTTTAGGAATGAATACCTCCTTTCTCAGCTTTTTAATTTACTTTTTCTCTGCTCCTTGTCACTCCCTACAGTGCTGCTTACCGTATTTTCCCTTTTTATCCACAACACTTAAAAATTGAGTTCATTTGAGATGATCGCTTACCTTCATGTGGCAAGTAAGCTGATTGGGAGGTGGAGGGGGAAACCCTATTAGACAAAGGTTCTAGTACAACCCACTCTTACAAACAAAGAATGCTTTGCATCTGGTTGTTTGCTGTGTTGATTTTATTATCTCAACAGTTCTGTTGTCACCTATTTGCCCACGGCCAGAAAATACATTCCAAGATGTAGCTCCGATCTACCCAAAGAATTGATCCTGGTCTCTCACTCACACTCATCTGTTACTGAAGCATATGATAAGCAGGGAGATTGATAGACACGCATAAATGTTTGCCTCTTAAAGTAATACATTTTATGCAAACTGGGGGGGGGGGAATAAGCAAAGACTTCAGTGAGGCAGGCATGTATTAAAACAATTTTTTTTCCTGTTGTTTGCTTGTCAGGAGATACATTTAAAATACCTTTAAGGGAAGATGTCAATTTCAGCCCTGTCATTAACTTCTGGAGCATATTTTAAGCATGTTCAGTGACATTCACCATGAAACAAGAAGTGGCTGCAAGTCATTCTGCGCCTATGGACGTGAGGCAATAATCACTTTTTGATTGAACTGACTCCAAAGGGCCAGAAAGGGCCCACAGCATGGCTGAAAAGAAAAAGGGAAAGAGAGAAATAAATAAATAAATAAATAGAAACAATCCTGACTCATACCTTACGAAATGAAAAGAACACCTGCAGCCGAATCTCTTGTTTGCTCATTAAAATACTATAGACTCGATGACACTCAAGCTTCACCGGTTCACTTACGCCTTCCCAGATTGTACAGTTCATCTAATGGGGTAAAAATATGACAATATGTAAGCCAATTCACCTTGATTAGGAGGGGGGGAAATCAGAAAAAAATGTCCTATGCCTTGGACAGCAGCCCACAATTATATAGATGATTTCACAGTACTTGATGATTTCACAGAAGTTGTTCCAAGAGTCAGATGAAGAGACAGCCCTGCACACTCTGATTATAAGGGAAGTATGAAAGAGGCAATTTTAGATCTCCCTGCGACTCATAGGGAGCAAAAAGGTGTCCTCTCAAATGTTTCAATTACTCCCGCACTTGTTATGAAGTTAAGCTTCTCCACTAGGTATGTCATTGATTATACAAATGCTCAAGCAGTCTCAGAACCATGGAGAGCAAAGGAGTACAAGCCTCTCTTGTCCCTCCTAGGGTTCCTATCAAAATCACCGTTCAAAAAGTCACCATTTTCTCCCTGAAGAACACTTCCACTAGGACCAATGGAGGTTCCTCTTGGAATGCATGTGAGAGTTTTGAAGAAGCGCCCCCCAATTGGGAAAGAAAGAATTAAACATCCATTATCCTCCCTCCCCCATTTCTGAAGCTTTTCAGGCTTTCCCAAGTGTGCAATCGGCATAACGGCAAACCTACTCATGAAATGCATCCATGAAATAGATTGCGTGTCTAACCTGGCTCCACCATACACCAAACGGTGAACATTTGGAGAGGTATCCTACGAACCGGTGCAAATTGACATGAAGGAATAAATGCCTCCCTCTTCATCTGCTACATTCAGTGGATTTGCATCTATATCAGCAACAGGCCACCTCCAGCGGTTCGGGAACTGCACCTCCATATCCCTCGATCATGGAGGGCACCTCCCATAACCCCATGCAAAAGAGAAAATAAAATAAAATAAATTTTAACAGTTATCTGAAAGGTGCACCCACTTGTGCCCAGAAATATTTTTTAATTTTTAAAATTCTTTTTTGGGGGGTTGGAGTTCCTACAGTATTGAGGGGGAGTCTCTAAACATGACAGATAACCCCCATGCCCCCAAAGTGGCCCTGGCAGGCAGGCAGGCAGGCAGGCAGGCAGACAGACAGACAGAGAGGTACAAGGAAGGACAATCAATGAACCAGTGACAGGGTAATAGGTGCTGAAGGTTCATTGATACACATTGGGAGCAAAGGCTAGCCCAACTGGTCCAATCACAAAGAAGAGCTCGTTTCGTTCGTTTAGTCGTTCCGTCATGTCCGACTCTTCATGACCCCATGAACCAGAGCATGCCAGGCCCTCCTGTCTTCCACTGCTTCCCGGAGTTGGGTCAAATTCATGTTGGTTGCTTCGATTACACTGTTGAACCATCTCATCCTCTGTCGTCCCCTTCTCCTCTTGCCTTCACACTTTCCTAACATCAAGGTCTTTTCCAAGGAGTCTTCTCTTCTCATGAGATGGCCAGAGTACTGGAGCCTCAGCTTCAGGATCCGTCCTTCCAGTGAGCACTCAGGGTTGATTTCCTTCAGAATGGATAGGTTTGTTCTCCTTGCAGTCCAGGGGACTCTCAAGATCCTCCTCCAGCACCACAGTTCAAAAGCATCAATTCTTCAGCGGTCAGCTTTCTTTATGGTCCAGCTCTCACTTCCATACATCACGACAGGAAAAAGCATAGCTTTGACTATTTAGACTTTTGTTGGCAAGGTGATGTCTCTGCTTTTTAAGATGCTGTCAAGGTTTGTCATCGCTTTCCTCCCAAGAGGGGCCACTGTCTCCATCTGCAGTGATCATGCAGCCCAAGAAAGTAAAATCTGTCACTGCGTCCATGTCTTCCTCTTCTATTTGCCAGGTGGTGATGGGACCAGTGGCCATGATCTTAGGGGGTTTTTTGTGTTTTTTTTATGTTGAGCTTCAGACTGTTTTTTGCACTCTCCTCTTTCACCCTCATTACTAGGTTCCTTAATTCCTCCTCACTTTCTGCCATCAGAGTGGTAACATCTGCATATCGGAGGTTGTTCATATTTCTTCCGGCACTCTTAATTCCGGCTTGGGATTCCTCTAGTCCAGCCTTCCGCATGATGTATTCTGCACATAAGTTAAATAAGCAGGGAGACAATATACAGCCTTGTCGTACTCCTTTCCCAATTTTGAAACAATCCGTTGTTCCATATCCAGTTCTAACTGTTGCTTCCTGTCCCACGTATAGGTTTCTCAAGAGATAGATAAGGTGGTGAGGCACTCCCATTTCTTTAAGGACTTGCCATAGTTTGCTGTGGTCCACACAGGCAAAGGCTTTTGCATAGTCAATGAAGCAGAAGTAGATATTTTTCTGGAACTCTCTGGCTTTCTCTATAATCCAGCACATGTTAGCAATTTGGTCTCTAGTTCCTCTGCCCCTTCGGAATCCAGCTTGTACTTCTGGGAGTTCTCGGTCCACATACTGCTGAAGCCTACCTTGGAGGATTTTGAGCATAACCTTGCTAGCATGTGAAATGAGTGCGATTGTACGGTAGTTGGAGCATTCTTTGGCACTGCCCTTCTTAGGGATTGGGATGTAAACTGATCTTTTCCAGTCCTCTGGCCACTGTTGAGTTTTCCAGACTTGCTTGCATATTGAATGTAGCACCTTAACAGCGTCATCTTTTAAGATTTTAAATAGTTCAATTGGAATGCCATCACCTCCACTGGCCTTGTTGCTAGACAAGCTTTCTAAGGCCCACTTGACTTCACTCTCCAGGATGTCTGGCTCAAGGTCAGCAACCACATTATCTGGGTTGTCCGGGATATCCAAATCTTTCTCGTATAATTCCTCTGTGTATTCATGCCACCTATTCTGGATGTCTTCTGCTTCTCTTAGGTCCCTACCATTTTTGTCCTTTATCATGTCCATCTTTGCACAATATGTTCCTCTAATATGTCCAATTTTCCTGAACAGATCTCTGGTTTTTCCTTTTCTATTATTATTTCTATTATTATTTCTATTATAAAGAAGAGCTACTGTAACTCAAATGGCTGAAAAACTTAATGCTGGCCGGACACACAAGTGCATCGTAATTTGCTGTGTACGGGGCTGTATAGCTGAAGATTGTCAGAGTGCCCATTATAACCCCTATCCACCATCAAAACACCTGCAATGAGGGTGTGAGCAGAACTGGACCACGGAGTAATGAAAGAAGGTTGCCTGATCTGATGAATCATGTTTTCTTTTAGATCAGGTGGATGGCCAGGTATATGTGTGTCCTTTACCTGGGGAAGGGATGGCAGCAGGATGCACTATGGGAAGAAGGCAAGCCGGTGGAGACAGTGTTATGCTCTGTGCATTGTTCGGCTGGAAAACCTTGAGTCCTGGTGTTCTTGTGGACTTTGACACATACAACCTACCTGGAGATTGTTGCAGACCACATACTCCCCTTCATGGTAATGGTGCCCCCTTTAAACGGCCTCTTTAAACAAGATAATGCACCCTTCCACACTGCAAAAAAAAGTTCAGGAAGGGTTTGAGGAACATGACAAAGAGTTCGAGGTGTTGACTTGGCCTCCAAATTCCACAGATCTCAATCTGATGCAGAATCTATGGAACACCAGATCTGATCCATGACGCCCACCTCGCAATTTGCAAGACTTAAAGGATCTACTGCTAATGCCTTGGTGTCAGATAGCACAGGAGGTCTTGTGGAGTGCATGCCTCAACACTTCTGAGCTGTTTTGGCAGTACAAGGGGGACCTACATGATATTAAGCAGGAGGCCATAATGCTAGGGCTGATCAATATGTACGACTGAGAAGCCAAGGTGGGTCTTGTATTTGCGTTCTTCAGAATTTGCACAAGGTAGAAATGCAGTTTGCGCAACAACAACAACAAAAACCTGCTGAAATTAAGAATTTTAACTTGCAAGTTAACGTTTACATTTTCTATAGGTTGAACCCGAAGAGCCAGTATATTCAAAATACCTTAAATTCCCATGGCCAAGCTAAGGTGGGAGAGTCTGGAAACAGCAGTCCAAAAAGTAATGTTTCCAAACTCTGGAAAACAGGTCATTTGTAATACCTCTCAAATCTTAGACGTGAAAGCTACCACATAATGCAGTACCACACTCCCAGCACAAAGCAAGGAAAAACAACACGAGACAGATTGTCTGGCTGCTCAAGTTTCATTTCTTCCCCACCTACATCAATCAGTCTTTGGAAAGTTTCCAATATCCGATAGAAATGTGTTCTATGGTTGAAGAATGCAAGTGAAACAAACTAATCGTGATGGAGATAAAGGTAATATGTGAAACTGAAAGATCTGAGTTTATTGAGCGTATTTTCAGCCCACAAAATAAAATTTCATGCAGGGCTACATTTCAGAAGGAATCCCGTGTGTTATTTTCTGTAAGTAGGGTATTGTTATCATTATCACCACTCACGCAAGTAATTGTTCTTTGTCCATTATTAACACTTTTTGTTGCCGGCAAACCAGAGAACATACATGGGAATACTCTATCGCTCCTTCTAGTAGCTAATTCTGTTTGTGCATCTTGGAAATATTTATTAAAAGACAAAACTGAAGAAATTGTCCCCTGCCATTTAGAATTGATGTGAGTAAAAATGAGATTTAGTATTTGCTCCAGTCTCTGAAAGAGCATGGTCAGAGAAGCTATACACAATGGCAATTGATTTTGATATTCAAAATGTAACAGATAAACAGGGAATGAATTCTATGAAATGAATGTTTTGTTTAAAGGTGAAGAAGTTTCAGAACAGGTAGCCATGTTAGTCTGTGCAAGCATATCAATCACATCTGATTTATGTCTGACAAAGTGGACTTGTCCACAAAAGCTAGCATTAAAATATAAATTAATATTTAAGATGCTACATGTTTTTATCTTTTGTTTTGTTTCTTTGGATTTTGCCTGATAAGATGAAGAAGGAAAGGCTTAAAGCTACCTATTCCAGGCAAGAGGTTACTGAAAACTGAGGAAAATATGGAGGAAAAGTGTTCCAGGAGAATTCATATGGGAGAATTAATAGCAAAACAAACCAGTAAAGTTTGGGCCTCAGTGGGATGCATCAGTGAGGAGGTTGTTAAGTGGGATGAAATAAAAGACGGAGACTTATAAGAGAATTTTAGGAAAGCACAATTTACTTAGAGCAGTCCACAGGCAAAAGTCCAGCCTAGATTCTTACCTCGCAAACCAAATTTTGTGCAAGGCTTGGAATATTACATTTTAGAAGGAATTCCTTATGTGACTTGGAGTGGAGATGTCTATGGATTTTGTAACTTAATGGCAATTTGCTTCCAAAAGTTACACTTTTTGCAAAACTGCACAACAGGATTTCAGCCATTGGCCTAAACTCTGAAAAATCCCTGCCAAAATGTCTCTAACAATGTCTTAAAATGCCCTTTAAAAGTAACTGTTGAAAAGTAACTAGTTACTTCTTACAATTAAGTAACTCATGTGTACTCTTTACACTTAAAAAGTAACTTTGTAACTACCCATTAAAATGTTTGTTACCCCCAAATTGTTTGGTTTCAGCTTGCAGGAGGCAGAGTGGGGAATTGAGCTCCCAGCCTCTACCTAAACCACTGAGATATTCAGCCAGCATCCTGTCTACATACATACATATACATTTATACAATACCTAACTCTTGCTTACAATAGAACTGGAGATAGCACCCAAAATAATAAGAAGAATGCATTTGTTCCTTTCTCTTCCCCCCCCCCCACAAAAATGCTTCAATATTACAGGGAGGAAGAGGTTCACATCCAAAATGACCTTGAACATAACGAACATCAGGGCCATGATGTTTCAACCTGCGGCTGCCCTTCCTCTGTTTAATCTCATTTCTATGACAATAATAACCCTGCAGCTCTCTTGGGGTAATCAGACTCCCCTCGTTAGTGGTCAGCATTTTCCGCTCACCATTCTTACGAACAAAGAGCCATCTGTCAAAACTCAGACATTCCCTGCTCAGGTAGCCTACAGAGGGAGGTTCGAATTTTCCACGTACATTTCAAAGTGCATTCAGGCGGTGCCACAGAACTCAAGGAAACGCAGCCCCTAATGATCTGCTTCCATTAACAAACGCTCATTTGGGTGGTAAGTGACCTGAGACAGAGAGGAAATGCAATTTTAGCTGCCAATATAATAAAAAAGATGGCCACCATTACCGCCATAGAGGGGCTATAATCAATGTTACTTTTTATTGGCTCAATTCAGCAGCACTGTAGCCAATTAAAGCCGTGTTTTGATGACACAGAATAAAATAAAAGAATTTCACCTCCTGCATAGTGCCTTCCCCCAATTACCTTAATTTCAGCAAGGCTTAGCTTGCTTCCTTAATGTCAGCAAGTCAACTCGATCACCAGACAAATGGACCTTATACACCACTTCCCATGTTTCACTTCTGGATCATTAAATCCAGATACTCTGATAGGGTTTTTTAAAAAAATAAAAGCTCTTAGTTTGGAGAAAGAATATAAGTGTGTCTGTTTTCATCAATGGTAGGATTCTTCACAGTCTGCAAGACATCAGAAGCAGCTTTCCCAATTTAAAGATCTAGGAAAAGGATGTTGTCTGATGCAAGAAGCTCAGATGTCTATCCATATGTTTATATATTTGAAAACCGCCCTGTTGAATTAGGCCAAAGGTCTATCTAATTGTGCATTCAATGAATGCCCAAAAGCCACCAGTCAAGCTGTAGAAAATTTGTTATGGTAGAGCCTCTGCTTTACATTCAGAAGACCCTCTTTCCAAGCTGTAGCTTCTCTGGGTAGGATTAGGCAAGAATCATATCTGAAACCCTGGAAAGTTATGCTATAAACTGTCAAACCATTGGTTCATTTGTTCAGTATTTTCCGAGCGGTAATATATTACGGTACCTACTTCTGGTTTACAACAGCAGTTCTACATTATTGAGTCAATGCCTTCTAAATGTGCTGCATAGGGGTGTGTATTTTGGATTTTGGGGGCTACAAATCCCATAATTCTCCTTTTTGAGTGTCTCACCTGCAGGGTCCAGACCTTACAGACACCTTAATTGTGCTTATCTGGAGAGAAGGCCCAGATGGCAGTCCTCGTGATTTGGAGAGGCCTAATCTCCTGTTTGAAAAGGAAGCTGCCCCAGTCATTCCTGGAGAGACCTGGTGGTTGCTGGAAATCTTCCTAGGTGAGCACAATGTAGGTGTCTGTACAGTCTGGGTCCTGCAGGTGGGATTTGCAGAAAAAAGAATTATGGGACTTGTGGTCCAAAAAAATCCAAAAAGCCACAGCCTAACGCTGAGCTACAACTCCCATCATTAGTGGCCAAGGGCGAAGCCAGATGGGGATGATGGAGGTGCTATGCAACCACACCTAAAGGCACCAGCCTGAAGAAAGTGAGTGTGGACCAAAAGGGACGAAGCCATTGTTTGCAACCCCACACATCTGCCTTTTTCAGAACCCCTTCCATCTCAAATGCTGATGAATAGAGGTTTTAATATTGTTGTATCTGTTGTTTCTTCACTGCTGGGGTTGGTATGCAAGGACCCCTTACCTGTTCCTGGAAATATCAGCTATCTTAGACTGGGATTGTGGAGACAGGTAACTTGATGAATGCAAAGCGGATATTTACTTGCAGAGATAAATAACTGGTGTACTGATTGGATGATGATTGCAAAGGCAGGTGAGAAATACATGAGGCATATGTCGAAACAGCCAGTGGTATCTTCTCTCTCTCTGCCCACTCAGGTTCCACCATCTGTGGAGGGGGAGGTTCTGTCAGGATGCACAAGTGAGATAGCAGAACCTTGGTGTTGAGTAGATGCGACACCGGGAATGAAATGAGACAATGTTTGCTGTACACTGGCTTCCCAGGATAAGAGGACTGGCTAGCCTGGGCCAAATGGAGCCATTGGCCAATGCAATGCTCTTCCTGACTGGCTCACCTGTGAGGCATCTCAGAAAGCACAGGGGTCAAATGTTTGCTCCCAGCCTGCACCATGGTCAACCCTGGCCCCAGAAGTGACCATTTGGGGACTTTGGGAAAGGTGAACAGGAAGACTTGGGTGGGCATTTCAAGGGCTGGCTGGCTGGGCTGGCCGGGCGGGCGGGCTGGGCGGGCGGGCCGGGCTGGCCGGTTGGTTGGTTGGTTGGAATTTGGGAGGTGGGCTCCATGAACTGCAGATGTTCTCCTCTTGAAACAGGTCCTCTGCCCACAAAAACAGTGAGATGCAGGGGCAGGGCTAGAACTCTCCTTGCTCACACTTTCAGATGCACCCTTTTCTGAACACCTGACTAGGGCTTTTCTGTTTCCAGGGAACTGTTAAAAGCAGAGCACATTATCCTGATTAAAAAGGGATTGATCTTCAAAAGGACCATCAGCACAGATCAAACTCCCCTTCCTCCACAAGCAGATACAACATTCCCCCCCCCCAATCATTTTCTTTGTTTGCAAGAAGTATGTAAATCTACTGGGATCGTTTCCAGAGTAGAAAACTTCTTACCTATATCTTTTTATGTATAAATAAATAAAAGCAAAGTGTGCTGGTTACATATTGCTCCATAGCAATTAATGCAATCTTGGATGGTTTACAACTTAACAATGCAGGCTACGCATTGCAAGCTGGAGACTCAATTTACCAACCTTAGAAGGATGGAAAACTGAGTCAACCTTGCACTGGCTACTGGATCAATGCATCAGGATCAAACTCAGGTCACAAACAGAGTCTTGGCTGCAGTACTGCAGTTTAACCACGGCACCATGAGGCTCCTAGCTAAATAAACAAATCTATGTAAGTGCCGAAACAGAGACATGAAAAGAACGAGGGATAGAATATGATGGGGCAGGAATGCAAATATGGGCATATTGTACAGGTTGAAGTTTGGTTATTGGTTATTTATGGGAGATCCCTGTTAGCAGAGTGTGGTTGCAGCAATGTTTCCTGTAGGCATTTAAACTTTTTCAATTTCTCTGTTCTTTGGAGCAGTAAACCAGGTGAAGCCTGAGCTTAATGTAAAATCAGTTTTCAAGATGTGTTTAGAAAATGCATTGATAGGAAAATCTGACTCCTAATCTAGACAGCTGACCATGCGCTAGCCTGGAGCACAAAGCTGGGAGAGAGGCATGTTAAGAAACTGAAATGAAAAACTAATAAAGCAAAGCAAAGCATGCTGCTTAAAGCACTCTGTGGACAGTTTACAATTTAATTAAGCAGGCTACACATTGCCCCCTGCCCTGGGTAGTCAATTTACTGATCTTGGAACGATAGAAGGCTGAATCAATCTTGAGCCAGCTACTTGAGTCCGTCAGGCTCAAACTCAGTTTATGAGCAGAGGCTTGTCTGCAGCACTGCACACAAGGTTCCTAACAAAGATGCAGGAAATGAAAGGTCTTCTCCTTTCCTTGGGTATCAGGAAGGTGGAGAAACAGCCAATGAAAAGGACAAAGACAAGCTGTGCTAATTCCCCAAAGCCCGTATTGGACATTTGTGACAGATAGGTGCAAAGACCTGACAGGGCCAGAAGAATCTTCCAACAAGGTCAACCTTGGCCGCTTGTTTTCCAAGGTCAGCCCTTGGCCACTGAAATTCTTCTTGTCCAACACAATAAAATGTAAAAGCAAAACAGAACATGTATGCTGTTCCCTTGTGCTGGGACTTCTGCAGGACTCACAACCTGCAGCTAAAAAGTATCAATAAGATCCATCACTCCAAAAATTGCACTTGGAAGTCCTTATTTCCATTTCAGCTGGTTTCTCAGATATCATTAAGTGGATTCACTCAAAATAGGGGGGGAAAGGTCATTCTTTTAAGGATGCCAATCACACTGAACCATATATGCCTTGGAAGCAGTAGGAGAAGTGTAACATGGAGTCATCAAGGAGCATTCAAGCATGATGTCTTTGTGATTCTAATGTGCACAAGGATAGAATGGAGAGCTGAAGGGCTGCAGGATCTCCTGGGCTTTATGTTAATGCCCTACTTCTCTCATGTGAATAGCTTTGTGTTGTCACAGGAACACTATAGGGTCCCTCTTCTCCCCACCCCCAGATATTCCATTGGCAAGAATTTATGTGAACTGTTATTATGCAGCACTTTGGAAGCAACTGGAGGGAAGGATGCTTTAACAGAAAGAGATGAGGCAATGCAGCAAAGTTTCGTGCTCTGATGAAACATGACAAGTATAGGATGCCAGTCTCCTTCCTTTTCAAAGAAAGAAGAAAGGGGTGAGAAACCTTTGCAAATGTAGCATTCAGCATTGGCAATTCCCATCTTAAAAAGAGAAACTAAAAGAGTCTTTCATCTCCCAGGTGCCACAATCTGATTCAGTAGGTGACTTTAACTGTGATGGTCCCCATTCAAAAATGCGGAAGAAGCTGCCCACCTGGGAAGCTACTCTTGACAATGCCTCCTTCCCATCACGAGGCACTCACTCTCATCATTCATCAGGTCCTTCTTTTAGACAGCTGGCACTTTTCAATAATTTGGAATTGAGGAGAAACAACTACTTTCTTAGAAGGCTTCACTGTCAGAAGATGAATATTAATAAGAGGGTGGTAATTAGTGATGGGTACAAACAGGAAAACTGGGGGTCTGTGATGGCTCATGGTCAGCCACAAGCGATGGACCATGAACCGCTACAAACCCCCAGAAATACAAACTGGTTTGTGGTTTGTTACTCCAAGTTGTGTCCTGGAGGGGCTACCTGCTCCTGCCGCCTCCATCGCAGGTGTATCCTCTGAGGTAGTAGCAGGCTCCTGGCAGGGGAGCTGGGCACCACCTCCAAGCATGCCCCCATCTATCAGTTGGGTAGTGGGCACATGTTCAGAAGCAGCAACCTGGCTTTCTGGAGCCAGGCACTGCTTCTGATCATGTGCCTCTCCCAGCTGATAGGCAGGTGCATGCTCAGAAGGCAGCGCCCAGCTCCTGGCAGGGAAGCGAGGCCCACTGCCTCTGAAAATGGCACCCATTGCAGCTGTGGCAGGACCACAGGTAGGTCAGGCCAACAGGCGCAGGGGGAAGTGGCACATTCCCTTTTGCTGAAGCAAATGAACCACCAATGGGGGGGGGGAAGTTCAGCATTTCATTTTGCTTTAGCAAAAACAGGGTCCCCAAACTGAGTCGTGAAATGAACCACGAATCAGCCCAGTTTGTTGGGTTTTTGTTGATTCATGGTTTATTTTGTGCCCATCTCTTGTGATGATATCCCACGGTGTCCTTGTGGATGAATCTCCAAAGCTGACACCACCTTTGCTATTTGATCGTCTGTGCAGCGCCAACGTGGAATCACTCTTTCTGTTAAGCTGAAGATATAAAAAAAGATATAAAAGATATAAAAAAACTGTTGTTCTCACCTTTCTATTTTACAGAGCAGAGAACTGGATTATTTATCAATGCTGTGCAAGAAAACTCATTCATTTTCATCTTACCTGTTTTTACAGGTGGAGAAGAACACATCAAGACTTCTTTGCACCTCCAGAGGCATAGTTGCATTAAGAGCATCGTCATCAGCAATAAAAAATGTGCAAAACGAGATTTTAGTTACAACTTGCAGGCACCACAGATTGAATAGCTTACCGCCAGTCCGATATCGAAGGTCAACACCAACATTCTCTTGCCTGCAAGCAGAACACGTAAGACGGAGAAGAGATGGTGCAAGAACACAGCTTTGCTTTATGCCACTTGTGACTGGAAAAGGAGTCTTTTGTTGAGAACACGAGCTTCCATAGCATCAGAGAATTCTCAAATGATACATGTGAATGTCTCAGAACATCCCAATTCTTTCATGATTTTCCTTAGATCTCTGTATACCATATCAAAAGCTTTAGTCAAATCTATGAATGTTGAGGTTGACATGCTGCTTGGAACACTTTTCTTATAGCTGTTGAATGGCAGAGATCATGTTGACAGTCCGCTGATTCCTTCTGGATGCCTTATTGAGATAAAGTGCTGTGTGAGGCAATTTAGAAGGAGTCATGCCAGAAATTTTCCTGGCAGTATTTAGAAGGGAGACACTGGGTGGCTGTCACAAAGTTGATGGTTGCCTTTCCTTTTATAAAAGTGGTTGCATCTTTCCTTTGAATGCCTTTGTTCTTCATTTTTTGAAACAGATGTGTCAGTTGTTGAAGTTTATTGCCTTTTAAATAGATTTCTGCTAGAACTGCATGAGCCAGGAGCTTTTCCCAGAGCTTTTTATTAGGACTGCAATAAACATCCAATTTGTTGTTGTTGTTGAGTCGTGTCCGATTCTTCGTGACCCCATGGACCAGAGCATGCCAGGCCCTCCTGTCTTCCACTGCCTCCCACAACTGGGTCAAATTCATGTTGGTTGCTTCAGTGACACTGTCCAAGCCTCTCGTCCTCTGTCGTCCCTTTCTCCTCTTGCCTTCACACTTTCCCAACATCAAGGTCTTTTCCAGGGAGCCTTAGCTTCAGGATCTGTCCTTCCAGTGAGCACTCAGGGTTGAAACATCCAATCACGACTGTTATAGAAATCTTGGAAATCTTAAAACTGCAAAGCTAAAAGGAACCCTATGGATCATCAAATCCAGCTTCTGTCAGGGAGTCCACAGTAGGGAATCAAACTCCCAACCTCTGCAGCCAGAGGCCTAAAACACTGAGCTCATATGCCCTGAGATGTGACATTTCCAAGGTGCCTCTTTTTCTTGGGATGCTGTTATAGGACCACACAAGTCACCAGACAAGGACGGAGGTTCAAATTATGATCCACTCAAATCTGTTTGATGGTGTTTCCCCACCTCTTGGCCTTAGTGCCTTGTGTTTAGAAAGTGGACTAGAGAGTAACATTTTCACATGCAAACTGGTCATATTCTCAACTTTGTAGCCAGCCTTCCACGGAGAGACTAAGTGTCTCTTCAATTGTACTTAATCTCTAACTTGGAAAATGCTCCTAAAGAAAAGCATTTGTTTTATTTAGCAGCTATAAAACAAAGGAAATAAAAATGTTAGTATGGGGTATGAAGAAAATATTATGCCTGTGGAGATGCCCTGGCAGAGCCCGTGGTCTAAAAAGACAGATGGGTGCCATGAGGTTTCTCACCCAGCAGTAAACTAGCTAGCAATCCCCTTATAATTTACTTGATTGATCAACTTAATGAGAAAAGGCAGAGTTCAATAAATACTTTTGAAATGTGTTGCAGTCATTTTCAGGAATGCTATTTATTCTTTATCTTTGGAAGGTCTATTGTTTGTTGCTGACATGCACAAGTTTTGTAGAAGGTCCCGGGTGTAATCCCAGGAAAGGATGGGAGCAACATCCATCTGAAACCTGGGGGAGCTTCTACCCACTGATGTAGTGGTGATTTTTAGAAGTGCATGACAATTCTCATATCCACCACCATAACTCAAGGAAAGTCCAGAAGTGCAGACAGCTAGATTGGGTTTTACAGCAAATGAGGAGCAGGTAATTTCTAAAGCTAATGGCTTTTAACTAACCTTTCAAGACCAAACTATCTTTACTTTGCATTAGAAGGGGCAGAATCTAGTTAGTGCCCATCAACCATGCTTAAGATCTTAAACCAGTGGTTCTTAACCTTGGGTTACTCAGGTGTTTTTGAACTGCAACTCCCAGAAACCCGAGCCAGCCCAGCTGGTAGTCTTAAACTATCAGATCAGATCAAGTTTAATACGGTCATAGACCAATATCCGAACATACAAATAAATGAACAAAAACAGTAAAACTCATATATAAAAACATATATAAAGGATAAAAGGAGGAAAAGCCATAAGGTCCCTACAGCTACACACTTGAAGAATGCCCTCTCTGATAAAGAGAAATGATCCATGAGACAATGTCTTAAATATTAGCACTGAGAGTGACAACTGAAGAACAATACAACTAACCACGTTGAGCATTGTTCTTTTTATCCTTGATTGGTTTTTCATATTGTGTTTGAAGTCATGGTAGATTCTCTGCTCCCGTTCCCCCTGGGTTATCTTATGTAGCTTAAAGTCGGCAATAAGCATTTTCTTAGCACCCCAGCATTCTTGATCAAACCATTCCTTTGATCTAAATTTACTTATCTGTTCTTTATCTCTTTTTCTTTGACTGATTCAACTAGTTCCTCTATTAGCTGTTCATAATGCTCAATGATTCCATTATTTGGGTCAATTGTTAAAAATGTTAGTACGGATCATAGAGTAGTGATGAGTGTTCAATAGCTCTTTTAAAAAGGCCTCAGTCTTTTCCGACCATTTAATTCTAGTGATAGAAGTTGTTATATCAGGATTTAATTGCAAAATGTCCTTTATACGAGTGCACTGAACCGGAGCCCTCAAGTACAAATTTAAAGGAAGATGATCACTATCCGGCTTGCAATCTATCTCCAGTTTTTGAATAGCACTCAGTAAATTGTTGCTGATTACCAAATAATCAATGGTGCTCATCCTATCTCCTGACCAATATGTGAACTCCCCCCGGATATCTCCCCGGAACATCTCCCGGGGTGTTTCCCTTTAATATATGCAGGCTTAGTCAATGACCCATTGAGCTCGCTGGAACCCTGCATAATTGCTAATATTATCTTTTGCACAACACACATTTGGTGTATCAAGAGAATATCTCTCAGGGAGACGCAGGTGATAAACTGTATAGGCAGCAGTGTCATTAGCTCCCATCCTGGCACTGAAGTCACCCCCAATGACTATATAAGAGTTGGGGAAAGTTGTTAAGCACTCTTCGATATAGATTTCTAGTCCTTGTCAGTCTGGGCCTGCCATCTTTGAGAAGGTATATATACATTTACAAGTAGCATTGAGCAGTGTTCATCTGTTACCACTACCACTATTGCAAATTGGTGATAAGTTGGACCCTTTTTCAGTGTGACTTGGAGTTTGGTGGAGATCAATATAAGTAGATGCCCTTTGATCTACCCTTCTTATTACTAGGGGTGGCATATAACTGATGGGCAGGGAATCCATCTAGTTCTATTGTATCTGTTGCCCATATCTCTTGTAATATTATTATATCAAACTTAGTTAGGTACCTAGTGAAAGAAGCATCTTTATTTCATCAGAGAGAACAATCAAGTTGGAATTTAAGCCACCTTTGGTTATTATTATAGTTGGTTCCAGAGGAGTGTGGTTTTTAATCTCCCCCAGTATATTTTCTGGAGATCTATGAGTAGAAGGTAGATAGCTCTCTGGTCCTGTCTTATCAGAGGGGGACGCTGCGAATCCTTCAATGTAGCAACCAAAAATTCGAGTCAGTTTATCATAAAAGCTCGGTCACCTATTGGTAAATTCCCCAAAGCCAAGAGGAGATTAGTTTCGACGTTGTCTTCTAACCAGTTAAAATCTGACTTAATCTTGTCTATAAAATAATTCTTATCCTGTTTATTTCCTATGGGATCACTATTGCCATATTGTTCTTCTTTCATTCTATCCTCAGGACTTAACAAGCGGATGAAGTGCATTGTATTTCTAAAATACCTGACAACTGTTATATATCTCATGGATAGCTCTTTTCTCCTACTGTAGATCCTATTAGTTACTATGTTGTCCTTAAATGTAACTACCGCACGAGCATGAGAATAGTTGTAGTACAAATATTCCACCTTCAAGATTTCAGTTGGAGAAAGATGTTTGAACTTTGTAGAATTTTGATTAAATTCCACTTGTGTTAATTCTGAGACAGCATACTTTTCCGTTTTGGGTATCCACAGAATATTAAGAAATTTCCTTTTATTTTTAGCTTCCAGGGAGCTTTGATCTTTGGTTGTGTTAGCTGTATTGTTCTTTGGTTGTCACTCTCAGTGCTAATATTTAAGACATAGTCCCATGGGTCATTTCCTATTTTTATATTCGCTTTATCAGAGAGGGCATTCTTCAAGTGTGTAGCTGTAAGGACCTTACGGCTTTCCCTTCTTTTATCCTTTTTATGAGGTCTGGATGACTTTTCCTTCTTTCTAGGTTTAACCTCTACCCACTTAAATAAATTATTATAGTTCATCTTATGACCTAATTGTTTCTCCTTTATATTCTTTATATTTTTGCTCTTTTTCATTTTTCTCTATTTTTAGTTCCCTTCAGGTTTAATCTTTTCCCTTCTGCATATTGTTTAGTCATCCTGTTTTGGCTTATGTTCTTTGCCTTCTTTCTAAGGACTTTTCCTTCACTCTGAGACACAGTTTGAGGAGTTTCAGTGCCTAAATTAGTCTGTTCATTATTGTTTTTAGGCTGCTTGCCTAACTCAATTAGGGTTGTTAACAATTCATGGGATTCATAGAAAAATAATTATATTACCTTCATATCATTTAAAACATCCCTTATCTATTGAAAGATGTACTGTACTATTATCTATCTCGTCTTTCTGCTCAGTTACTTTTGAGGGAGGCTCTATGTCTGGCTGAATATACCCTTGTTCTAATTTCTGTATCTGGAGTAACATGAAGTCATTCAAATCCTTTCTATCCCCGCTCGCTAATATCTTGTCCCAGGCCAAATTATTCCCTGCAGCGGCCAGCTCTGTTGCCAAATCAGTTTCCGAGGCTCCCTGCCCTATTCCGTATATCCCACCTTTATAATCAATTGACCAGTCTAAATTGGGAGTGTGGGAAGATCTAGATATATCACCATTGTTATCATCATTATTGTTATTGGTAATACCACCCTCTCTAAGGGGGGAAAAGTTAGTAATTTTCTCTTGCCTCCTACTTCTTTGTCCCAATGTAATGTTGTGTATGGGAGAAATTGACAATATCCCTGTCTAGTGAATATCATTATTCAGAAATGAATTCAATCCAAATTGAAGACACATTAATTGTCAATAGACCCAATAGACCCTTAATCCAAAATTAATGAGGATTTAAAAGTACCAAACCTTATGCTAGCAGAAAATAACCAAAAGCAATAGGAGGTAAAAAGTAAAGGGTAAGATATTTATTTATTTTATTTATTTATTTATTTTATTTATATCCCGCCTATCTAGTCAATAGACCACTCTAGGCGGCTAAATGCCAGATCAGTCTCTCATCAGCTCTGGGGAGAGTTTTAAATCCTCCAGTGAACTGTCACCCAATCTCAGTCTCTTGTTCCCGTATTCCTTCTCAGTTTTCTTAAATGGCCCCAACACAGCTTGTAGAATATTCTAGGGAGATAAATCCTCTTCACTAGCTTCTCCAATGTCCACAAATCAGCAGTTGCTCCCTCCTTTCCAGACACAAGAAGTTCTGCTTTTCGTTAGGCTGAGTCTCCCAAAGACAATCTCTGTGCACTATAACCAGGCAAGGTCCAGCAATCTGGAGAGACACCCCGCCCTCTTTCTGCAAATCACTGTCAAAGAGTCGTATACTTCGAAGAGGGAGAAAGCCGACAGGTGACGTGCATCAAATAGCTATTCAGTCCTAAGCAATTTAGTCCGAAATGGGTAGATCCTATAAATGTATAGCTTCAGGTCCTTAGAATTCTGGAGTTGATAACTGTCTGTCCGTCTTAATTGGCTCAGTGTCTTGTTATCATAGGCATTCCCTTATGACCTTCATCTATCAGCAGCCAGCAAGAGCAAAGGGGAAAAGCATTCTTTTGATAAGTACTGTCTTGTTGACAGCAATAAAAGTCCCAGGCAGTAAAAAGGCTAAAAGCTTATATCATGCAAATAAACCTTGTACTCCACGGAGCTCAGTAACAACCCATCTGCAGCTGCCACCACCCAAGTGGAGATTCCTTGCAGGACAGGATATATCCAAAAGCTCTCCTTCAATATCCTGATTTGAGTGAATGTAACTATGTAACAAGTAAATATGCTTTATTTATTATTCTGATATATATGAAGATTTGTAAGTAAAAGAGAAACATTTTTTATTCTTTCTCAACACCAGAGTCTTGAACGGAATCCATTAAGACTATAATGCCAGTTGTGGTAAAACTAACAAACAAGATGGGGTGGTATATTTGAGGGACACTTGTATATATTAATCTACTCTGTGGGCAGCTGTCTGGAATACTTCTCCATTGTGTAGGCAGAAGTTTTAAACCCGCAATTTCAACACTCCACTACTAGTGGATAGGGTATCATACTAAGACTCAGGAGATCTGAATCCAGATCCCTGCTTGGTCATGGAAACTCAGTGGAGGTTGGCAATGGTAAACCAGTATTTGAATATTTTGCATGCCTTAAAAAGTCCATCAGAGTGACCACAGCTTTTGGGTCCTTTAGGACACAAAGGTCTACAAGATTCCCTGTTCTTCTGATCTTTTATTAAAGAAGCATTACTGAGCTCTTCATTCCTGATGCTCTTCCATCAGAATTCCTGGTTTGTTCCCAACTCTCATTCACCTCAAACAGAGACAAACATCACAACCTTTAAGACTAACATTGCATTGTCAACTCTTTGCCTAGTACATATCAGGATCTGAGGATGAAAACCATTAAACTAGAATCATGTTAATAATAATTTGTCCAGTCGACACATTTATCTTCTTAGAAACTTTATCTCTCTTACTTCTCCCAAGAATACCTTCCCTGGCCACTTTCAATGCCAACAAGCGTGATTCTTTTTTTACCCTCTTATTATAAGAAACGTCACCTAGACAACTCTAACGATAGTGTATTTTAGGAGTACTTTATATGGCAAGGGATTTAATCTCATGCTATTGATCCTTCTTGTTGTTTTCAAATGCCCTCATCTGCATTAGCTAAGCAGAAACGGGCACTTCAGTTTTCATCAATATCCCTGGTTTGTTTGATTAATACTGGTGTCTGATCATGTTACGTTCCACCGGCCAGAGCATACAGGGTTTGTTTTCCCCTCAACATGCAATCAATCAAAACTGTGGTAATTGGTCTATCACTATTATTTTCATTGGAACAAAAAAAAAAATCCACCCAAAGGGATATGGAGTCATTGCTTCTGGGGCCAAATGAATCATTCTGTTAAGTACACATAGAGTAAGGGCCCAGTCAACCCAAGAAAGCACAATAGGGTGACTGATTTCCTGATCACATGACAGAGGAACAGTGGCCGTGTAAAAGACATTTAGCATATCAGTCATCTTTTGAAATGCATTTCTTAAATTTCCTAGACCACCTTTTCCGTTCCTGGTTACGAGTTCAAATCGGGTACCAACAACGACACCCTTGTAACCATGCAACAGACTCAGATAGGAGTCTTCTGCCCCACAGATATCTACTCGGGGCCACATGAACCAACAAAAGTGCCCAAATAACACAACTAAGGCAGGAGTGCCTAAAAAGCAAATGGCAAAATGAGTTTCTAAATTGTACAGGTGGGATGGGTTGCTTAAAAAGTAAGACAGAGCTTCTGGAAGCTTTGAGGATATTTTTCCCCCTCTGGGTATTTTTTTAAAACTTTTTAAGCTTTGGAAGGGTAGAATTCAGGAATCAGAGACTACAAAAACAACATAGGTGGGCCGCAATTTGTTACTCCAACTACACAGAAAGCTGAATTGATGATGAAACCCCTTTTCCTCAAAGCCCATGCTAGCTGGGGGTGTTCGGGGATTTGTAGTCCACAAAATGAGTAAATTTTCTCAACTCTGCACCTGATGTCAAGAGTTGCTGGCCTCTACAGACAGCTGCCCATATTTTGAGTTCCTGAATTAGACAGAGCAGTTTTTTTTAGTGGAAGGCCCAGAAGAGCCCACAGTTTGACATCTTAAGAACTTTTCATTACCAAGGGACTATAACAAAACCTGCCACTCCCTTAGGCCTGTTCCCTTTGAGTTTTGCTGCATTCCTTACGACAGCTGAGTTACCAATGGATTTTCTCAGACACAGAATATTTTTCCCAGTTATACCTAATGCACAGTATTTGAGCACACTTTGATCTTCAGTGGGTGATTAAGAGCCATTAACTTTAGACAAGACTTGTGCCTCCAATGTTGTTCTGGACCAATCTACCTGGCTGTGTTTTTGGACTCTCCGTAAATGGTAGGAGTGACTATGTAAAGTATCATGCTGAGCAGCAGTGTTTTCAAATTTATCACTATACCACTAACACCTAGAGACTTTACACAATCTTGCTCCAAAGAACAAAGCTTACTATTTAATCATCCTCAACAAGATGACTTCCTCTTCTGAGTCATCCTTGCTTAACCAGCAACGCTCTTCTGAATTGGTATGTTTCTGTAATCCTTGTGAGTTCATTTGGTCTTGATTTCTAACTTGTTTCTTCAACTACCCACTTTCTTGTTTCCTGAGTATCAATCCAGGGATCACTCCTTACCTGAAGTGTGACATCCTCAGTCACAGGACATATTTTCCCTATCAATAGCTTAATTTACACTCAGGAATGAATAATTTCAGGAGCATCTTTAAAGAAAATTGGTAGTTGACTATTAGTACAAGGGGGCCTTAAAGCTTTTGAGAATAAACTCTTGCTCACTCCTCTAGGTTCCTCGCTCAAGGCCTCCTGAATTCCTGCCTCACACTTTATCTGCTATGACACCATAGCTGTCAACAGGTCATACAGCCCACCTTCAACCCTCATCTTGACCAAACATGATGCTCCATCCTGACCAGTTGAAGGCTCAGCCTGACTGTTAACTGCCTCTCAGTTTGCAGCGAAACAGAACCTCTCCAGGATGTGACCTCATTCTGACATCGGAGGATTCTGACCTACGGTTAGGCTGGTTAGGAGAATTATGGGAGCTGCAGTCAAAGAAAGAAACTTTACGAAGCTCTGCTTGTCATGTGATGAACTTGCCCAAGGGGACACTGGCCGGCTCTTCCGCCCAGAAGGCACAGTGGGAAATCCAACTCCCAACCTCTGGCTCCACCACCAGACTTCATAACAATACCCAAAGAAACCTTTAGCCTGACCCGAAACCCTGCTTCCAGTAGAAAACCAAGCACACAATTCCCAAACCCTGGAGATCACTCGTTACCTGAAGTCTGACATCCTCAGTCATAGGACATATTTTCCCTATCAATAGCTTAATTGACACTCAGGAATTAATAATTTCAGGAGCATCTTTAAAGAAAATGGGTTGTTGAATATTAGTACTGTACAAGGGGGCCTTGAAGCTTTTGAGAATAAAGATATTGTTAAGCTCTTCCTCACTCCCCTTGGTTCTTCGCTCAGGGCATCCTCAATTACTGCCTCACACTATATCCGCTATGACACCATAGCTGTCAACAGGTCATACAGCCCACCTTCAGCCCTCATCTTGACCTAACAGGAAGATCCATCCAGACTAGTCGAAGGCTCAGCCTAACTCTTAACTGCCTCACAGTTTGCATAGAAACAGAGCCTCTCCAGATTGTGACCTCATTCTGACATCGGAGGATTCTGACCTATGGCTAGGCTGGTTAGAATTATGGGAGCTGCAGCCAAAGAAAGAAACTTTAGCTTAACCTGAAAGCCTGCCTCCAGTATGAAAGCAAAGACACAGATCCAACAGCCTGGGAATCATTCGTTGCTTGAAGTCTGACATCCTCAGGCACAGGACATATTTTCCCTATCAATAACTTAACTGAAACTCGGGAATTAATAATTTCAGGAGCATCTTTAAAGAAAAAGACTATTAGTACAAGGGGGCCTTGAAGCTTTTCAGAATTAAGATATTTTTAAAGCTCTTCCTCACTCGTCTAGGTTCCTCGCTCAAGGACTCCTGAATTCCTGCCTCACACTCTATCCACTATGACACCATAGCTGTCAACAGGTCATGTAGCCCACCTTCAACCCTCATCTTGACCTAACAGGAAGATCCATCCTGACCTGTTGAAGGCTCATCCTGACTGTTAACTGCCTCTCAATTTGCAGAGAAAAACAGCCTCTCCAGATTATGACCTCCCTGAAGGCACAGTGGGAAATCCAACTCCCAACCTCTGGCTCCACAACCAGACTTCGTAGCAATATCCAAAGAAACCTTTAGCGCCACCCAAAATCCTGCTTGCAGTAGAAAAGCAAAAACACAATTCCCCAAACCAGGGGATCACTCGTTACCTGAAGTCTGACATCCTCAGTCACAGGACATATTTTCCCTATCAATAACTTAATTGACACTCAGGAATTAATAATTTCAGGAGCATCTTTAAAGAAAATGACTATTAGTACAAGGGGGCCTTGAAGCAATTCAGAGTAAAGATTTTTTTTAAGCTCTTCCTCACTCCCCTAGGTTCCTTTCTCAAGGCCTCCTGAAATCCTGCCTGACACTCTATCCACTATGACACCAAAACTGTCAACAGGTCATATAGCCCACCTTCAACCCTCATCTTCACCTAACAGGAAGATCCATCCTGACCAGGTGAAGGCTCATCCTTACTGTTAACTGCAGAGAAAGAGAGCCTCTCCAGATTGACATAATTGTTTCTCGTCATCTGATTGCTTCCTTAATCTCCACCTTTTTCCTGATTTTTCCTGATATGGGGATTGTCATGTTTCTTGGTGTCTCCCCTGCCAGCCAACACAGGTGCTATGTGCTTGACAAAATAAAAAATGTAATGAGTAACTGTTAGCTATCTACTCTTTATCTTTTGTGCTGGAGAGAGATTTTATTATGTACTCCTTGGAGTAAAACTTAACACCATCATACCTTAAGTTTTCTTCAGGCTGCAGTCTCTACCTTGGAACGTTCAGCCTGAGGAAGAGGCGTGAGAACTCAGAAGCTCTATTTTATGATATTTTAGTGGTCTAATATTGTCTGACCTTGATTTTGCATTTGGCTGTGTTCCAGATGGTTATGTTTTATGTGGATGAACATTCACATAATTGCTTTAACAGGCAGATTTCTTGCAGTCCATAATTATTTTACCAACCTCCTTTACTGGATCACGTTCAAGTTCTCTTGCAATGGCTAGCACCCAGGGTTATCCAGCAAGGCTGAACGTTGGGGAATTTCAGGGCAGATAAATGGAATTACTTTTTCACCCAGCACCTTATGGAATCATAGAAATTGGTACTCCAAAATGTAGTGATGACCACCTTTCTGAGGTGGCTTTTAAAGGGTTGAGACAACTTCATCAGCATAAGGCTACAAATGGATACCATTCAAGGTTGGCCATGCATCTCTTCCACCATGAGATGGTACCTCTTTGAATAATAATCATAGAGTGCAAGAGCACTCTCAAAGCATTGAATAGGCACTCAAAGCATTGAATAGCCACTAATTAATGTCCCAGAGGCATCTGTTTGGCCACTTATCAGCAGCAACTAGAGATGGGCATGAACCACCAGTTTGGAAGTTCATGTCAGTTTGTTTATTGGCCAAATAGGTGTTCAGCACCTCAAAGCCCCACCTCCTCTGGCAGATGTCCACTCAGAGGCAGCGCCTAGAGGAGGCAGGGTAGGGTAGCCAGGCTGCTGCCTTCAAGTGGACACCTGTTGGAAGATACGGAGCTTTGAACACCTGTTTGGCTGATAAATGAACCGGCACAAACAGTTCATGCCCGTCTGTAGCTAGCAACCTGTTTGCAGTTTGAACACCATCAACCACCATCCAAGGAAGTCTGAATGAAGCTGAAAAAGCTGGCTGGAAAACTCAGAGACCAAGGGACATGATCAGGAATCCGATTCCCCACACTGTGCCTCTCATGAGAAAAGCCAGCCTCTATAGCCTTGGGCCTGCTTCACAGTCCCAGTGTAACCCCGGAAGAAGGGACTGGGAAACCATTTCTGAGTACTCTCTACCTAGAAAATCCTGGAAAGTGTCACTATGTCAGGATCATCTTGATAGCATGTAATGATTATTATGGAGAATTATTCTGCCTTGTTAATTTAAACCCCGAGGAGAGATTATAATATTGCTTTGCAGCTTCACAACTGACAGGAGATGTTGTTTATTCTATTATCTTTTTCTCAAGTCACCGAGGAAGACCAAAAGGACAGAACACATCTGGTATTTTAAAGAAAGTCATTACCTCCAATTGTCACAGCACATTTGTATGCCTCTTTTATTACTGTATATATTTCTGATTTGATTTGGTGATAGATTGGTCTTGATACTGCTGTTGTTTCTCACAGTGGTTTGTATGAGATGTTTTAGACTTGGTTAATCAACTTGGGAGATAATAGAATGAACTTTTATTTTGCAGTTCTTTTTGGCTTATTTTAATTTTGTGCAATTTGTACACCTTTGGTTAGCAATACATTTGCCATAGTCGTTATAGTGCTGCAAAGGAATGTTGTAGGAGGACTGCATGTGCTCTATGTGCGGCTGCCTTTGAAAAGTGTGTGGAATCTTCAGCTGGTTTATAATGCTGCAGCCAGACTGTTGACCAAGGCCAGTTATAGGAAACATAAACCTCCCATGTTCCATCAGCTCAACTGGTTGCTGGTCCATTTCTAGACCCCATTGAAAGTGCTGATTATGAACTATAAATCCCTAAACTTCTTAGGTCCAGGCATTTTCTTGAATGAAGGACTGATTATGAGCCTAGGTAAAGGTTCCCCTTGACATTTTTAGTCCAGTCGTGTCTGACTCTAGGAGGCGGTGCTCATCCCATTTTCAAGCCATAGAATCAGTGCTTGTCCTAATACAGTTTCCATTGTCATCTGGCCAGCGTGACTAGGGAACGCCGTTTTACCTTCCCATCAAGATGGTTCCTATTTATCTACTCGCATTTACATGCTTTCGAACTGCTAGGTTGGTGAGGAGCTGGGACGAAGCGATGGGAACTCACTCCGTCGCGTGGATTTGATCTTATGACTGCTGACCCTGCAGCACAGCCTTCTGCGGTTTAGCCCGCAGTGCCACCACGTACCTAAGTATGAGCCTACCCAACTTTAAAATTTCCAGAGGAGGTATATGTTTCAGTCCTGCCATCCTTACAGACATATTTGGTGAGGATACAAGTCTGTGGATTTTACATCCGTAGGAAGCGTGATTGACCTCCCCCTCCATCCCCTGTTCATCCATCCCCAGGCCAAAACCTTTCTGTTAAGTTGAGCTTCTGCATCCTGATCATGCTGCAGAGAGTTTTAAAAATCTCTTTTTGGTGTGCACAGTCAGAATCAAACTGAATATCTATGGTGGCATAACTACAGTGGCATAACTCAAAGCATTGAACAGACACTAATTAATGTCTCCAATAGAATTCCTAATCACAGGCTGAGTCATGCGGCTCATGCACAAATAGGTATTCAGTGGGGGCCAATTAATTAACCATTATTTATTTCTTCAAGTTATGTGTTTGCCTTAACACCCATATAAATTTTCAGCTGGATTCTGGCCTACATGTTTTCGCTTTCTTGGCTCTTCTTGTTTTTAAATCAGATTAAGTTCAATAATATTTTTAACATTTTTAAAATGTTAAAATGCCTCCTCAGCGCTATAAGCCATTTTGGTCTTTGAAATGGGAGAAAAGTGTGATAGAAATGAAATGGAATAAATAAATACTTAAAGAAGTGAAGTAATTTATGCTGTCAGCTGACATTTACAGGAAGTTCCCTCACCTCTCAAAGTAGACTACTCTCTCCTTTCCCTGCATGGGGAATGGGAAGCCATAGTTCTAGCTCTTCAGTTGAAATAGCAATTGAAACAACTCCATTTGGTGCCTTCAGCTGGGGATCTAATAAATCAAGTGGCTAAAGTAAGGAAAGTATCTCCACACCCAAGAATACTTCTCCACCTGGTTCCATATGCACCTTGAAGATGACAACTGCAGAAGAGGGCCCTGTAAGGGTGTCGGCCTCAGCAGGTGCCTAACAATTCCAACCCCTGACACTAGCCCAGATAAGAAAGGAATTTCCAGAGAAAAGCCCCACCCCAACTGTTACCATTATGAACTATGCAACATACACCTTACATGCACATACAGAGTGGGACTTCAGGCGACACATTTAGTCTGTTTACCCACTTTGTTTGCGAATTGGTGAGAATTTTGCTTCAAATCATGTAAATAGAACATACCAAAATCTGCAAAATTCTAATACATTGATTGATTGATTGATTGATTGATTGATTGATTGATTGATTGATTGATTGATTGATTGATTGATTGATTGCATTTTTATCCCATCCATCGACTGGCCATGCCCCTAATCTGGACAGCATACAAACTAATAACATAAACATATATTAAAACTGCAATAATAATCTAATAGAACACCACAGAAACAAAGGAAAATCTCTAAATATAAAATAACTGTTACCAAAAATCTCTGTGTGTAAAAACATTACAATACAAAAATCAATAGATGGAGGCAAAACAAGTGAAAATGAAACGCAAACATTTGGTCCTGCCCTAGAGCAGGTTTCCTGCACTTTGCTGTCTATCAGGATTTTCTAAAGCTCTCAAAAGAAAGCAAAACTGACAGATTTTTCCCCATCCCTAACTTTGGCCCATGGCTTAAAGGTTTTCAGGGCACAAGGCAATGTCCTGTCTTCTTTGAGCACTTGCAAAATTCTAAATTGAGATGCTTGAGCATCTCAATTTAGTTAGCACAGCCAAATTCTTCTGGAAGCCACACTATCTTGAAGAAAATGTGGAAAACATTGTTTTGGCTTAAGATGTCAGCTGAAAAAGGATCAAGCTTATCTACAACAGATATGAACAGAACAGAAGTCATATTCTTAAAGCTTCAGCAACTGCATGCACATCCTTGCAGATTTTTTTTATTCGAAAGACTCACTCAGCGCACAATACTTTTTCATATACTACTGTGATATTGTTATGAAAAAAGAGGAGGAAACACGTCAGAGAACAAAGATTTCATCCTCTTCCAGTACCATGGCTCTAATATAAACTATGGTGGTGTCCAATTGTTGCCAATGAAAGCTGACAGGGCTGAAAGGAAGAGATAACATTTATCTTCACAGGCTGCATATATCATATGGGATGCCAGACTTAATTCAGCCAAGACATACATAGAGTAAAATAACTTACTCACGTAAAACTGTCTGTGGAGTTTCCGACCTGATCCCATGCACAGAAACAAATACCGCTTGAGTTAAGAGAACTTACTTAGGAAGAAGCATGCACAACAATTTTGCTTGCTTCATTTTTGGATAAGAGCTTTCCCAAAAGAACATGTTTTCCTTTTCATCAGGTGGATGGAGAAACAAGGTGTATTTTTTAAAGAAAAAAAAGCAAATGTAGAAGAAAGCAAAACCAACAGATTCTTCCTCCTCTGTTGGCATAAATGTGTAACTTTGAAGTTGTTTGGTTTATTTGCACACAGTGGCAACCAAAATGGATGAATGAATCCCAGAGCTAGAATGTACTCCAAGTGCCACTGGGTCCAATTCCCTGACAACAGAGGAAAAACTCACTGCTCGAGCATCCATGATAGACGGACATTCAGCCTACAGAAACTACATATTTAATAACTTCCCATGAAAGTGAGTTCACCGCCTTCTGGAGTAATCCATTCCAGTGTCAAACAATTCTTAGCATCAGGAAGTTGTTTCTAATGTTGGCTCAAAATCTCCTTACTTGTACTTTGATCCCATTATTTCATGTTATAACCTATGAAGTGACAAAAAAACAGGCTTGCTCCATCAGCCCAATAACAACCCTTCAAAAAGCTGAAGATGGCGGTGTTATTATCTCCCGACCATCTCTTTTCTAGCTAACAGTGCTCAATACCCTTAACTGTTCTTCACAGAGCTTCATTTCCATACCTGTTACCATCTTGACAACCCTCCTCTAGATATCCTTCTTAAATTGTAGTTTCCAGAATTGGACACAGTATTCCAGCTAAACTTTGACCAAAGGAGAATAGATACTATTATTTGCCTTGACCTGGGTTCTATACGTGTCAATGCAGCCTAGCATTGCATTGATTTTGTAAATTATTTGTTTGTTTGTTTGTTTGTTTGTTTGTTTGTTTGTTTGTTTGTTTAGTTAGTTAGTTAGTTAGTTAGTTAGTTAGTTAGTTTTAGTTAGTTAGTTAGTTAGTTAGTTTTGCTATTGTCTCTTGGTTAGCCTGAGGTCTTCTAAGACCTCCAAGGCCCTTTTCACTCTGACCACTTTGACAAAAAGCTGTCAGACGCCCTCTATTTCTGTATCTGATTTTCCCTGTCCAAATGTAGAACTTCGCATTTTTCTATGTACATACTCATTTGGTTTGTGTTTCAAGCAAACATAAATGGATTGCTTGTAGATCCGGAAGAGACCCCGAGGATCAGTTTCCAAAGGAAAGGGAAATATTTCAAAGAATGATTTGTATTACTAAGGATTGTTTTGTTCTACAAAAGCAGTGCCTCTTTTCTTCTTTACTAAAGAATGGGAGCAGTGTTTACTTGTGGTGAGCTTCAGGTTGAAAGCCAGAATTGTCAAGAGAAATTTCACCACACTCGTGTGGAAGTCAAGAGTCAGTAGGGTGGAATTCAGGCGGCCTTGTGTACAGTTAGCTCAACACATGGTGAAACCAGAAGAACTGTGGACTGAAGCCCCTAATAAGACCATGGAGGAATGCAGAAATACTATTCTTTTAGACAAAAGAAAAGAAAAGCCTCAATGGATGCCTGATGAAACTCATAAAATAGTTAATGACATATAAGACAATCGTATATTAATAGATACTCTTGAACTATTTTAAAAACAGATTTTGTACTATTTCAAAATACTGAAGTACTGGACAACACCAGCAATCATTATGTTAGACAGGGAAGCCATTGAAATCCATAAACATCAGCATAGCTTCAACAAAAAAGAAGAACGTCTGAAACTGAACAAGGCCTGGCTTCCAGCACTGGAAAATGCAGCCTGCAGAAGGTCAACGAACTCTACCCAGCCACAAGGACCAGGGATCATTGCACAAAAATGACCAGCTAAAGACACCCATCAGCCACAGTGACAGATAATCTCTCCCACTTATCACAACAATACATCCACAACAAAAACACACTGATCACCCTATCTCCTGAAAAGGACAAAAGCAGTTCCCACAGCTATAAATACTCTATCCAACAAACAGCAACAGAGCATGGACAGAGTTCCTACTCCAGTCCTCTGAAGATGCTGGCCGCAGAGACTGGTGAAACATCAGGAAGAACAATCTTCAGAATACGACCAAAGAGCCCAAAAAATCCACAACAACCATCAGATTTTGTACTATTTCGAAGATCGTAATACTTAAAAAACTGCAGTTCTTTAAGCAAATAATGAACAGGAAAGAATTGTGCCAACGTCTGTCTGCACTTTTCACCACTACAGATAATAGTTAAATCCTAAGTGTCTTGCACACCTGCTGTTATTTTCATTATACAAAGATTTGGATTAAATACATTTTTTTTAAAAAAAAAGCTACAATCTTTTTCTCCTTACGTCTGTTCCATGTTTGTAACAGCACTGATTTTTCAGAGTGCCATATTGCTGCAGAAAATTCAGCATGTCAAAGCAAACTTTGATGGAGTGCTATGCATAGATTTTAATTCTCCCAACAGTTCTCTGAAGTCTATAATTTCAACCACAGAGAAGAGAATCTGACAGTCAAAAGCAATCAGTTTCCCAATCAGTCACACTTCTCTTTGCGAGGCAAGTGGAAGCGCAATTATGACATAGGCATAAAAAAGAGTGTTTTTGGTGTGTACTTTTTAAAAATTATTATTTATGCTAAACAAGCACACAAGTTGCTACTTTGACAGGCAATGATAGCTGAAGTATTCCAGTTTCAGCTACAAGAAGAAGAAGAAGAAGAAGAAGAAGAAGAAGAAAGAAAGAAAGAAAGAAAGAAAGAAAGAAAGAAAGAAAGAAAGAAAGAAAGAAAGAAAGAAAGAAAGAAAGAAAGAAAGAAAGAAAGAAAGAAAGAAGACATCCTATTTTTCCAAATCAATACTGTGGTCAGGTTTAGGGAGAACATCTCCAGATGGAAAGAAGTTGAACCTTGGTTCCTGTTGTGAGCAGGCCCCTTTAGAAAGATATACAGAGTAGAGATGGGGATGAATATAAAAACGAATCAGAATATTCACTGAATATCCCTGATTCATCAGAGATTCATTACTTCATATTCTTGGGGTCCAGAGATCCCAACGAATATGAAGCAACAAATATAATCCTTTTATATTCATCCCTTTGTTCCCTATCTGCTCATGCCCCTGCAGATCAGCTGTTCCTTGGAGGCATAAGAAGAGATGGATTTTCCCTTCAGGTGGCTTGCTAAAACCTACTGAAACAGAATCCCATCCCCAGGGCTGGAGGATGGCTCAGGTCCCGCTTTCTCTCCTCTTCCTATGCTCCCATGGTAAGAGGATGGGAAAAGGGATCAAAGCGATCCCCTAGCCCAGCTGCCTTTGCAAAGACAGCATGGCTGCAGGATGGCTTGGGTCTCACTTTGATCCCCTTTTCCTTTCTCTTCCTACACCATGGGGGCATAATAAGAGGATGGAAAGTGGGACCCAAGCCATCCCCCAGCCCCATTGCCTTTGCAGGTTTGATGACTCATGAACCAAAATGTCGCACCATTTTGGCACTTCGTCCCCATCTGTAATACAGAGCCCAGAATCCATAATGGCCACTAAAGTCCCCTTGTCCTAGAGCAGTGGTTCCTGACTAGAGATGGGAGCAAACCTCATTTTGGAAGTTTGTGCTAGTTCATTCAGATGGCACCACAGGTGCTGCACATTCCCTTCCTCCATCTCCCTGGCTGGATCCCTCACTCACTCCCCGGAGTGTGCTCCTCTCCTCCTCCCCTTCGGCTGTTCAGCCAATCTCCGGCAGAAGCACAAGCTTCTCTGACCTGTCTACTTAGCTGATCAGCCACTCAGACAAGGAAGCAGGACAGGGAGTGGGTAACTGACCACAGAGGAGGGAGAATACATGGCACCTGGAGTGCACATGCACAAACCGACAGAAACCTCCAAATTGAGGTGTGTGCCCATCTCTATTCCCAGCCTTGGGTCCCCAGGTGTTCTTGAACTAAAACTCCCAGAAGCTTTCACCACCAGCTGTGCTGGCCAGGATTTCTGGGAAATGTCGTCCAAAAAACATCTGGGGACCCAAGGTTGGGAACCATTGCCCTACAAGAACTAAAAATCATCATACATTCTGTCACATTCAAATCTGTGTGTGAGCACACTGGATTTGACCTTTTTATTTAAAAAATTGCACTGAAAATGCCTGTCAACATATATATTCCCTAGTTAAAAATAAGATAGCTAAGCAGGGAGCATCCCATGGTGTATGTCCTTGTGGTGTCACAAAACTGAGTACTTGTGATGTCACATGGATGGGTCTTTGTGATACCCCTGAGGTAGGGAAGGCAAAGTTTGGAAGGGAAAGTAGCAAACCACACAGAGAGACACCTTTGTCTTGATTCAGTGAGCCCTGGTGTCAGCTGAGAGCGTTTAGTCACCAAAAATTGCTGCTGGGGTCCACCAGCAGCAATTTTTAGCAGTTGACATCTTATCTCCCTGACCCTCTCCAGCCAATGCAGTGGTTACCAAGGGTTTCCCCATAACAGAAAAAAAAAAGCCCTAGCGAACCTAAAACAAGGGGACAGGAAGCTTTCAATTAATTCAAATTCAGTTTTACAAATTCAGTTTGACATCAGCTTCCTCTGGTGTAAATTTACACCGATAAAATTTTGGCTTAGGTGATGTACACCAACTCCCTTCCCCCCCCTCAAAAAAAAAACCCAGAAGGCATGAGATGATGTCGGTATTGCTGCTCATAAAGAAACTGCCTAAAAGCAGGCCTTGGATGGACCTTAGTTTCAGACGCTCAGCAGCTCCTTCACTATGGTTTGCAGTGAGGATTAAATCATATGCTGTCAGGTCAAAACCAATTTATAGCAACCCTAACAGGGTTTTTAAGGTAAAGTGAGATTTTTAAGCTTGGTCCACGTGAGGAGCCCTTGTCTCCAAAGTCCTAGTTTGTCATTATGTCCATGACACTTTGCAAGTAGAGCTGTGCATATCCGTGTTTTGAAGGTACGATTCCACAGATTCCTCAGGCCACTGGGCATGCTGCCTTGGGAATGCTGGAAACATTAATATCCACACTTCTTGCTTACAGTAACAAGTGCATCATTGAGGAGCTCAGTTTACATGAAACCTTAAAGGGTGTTCACAGACAAGGGTGCCCTTCTTGAAGGTTTGTGAGCAAGACCAAGGCAAACATAGGCTAGGGGCCTTGCTTCCTTCAGTTCTACAAGTCACCAGTGCTGTCATTGCCTAATCTATTCTTGATTCTGCTGAGCAGCATGGGGTCATGGACCTTAACATTGGCTTTTATTGAAAGGGACGTGGTGGCGCTGCGGGCTAAACCGCAGAAGCCTGTGCTGCAGGGTCAGAAGACCAGCAGTTATAAGATCGAATCCACGTGACGGAGTGAGCGCCCGTAACTTGTCCCAGCTCCCGCCAACCTAGCAGTTCAAAAGCATGCAAATGCGAGTAGATTAATAGGGACCACCTCGGTGGGAAGGTAACAGCGTTCCGTGTCTAAGTCGCACTGGCCATGTTACCACGGAAGATTGTCTTCGGACAAAACGCTGGCTCTATGGCTTGGAAACAGGGATGAGCACCGCCCCCTAGAGTCAAATACGACTGGACAAAATGTCAAGGGGAACCTTTACCTTTATTGAAAGGAGGAGGAGGAGAAGGAGAGGTGGCGGCGGCGGTTTTAGGACTCACTGGGGAAGTTGGGCTTACAGAATCCACAATCTGTACAATGATGCCATTGTGCAAATCCACAGTACATTGTCTAGCTCCCAAATGTAATGTATTTGTTGGCATCACTAGCTAATCCAGGTTGCCCCCTGTGTGCATCTGCAGATAACGAGTCATTGCTGATTAAAGAAAAGGCAATGGATGTAAACAAGTATGTTGAGGCCTCCTTGTTCTTATCAAAAGGAGCCAGGACTCTCATCAGCGAACCTCGTTGTCATAAAAATTCAATCAGCCATTAACACCCCTTGTAAATGGTAATATAAAATCAAGGAAGCAGCAGCTGCATGCTTCTCTCGGCTCACCTACTGCCACCTGCTCCAATTTACCACCCAGGGTTCTTGGATAAAGAATAGATAGCTTGGGAAAGGAAGAGGAGGAGGAAGAAAGGGCTTTTAAAGGCCAGTTCAACATTCAAGTGACCTCCATGCTTTTGACTTAAGCACTTAAGCAAAGAGAGGTTGGGTCTCAGAAAATGCAAACTAAAGTTACTGAGAAGTAGTACCAGATGCAACAGTTGGGAATGCTACTTTTTGCATCTACAGAGCTCCCTCTTCTGAATCTATGGGCTGTTGAGATATAGCGTATTGAATTAGAAAATCAATTGTACAGTGGTGCCTCGCAAGACAAATTTAATTCATTCCGCAGTAAATGTTGTCTTGCGAAAAATTCGTCTTGCAAAACACATTTTCCCATAGGAATGCATTGAAATCTAATTAATGCATTCCTATGGGCAAAAAAAAAGTCAGAACAAAGTCAAATTTGGCTTACATTTATTAAGTGCTCTTTAAAGCCATACATATTGTGCAGATGATTTCAAAAATTTCAGTCACAAAACTTTAACTTTTTAAACATCATAGAAAAACATTTAAAAATCAGCAAACATGAGGCAGGAACAAGAAACAGAAAACATTCGTCTTGCGAAGCACAGCCATAGGAACATTCGTCTTGCGAGTCATCAACTCCATTGCCAAAACCATTTCGCCTTGTGAGTTTTTTGTCCTGCAAGGCATTTGTCTTGTGAGGCACCACTGTAGATCACAATAGTAGCCAGCTTGCATCCTTATTAAGAGAAAGGCAAGGTAAACATATTTTTAATGCATCAACCAATGAAATAAACAAATAACTTTTCCAAGTTCTGGTTGGTACACCAAGGTTCTACTGGCCCTAAATGCACCTTTTCCATTTTTTCCTAGGTTATCATCTCTGCAGAAGAATGCTTCGTTTTAGTGCTACACCAGATCTCTAAAGCCATTTTCCAGTTTTTTCACCACTCCATGAAATAAGTCATTGTTTTTCTTCCTGTTTCACAAGACTGTTGAGAACTTCAGAGAAATTTCTCTAAGTGGAGCACTGCAATGTTTCAGTACACACCTTACTTTAAAGGAACCCACGCTCTTTCTGTTACAAGCTATTTTTCAAGCCTGGGTGATTTGCAGGTGCTGAAACATTAGGGTTGTCCATCATCTGGGAAGTCTCTGCATGTAACAGGTTGTCTTCCCTTCAGATTGATCTTCGTCATGTGCAGAATACAACAGGTGGAGGAGGGCTACAACTGTCTCCCGGCTCACACTTGCAAAGGAAATCTTTTCTGAACACCCAAATAGCGCTCTGGTTGCTCGGACAAGGTTTATCAAGAACGTTGCGGTGGCGGTGTGTTGTCAAGTTGCTTCTGATTTGATGGTGTTTTTAATTGTGACTGTTGAGATGTTTTTTAACTGATTGTGGGATGCCTTGAGTCCCCTATGGAAGAAAGAAGACACAGAAATAAAATTCATGATGATGATATCTCTAGGTACTCACCCAGGAACACAATCAGAACCTCATTAATGAGACGCAGTTTGCTAGCTGCTAAGATTTCCAGTTTCCCTGCCCAATCTGCCTTAATAAATAATAATGTGCCATCAAGTAAATTCTGACTTACGATGACCCTTTTCAGGGTTTTCCAGGTAGAGAATACTCATAAGTGGTTTACCATTCCCTTCTTCTGAGGCTATCCTGGGAACTGTGCAGCTTGCCCAAGGCCTCACAGGCTGGCTCTAACCAATATTCTCCTAGCAGGTACACTGGGGAATCAAACTCCCAACCTCTGGTGCCTCAACCATACACCTTAATCACTGAGCTATCCAGCTAGCCAATCTCCCTCACAGAATTGTAATTCAATAATCATATTCCACCTAATGTTCTCGCATATATATGACTTTTTTGTAGTTTTAATATCTCTTATGTTTGGTCAAAGTACTAGAATGAAGAAATATCAGTCTGTTTCTCACATATGTTGAACTGAGCTAGAGCTACTATTTATTTATTTATTTATTTATTTATTTATTTATTTGATTTTTATCCTGCCCTTCTAGACCTATGTCTACTCAGGGCGGCTCACAATAAAATTATTTATAATTAAAACAACTATTTACATTGACAATATTAGTATTAATCAAGATGGAAAATATGAAACAAAAGATTAAGTAGAAAGTAAAAGTCAAGAAACAAATGTTTCTTTCTGATTATGGAAGGATGAGAATCTTGTTTCCCTTCACTCTTTTATTAGAATCTACCCAGATTCACTTTGCCCCCTCCCTCGCCCCATATTTAGGATTAAAAGAACAAGAGATCTTTTTTTTAAAAAAATTGAATGTAGGTGAAATCACAACTGACAGATCCATTCGTCCAAGCCTTTATCTGTAGGGCCAAAACTAATAATGAGGTGGAGTACAAGCCTGTGCATTGTAAGTGGTCAGAGCAAATTTCCCTGTGCTGATGCCAAGATACTGGCGAATTCTTCACCTGCCACTCACTCACATGTGCCAGTCCTATTTAACCAAGCTATGGGATTGGGCTCTCCGATATTCATTGCAAAAATGTGATGTTCTACCAAATAAGAGGAAGACTAGAAAAGTTTTCTAACCCGTTTTCACAGATGGAGGAGACATGACAGAGAATACCTAGATACAAACAAAAGGAAGGACAAATTAACCTATCGGAAGAACCCAAATGATCGTTTGCTCCAACTAAAGTGCATTTAATTACCTCCTGTATAGATTGTTGGATGAAAAAAAAATGCTGCTTTCTCTTAATAGGACTAGCTTGCGCTGTGAAGTGACTGACCTGTCTTGGAAAGTGCATCTCCTGCCCCTGAAAATAACACAAACTCATGGATGTGAAATTAAGATAAATACCTTTTCATAAAAGCCCATTTTTATTAGAGAGTTACGTCAATATATTGTTGTATTGATGAGTTCATTACAACTGGAAGCCGTGGTTTGAAAATCAATATGCGTCTCTTTATAATGGGATTTTTTAAAAGGAGCTTCATTAGAGCAGCTTAAGCGAAGGAGTCAATATCTCTGCTCACTCTAAATCTCTTCCTACATTCGGCCATTTCCTTTCACTTGAAGGAATACAAACTTCCAAAAGTGGTTTCAAAGAAGTTGTGAGGATGCTTTGCATTCTATTTATGGACTGAATTGCTATTAGGTTCAACGACTACCTTTTTAAAGGAAAGCCCCCAAAACTAACACCGGACACGTAAATGGGAGAGCACTTGGTACTTTTACTATGATGATAGTGACAGCACTTGACTTGACAGCAATATCATGGGCTGTCGAGTCAATCTTGACTTATGGCAACCCTTTCCAGGGTTTCCCAGTTGGTGAATACTCAGAGGTGGTTTACCATTCCCTTCTTCCGGAGGTGTCCTTGGACTTTGCAGCTTGCCCAAGGCCACACAGGCTGGCTCTACTTGCAAGGGACACAGTGAGGGATCAAACTCTCAATCTTTGGCTTTGCAGCCAGATACCTAAACCACTGAGCTATCTAGCCAGCATCCTTCACTGTGACAAAACCCTTCTATAAATCTGTGTTGATACTACCACTGAGCAATCCACTTAGCTGTAATTATAGCAGGGATTGGGGTGGGTGGTTCCCAGTATATACAAAAGTATGCAAACTGTTTCACATTTTGGGTGGAATCATTTCAGACTAAAACTCCTGGAGCTATCGTATTTTTAAAAATAACCTTTACAAGTTGTGCATATGTTTGGTTGGAAATACCTGAATGCGGCCAAACCTGGAAGCTAAGCAAGGCGGGACTTATTTAATACTTTTATAGGGAAACACCAGGGAACATCAGGGACCTCTTGATAAGAATCTATCTGAAGTGCTCCAGAGTTGACAACACTGGGCCTGATGCTCTGGCTCAATGTAAGGTGTTCTGGGGTTCTCATGCATGTCTCTGTACAGACAATTGAGTGTGCTGGCACAAAGACACAGCCTTCTTACACTTCTTACCTCAGTGTGCAAGGAAGGCTTCACAGCACCTGTCATGAAGTTTCAAGGAAAATGACTTAGTACAGGTATGACTCTCTGTCTACACACAGTCTTCCCCTTCTGATCATCCCCAGGCCTTCAGAATCAGACATTCAGGAAGATTCCAGCTATGTGTAGTAAAAGGATGGAAAGCATATAATGTAAGCCAACACACTGTGGGCCAGAATGCTGTGGACGATTTATAGATGTGTAAGTGAAATTGTGTTAGGCTGTAGTAGCAAATGGCTGCCAACTAAAATAAGCTGGTTGCATTTCTAGCTGTACGTTGGGTGGAGCAGTGGCATTACTTAGCAGCCATTTGCCTCATTGAGTTAAACGCAAAGCAAAGTCTGCTGCTTATCCACAACCCATAGCACTTAAAGCACTCTCTGGGCGGTTCGCAATATAATTACGCAGGCTACACATTGTGCCCCCAGTGAGATGGGTCTCCAGTTTACAGATCTCAGAAAGATGGAAGACTGAGACAACCTTGAGCCTGCTACCTTGGATTGAACCTGGGTTGTGAGCAGAGTTTTGGTAGCCACACCACTACACCATGAGATTTAACATGGTTTCCCTTGTGCAGGCATAAATCGCCAATGGGATTCCAGTCCTTTTGTGCAGTTTTGCTCACTTTGCACAGGAACCAGTCTCTTATCTTGTGAAGACCTCTAGAATGATAATTTGATTATTTCTCATACAGTGGGGTCTCTACATAAGAACTTAATCCGTATTAGAAGGTGGTTCTCAAGTTGAAAAGTTCTTATGTTGAATCTGCATTTCCCATTGGAATGCATTGAAAACCATTTAATCCGTATCTGCTCTTTTCCGTCCATAGAAACTACAGTGGAACCTCTACTTAAGAACTTAATCCGTTTTGGAATGGTGTTTTTAAGTTGAATTCTTAAGTTGAAGCAAAATTTCCCATAGGAATGGACTGAAAACCAATTAATCCGTTCTGGCTGGTTTTTTTTGTTATGTAGAGGTGCGTTCGTACATTGAAGCATTAGTTCCCATAGGAACTAATGCAAAGCTGGTTAATACATACTCTACCACTAGGGGGATAATTTCTTTTAACCTAAGATGACCTAAGGTTAAAAAAAGAGCAGGAAAGGTTTTTTTTTCCTGTTCTTATCTTGAATTTCTGTTCTCAAGTAGAAGCAAAATTTAGCAAATGGAGCTGTTCTTAAGTTGGGTTGTTCTTAAGTAGGGATGTTCTTAAGTAGAGACCCCACTGTACCAGCAATGACAAGAGAAGTAAGAGTTCACATCCCTGACATGGTACAGTTGTACACCCCTCCTTGCCTTCTCTCCTCCTCCACCACCATCTCTTCTTCAGAGGGTGTGTGTGTATGAGGTACAGCCACACACAAAACTGTCTGCTTTACACTAATACCTCTTTTTTTTTCTGGCCCCAACCCTGGGGCTTCAAACTGTCCTACACCCTTCAACAAAGGCTTATGATGCTAGGTAGTCAATACAGTCTGGGTCTTTACAGCCCCTCCTGTTCCCACCTCTGGTGCTCCTTTTGGTACTTGCTCATCCAGTGCCTTCAATGAATCAGAAGGACCAGATTGCCTGTGAGTCACCATCGCCACAGAGCAGTGGCACATGATAGTGACCTGAATGGGATAATATGGGAGCTCCACTGCCATGTGCTCTTAGCCACAGGCACCTCTAAAATAAAATATATTAGTATATAGCCCCATAATGCTTAGAGCACTCTGTGAAGTTTAGAATTTAATTATGCAGGCTACACATTGCCCACTCCCAGCGAGTTGGCTACTCCGTTTACCAACCTTGGAAGGATAGAAGGCTGAGTCAACCTCAAGAAGGCTACCTGATCCCTCCGGGATCAAACTCAGGTCATGAGCAGAATCTTGACTGCAGTACTGCAGTTTAACCACTGTGCTAAGAGGCTCCTACAAGGACATCCGTCCATGGATTAGACCACTGGTTCTTAACCTTGGGTTACTCAGAAGTTTTGGACTGCAACTCCCAGAAGCCTTCACCACCAGCTGTCCTGACTGGGGTTTCTGGGAGTTGCAGTTCAAAAGCATCCGAGTAACAAAGGTTAAGAACCACTGGATTAGACTCTTACCAATATTCTACTTCCCCAACACTGCAAAATATGGGGTCTAGTTCACCCTCTCCTTCCCCCCCCCCCCCACCCTTCGTTCTCCATCTCTGTCCTGGACGGGCAATTTCCTCCTGTATCTCATGGCCCAGCCATTCAGCCTTGGCCCTGCAACTTTTATCAGGTGTGTCTCATCCGCTCTTCTCCTTGCTACCTGAGGCCGGTCCTCCCATGTGTGTGCCTGCCTGGGGCCTCCATGCAGCAGCTTCCAATCGGCCATCCAGGGGGTGCAGGGCGAGGGCAGCTGGTCTGCTAAGAGCACGAGGAGCAACCCTCTCACATTCCCCTTTTGGACGACAAGTCCCACAATTCCCTAATAAGGATGGGCATTGGCTATGCTCATTGGGGGAAAAATGATCAGTGCTTTCCCAATCTGTGATCTCAAGAAGCATTAGCATCTGGTACGAAGACCACCCAGTCAATGGGCTGGGCTCAAATTAACCCATGACTGAACCTCATGAAATTTTAGTAGCTGTTTAAAACATGATGCCAGATAGACAATGAACAGAAAGCATCGTTTGGTGGTATGCATGAAAGGCGGAGTTGTTGTTTTTTATGGAAAGGAATACATTGGGTTTTAAGTGGTTGCATTAGCTTAGCACATTTTTAAAAGAGATTTTAGACATTTATAGGAACAAGAATATGCCTAGCAATTATGCTAACTAGGAGAAAAATTACATGGGCTAGCAGCCTTTATAATTTTAGATATAAGGGGATTACCAGCTGGGGACAAGTAGAGCTCTTATTTCATGTATAATACAGTCGAAATGCACACATTACGATGGTTTTTATGCTTCGTCGTGAGACATCTGGTGCTGGCCACCACAAGAAAGGGGGAGGGGTGGGATGCCAGCCCTAAATGGACAGTTTTATCTAATCGCAAATATTAATTCTTATGCTGTGTTATGTTATGCTCTTAAACAATAGCTGGCAAATATCAATGAAGGAATAGCAAAGGAAACTGTTACTTCTAATTGAGGAACCTGCAGTAGTCACCACCTGTTGTTTTTGCACTTAAGACTCCAGGGTATCAGCCTAAAAATGGTGCAAAATAAAGACGAGGAAGGAGAGATAGGATCTGTTGCTGCGACTCTTATTTTTAAAATAAAAGCTGTGCATGTGTGTGTTTGCAATGCTATGCTTCTTCCTCACATGCTTCAAATTTTCTTTACTAACAACAACCAAATAAACCTTCTATAAAGATTAGAGCGTTCACAACTATTAGGCCTCATGAAATTTGCTGCACCCCAGAACCAAAGGCAGCCTGTCCTTGAATAGTAGAGAACAACAGCAGGACAGTACTATTAGATTCATGTCCTGCATGTGCAGGGTACAAAACATGTAACCTATGGATTATGTGACACTGTCTAGTATCCACACCCACCCGCAATTTTCTGGATTTTTTTTAAATATTTACTGTTGTATTATGTGTTTGTAAGCCGCCTAGAGTGGTTGCAATGACCAGATAGGCAGGATATAAATAGATTGAATGAATGAATGAATGAATGAATGAATGAATGAATAAATAAATAAATAAATACATAAATACATAAATACATAAACAAACAAACAAACAAACAAACAAACAAATAAACAAACAAATAAATAAATAAATAAATAAATAAATAAATAAATAAATTTTAAAAGAAAAGGGTTCAACAAAAGTCCCTTTGAACCCTTTAATGGCATAGGGGCAATTTTGTCATGTTTTGAAGGTGTCCCAGCACATTTGTCCTCCACTAGAGGGCACATGGGAGCTTTTTTCACTCTAAAAAAAATTGTTTATGATAAAACATTTGGGGGATAAAAATTGCAAGAGCAGGTATGGCCTTTCAAGGAGCAGAGATGGCCATGTGCAACTTTTAGGACTCTGAGATAGCTCGCTTTATGTTTGTGGGTTTCCTACGGCAGGGATTCCCAAACTGTGCCATGGCTCCAGAAGGTGCTATGAAACCCAACCATGGGTGCCACAGGAAAAGGAATGGAACATAGAGCTACAGTGTTTCCCAAAAATAAGACAGGGTCTTAGATTAATTTTTGCTCCAAGAAACACATTATGGCTTATTTTCAGGGAATGCTTTGTTTTTTTCATGTACAATCTACATTTATTCAAATACAGTCAGGTTATCTTCTTCCGGTTGCTGCACAATGATGGAGGGTGGGGTTTCACTTAACTGGGGTTTATCTTTGGGCTAGGGCTTATACAGTATTACGAGCCTCCTGAAAAATCATACTAGGGCTTATTTTCAGGTTAGGTCTTATTTTCAGGGAAACAGGTTATGAAGGCTATAGAGAATCTGTTCATAGCTCTGTGAACATCTCCTTTATATGCTCTATGTCTAACAGGAAGAGGAAGTGGAGGCGGTGTGCCTGCCTCTCCTTTCTCCATCTATATGGCCCTCTCTCACTCAAGCCATAGTAGATAGAGGTCAAACTCCAGATGAAATTATGTCCAACTATTTTCACAACAGAATCTCTCTTGAAGGTTTTTCATTGGAGAATCAAGGGGAAATGACCTTTGACTTGTAACCATGACAGGCGAGAAAAACACACTAGAAGGTCCAGCAGTGTCTGTCTTTTACGACAGACATGTTTAGACCCAACAGCACCAGCCTATCATACTTAGACAAATGTAGCACAAAGACATCTCCTAGCCCATGGGCCCTATTTTTGTATATGTACAAAAGTCCTTCAAATGCTGAAATAATTGGCAAAATGATTAAACTTCCACTCTACCAAAGAGTAGAGCAAAAAAAAAAAAAGGGAACTTCCCGGAAATGTGTGGACCCATTAAGTGAATACATTCTTTATACAGCAAATCAATTTTGCAGGCATAATTGAACCTTCTTAAATGAGTACTTGTGAAAGAAATAATCTGGCAATCAGTATTTAATGATTTCTCCCCCACAGTAAGGTCAAACACTCAATATATTTGCATCGTGGCCCACAGTAGCCAAAAGGGGAGGAAGAGAGAGCCCCTTCTAAGGACTGAGAACTTGAAAGATAATAGCCTTTCCGCAGTTCAAAGGATAAAAAAAATTAAGTATTACTCTTCAATGACAGTTAATTGCCTCCAGTGGAGATAATCATTCTTTATTATTATTTTTATCACATTGGTACTGAAACCCTGATGAGATTAGATCTCGATTATTCTACATCCCATAATAAAACTCATAGCAAGGTGCACTGGAAATAGCAATCAATTCTCTTCATAAAAGGCAAGAGCTAAGTATTATGGGTTGGTCATCTGCTGAGACTAGGCTTCCATTACACCAAGGATCACTTAAATAAAAACAACAACAACAACAACTCTTCCCTGTAAGGTACCTATGAATCACCTGCTGATAAAACCCTTAAATTTATTTCTTATTCTATGGACTTCTTCACAGATTAGATAGATAGATAGATAGATAGATAGATAGATAGATAGATAGATAGATAGATAGATAGATAGATAGATAGATAGATAGATAGATAGATAGATAGATAGATAGATAGATAGATAGATAGATAGATAGATAGATAGGCAGGCAGGCAGGCAGGCAGGCAGGCAGGCAGGCAGGCAGGCAGGCAGGCAGGCAGGCAGGCAGGCAGGCAGGCAGGCAGGCAGGCAGGCAGGCAGGCAGGCAGGCAGACAGACAGACAGACAGACAGACAGATAGATAGATAGATAGATAGATAGATTAGATTAGATTAGATTAGATTAGATTAGATTAGATTAGATTAGATTAGACAGACAGACAGACAGACAGACAGACAGACAGACAGACAGACAGACAGACAGACAGACAGACAGACAGACAGACAGACAGACAGACAGACAGATCTCACCTAATTTCATCAGATCTCAGAAGCTCAGTAAGGTTGGGCCTGACTAATACATAGGTGGCAATATGATGGATCTCCAGGTAGGGATAAGAATTCTACCTGAAATCCTGGACAGCCAATGGCAATCAGAGTAGGCCATCATGGGCTAGTTGAAGCCATGATCTGATTCAGTGCAAGGTACTTCCCTGTGGTCCCATGTGGTAGCATACATGGCCACTGGAAAAATCATGCATGCTGGAAGACCATTTGTAAGAAGTGAAGAGCCGTCATATAACATCTTCCAATCTCTGTGGGCTGCTTGCTTCTAGCTATGAACCATCAAGATGGAATACTTGGACGGCTGTGATGAGGGGCACTTCCATTTCCCAAGTCCGCAGACTCTGATCTTCTGGCTGACAGTCTCAGATCAAAAACCCTTTGTCCCTTGCTCTTCTGCGTGTATGAATGACTCGTGCTCCTTCTGAGGTGGTTAGCCAAGTACGGCCAAAGGGTGATCAAAACAAACTCAATAACTGATTACAGATGCAAGCCATCTTCTCTAGTTTTCCTTTACAAGACATCAAGTCCATGGACCTTTTATTTATTTTTTTATTCAATGATTACTTAAAAGCAAGGCACCTAAAATGGAGCTGGCAACAGGTCTAAACACAGAATTATAATAATGCAAAGAAAATTAAGAAAAGGAAAATAAAAAGGGTGGGGAACGTGAAAACACAAGTGTTTATACATAGGCTTCTCTATAAAAGGCTTCCAAATATCAAAAAAATATATATCCATGCACAGTTGTTGTCTGTACACCATGCATTCGTATGTCAATAATGTTGTAAGGTCTTCTATCCACTGAATTATTTGTGGTCAGCAGCTTTCTTTCTAATGTTGCAAATGTTTCTTTTTGCAGTCGCAGAGATACAGAGAATCCACTTACACTGGCCGGTGGTTAACCTTCAAGAAGCAGGTATATAATTTAAAAGTACACAGACCTCAACAGAGATCAAAGATTGGTCCAATGCAGAATTCATGCAAGTAACTTTTCTCCAAAATGGGCCTATGACTGGACATGACCACAGCATGTGACTAAGAGATGCATTAAGTAAATTGCAGCACCAACATTTAGACAGATTGCTCACACTCTTTCTGAAAAGGGTGTCCAATATATTCTAAACATTATATTTTGTTGGATGAATAGTATCTTGACATTTATAGATGCCTCACGTATACTGATATGTGCTGCCTTCCACTGGTTAGGCAGAATAGAACGATCCGTTTCCCTGTTCTACTCATCTCTGAGACCTTGTGTATCGTATTTACTAACTACAGTGGTGTCTCGACTTATGAACTTAATCCGTTCCAGAAGATGGTTATAACTTGAATTGGTTGTAAGTTGAAGCACCATTTCCCATAGGAATGCATTGAAACCCCATTAAGCTGTTCCAGCCGGGAGGGGAAAAAATCACCAAAAAAACCCACAAACATTGGAACGCGCTAGAGCTGGAGGGGGAGGGGAATCATCCAAAAAAAAAACACAAACACCACAGCAAACCCCATCGGAACGCGCTGGGGCTGAAAAAAAAACCAAAAAACAAAACAACACAGCATGCCCCATCAGAACACACTGGGGCTGGAAAAAAACACAAAAAAATCACAGCACATAACCGTCTCAGCCCAAACCCACACTGCAAAACCCTGTATGTACTCACTCAGAAGCAGAAAGCAGCACCAGGCAATCCAAAGCCTCTCTGCAAACGCACACACTCTAACCGTTGGGGCAAAAGAGCTACAAAGAAACAGCCTCTTCCCCGACCAATGGTTAGTAATTCAAATTCCCCACCTTTTTCCCCACCTTTTTTCTGATCGTAACTCAAAGCTCCGGGCACAAGTCGGAGCAAAATTTGGCGGCCAGAGCTGGTCGTAACTCGAATTGGTCGTAAGTCGAGATGTTTGTCAGTCGAGGCACCACTGTACCAATTAATAATTATAAAGAAATAATGTGAGTTTCTTTTCTTGGACTGATTCAATAAGCATTTCCAAAAGCGTGCAAGACTCTGAAGCCCTTAATGCTATTATCCATGAGTTAATTTTAGACTATGGACATCAACTCCTAAATAATAACATTAACAAGTTTCCATGTCTGACTGATCCTCAAAAGGGAGATTGAGGTTATCAGAAGCCAGGTATGTGACAGATGCTTTAAAAAGGAGACAATATGCAGGAAAGCATTTGTTCATAACCTTTGAAACAAGCAGTCGCGAGTGGATCTAGATATTACATTCACCACAAGGAATAGCATCTCTGTGGTGAATGATTAATTTTTTTAATGATGACAGGCATTGAGATGATGTTTTATGATGTGTATATCTTCATGCTTCAGAGGCAAAGCAGCACCTCAGTGATACCCAAAAAGCCATTATTCAAAAGTACAGAAAGACTAATTGGTGTGGAATGGGTTCAGCTGAAGGCCTACCCTTTTAGTGGTGCTGTCCCATTGAGCACCATGACAGCAGAACAGCTGATACCCTTATGAGCTGCTCCAAAAAAGTTCCTGATAAAGCTGAGTTCTCCTTAATGGCACTGAAGCTTCAAAAACTTCAGAAGTACCCAGATTTGCATTTTCACAATTGAAAATGTTGAAATGTATCCAGAAGAAGGTAATTTCCATGAAGTAGTCATGTTTATCTGTTATAGCAAAAAAATGAAGGCTCGTGTAGAATCTTTAAGATTAACATCTATTGGCTTAAGTCCTGTTCCTTGGTGTAGCAAATCACATCTAGAATATACTCATTCAATCATTGGCAATTTATTTATTTATTTAGTTATTCATTGATTGATTGATTGATTGATTGATTGATTGATTGATTGATTGATTGATTGATTGATTGATTGATTGCATTTATTGCATTTATTGCATTTATACCCCACCCATCTAGTCAATTGACTACTCTGGGCAGCTTCCCACATGTATAAATAAAACAATATAAAAGATAACAATGTTATAAACATCAATAATCAAATTATTCAAGATGGAAAAAATAAAAAAGAAATAAATTAAATAGTAACTGGAGGGAAGGCCTGCCTAAACAGCCAGGTTTTCAATTGGATATTAAAAATGCCCAGCTAGGGGGCTGCACGGATCTCAGGAAGAAGACTATTCCAGAGGCGAGGAGCAACCGCCGAGAAGGCCTGGTTTCTTGTTTTTTCCTTCCAGACCTCCCTCAGCGTCACGCTCCTCAGCCTCACCTCCTGACTAGATCGGATGATATGGGTAGATTTTGGTGGGAGTAGGCGATCTGTCAGGTATCGGGGCCCTAAACCATTTAGGGCTTTGCATGTGAGCATTAAAACTTTGAAGTCAATGCGGAACCGAATGGGCAACCAATGCAACATGGCCAGAATAGGAGAGATATGATGATATTTTCTCACTCCACTAAGGAGTCTGGCCGCCGCATTTTGCACCGTTTGGAGTTTCCGCATCAACCACGTGGAGTGCATTACAGTGGTCTAATCTCGAGATTACGAGTGCATGGACCAAAGTGGTGAGAGCTCCACCATACAGCTGGACAATCCACCAGATATGGAAATAGGCGGAGCATATCACTGATGCCACCTGGGTTTCCATGGATCCCCAAGCTGCGAACCTCACTCTTTGCAGTAAGAGTCACACACACACCCCAAAATGTAAGAGGGTTTCCCATACCGCTGATGGTGAGGACACTCACCCTCAGGACCTCCGTCTTGTCCAGGTTCAGCCTCAGCCCATTTTCCTGCATCCATTGCAGCACAGACACCAAGCAGTGCTGAAGGAACAGAACAGCATCCCCTGTAGTTGGTGAAAAGGAGATGTAGAGCTGGGTGTCATCAGCGTACTGATGGCATGATGCCCCACACCCCCTAATGACCCCACCCAGTGGCCTCATATAGATGTTGAACAGAATTGAGGAGATGATCAAGCCCTGCAGAACCCCACAATTGAGGCTTCATGGGGCCAATACCCTCTCCCCAAGCTGTACTCTCTGGGGACGGTCCCCGAGGAAGGATCGGAGCCACGCAAATGCAAGGCCACCAATTCCTAATTCGGAGAGCCTCCTCAGGAGGATACCATGGTCGACGGTATCAAAGGCCGCCGAGATATCGAGGAGGACCAACAGAGATGTTTTACCCCAGTCAGCCTCTCTCAATAGGTCATCATACAGGGCGACCAATGCCATTTCCATACCATGGCATGGCCTGAAACCCAACTGGAATGGATCCAGGGCATTTGTTTCATCCAAATGTGCCTGAAGCTGATCGGCCACCATCCTCTCCACCACTTTGCTAATGAAAGAAACGTTGGTGACGGGCCCATAATTGCCAATTTCGTTCACCGCCAAACTGGGTTTCTTCCTTAATTTGGTATGTCAGTGCCTGCATAGGTCCTATTGATCCAACCAGCCAACTCTGTGCAACAGGATTTGAGCCAATATGCCATATGTTTTTGACCACCGTCCATTTTTCCAGAGACAAAAGTGGTAAAGGGTTTGGAAACCAAGCCGTATGAGGAAGAGGTAAAAGAACTGGGTATATTTAGCCTTGAGACAGGGTGGTGACATGATAGCCATCTTCAGATATCTGAAGGTTATTCTCAAGGAAGATGGAACAAGCATGTTTTCTGCTGATCCAGGGGGGGTAAGCCCTAAACCAAAGGACTGAAACCACAAGAAAGGAGATTTTGACGAAACATGAAGAACTTCCTATGTCAAGAACTGTCAGCAGTGGAATGGACTGCCTCAGAAGTAATGGACTGTCCATCACTGGAGGGTCTTAAACTTCTCAAACATGGTTCAGCTGTGAATTTTCTGCACTGTGAGAAGGTTAGATTAGATGATGCTTAGAATTCCTTCCAGTTCTACAGTTACATGATTCTGATACACATACAAGTAATTATCCCAAATAATTTTTGTTGTCATGGAGGAAATTAATTGCCCTAATCATTTGTTTACTGTGTTATTATTTTTATCTGTGGTTTGAAGAGAAGCGCTAACATACTATTTTAAGCTGTAATTTTCTTTCTTATGGCTCTAAAATGAACAATAAATGATGAGGAGGATCACAATCACAATTTTCAACTGTCGAGTCTTGCAGTTAATTGGGCCTGTGTATTACATATTATGAAGCATGTTAAAAGGCTGTAGAAGAGAAAGGAAAAAGGCAAGCTATATGATTCAAAAATAAATAATCCAATCAAGACTTTTGCTGAAGTAACAATTAGCATTTACTGCATTTCAGTAAATATAAAACAGAGAGGAACTGGGAAAGTTCCAGTCCTGAAATAGACCCAGCTTTCATCCTGATTTCAAATACTACTTCATCATTTTATTTGTTTGTTTTTAAAATATTTTTATCCCACCTTTCTCCTTAAAAGGACACAAGGTGGCTAAAAAGACAATACTAAATCTAAAAACAGTGAGTATACAAATATTTTAAAAATAATTAAACAAGCATTACATTAAATATGATCAATTAAAAACACATTTAAAAACAGAGGATAACAATCCATTTAAAAACAACAACAAACCCTCAGACCACCAGTCAGTAGGGAAAAGCCTGCCTGAAGAGAATGGTCTTTGCCTGCTTGTGGGAGGATAGCAAAGACGGGGCCAGCCGGGCCTCCTGTGGGAGGGAGTTCTAGAGTCTGGGAGCAGCAACAGAGAAGGCCCTTTCCCTTGTCCACACCAAACACACCTGTGAAGGTGGTGGGACTGAGAGAAACGCCTCCCCTGGTGATCTTAAAGTCTGATCCGGCTCATAGAGGGAGATGCGGTCTTTTTGATAGCTTGGACCCATGTCATTTAGGGATTGATAGCTTAACACCAGAACTTTGGATTCTGCCTGGAAACTGATCAGCAGCCAGTGGAGCTGCTTACTGGAGTCCAAAATCAGAAGTCATCACTATTTCTTGGCTGAAGAATTCCACTATTTGCACGTGAAGAAGTGCCTCCATTATCCATCCCGGACAGAGTTTGGAAAATTAAATTTGAGAAGTAATTAGTAGTGTTTATTCTTCCAAATCTCAGAACAGTAGTTACAATAATAATTCTGATTTCAAAGATAATATACCTTCCCATTTCTCCAAAAGTCCCAAAATAATCAAAACTGTTATTTTAAATTTACTTTTCAAAGCAACATCAAAATGCTTTTCTTTCGGTGGCATCAGTCACATATTTTCTCTTCACCAATACAGCCACAGCCTGCATAGAAATAACAAAAGCATCACAATCGGACTACAAAAGAAGTCAAGTTGCTTTCAGAGTTACAATCCAAATACAGGATAGTTACAATTCATTATTGGAAAAAGGAATTAATTACAGGTAAATATTTGCAACTAATTACTTTCAAACTCTTCTGAATCTTTAATGGATGGTCTGATTTCTGCCAGAATGAATGACAAAGAACTCTGAAGGAAGAAGGGAAGGGCAGGGAACCTAATTAGAGCATTCTGCAAACAAAATGCAGTAGCTTCCTCTATTGAGTTAATATATCTCATGAGAGATCTTCCTCATTTCCTACTGCCTTCTTATTCTAGCATTATTGTGTTTTTCAATTAGTATGTCTTCTCATTTTATGTCCAAACCACAACAGTCTCATGGTTATTTTTGCTTGTAGTGGAAGTTCTGCCTTTATTGAGCTAGAATCCAATTATTTGACTTTCCAGTCATCTATGTTATCCCTGAAGGTCTCCTCCAACACCACATTTCAAATGACTCATGATTGTTGTTTTTTCTGGTCAGCTTCCTTCATTGTCCAGCTTCCACACCATTCATTACACAATAATCAAGATGACCATAATATGGTTTAGCTTGATTTTGGTCTCTATTAACACTCCGTTGTACTTCTGGATCTTTTCTAGTTTCTTCCAAGTTGACTTTCCAAGTGTCAGTCTTCTGATTTCCTGGTCATTCTCCATTTGGATCCATGATTGAACCAAAGTATTGAAAAAATTTACAATTTTGATTTTTTTTTCATTTTTTTCATTGTCACGTTTAAGTTATGTAATTCTACTCTAGACATAATTTGTGTTAAACTGTTATTCCTGCTTTTGCACTTTCTTCTTTTGGTTTTCAACAGCAGCCATTTCAAGTCACTGCTGTTTTCTGCCAGTGATACATTGTCATTTGCATATGTGAAATTATTGGTGTTTTTTCCACTAATTCCCCTTCTTCCTCCATCTAAATCGTTTCACCTTTCTCTATGATATGTTCTCCATGCAAACTGAACTGCGAAGGAGATAAAATGTAAGCTCATTGGCTGAATCCTGTTCATGTGAGTTGTGTAGCATAAGGCTGATGATGTCATCAAACAGGGCAAATTTTTGGAAACTACACATTTCCCCCTGTTGTCCTGAGGCTCCTACGAGTCATGAATAACCTATTTCATTGTCAGGAAACCACAGAGGCTGAAGGACAGGATGGAGAAGTCTCTAACTACCAAAAATTGCTGCCTCTGGAATGACTTTTCCAGCAGTGGTGATTTTCAGTAATTAAAGGTTTCCTCAGCTTTGCGCCTCAGAACTTAAATGAACAGGATTTCAGCCATTATTTCCAAGCTCTGAACAAAGCTCCTATAAGATGGTGTGGTATAGATCTGCGCTGATTTATTCAGTCACTCAGTCTCAGCTTTTAATCTGTCTTTTAAAAACTCTCACAGTTTTTTTAAAAGAAGAGATGAGAAATATTATGCTTTCGAAGCAAGAGATCTACTTCAAGTGTCTCCTTTGTGGGCGCAGAACTCTGAAGTTTAAGCTAGCTGTAACAAAATTGCTGTTATTAAGATACAAATTCTCACAAGATTAAAGATGCATCACAGTCAGCATGAACCCAAATGGAAATAATGTGCCTGATGCCAAGAACTCTTAATATTACAGAAGCTTCTCAATAGATGGTGCTGTTATCTCATTTAATAGCTCAAGTGATTATTCAGCCTTCAAAACAAATGTGTGAAATTTATTTTTAGCAAATATGTGAAGAGGCCTAGAATCAGAGATTTGGAGACCACAGGGAAGCTGTGTAATAAAACCTTCCACTCAATGCTGTAGAAGTCTGTTTCACTGCCAAACATCTCAGAGCATCACAAAGTTATTCCTAACATTCAGTCAATATCCTTTTTTTTTTTTTTTTTTTTTAATCCCTGGCTTGGGTGGTACACAACATGTGAATTTGCTCCAATATCTGGTTTTTAGATCTGTGGGAAGTTCTGTTAGGTGATCTCTTGGTTAGCAGAATAAACAGCAAGGGTTTTAAACTCATCTTATTGCTCTGTTCTACAGAGCAATAAACTCGGCTTAAGCTTAAACAAAGGTTACTACATTAAGAAAAAAACATCAAATCTTAAGCTAGGTAAGACCACAATTCAAGGCCTAAGCACATGACCCAGAGAGGAGGGGTTTAGACCACTCTGAGGAAAGAAATGTTAACAGTAGAGACGGGGGTGTGGCGTTCACCCTCGTGCTCCCTTGCTTGACCGTCAAGACTCAGAGCACACAAAGGCAAACAATCCCCTCTTTCACACTGCTGCCACCAGGTGATCACTAAATCACATTGATTCAGGAAGATGAAGATTCAGGTCCACACTTCAAAGTCTTTTAAATATAACTTTTGTTTATTGATTACAGAAATTGATAGTGATTCATGAATATCTTCTTTAGGGAAATTTATTGTTAACAACAATCTTCTATTTGATAATATACTCCTAACTCTAATCACTCCTCAGATTTCCCCAAACTCCACACTCTAACTTCTTCTCCACTCTCCTCATACTCTCTCGCTGTCTCTCTCTCAGGCTCCGCCTCTTATCGCATCTCTCTCAGCTCTGCCTCTCAACAACATGACTATGCATGAACAATTAACATAAACATGAACCATTGACGTAATAAAGGGGGACGCTACAGAGGGCTTCGTATTTGTATATGAATACAACGCCCACTGGCACAGGTGGCCGGCCTGATTAAAACCCACCTCCCAAACCTGCTGGACCACTTACTGCCCAGTGTGCGTGGCCAGGGTCATTTTCTGTGCCCCAAATGCAGCAGTAACCCAGAAGCTGCAGCCCTGCCTCCTTGCTCACCCGACCACTCTGTGGCTGAGCAGGGACACTTGTTTTCCCACCCCCTTGCCAGAGTGGCCAGATGAGCAGGGAGCCAAGACTCCAGCAGCCACAATTAGGGTAATGATGATGATGCCAACCACCAACCTGCTATGTAGTAAGTGGCTCGGCGGGTTCTGGGGGGTGGGTATGAATCAGACTGGGCACCTGTGCTGGTGGGCTTCATCTTCATATATGAATACAAAGCCCCCATCTCTAGTTACCCATTTGAGGCTTCGAAAGGTCTTGAGGCTGTCATCACGCTGACAATTTTAATCAATTTCTGCTCAGACTTTTTAAAAATCAGGTTCAAGTCCTGTGGTATTTAAACCGGTAGCCGTGTTCACATGCACTGAATGGAAATTGATTTTTTTTCTGGTGCTTCACACCAGTTTTGGCATCTACCCTGCTGACATTGACTCATTTCCACAAAACCACCCTGAATTGAATTATTTTAGAGGTGAAATGTTTTAAAGAGCCAGTTGGGGGGAAAAAACCTCACTTTGCAGACCATGTAAATCCATTTCACCCTTGTGTTGTGTGAAAGATAAAATCTAAATTGATTTCAATGATGCATAAATGCAATCCTTATTGCCAGTGTGACCACAGTCTAAGAGAAGGAGACAGAAATTGGGAAATCTTTAACTCTCTAGAAGGAAGAATAAGACAGTGAGGGATAGCCAGTAAAAGGAACAGTTACAGCCTACGCTTACTTCCAGGGCATCCCTGGGGAGGAGAGATGCAAAAGTAGTAATGTTCTGGAAGATTCTCTAACAAAGGGTCCAGAAGCAAACTGTGCGGTTCCTCTCACTTGGAAGGGCCCCACTGTAAGAGCCCTCATGGCTACAGCTGTGGCTGAACATCCTTCCTCCCTTCCTTCCTTGCCAACTCTTCTGTGCAATGCAGACTTTTCCGCCTCCTTCTCCTCAGTCAATCAGATGGCTCTGCTACAACTGCCACCCTCTCTCCCAAAACGGTTGGAGTGAAATCATGCAGAGCCAACACAGTTGGCCTGATACTTTTTTCTTTCAAAAGGACATGAGGAAGAAGGAGCGGTGCCCAGGGGTGCACTGCATGGAGGTGCTAAGTGTATGTGGGGTGAGAGAGGTGCAACAGAAAAGACAGGGGAAGAGAGGTGCTTCTTTCCCTATCTCAAATGGTAGGAGGGCCTTGGGCCTGCACTGTGCACAAGACCCCAGGGTCCAAACGAAGTCTGATGAAACTAGAATGGAGCGGGAAACTTTCTGATAATATAGAGACATTTTGCTTCTCTTTGCTGTGGATCTGAAGGCAATTTTAGAATCTGTGCAGCACTAAAAACATCCTTCTCTGGTTGCCTTATGCCTCAACTTTGCAGGAGAGGGCACCAAGAGAAGGTCCTCGAATGAAAATATCAGCTCCTGAAACATCAGCTCATCCATATCTTTGAACCCTGTGCTTTCAGGTTGGATCCAAATGTAAGTAAATTTGAAGTTACACCCATTGAAATCAATGGGACCTAAGTGCCATTAGGTTCAATAGAAAGGAAAACTCCTAGCACCTCTAATATTCCTCTCCATGGAAATACATGAAGCAACCATATCTTTCTTCTAGAACAGGTCTCTGAGTGGGTGAAAAGATTCTCTCTATTCATGTTTTCTCAGAAGTAAATACCACTTATCTCAATGGGACTTATTCCCAAGAAAGGCAGGATTAAGATAGGCTGAAGATGTAGCCTAAACCATGTCAAGTTTAACAGGAATTAGATCATTTCCAAGAAAAAAATTACATTGTGCTTAACAGATTGTGATTTTGTAAAAGTTATTGTGGTTGTTTTAGCAGTAGCTGCTATTGCCTTCAGAGCTTTTCCCATAATCTGAAATGGTGACATGTAATTGGTAAATTCATGTGTGGTGGTCACTTACGTGTCATCCCACAAGAGGATACATGCCACTAAAATGAGGATAAGAGAAACACTGGTTTGCTCAAAATTGCATGTGCTAATCTATATGTTAAAGAGATGCAGGTGGCACTCAGGGTTACACTGCTGAGCAACTGGGCTGTTGATCAAAAGGTCAGCAGTCCGAATCCACACAACAGTGTCAGCTCCCGTTGCTTATTCCAGCTCCTGCCAACCTAGTAGTTTGAAGGCATCCAAATGCAAGTAGATGAATAGGTACCATCTTGGTGGGAATGCAACAGCATTCCGTGTCTAGTCACATGACCACAAAAAGTATCTACGGACAAACAGATGAGCACCAGCCCCTACAGTCAGACACAACTGGACGTAATTACCTTAATCTACAATATTGGAAATTAATTTTACAATTTAAGCAGAATTGTGATGCATCACAGTTGGGGAGACTGACCATGTTCTTCTGGGTAGGCGCTTCCTGGATGGGCAACTTCAAGATCCCTGATTTTCTTCTTTAGGCTTCTTCATCTTTAAATCTGACATGTGCTGGAGAACCTTCCAAACAGAGAATATCTTTAGAAAAGGACCTGTTCTCTGGCCACCCTTGAAATAGAAGGTGATCCTATGTAAAAGAGAATATAAAGGTAAAGGTTCCCCTTGACAATTTTTTTTGTCCAGTTGTGTTTGACTCTAGGGGTCGGTGCTCATCCCCGTTTCCAAGCCATAGAGCCAGCGTTTTGTCCGAAGACAATCTTCCATGGTCACATGGCCAGTGCGACTTAGACACGGAACGCTGTTACCTTCCCACCGAGGTGGTCCCTATTTATCTACTCGCATTTGCATGCTTTCGAACCGCTAGGTTGGCGGGAGCTGGGACAAGCGACAGGAGCTCACTCCGTCACGTGGATTCGATCTTACGACTGCTTGGTCTTCTGACCCTGCAGCAAAGGCTTCTGCAGCTTAGCCCACAGCACCACCACGTCCCTATAAAAGAGAACATATGGCCAACCTATTCATGCATAAATCCAGCACTTGTCCCTAGTTACTGTAGTGTAGACAGGAGTTGCAGGATTTAGAACTGAAGAGCAGGTTGAAACATAGACGTTCCCAAAAGAGGCTAACACACAGGAACTCAGTCTAAGTTTGAACTGCACAGAACTTCCCACTTCAGCAGGCAGGCCTTTAACAGTTGATGAATGTTAATGGGTGATTTTGAGTCCTAAATGTATATTTTAATGTGACATTAAACTACCTCAATAAGTCAAAGTTGTGTAAGAAAGAACCAGTCGTAAATTGAAACATTAATTCAAAGAGAAGAAATGATCATTATGTTATTTCAGATTTCTCGGCAAAGGTGCAAGAAATTCGGTGTTTTATTTAATGGTCCTCAATTTTCCTGACCGTCCTTCCTTTCAGCCCCTACCCATCCCCAGTACCTTTCTCAGCAATAGCCAGAATTTTTTAAAAAATACATCAAGCTCATGGCTAATTTCTTCTTTCAATATCTTTCTATTATATAGTGAAATGTTGCACAGTGTCCACTGATTTCTTTGAACATGTTTCATTTTTGTCATTTTTAAGGAAAAAGGTAGGGCAAAGGTATTTTTAAAAAAATAAATAAATTTCATGCTTGGCATGCCCCCAAGGTTAGAAACCACCGGTATATAAGCAGATGAGCAGTAGTTAGCTGAGATTTGAAGCCTTTTCATGTGGCTTCCTCATATGTACACTTTATTCTCTCAGATTTGCAGACTCCATTGTTTATTTCGATATTTATTTCTTGACTAGAATATATGTAGGTTCATTCATACACACTCAACTCTTCTAGATCAGTTTATGAAGCTCTAATTAGGAGAAATTCTATTTGGGTTTGGTTGGTAAATGTCCAGCCCATAACTCTATTATGAGGTGACTCAATCCGTCCACCATTTTAATTTCCCCCAGTTCCATTGAAGACTAGGGGAAAACTTAATTGTAGATAGACCAATTTCCACTGGTCCCATCACTTCCTGGCGAATAGAAGGGGAAGATATAAAGGCAGTGACAGATTTTACTTTCTTGGGCTCCATGATCACTGCAGATGGTGACAGCAGCTATGAAATTAAAAGATGCCTGCTTTTTGGGAGGAAAGCGATGACAAACCTAGACAGCATCTTAAAAAGCAGAGACATCACCTTGCCAACAAAGGTCCACATAATCAAAGCTATGGTTTTTCCAGTAGCGATGTATGGAAGTGAGAGCTGGACCATAAAGAAGGCTGACTGCCAAAGAATTGATGCTTTTGAATTGTGGTGCTGGAGGAGAATCTTGAGAGTCCCCTGGACTGCAAGGAGAACAAATCTATTCATTCTAAAGGAAGTCGACCCTAGGTGCTCACTGGAAGGACAGATCCTGAAGCTGAGGCCCCAATCCTTTGGCCATCTCATGAGAAGAGAAGACTCCCTAGAAAAGACCCTGATGTTGGGAAGGTGTGAAGGCAAGAGGAGAAGGGGACAACCGAGGACGAGATGGTTGGACAGTATCATCGAAGCTACCAACAAGAATTTGACCCAGCTCCGGGAGGCAGTGGAAAACAGGAGGGCCTGGCCTGCTCTGGTCCATGGGGTCACAAAGAGTCAGACATGACTAAACAACAACAAACCAATTTCCCAACCAACTTGCTGCAGGCAAATATCAAATAAGACAATCCTAGCTCTTAATGATGGTGTCACAATCCCAGATATCCCAGGCAGCCCCTCAACAGGGGCAAAGGCATAGGGACCCAGTCTACCACACAGGATATCAAGTCCAAAGACACTCACTGCACAGTTGGTTGTGACCAAGCAGAGGCGAAAGCACAGAGTTGGGAGCATGAAGCCAGAAGAAGGCAACAAGATGCTGGAGGCCATCAGAAATAAGGAGGGAGGGAGGCAGGGGCAAGAACAGGAACACTGGAGTCCAGACACAGAGATGCAGGAGGCAAACAGAGGTAAGAGCAGGGTCCAAGGCAGGTGCACTGGAACAGATGGACTCTCAAGCGCAGGAGCAGCAAGGCACAGCCAAAGACCTTTGTTACTCAGAAAAGTTCAGGGAGGGAGAACCACTCTTTAAATAGGCCTTCCCTCCTGGTTTCCAGGTGGGCCTCATGAGTGGCCCATCAGCTGCAAACACCAGGCCCTTCCTGGGTCAGCCTGGTCCCAGTCCTGCAATTACCAGGGTGGTACCAGCTAAATACTAACAAATGGAGAGCTCAGAAGTCATGCTGCCAAAACCACCCACCCAAAGCAAAATGCAAAAACCAAAGTGTGCTGCTTACAGTATATACTGTTGTTTAAAATTATGCAGGCTAGACATTGTACCCCACTCCAACAAGCTGGTTACTTTATTTACCAAACTTGAACATGAGAAGAGCCCTGCTGGATCAGGCCAAGGGCCCATCTAGTCGAGCTTCCTGCCTCTCACAGGGGCCCCACCAGATGCCTCTGGGAGCACACGAGACACCTAGATACCTGTCTCCTGATACCACTCCCCTCCATCTGGAAGGATGGAAGGTGGAGTCAACCTTGAGCCAGCTACCTGAGCCCAGGATCGAACTCGGATCATGAGCAGAGCATTCACTGCAGTACTGCAGTTTAACAACTGTGCCACAAATCTCGCTCTCATAAACTGGAGGATTGCCACTTCTGCATTGATCACAGGAATACTTGCTTCCCTTTGTTTTATGCAGAAATGGTTAATATGTGGCCCACAGGCATCAGGTGGCTCCATGGCCAATTTTGTGGTACCTCATTATACCTGCTGCTCAGCACCTTGCTCTCCTTTGATCATTGGTTTCAAGTGGAGGTCCTGAGAAACATTATGGGAACGGTAGCTTCTTAGGGATCACCTGTGCCGCAAAACTGACAAGTTCAGAAACAACCTTCCCATCACACCTTGCTTCTCAGGACCTCCCTTGAAACCAGCAACCAAAGGGCAGCAAGAAGCTCAGCAGCATGGATAATGTGGTGTCACAAAATTGACTATGGGATTGCACACTGACTGCCAGTTCTCAAGACATGCTTTTGAAACCCCTGGGTGTGATGGGTGATAAATCATGCTTTGCTTCCCACTGCAGATGGGCAAGCTATCTGCCTTTAGACCTGCGGTCCCCAACCTTTCGCGAGCGTGACACACTGTCATGAGTTCAGCAGAAGAAGATCTGGAATCTGAGGGGTTAATTATAGCTGAGGAGAATGCTGGGCAATCAGAATCGCAAGCAGCTGAATCACCACCAGATTCTCCTCCCCTAGTAGCCAGAGTGAGGGAGAAGCTTCGGCAAGGACTCATGACATGAAGATCCGAAGCCCACATTAATGCTTCCCATAGGAACATCAGGTCACCCACCCCTGAGTATTAGCAGGATGAGGTGTTTAGATGGCTGCTGCTGCTATAAAATCTGCACCCAGATGCTTGCAAGCTTGTGGAAGCAACAAGTCAACACCCTGGCTGGCAGTCATGCTCCTGTTCATCTTGGACTGTGTTTTCTGGACCTTTGGCTTTTGACTCTGACTTTTGACTATGTTTTGTGTTTAGGCTGTGGCATTTTGGTATCTGGTTTGCATCTTCTGGATTTCTGATATTGGACTGGTTTATTGGACTTTTGTCTTTTAAAACCATCGGAAATGTGACACACACTGACTGTGCATGCAGAGATCCATATCCACGGCCCAGTTCAGGCAAGCCCACGGACCAGCACTGGGCCATGGACTGGGGGTTGATGACCCCTGCTTTAGACCATTGCCTTTGATGCCCTGAGGTTTAACCCCAGTTGCCTTGCCAGGGTTGATGGAAATCATAGTCCAAAAACTTCTAGAGAGCTACCCGGTGCCTGCCCTTGCGATGGGGATTGTTCCTTGGCTTCATTCTCATATTCTGTGGAGCAGAGACATGCAAGTCATTCGTGTATGTATCCAGAGTCCAACTTTGGACCCCCTGATGTTCTTGGACTAAAACTCCGAGAAGCCTTCACCACTAGCTGAGCTGGCCAGGATTTCTGGGAGTTGTAGTCCAAAAACATCTGAGAACCCAAAGAGGGGAACCATTGTTCTAGAGGATGGCTGTTTGTTTCTTTGGGACTAACTGTCCTCTTTTCAGTTTTCTGTCAAACATTCATCCACCACAATACAAAGGAAAACAGCAGTCATCACTTTGGAGGAAATGGAGTTAAAAGCAAATGTGTGGAGACAACAACAAAATTTGTCTCCCTTCTTAATAAAATATATAATAAACTATACCAACTACTTCCTGCTGTGTTTGTTTTTATCTATTAACAGAACAAATTCAAGGGGAAAATAATTTAAATGGGAGGATGAGAAGGAAGGGAACTGTTCAGTGCAAAACTTTTTATGGTACTGCAGTGGCCTGTAAAATTTTAATTGGAAATTAAGAGCAACAATTTCTGGCGCCTTCTGTGGATTTTTTTTTCTTTGCTAAGTTTTCCATGCACCAAGACTTTGCATCTGAAATGTAACCAAAGGAAAGCAAATATAAGAGACAGATTCAGCATAATGCCATCTTCTGCTCTCCAGCTAACATATCTCTGTGGTAGAGAACTGAAGGGAGCTGGCAGAATGTTTGAAATGTGATTTTTCTGAGTATTCCCTCAGCATTCATATAACAGACAAATAAGTGCCACAACATTCTCACACTAGCACTTTTTCCCTTGGTATTTCTTGCTTAGAAGAGAGAGAGAGAGATCCAGTGTGGCAAAAGGGCTGGAGTATTCAATTAGGATGCAGGAAATCCAGTTTCAAATCCACCCTCAAGTCATGAAATGTATAGAATGCCCTTTGGCTGATCACCATGTTTCTATCCAGACTAGACCACAGTAGGCATCAGGGACAACCCAAAGCATTTCATTGCCTTGGATAAAGGATAAAACGGCACAGACTTTGGTTAGATAGCCCAGTGGTTTAGGTAGGGGGCTGCAGAGCCAAAGGCCAGGGGTTTAATTTCCCCTCTGTCCCTCCAGGAAGAAGAACCAGCCTATGTTGTCACAGGTGAGCAGCACCTATGACAACATAGGTCCCAAGGTGCCCCCAAAAGAATGGAATGGTAAACCACATCTGAGTATGTTCTGCCTAGAAAACCCTGGAAGGGTCACCATGTCCGAATTGACTTGATGTCACTTTAAGAGTATTATTTAAGTACCAGTAGAATCCCTGTCAGTCCAGATAACTTCTGGAGCCAAAATGTAGGATGTCATTTCTCAGGGGCAGCAAAATATCTTTGCCCAGACAGATCCAAGTTCTTTTGCCCTCCAGGAAAGGACCTTCATGGCGCAGCGGTTAAACTGTTGTACTGCAGCCAAACTCTGCTCACAACCGAGGCTTCAATCCCAGGAAGCAGGGTCAAGGTTCACTCAGCCTTCCATCCTTCCAAGGTCGGTAAAATGAGTATCCAGCTGGCTGAGGGGGCAATGTGTAGCCTGCATAATTAACTTGTAAACTGCCCAGAGAGTGCTGTAACCACCCCACTCTTTGGGGTGGTTATAAGCAATATAGTTTGCTTTGCTTTTGCTGCCTACAATACAGCAGCAAATGCTGCCCTCACCCAAGATAACATGCATACTCCATAGCACCTAAAGCTAGCCTAGTTGTTTTTTTACATGAGACACAACAAGTCGTAACCAGAACTCCCAAATCCCTTGCACTAAAAATACAATTAAAAATAAATTATTTGTTCTTTGTTTACAATAACCAAAATCTGCTGCCTGAGGAAACCACCACTTCACTCATCCTGATCTTGACCCCAATCGTGGGGTGGTGTTGCTTCCTGGGACAGAATGAATTGTTCTATTGGACATTATAGAGGAGAGAGTTAGAGGTTAATCTGAACTTTTGAACTGGTCAACCAGGACACAACTGAATTTTTAACTTCTTCCTGGCCAAAAAGGCATTTGTGCTTGCAAAGGGATTCTGTGTGTGGTTGTAAAAAGATTTTTAAAAGACAAGAGAACAAATATTCAGAAGCTCACTTCTTTAAGCAGTGAAATTACTGCTCTTTGCTTTGCGGCTGGGGATGGTCTTATCCAATGTTAGCAGAGTTTAGATGTCTATATCCTATCACAGTCTCAACCATTCCAACTGTTATCACTATGCAGTTGTTTGATAACTAAGAAAAATATCCAAAGATGTTATAAGCCATTGAGTCACTTCTGATGTGTGGTGATATATGAGTTAATGACTTCTAAAATGTCACATCATTAACAGCTCTTGGAAACCAACAACCTCTCATGTTAGGTTGTTCTCTCTTCCAATCTATTCCCTTCCTAATAGTGTCTTTTCCAGTAAGTTCTCCTCAGATCTTACAAATTAACAACTTCCTTTATTGAGACAATCTGTCTCGAGTTAGGTTTTTCTCTCTTTCTCTCTTCAAACCACCACCTTTCCCAGCAGTCTTGTCTTTTCTGATCAGTTCAGTATTTCATTGTACATGTATATATAGCTCCAGTTTACTATTTTTGGTTATAGTCAGAATTGACTCTTGACTTCAGTGAGCACCCATTTTTCTGATATTATGGCTATCAGTGATATCTGTAAAGCTTCTTCCAACACTACATCTCAAATGAGTTTATCTTTTCCCACCCCCATCTTTCTTTTACATAGTTTGAATTATTTTTACCTTCGTCTCCAGCGACATTCTAACTCTGAAACCTCCCTTTTTTATATTTCAAAAGGCAAGGGAATTTCTTTCAGGAAACATGCACACAACATATTCATAGAGCTTTTGGTTCAATATTCCTTTTCTTCCTCAGGTTACCTACCCCAAGAAAAGGGTTTGGAAGGTGGATGATAGCTTTATAGTCTACATTTTGCAGAGTGATCACAGCAACATTAGTTTAAGCAAGAGGTTAAAGGGAGTGTATGTTTCTTCATTGTATTTGTTTCGCTTACTCACACCTTTGTTTCACCATTTCATTAAGTCCAAAACAGCCTTTCAGTATATTGTGGCACAAAGTGAAACTGAATTTACTTATTAGCTGAAATACTGTTGCCTCACATAGTAAGTCAATTGAATTTATGGAGCAGTTGACTCACTAAAACCTCACTGAGCCACTGGGTCTAATACTAGTTGTGACTTAACAGATAAAAAAGAAGATTTCAACCATTGTTTTCAGTGGCAGCTGGTGGCCATTATGGTTGGTGGGGCCAAAGGCATAATAGTTCATTGCTGGCAGGCTGAGCCAGTCGAGAATGGCTATTCACGCACAGAGTGTGTGGCCAGGATTTTCATGCAAAAGGGTAACACGTGGATCTCTGGTAAAGAGGGAGGCAGGCAAGGGCTGATTTGACATATTATGAGCCTGAGATAATATGGTACTCCACCAATCTTAATGAACCAGCCCACACTTATTGCATTTGTACCAGTGGCAACAGGAAAGTCCAATTTTAGAGGTAGTGTGAATCCACTCCAGGTTTTAGTCTGCCTTTTTTTTTTTAGCTAGCCAATGTTCCACAAAATAGGTTCAGCACCTTGGATAGCTTCTGTAAAGAACAGACTAAAATATGGAGTGGATTCAGAGCCCTCTGAAATCAGAGTCACCAGTCACCACTAAATTAAACCGCACCTTCCAACCAAACAAAAGTCTCCAGGAGCAGCTTACAAAATAAGTAATAAGACAATCTCTCCTCACAGCCTTAACAAACTGAAATGCAAGGCAGGAAACAGGGAGGAATAAGGGATATGATTGGAGGAATGGGAGAAAGATGTATAGCTCTTCTTTTCCTTTTGTAACCAGAGCGGTAACTATTTGTAGTTTGGAGAGGGGAGCTGTCTGCAGCACCCAGACCAGGTAAGATGAAGAGGGACCTGCTTAATCACCCCTTTCTTCTTCCATAGCCAGAATAAAGGCAGAAGGAAGCTGCAGGAAAAGAGGGACACAGCAGAGAGCAATCCGAGTGCTCCAATGTGTGCTTCTTACTTTCCCACACCTTGGAAAGTAAATTTTTGGGATCACAGCATCCAGCTTTTCTGCTGAGCGGGTCCTCTGGAAGATATACTTAAAAACAATTTAACCAAGCTGCACAAAATCGTTTCTACAATGGCCTTCAGATGAGCTACTAGGTGTTTTTTCCCTTCAGTATTTTATAGTTTTTCCAATAGTACATTTATCAAATATTATAAAGCTGAACTCTTTTTCACTTCTGACCTTTCTCAAATTTGGCCTTCGATTGATTTTATGTATTGGGCGTCACTCACTGAGGTACAAATCTAAGTCCAATGGCGGGAGAGGGCCGTATTATTGGATGGCGAGAAGACAAATATATCTCATGAGACAGTGTCTAGAGAGGGTGTTTCCTCCTATTTATTAATTGATAGCAATATTCAACTAATGGTATAAAGAATGTGGAGATGGTATTGCTACAACTTAAAGTCACTCAGTGGAACTGACCAGTTATGATATATAGGTGACATATAAGGAAGCATTCTCCCTCAATCAACTTATAGAATTCTGTCCTGGAAAATATGGAAGTATGTACTATTTCATTCATCATTGCTTACATTTATATCCCACCAATACTTGATGATCTTAAGATTCAGATACATCACTGTCCTCCTCATTTTATCCACACAACAGTCCTGTGAGGTAGGTCAGACTAAGGTCATGTAGAGATGAGGGTATTCGTATACAAATATCTCCACGCAGATGGACTTCATGAGAGTCCAGCCCCTGGGACTGGACCATCCACTCATGCATCTGCCAGCGGCCTCGCTTATCCTTCCAATCATTCCTGGAGCGCCACTCTCTTCCCGCTTAGCTGGCCACTCAGCAGTCATTCAGGGAGACTTGTCTTCCCTTCCCCTGCCTGGAGTGGCTAGCAAAGCGGAAAAGAGAGTGGCACTCTGGGAGCGATTGGACAGATAAGCAAGGACTCCGCCTCTGCCGGATGTGTGAGGGGACAATCTGGCCCCTGGGGCCGAACTCTCATTAAGTCCAGCTGAATGGGGATTACGAATACGAATACTCCCATCTCTAATCATGGCTTTTCCGGTTCACCTACATCCAGAAGAGCACTGTTGTTTTCAACTCTGTTTTAAAAGATGAGGAAAACCCTGAGGAAGAGCCAAGTACCTTTCCGCATATCTGCTACTCTCCAGATGTTTCAGCTACAGTGCCCATCATATTTGGTGATTAGCCACGCAGGTGGAGGTTCTCCACAACCTCTGAAGTGGTCTAGGTTATGGACAAATGCACTCCTCTTAGGGAAATCAACTGCAGCCTTCTTCCCAAAAGCATTTGCTCTTCCATGGTCACAATTGAAATAGAGAGCAACACAAAAATGGGTCCCTCAGATTTTTCCTCACTATCCACGTCCACTGGATGCTTGTCTGTCTCTCTGTCTGTCTGTAAACAGCCGCCATTCAGCAGCAAAGGATCACATTTATAATGCACTTAACATTATAAAAATATAAATACAACTCAACAGCCAAAATAAAATTTTCCAGTGACAGGCATTCTTACAAATAAAATTTTTCTCAGAAATATCTTCCCCTCCCTGCCCCCGCCCCCAAAAAAGGTCTTTTGTCTGTAACCTAGTGACTGGTCCTTTGTGTTGATCCAATAGGGTGAAAGAAAGAAAGAAAGAAAGAAAGAAAGAAAGAAAGAAAGAAAGAAAGAAAGAAAGAAAGAAAGAAAGAAAGAAATAAATAAATAAATAAATAAATAAATAAATAAATAAATAAATAAATAAATAAATAGCTCTTTGGTTACTTGCAGTTTAGAGGCAAATTACTCTCCAAAACCCAGGTGGGTTGAAACCTGGAGGGGCAGAATCTTATGAGGGCGAACTCCATCATAGGCTTTCCTTTCCTCCCTGTCAATGGCCGATTCATTTATGTGCTAATAGTGCTTCCCAGCCCCCTTATCAGTCACCTCCACTGTTAAAACCATGTATTAAAGTGAGTACCTCAGCTGAACCTTCCCTGAGGTGATATTAAACACTCTCTTTTTCAGCTGAATGATTTTCTGTCAGCCAGCAGATCGGGCTCGGCAGGGGTTCATTTGAAAGGAATTGCACTCCCACTGTAATAAATTAAAGTCATGTGGATCGATAAAATTTGGACGATAGGGCAGGCTGTTGTGAATGGGGTGGGGGTGGTTCTCAAAAGAATAGCTAGAATCCTATCACTGAATTGGAAGCAATCGCCGTGTGTGTTGATCCTAGTTTAAAAATTAAAATTCTAAGAAAGTTAAAAGGAAAGGGGTCCATTATAGAGAAGATGGAATTATCTGCTGAATTTAGTGGAATCTGCTCTCAGGATGTGTACTTATTCAAACGCCAGCTCCTACCTCCCGCTGTAACTGTTTTTCAAAGTCAGTGTTTGACCATGTTGATAAAAAATGTGGGAAATGCACCAGGATTGAGGTGGGCTGATTTGCATTTTTTGTTGACTATATGATGGAAAAGGAAATGTAAATAAGCCCAGAGTCCCCCTACCGGCATCCATATTTTTTGCCTCAGCCACTGGGGTTAAACTTTTTAAAGGAATGGATCCATTCACTTCAGTTCAGATGGTATAATTGCTTGAACCAATGCAGAAAAGTTCATGAAACCAGTGCACACATAGGAATCGCTAGCAAAGACTCTGGTCAGCAAGAATTTTCTATTTTTAAAAAACAGCTTGGTACCAGATAATGAGAAGAAGAAATACCAGGAGAAAATTCTTGTTTTCAGCTTATTTGGTAGTTCCTTTGTAACCATGCCACTTGCAGGGCTCCAACGGAACTGCAAACAAGCTGCAAACAAGACTTTCTTCCTCTTTCACATTCCTCCCGCTGTGTAGTCACATCCTCAGTAGCAAAATGCAAACTATATTAGACCTCTTCAGTTAAACTTTAAAGTAAGCAGAGTTAGAGTGGCTTTTTGGGGGTGAGCTTTTCCCTGAAATTTTGAGGGGAGATTCCTCCAATCCCAGTCCACAAGACACCCATGATGTGCAGTCTATGCATGCTGAAGGATGCATGCTAGTCCCATCTCTTTAATCACATAAATACAACTGTCTCAAGAGGAAGAGGTGGTGTGGCTGAGAGACCTTCCTCATGTGAGCCAGAAATGTGGGGGAGGATGATTAAGGAGACAACAGATGGAAATAGGCTGGTGCACTCTTCTCCATGAGTGTGGAAACCATATAACATTAAAGTGTGATGTAGTACAGAGATTACAGTGCCTTGAGGCACAGTGATGAAGCCTTATTGCACAGTGATTAAAATGCAGTACTGCCATCAAGACTCTGCTTACAACCTGAGTTCAATCCCAACTGGCTCAGGTAGTTGGCACAAGGTTGACTCAGCCACCCATCCTTCTGAGGTTGTCAAATTGCTCTTGGGAAGGGCAATGTGTAGCCTGTAAAATTAAACCATAAATCATCCAGAGAATGCTTTAAGCATTATGGGGTGGTATGCAAGCATCACAATTTGCTTTGCTTGCCATTTAACAAGTCCTTTGAGGAATGACATGGGAATTGTGTAGCCCTACAGATGTTGTTGAATGGCAGTTCCTGTCATCTTGGAGCATTTTCTATGCTGGCAAAAGCTGATGGGAGCTGCAGTCCAATAACATCTGAAGAACCACTTGTTCCCCTTTTAGTTTACAACATAACCCCTCCCTATGTCCATCATGCTTAATTTTAAGCATCTGATAGTAGAGGGAAAACAAGAACAACCCAAGATCCGACCGAAAACTAATCTAATCTAGCATTCTGGACCAGGTTCAATTGTTAATGGCAACCAGAGTATTCCCACTGAACAAATGAGACTTTGTTATGTCAACAGTTGGGTGAATCCCATCAGTGCAATGGATTAACTCTAACAGAGTCTAACAATAGAATGTAATGCTCTGTTCCTACACTAGCCAATGTAAGATCTACGAGCCGATACCAAATACCTCTACCAGCCACTTGTACTATAACACATGTTACACTAGTCGTAGAGGTATAGGCATCATCCAGTCTTATTCTCCCACCTGCCTTTCTCCAATCTCTTTCATGTGCCTTTCAAATTGACATCCTTCAGATGCTCCTGGACTACAAACCTCATGCACGAAAATCCTGGCCACACACTCTGTGCATGAATAATTCGCACCAGTTCTACAAAACCGATAGTAGATTAGGTATCGGTTCTGTAGAACCGGTGCGAACCGGCTGAATCCCACCACTGGGACCAATGTACAGTATATGAATTCGGGAGTTGCAAAGGCAGACATGCATCAGTGGAGAAACTCAGTCCTCATATTCTGCAAGTTTAAAGTGCAGCAATGAAAAGCAACTTGTCAGATTGGGGTTTTTTTGTTAGTTTGTGTTTTTCTCTCTCTCTTTTGCTCTGTTGGCTGTGTCTCTTATCACATGAAGTATTAGGAGTACAAATGTAATTATCTCATAATAGGCACTCGTGTAATACAATGCCCTGGCCGAAATGCAGTATCTTTTAATTGGTCAGACTCCAAACTATTTTAAAGTTCTCTGTCATATCCACCTCCGAAAGAAATTAAGCTAATGGTCTCTGAAGCCAGAGAGAATTACACACTGTAATGACCAATTTCACCATGTTATATAATATATCACAGGGGAAACATTACCTTGGGGTACAGTTTATTTTTTATTATAAAGCTCGACAGTAGTTAAAAGAGCCATATAAATAAAACATGGAGAGGGGCAGATTCTGAAATGACAGGCACAGAAAAGACATTTTTCTGATCATCCATTCTCTTTCTGAGAGGGAAAGATAAGTTGCAGTCAAATTCTTTTAGTGATCTGGTCATGAAAAATGTAAACATATAAGTGTGCCTGTCCAAAGGATGTAACTGACAGCAGTGTAGAAAGAATTTTTTAAGAGGCTTTGAGAGAAGAGATGATCCTCCTTAATTTAAAAAACTTAAAGTCCAGTACCCATGAGGAAAGCTGAGGCACAACGGACTTTTCCTGGATCTTAGTTTTCCATCTGGTGTACCTTCCTCTTTTGGGAGTTTGATACCCCACTGTGCCTCCTTGACAGGGGCTGAATTCAAATGCTCCATAGCATTTTCAACTCTGCAGTTCTATGATAAAATGTAAGACTAAATACTACAGATATTAAAGTGTCAGTTTGAATAGCTTTCTTTATGTTTCCACTTCAAGGTGCTTGGGTTTTTGGTTTATTTGTTTTTTAAGAAGCAAAGAATCCCCTCCCTCAACTACTTCAATCCTCATTAGAAAAATCTATGATATGTTTGTACACAGAACTGCACATCTAAAAGTACTTGTAAAAACAACAGAAGACATGTTGGTGAGTAATCAAAATAGGGAGCAATACATTCCTCTGGATGTGTAAATCTGCCAGTATCAATTTCACTGTGCTTTTCAGAATCTCACCGGCACTTTTTTCCTACTCAAGCAGAGCTCTAAAGACTGAATTTTAAAAAAAAAGAAAAAGAAAAAGAAAGAAACTAGTTGTATTATCCATCACTTCTCTACAATCAGGTTGCTTGGTCACGCCGGTAATTTGTTGTGTTTTGCATACCTAAAGGATTACATTGTCATTGCTAATACAGCAGAAAAATACAGCAGAATACCAGCTGAAATCCGGTCGCACAACTCTGCATGCACAACAGGAATGATGTCATCGGTAGCAGCAAAATGGTGCTAATTAAAAACTTTTTTTTGACCATACTGAAGTGAACAGAAGTATGTCACAATGGGTACAATTCTCATACTCCCCAAAATTACCTTAGTCAGTGTTGATTTGCTGCTGCCTGTGCTGCTGCTGACACCATGGTCCCATTTATCACACAGAGCTGTGCAACAGGATTTCCTCTACTCTCTAGTTCCCTCTACTCTTTAGATCTTGGTCTGAAGAGGAAGCAGAGGCAGGTGGGAGCTGTGCTTGGGGGACATTTTAATTGGTGAGATTTCTTCTGGTAGGCTGACCTTTGTACTCCCTGACCGCATGGTCTGAGGGGGCGGGGCTTTGGCTTTAAATTAGTGCCAGCAGAAGCGCGCGCCTAACGGTGTGCGGAATTCTCTGGTTCTATTTTTTACTCTAATCTGCTAAATAGGATAGCCAAATAGCATTTCATACACCTAGGGGCAGGAATGTTTGAGGAGTAGGATTATACTTCTGCACTATTAGGGAGCAGGGCGGGTAAGTGGAGCTCATCAGCCATGGAAGGCAGCCTATCTAGGAGAAGGAAAACTCTGATTTCAAACCTCCACTGCCTTGTGGCTATATCCACTGATGGAAAAGGCTTCAGGAGTTAACCTCGAGGCAAAATCCGGAGCCGGAGTCCTGTAGACCGTTCGTGTCGTTCTGGCAACTCCTGCGATTTATTTATTTTTTTTTATTTATTTATTTTATTTATATCCCGCCTATCTAGTCGCGAGGACTACTCTAGGCGGCTTACAACAACGTTAAAATACAATAAAATAAACAACCAATACAAAAACAGGTAAAAGAAAAAAAAAACAGTAAAGAGATAAGAAAATCAAAAAATAGTTTTATGAGAAGGCCTGCCGAAACATCCAGGTCTTTAATAGATTCTTGAAAGTGCCCAGCGAGGGAGCTCCGCGAATGTCAGGAGGTAAGTTATTCCACAGGCGAGGAGCCACCGCCGAGAAGGCCCTATTTCTTGTTTTCTCTTTCCGGGCCTCCCTCGGGGTTAGGCTCCTCAGCCTCACCTCCTGGCTCGCCCGTGTGACCCGGGTAGAACTTGGTGGGAGTAGGCGTTCCGCCAAGTATCGAGGCCCTAAACCGTTTAGGGCTTTATACGTAAGCATTAGCACTTTGAAGTCGATGCGGAACCTGATGGGCAGCCAATGCAATGCGGCCAGAGTGGGCGAAATATGTTGGAATTTTTTCACTCCACTAAGTAATCTGGCCGCCGCATTCTGCACCACCTGTAATTTCCGCAGCAGCCTCAAAGGAAGCCCCACGTAGAGCGCATTACAGTGGTCAGTGCGATGTCACTGGAACCAGTTGTATTGCCTCTTGCCTTTCCATTGGACTATTTCTGTGACGTGGAGAGGGGGGAATTTTCTGCTTGGGTAGCAGACTATCCTCCATATTATTCTACCCAGGCTTCGTGCTCTGGAGAGGACACTCCAGCTTTGCATACAGTGTCGAAATAACACAGGAACTAGCAATTAGTGGTTATAAGTCTTGCTCAATTGGCGTAGAGCATGATGCCAGGAGTTACTTCTGATGGTGGGAGAGCCGACAAGCAGATCAATAACCCTGCACCACGCAACAATCAGAAGAAAACGTCTGCCCTAAAGTTGGGCACCTGGAATGTTCAGATAATGACCCCTGGCTTTTCTGACAACCTGCAGAAAATAGATGATGTGCGCAAGACAGCTGTCATTGACACTGAACTGAGTACACTGGGGATGGACATTGTTGCCCTGCAAGAGACGAGATTGCCAGACTCGGGATCTGTCAAAGAAAAAAAACTTGTCATTCTTCTGGCAGGGAAAACCACCGAATGAGACCAGGGAATATGGTGTTGGCTTTGCGGTCAGAAATACTCTGCTGAGATCCATTGTTCCACCTACTGTGGGGAGTGAAAGAATCCTGTCTCTGCAGCTCCACTCATCAGCGGGACTAGTCACCCTCATCAGTGCATATTCACCAACACTGTCATCCACAACAGAAGTCAAAGACAAATTCTATGATGACTTGGCGGCTACTATCAAAAAAATCCCTGAGAGAGAGCCACTGTTCATTCTCGGAGACTTTAACGCTAGAGTTGGTGCTGATCACAACTCTTGGCCCACCTGGCATTGGGAAGATGAATGAAAATGGCCAACACTTGTTGGAGTTTTGCTGTTATTATGGTCTTTGTGTCACCAACACGTTCTTTAATACAAAGCCTCAACACAGAGTTTCCTGGAGACATCCAAGATCAAAGCATTGGCATCAGCTTGATTTGATCCTCACTAGACATTCTAGCCTTCCTAGTATTACAATCACACGCAGTTACCAGAGTGCTGATTGTGATACTGATCACTCCCTGATGTGTAGCAGAATAAAACTGCGAACAAAGAGATTGTATCACACTAAAAAGGAAGGAAGACCACGTATTGACATCAACAAGATTCACAATCAAAGAAAAGTGGAGGAATTTGCCCAAGCGCTTCAGGAAACCCTTCTAGGCCCGGCTGATGCAAATGCACCTGAACAATGGGAACATTTCAAGAACGCTGTTTATAACACTGCCTTGTCCACATTTGGTAAGAAGACCAAAAAGACAGCTGACTGATTCGAAGCCCATTCGGAGAAGTTGATTCCAGTCATCGAGGAAAAGAGGAGAGCTCTAGCAGCATACAAAGCCTGTCCTAGTGAGTACAACTTGCACACTCTTCGAGCTGCTCATAGCCAAGTCCAACAGACTGCCAGGAGATGTTCCAATGATTATTGGCTTCAGCTCTGCTCTCAGATACAGATAGCAGTGGACACAGGTAGCATCAAGGGAGTGTATGACGGTATCAAGCAGGCTTTAGGTCCAATACAGAAGAAATCTGCTCCTTTGAAGTCTGCTACAGGCATGATCATCCAGGAACGAGCACAGCAGATGGAACGCTGGGTGCAGCACTACTACTCTGAGCTATATTCTAGAGAGAATGTAGTAACTGAAGAGGCATTAAATAATCGAGTGCCTGCCTGTCTTGGAAGAGCTGGACAGTGAACCAACTTTAGCAGAAATAAAAGCAGCCATGGATTCCCTTGCCTCTGGCAAGGCACCTGGAAAGGATAACATCCCCGTTGAAGTTTTGAAGTGCTGTAAAGAGATCATCACCACCAAGCTGTATGAAGTCTTCTGTCTTTGCTGGAGGGAAGGTGGAGTACCACAGGACATGAAGGATGCAAACATCGTCACATTGTATAAGAACAAAGGAGACAGGGGCAACTGCAATAACTACCGTGGTATCTCTCTTCTCAGCTGGCCCGTGTTGTAGGGAAGCTGCTGGCCCGTGTTGTGCTGAAGAGACTTCAGGTGCTTGCGGACAGAGTCTATCCAGAATCACAGTGTGGATTTTGAGCTAATAGATCCACCACTGACATGGTGTTTGCCCTCAGACAGTTGCAGGAGAAATGCAGAGAACAACAACAGCCACTCTTTGTGGCCTTCATAAATCTCACAAAGGCCTTTGACTTGTTTAGCAGGGACGGACTTTTTAAAATACTTCCCAAGATTGGATGTCCACCTCAACTCCTTAGCATCATCAGGTCCTTTCATGAGGATATGAAGGGCACTGTAGTTTTTGATGGCTCAACATCAGATCTCTTTGACATCTGAAACAGAGTGAAACAAGGCTGTGTCCCTGCGCCGACCCTGTTTGGGATCTTCTTTGCTGTCACGCTGAAGCAGGCCTTTGGAAATGCAGATAGAAGGTGTCTATCTCTGGACTAGATCAGATGGAAAGCACTTTAATCTCTCTAGATTGAGAGCAAAGACCAAAGTCCAGCTAAAATGCCCACGGGACGTCCTCTTTGCTGATGATGCAGCCATTGTTGCCCACTCTGCTGAAGACCTCCAACAACTCATAAATCATTTTAGCAAGGCCTGCCAAGACTTTGGACTAACTATCAGCCTGAAGAAAACACAAGTCATGGACCAGGGCATGGACTCACCTCCCTCTATTACCATCTCCACACAAGAATTGGAGGTTGTTCATGACTTTGTGTACCTTGGCTCAACAATCTCTGACACTCTCTCCCTAGATGTCGAGCTGGATAAACGCATTGGGAAAGCAGCTACCATGTTCTCCAGACTCAGAAAGAGAGTATGGCTTAATAAGAAGTTGACAGCACACACCAAAATCCAGGTCTATAGAGCCTGTGTCCTGAGCACACTCTTGTACTGCAGTGAGTCCTGGACCCTCTGTGCACAGCAGGAGAGGTAGCTGAACACCTTCCATATGCGTTGCCTCCAACACATTTTTGGTATCACCTGGCAGGACAAAGTCCCAAATAGAGTAAGTCCTAGAACGAGCTGGAATTTTCAGCATGTATACATTATTGAAACAGCACCATCTACGTTGGCTTGAGCACGTTGTGAGAATGGCTGATGGTCGGACTCCAAAAGATCTCTTGTATGGAGAATTAGTGCAAGGAAGCCACCCCAGACGGAGACCACAGCTGCGATACAAGGACATCTGCAAGCGGGATCTGAAGGCCTTAGGAATGGACCTCAACAGATGGGAAACCTTGACATCTGAGTGTTCGGCCTGGAGGCAGGCGGTGCAGCATGGCCTCTCCCAATTTGAAGAGACCCTTGTTCAGCAGGCCGAGGCCAAGAGGCAGTCGCAAAACCCGCAAAATGAGGGAGCTGGACGGGGGACAGATTGTATTTGTCTTCAGTATGGAAGGGATTGCCACTCTCGAATTGGCCTTTTCAGCCACACTAGACGCTGTTCCAAGTCCTCTATTCAGAGTACATTACCATAGTCGATCGAGACTGGAGGACGCCTAATCTAATCTAAATCTAATCTATTGGCAAAGTGTGGAACCTTGCCATGGCTGGAACTACAACACTATAGTAATCTGTCGAAAATGTATTTGGCAGAGGCAAGCTTTGAACAGGAGCCATCCCAAGCTCTGGTCCTTTTTTCTAGGTTTTAATTCCATATCCTCTGGTGTCAATGGGTGTGCTGTGGGCATGGCAGGGGCTGGGCACAAGTTCCTAGGATGAGCTGATCATGCTCCGGTCTTACCTCCTCTTTTTCATTATTATAAAAAAAGGGTGTCAATGAGCTTCTTTGGATGTGCAATTTTAAACACAGGTTTGGAAAAAGGAATCAGTCCTCTGCATGTATGCATGGAGGCACAAAGGAAAATGATTTGAAGACAGGACAGCAAGGGGGGGGGCAAGGGAGTGATAAAAAGGTGAAGTGGGGAAGGAGCAGGTACATAACTGATGGGGCAAAACTAGTGGTCCTTATACTATTGGCAGAGTGTGGAAATTAAAACCTCCAGCGATGCAGCGGGGGGGGGAATGGTTCTGACAGGAACCTACAGAGCAGATTGCTCCATAGTTACAAGTCTCCCTTAAATATACCACCCTTTATTGTTGTTAGTTTTACCTCAGCTGGCAACATAGTCTCAATAGATTCAGTAAAAAAAAAAAGTTTCTCTTTTACTTACAAATCTTCGTGTATATAAGAATAAAAATCAAAACATATTTACTTGTTTCATAACGTGGGATCTTAACTAGCTAACCTCATTATTTGACTAACTGACTGGTTACATAAACATTCCACTCGTAACTGAAAACTGATGCAGAACACTGATCGAGTAACAGAACAACTGGCTGCTACTGTATGGTTGACATGCAATCCTAAAGTCCATCCCATCCAAACCTCTTAACGGATAATATGCTGGTTGCTATAATTCCAAGATGTGCCACCCAAAACTATGATGTACCCATGAAAACCGCAACTGGTGCCATTTTAAAGTGCAGTAGGGTTTGGCACCATACACTATGACAAGGGCTGCTGTGGATTCATTCTGGGTTTTCTGGAGAGTTTAGCTTTGGTCCAGGTTGGAGCAAATGGGGTTCTGCCCCAGAGCACCCAAATATAGAAGGCACCAAATCAAACCAATGTGGAGGATATATCAAGGATCTCCTGCCAACTCTCCTCAGACTGAAGAAGCTACTTGGATGAGCAGTGAAAAGTTTCAACCTAATAAAAAAGAAGTGCTGTTGACCCAGCTTCCACATAACCTCACTTGGATGACTGAGAATCTTTACAGATATTCTACTGATGAATATTAGGAAAATAAATGGAAGCATCTCTTCGTCCTATTCATTTTTTTAGTTTTGTCTCTCCGTTCTTCTTCTTCTTCATCATCTTCATCTTCATCTTCATCTTCTTCTGAGTGGGAAGCATAAATCTTTCTTTTTCAGCAGGGGTGGGGGGATACTACATTTTTCTCCTCCTTTTTCTTGGAGGTCAGGGGCTAGTGTCCACAGATTAAGGAGAATGGGAAGAGAGACAAGTGTCAAGGCCCCTGGATCTCAAAATGTCTTAGTTACAGCTCTATACTTTCCCCACCCCTGCTATAATGCAATTCCTGGCTGAATTATTTAATTAAGCGACGAATGTCTAAAAGAACATATGTAGCATTGGTGCTGCCTGCTAACATGACACTGTATCACATAATGTAATTGGGTGGCAGATACACATAATGCTGACAACTTCTCCTTAAGCAAATTAGAACTACCACAGGGAAATTAGTTCCACGCTTCCTGTACAGAAATCGTCGCAGCTGGAAACCTAATTTTAAAATGCTACGGGTTTGGTGACACTCTCTAGTGAGAATTCTGTGTTAAAAAGCCAGAATAATTATTAATGGCCAGACATTTGTCAGCAAAGTTTATCTTTGGAAAGGGGTCATTGAATGGAATATTTCATCAAGAGCTTAAAAAGATATGCTGTTTAAAGGGAGTGGGGCTGATAAGGTGGATGTTTATAAAAAATAGGCAGATAAGCCAGAATTGCTATACTATTCTCAAGTAAAAAGTTACTCAGGCTACGAAAATAAGACAAAATCTGAGTTTTTATAGGGCCCAGGGGGACCCTATTGACCCCATACCTCACTCAACATCCCAGGAGCTACTAATTCTGCTATTCATTTTATTGTCACCTGTTTTCCTTGTAGGAGCCCAAGAGGCAGGCATTGCTTTCTTCCTCACATTCCCACAAGGGAAGAAGGTATGATTTACTCAAGGTCTCCCAGTGAAATCCATGGCTGTGGGGGGAGGGGTTAGAATCCAGGCCTATCCAAGCACTCTAACCATGATATCACACTGCCCTCTGAAAAACTGGCATCGCAGAGATTAACAGCCTCTTCTTCTTCATGAGGGCTCCAATAGTAAGACCTTTGAGTTTGTTTAGCAAAAGTAAGTCAATAACATAGGGTAAGACATCATTGGGCAGAGCTGAAATGGCTGATTTTGAGAATTAATTGATTAATGTTAAACCTAAAAATTGGAAGATGAATCTACTGCTCTTAACATTTAAACCTGAAGTTATTTAATCTGCTGCATTTTCATTCATTAGTTTAATTATTTCTGAAATAAGCAGTGGAATTTACGGAGGGCAGCAGGTGGATTGCCATAACTGACCCCTGATGAGATGCTTTTTTGTAGTTCTTCAGGAGTATTCTCTTGGTTACCATAAAATTGCCCTCCTCAAGCTGGCTTTTTGTTTTTTTAGATGAAGCATGTATACTATAATGTAATTCTGAGCTAAGGCTGATGGGATCAAACGTCTCTCAAACCTGTCAGATTGAGGAAGGCTGTCTGCCCTAAACACAGGACTTTGTTTCCTTTCCCTCAGATATAGGAACAGCAGTACACTAACAAGAACAACACAGCTTCTACAATTCTCCCGAGATATTCAGTATATTATCCACATAGCACATACAGTACTGGTTTTGATTTGCAGCAAAATAACACAAGATATTTCAATAAAGTTAGTCGTGTTGAGTCTTCTTAGAAGGCAAAAAGCCTATTCTGCAAAGATAGTTGTGTTTAGGAGAAGAGCCACACACATAATCCCAGCTTCACCTTCCACTTGGAGTCAGAGGGTTGTTTTGTTAAGTTAAAACTTCTAAAAGCACTGCTTAAACCGTATTATGTATGGGAGACTTGATCAGCAGTACATAGTTATGCAATATTCCCTTGGTGGTGTATGTGTGACAAGAAATTGGTCACTGTGACCTGAATAGACATGCAAAAAAGTTACACTGGGAGTTGAAGAGGACTTTCTGAAGACTGTACTTAGCACAATCGTTGCAGTAGTGCTGTATTAAAGATGTCTGTGTTAAAGTGGTCAAAGAATTGTTGTCTGGGTGCAGTGGTTTTCAAGCTTGGAAAGAAACAATTCAGATGTATTTCCTAATGCTTAGCCGCTCAGAGTGGTACAGATGTATCAGATGAGCGGGATATAAATCAAATAAATAAATAAATAAATAAATAAATAAATTCTGTTAATTGTAGTCCAAAAGCCCCCAGGAAACCAAGTTTGGGAAGCACTGGTTCTAATAAAGTGTCACATTTCTGGGGGTTTTAACAGGCAAAAGTCCAATAAGCCAGTCCAATATCAGAAGCCCACTAGATGCAAAACAGATACCAAAATGCCAGAGCCAAAACACAAACTGTAGTCAGAAGTCAGAGTCCAAAGCCAAGGGTCCAGAAAACAAGGTCTAAGATGAGCAGGAGCATGGATGCAAGCTAGGGTGTTGACTTGTTGCTTCCACAAGCTTGCAAGCATCTGGGTGCAGATTTTATAGCAGCAGCAGCCATCTAAACACCTCATCCTGCTAATACTCAGGGGTGGTTGACCTGATGTTCCTATGGGAAGCATTAATGTGGGCTTCGGATCTTCATGTCATGAGTCCTTGCCGAAGCTTATCCCTCACTCTGGCTACTGGGGAGGAGAATCTGGTGGTGATTCAGCTGTCTGCAATTCTGATTGTCTAGCATTCTCTTCAGCTATAATTAACCCCTTAGATTCCAGATCTTCCTTGGCTGAACTCATGGCATAGAGTCAGTTTTCTTTTGGAGGTAAACTATCAGAGGAAAAAGATTAATTTGAAATGTGGTGCTGTAGAAATGCTTACCATGAACCGCCAGAAAGAAAACCAAGTGAGTACTAAATTAAATCAAGCCTGATCTCTCACTGGAAGCTAGAATGACTGAACTGAAGCCCATCATGCATACCATGAGAAAGTATGTGGATATATCTTGAAATTACAAGACTTACTGAAAATGAAAATAATGTTGACAAAGCTGAAGGCAGCAGGCAAAGAGGAAGACTGAATACAAGATGTCTGGACCTAATCAAGGAAGCCACCGCATTGGGTTTACAAGCCCCAAGTGGGGCTACTAATCATAAAATGTTTTGGAGGCCATTGATTCATACAGTCACCGGAAGTCAAAGTTGACTCCATGACATATAAGAACAGGACAAACAGATGTCCTTTACCACATAGGAGAGCTATACTTCTAAATGCAAGCTGAGTCCGTAGATTGATCAAAAGTATGGTTGTCAAAAGCCAAATGTGGTTTAGATTAAACCTTCAGTCTCGAGAGACTATGGTAGCGTGCTCTGTATGGAGGACTTGGAACAGTGTATAGTGTGGCTGAAAAGGCCAATTCGAGAGTGACAATCCCTTCCACACTGAAGACAAATACAATCTGTAAACTGTCTAGCTCCCTGATTTTGCTGCTTTCATGACTGCCTCCTTGCCTCAGCCTGCTGGACATGGGTCTCTTTAAATCGGGAGAGGCCATGATGCACTGCCTGCCTCCAGGCTGAACTGTCAGATGTCAAGGTTTCCCATCTGTTGAGGTCCATTCCTAAGGCCTTCAGATACCACTTGCAGATGTCCTTGTATCACAGCTGTGGTCTCCCTCTGGGGCGCTTTCCCTGCACTAATTCTCCATACAGGAGATCTTTTGGAATCCAGCCATCAGCCATTCTTACAACATGCAAAAGCCAAGAGTTGTTAATAACCTTCCAAAGGGAAATAGTCTCTACAGGCTCGGGAGCATGAAACCTTGGGACAGTTCTTTCTCCAGCCTACCTCCCACTGAAGGATTCTGAGAGTTAACATCTAAAAGAAGAACTTCCCCCAGCTCAGGGAGGCATACTGAGGGCTGCGATCTCGCTGCCTTCCACACATTGCTGAGCACATTGATGTGTGATTTACCTGTGAGCTCCGACTGATCTATTGTCACCAGACAGGGAGCCTTGTCATTAGGGCACGCAAGAGATTCATGGCGCATCCAGATGATGTCCTGCCTGTCTCAGGCATGTATTTCATCCAAGTTGCTGAATCACTTTCCCATTAAGGGAAGCCTGCCTGTGCATGCTGAAAAATGCAAATATCTAAGTTCTATTAAAGGAGGATGAAAGAGCACCCGGTAAGCCAAGGCATGATAAATATCTTCTACACTTTCCTTGCCACCATATTTTGATGCCACAAACAAGACACCCCTTAAAGATAAGTAATTATCACCACACCTCCTCTGCTACATTACCCACAGAAATGACTCTGCGGAAGATTAATGCTTCCCTCATCCGCCATAAAGTCCTGGTTTCCAATTTTTGATACAATTAAGGAACTCTGTAAAACACATTTATGATCTTTTCGCTCTGTCTGAGAAACAATTATTGCAATGTTTGTATATACAACCACATATCCATTTTCCTTGTTATTAAATTCTGGCTTAAACTGTGTGTTAATGAGTTATGGCCTCATCTGGATACAGCAGAGTTCTAGTTTCATTTCTTGCATGGAATGGAGAGCCCATAAAGTATGTTGTACTTTAAAGAGAAAAAACACTTCTTAATCTCTTTTTTCCCCTTGCCACAATTTATCACTAATCCAAACCTGCCTCTATTACAGATAGGGTGCTGAAAACGAGTGATGTTGCAGAAGCTCTAGGAAAGTTACTTTTTTTGGACTACAACGGGCAGAATTTCCCAGGTAACATTCTGGCAGGTATAGAGAGTACAAAGAAAATAAGTGACACATTTCCAAAACTTAGTGATTTGTTTTTCCACTGCAAAACCCAGATTCACCCAGATCTTGGAAAAGTTACTTTTTATGATCAAAAAAGTGACTTTTTCCAAAAATCTGCATGTTATTATCTCTGCATACATTCTTTATCTCTGTTTGTCTCTGTCATAGATTCTCCAATGGTTATATACCTGAAGAACTGCAAGCAGAGCCATGTTATTGATTCACCCGAACACTGGGCATAACATTATCCCTCTCTCTTAATGCCCATGTGTTCAATGTAGGTATCTGAAAAAGGAAGCCCATGCACAACCAGTGTTTGTACATGAATGAGCAAGATTGCCAGTTTAGAGACAGGACATGTATCACCCAACTGGTTCATGTCACTTTGGTCTTTGACCAGACAGGTGTTCAGTGCTTGCCAGCCCCACAACTTCCAATGGACACCCACTCAGAGGCAGCACCTGGGGGAGATGGGGCAGGGAAGTCGAGGCACTGTGTCTGAGTGTGTACCTACTGGATGAGGCAGGTCTCGGTAAGTGTTCATTCCAAAAAATGAACCAGTCTGAATCACTGATTTGGTGGTTCATGCCCATCTCTAAGTGCCATGTGGGGTGTGCACACATTAAGAGCATAAGAAAGGGCTTTGAAGATCAGATGAAAGAATCCATCATCCTGTCTCCTTAGAAGTCAAACAGATCCCTGAGGAAAGCCAACAAGCAGTATGATTTTGATGGGACACAATAAAACCCATCATTAAAAAGGTAGTTTACTCTGGAATGTCCCACAGTTCAAGCAGAAAGCTATTGAATTCAGGTAGCTGTTGAACTTACTTTGAGAAAACAGATCCAGGATGAGTCAGCTAGAGTTGTAGGCTTCGGTATGCATAAGATGCAAGACCTACATGTCTTCTGCTGCATTTGTCTTTGGGGGAGAGAGTGCCATTCCAGATGTTGTATGACAATACATGTGTGTGTGATCCACCATATTGCTTTCTACCTTTCCTCTCTGTATTGCCTTTCCTGGTTCTGAAATTAATTGTTCTGCAGCCGCAAGACTTAACAATTTAGTCAATGGTGTTTCATAAGGACAAGGACGTTTCATTTCTAAGATAAAGTACATACTCTCTTTTGTCTTGCTGGGTTTTTCCTTCTTTTTCTCCACTTATAATTATGATACAGGAATGTCATGTTTAAAACAATAAAATCTGTGGAGTGTTGATGCACCTCTTGGTTAACCAGGAACTCTTTGTTTCACTATGAGATTGTCACACAAGAGCACAAACACCTCTGATTTCTCCATATTTATACATTTGTTCAAAGGGAGTGTATATTCCTGCCATTAGCAACGGATCTCCCTTTGGAGATCCATTATCCTAGGCAGCACATAGAGCCAATCCCATTCTGTGACAAAGTCCAGTCGTTGTGCATATCTGTCTCTGCAAAGACTCTCCAAAGGGGTTTTACAGCAGCCTTACCTATCTCCAATTTCCCCTGGGCTTACTTTTGCTTGGCTGTTCTGAAACATGGTCAATACAAGCCTGTCTTTCTGTTCTCCCCCTCCCACATTAAAAAAAATAAATTAGAATTATGCTCAGGTCAACAAAGTTATATCCATGCAGCTGGATTAAGGCAGCAATTAGGGCCTGCTCAAAAGATCCCTTGTGGCTCCGAGTATCAGCACTAGAGCCCATTTGCCAGCTTTGCAGCTATTGTTAATGGCAGGCCACTCACTCAAATCGGCTCTTTAACTTCTCTAGTTAGACTCAAGGTTGGGATTTTTACCGTCCTATCATTTCCAGTTATCGTTTACTGATGCGCTGGTTGAGGGAGTGAGTGTGGTTTTATGTTAAAACTCATTTATTAAAGGCAGGGCCAGAAAAGAATTTATAGACCACATAAATACACACACAGCCCTAACAAATGGCAAACATTTGCTTAATGGAGGGGAAACAGTGGCCATAAATTAGGCAAACCCGAGTAAGGGTTAGAAAGCTAACTAGATCAATAGCATAATTTATTCCAAGCACAGAAAATAGAAGGTCTGGATGAAGGATGTAGAAATTCCGTGCACATATTTAAAATTGTCATCTTACTCCATTGTCATACGTATTTAGAGATAGGAAGGCAGCAGTAAAGGAATGCAGTATCAGGACTAAAGACATCCATACCCAAATCTGGACTAGTTATAAGGACTGTTTACCAGCCCCGAGTCATTGATGTCAGTTGCTAGAAGGCTGTGTCCCATTCCACAGCCTGCAGGATGTGTCTCATCATCTGAATCCAGATCTCAATACCTACCAGAAGGAGCTGCAGCTTTAGGCAATCTTAGGCCAACCCACTCAGGGAGAGCCATTTGCCACCTTCTCTCTTTCAAGTCTAAAGACATTTATCCTTTAGGCAGTGGCAGATGTTAACTCCAGTTTCAGAGGTGTTATAAATCCACACCAGGTTTTGATGTGTGCTTTTCATGAGCTATCCAAGGTTATGAACCTATTTTGGTAAGTGTGTCTAGCATCTTGAACAGCTCTCATACAGGAAGACTGAAATATGGAGTGGATTCACAGCACTTCTGAAACTGGAGTCACCAGTTGCCACTGCTTCTTGGGATCTGAATGTCACCTCACCTACATAACTGGACCTTACTTTGACCTGATTGGCTTCAGTCTTTATTCTTGTTCTTATATGCTCTGAAGTCACCTCCAACTTGTAGCAACCCTATGAATGAGAGATCTTCAAAATGTCCTGTCCTCGATAGCCCTGCTTAGTGCTTGTAAACTCAAGCCTGTGTCTTCTTTCAAAGAGTCAGCCCGTCTCATATTTGGTCTTCCTCTTTTCCTGCTGCCTTCTACCTTTCCCATCATTACTGTCTTTTCCAGAGCATTCTGTCTTCTCATGATGCGCCCAAAGTAGGACAGCCTGAGTTTCAACATTTTTGCCTCCAGAGATAGTTCAGGCTTGATTTTATCTACTATCCACTTGTTTGTCTTTCTGGCAGTCCAAGGTGTTCACAAAGCTCTCCTCCAGCACATTTCAAATAAATCATTTTCTTTTCTGTCAGCTTTCTTAACCGTACAGCTTTCACACATGGAGATCAGAAATACAACAGTATGGATGATCTTGGTCTCCAGTGACACATCCTTACACTCGATTGTCTTTTCTAATTCCTTCATTGCTGCCCTTCTGAGTCTCAGTCTTCTTCTGATATCTTAGCTGCAGTCTCCATTTGGATTGTTGATTGAACCATTGTATGCAAAATCTGTTTCAATTTCTTCATTGTCAACTCTAAAGTTGTGTAGTTCTGTAGTCATGATCCTTTTCTTATTTACGTTCAACTGCTTCAAGTCTTTCTGTCACCCTAAATCATAGAAGCAACCATGAAATTTGAAGGAGCCTATAAAGCCATAGAGTGCAACCCCCTGCTCAATTCAGGAATACAAATCAAAGGATATCTTCCCAATGTCATGCTCTCCTTTTTGTTACTACCCATTACAGCTACATCCCACCTTTTCTGCAATAAGTGCAAAGCAGTGTACATGATTCTCCTTTTCCCCACATCATTCTCCTGTGAAGTGAATTAGGCTGAGAAAGAATAGAGTGGTCTTAACCGACCAGATAGGCGAGATAATAATAATAATAATAATAATAATAATAATAATAATAATAATAATAATAATAATAATAATAATAATAATAATAATAATAATAATAATAATAATAATAATAATAATAATAATAATAATAATAATAATAATAATAATAATAATAATAATAATAATAGCTGTCTCTAGGTCAGCTGAAGAGTTTCATGTTTCACTAGGAAATAGACCATGGTCTTAGTGGAGACTTGGTTTCTTCCTTCCTTTGTAAGGAGTGATGGAACAGGATAATTTGGGGCATAAAGAGTAGCTTCTCTGCTATCTAAGCTAAGGCAGAAAGTTGAGCTCCTGCTTTTAATGTTAAGCCTAGCTGATGGGAAAGCCTTATACTGCCCTCCAGCCACAGGTCATGATTATTGTTGTTTAGTCGTGTCCGACTATTCGTGACCCCATGGACCAGAGCACACCAGGCCCTCCCGTCTTCCACTGCCTTCCAGAATTGTGTCAAATTCATGTTGGCTGCTTCGATGACACTGTCCAAGCATCTCATCCAACCAGGTCATGATAGGATAGCTCTAATCTGTTCTTGTTGTGTCTGAGGAGGGCTCCAAAGGTTGTATGTTGGAATTCGTCCCTGTAGGCATGCCTAGAAGATGGCATTTTGATTGGTTTTGCTAGCCGTGTATTATTGAGATGTATGGACCTTTTTCTTTAAAAAGTTCCCTTGTTATGGTCAGATCAATTTCTGCTAAGGTTTAAACTCTCCTCAGGTGTTCTAGTTCCAACCTTTTCCAAAAAATGTGGCAGAGAAAAGTGAGAGCATCATTCTTTGCAAGTCAAGTAACCTGTGTCAGGTATGAAGAAGAGGGAAACAGCCTTGCTGATCACTAGTAGAACAGCAAGGCTACCTGGGGGTTGCTGCAATTCTGCAGAGAAAGTGTAGTCTTGCTAGCCATTAGAATCCATACAGGGAGCCTCTCACTGCAGCCTTATAGTGATCAACAGTGAAAAGCTTTCTTTTAAAAACTCCAAATAAATGTTAATGAATCTTCATCATACCATTCCATTCTGGGAGTACTGTTACTTGTTGAATTTGGCCAGAGCAGTTGGCCACAGACTTCGTTAAGTTCATTTTCTTATACAAACTTGCCTAATTCACATATTCTACCATCACTAGGGAAAGTTAGTTTGCCGTTGTTGTTGTTGTTGTTGTTGTTGTTGTTGTTGTTGTTGTTGTTGTTGTTGTTGTTGTTGTTGTTGTTGTAAAATGTAGGTGGAAAACAAAACTATACAGTAAGTCTATTTCTAGCAACCATCCACACACTGTTGCCGATCTTGGAAAAGCTGCTTTTAAAGATGATAAATCCCAGATTATTCCGGGAGCTGCACTTTTGGTGGTTTCGGCCGGACCTCCCACAAGGAGGTGGGAAAGGGCACGGAATGATGAGCGTTCAGAAGGATTCGCCCCAATGGGTCTCAGTAATCATGAAGAGAGCTGCAAATGGCCCTCAGGTTTTAGGCTGTGAGATGTACATCAGAGAACTCAGAATAGGAATTGCCGCACTGCCAATGCCGAGCGAACCATAGCTCAGGTTGTCACATTTTCAGATGATATAGGAGACAGCTTTCCTCATCAAGGAAAATATTGTCCCAGGCCAGTATTTTCCAGGGAGCTCTGTGGTTCCATAAATAAAACCTATAAATAAAATGAACCTGATGGAGAAGCAGAGGGCTGTTAATGTGCTGGTCTCCCAATCTGTGTTTATCCCAAGAGAGAGTCCTGGTTTTTTCCCCCTGTCTTTAGTTAGAAGAAAAAGCATTTCAAAAAGTTACTTTTTTGATTACTCAAAGGAGTTCTGTGACTTGTAGCCCCCCCCCAAAAAAATAAAATTTTTGCAAGCTCTAACAGCAACTTTGCCAGAGTCTTCTAGACTGGCTTTGGGACATTCTTCTGTTCGGCAAAATATGGGCCAGAAAGCCATTTCTACCATTTTACAATCAGAGATGGCTTCAAGGTATGCTGGCTAGATAGCTCGATGGCTTAGCTATCTGGCTGTGGGACCAGGCGTTGGGAGTTCAATTCCCCACTATCCAGCGAGAAGATCCAGCCTGTGTAGCCTTGGATAAGCTGCACAGTTCCAGGGGGACCCCCCCCCCCAGAAAAAAGAGATGATGAATCACTTCTGAGTATTCTCTGCATGGCAAACCCTGAATAGAGTTGCCATAAGCCAGAATTGACTTGATAGCACAGAATTATTATTCCTTAAGATTATTTATATGTAGTGATATAATGAACTCACTTGTTTTGAGTTCATTGCTTGTTTTACTGATTGACTACATATTTATATCCCACTTGTTCTTCAAGGAGCTCAGCACTGTCTATATAGATCCCTTCCTTTAATTTTATCCTCACAACAAACCTGTGAGGTAAGTTAAAAGACAGAGAGAGCAAGCTAAAGGTCTTCAGGTACCTAGTGAGCTTCATGGATGAAAGGGAATTTGAACCTCATCCAAAATTATAGCCTCTGCACATACGGTTCTCAACTTATGGCCCTCCAGATGTTCTGCACATCTCAGTAGCCCAGGAAGTATGGCCATTGGTCGGGGACTCTGGGCAGTGAAGTGCAAACTATCTGGAAAATCAGTACTTCAGTGGGCATGAAGTACAATAAATAAGAATGAAAAACTACTAGCATAGTTTTTCACCACATATATTGCAAATGGGCCTGAATTCTCCCTAATGAATAATTGCAATATCAGTGCCAAACACAGGAACTGAAATCCTGTTCAGCTTGGTGTAACGTGAAGGCATACCAAAAGAAGTGTGCCAGGCCTTACACCCAGGCAACAAGCATTACACAATCAAGTGCACAGTTCTTGTCATGCTTGCACAATTGGCTCCATAATTCAGGACAGAACACAGTTCACATTGCAGTTGTGCAATCAGTTGCCCAGTTCACATCAGGACTGTTGCACAACATACCTGCAGAAATGTCTCGTGGATACTATTTCTGCCCTGCTGCAATTTTTTCCCTACCACTCCTGCAGTTTTGCATTAAGCACACATAGTTGTGCAACAGGATTTCAGCCTGTCCTGAAAGAGGGAACTCATTAGGTGACATTGGGCTCTCTCACAAGATGTAAATGGACCTGATAAATAAAAACACTGATGTGTATTAGCCCCCTACTATTCTGGAATAAGGGCAAACGGGTTGTGATCCAACCCATCCTGTGCCTTTTTGGAAATATTCCACCAAATCCTCATGGATACACATGGAGGTATTTCTGCATATCAAGAGCTCTGTTAAAAAAGAAAAAAAGCATTCCCATAAATGGCTTGAAGTGGGGTGTGAGTTATTCAATATCATCAAAACCATTTCTGGCAGAACAACATGTCCATCTCCAGGCTGGAGAGAATGCACACGCACACACATGCACAAAGAGGCAGCTATTATGAATTTTGACCACAACACCACTGCACGGGTGGCCCCTAACATGGGGGCTTTAGGACCCTCCAATGTCCTGAAGTGACATTCTGCCTTAACCACAAGAATGCAGCCCCTTCCTTCTAAGGTCCTGATATTTCCAGTTTGCTTTTCTACATTATGACTCTCACCACGCCATTTTTTATTTTAACCAGTCAACCCCACCAATGCCAGATATAACATGAGGGATCTGTTTTGGGCTGCTGCCCCACCTATGAGTGCCCCTGACTCTTTGCCCTGCTCTACGGTCACCTTGATTTGGTAAGCGCTCCTGTCGAGGCTCTGGTTGACAGCTGGTCCATCGCTGCCACTAGGGCTATAGACATGATCGCACCTAAATGCCCTCTCCGGCTCAGAGCTCGGCCTGCGCCCTGGTTTAACCAGGAGCTCCGAGTGATGAAGCGACATAGGAGAAGGCTAGAGCATAGGTGGAGGAAGAACCCGACGGATTACAATTGGATAGCTGTCAAGGTCGCAACTAACCCTTACCTGACTAAGGTAAAGGTTGCATGTAGATCATTCTTCACTAACCGGATAAGCGAAGCGTCCAACCAGCAGGCGGAGTTATTCCGTATAGTGCGTGACGTATCTGGAACTGGTTCAGGTGATAGGCCTCCCCCTAGTTTTTCCCCTGACCAGTTTGCAGCCTTTTTTAAATCTAAAGTGCAGGCCATCCGCCAGGAGCTCTCTCCATTTTTAAAAACAGTGAGTCGAGCAGAGATGTCCAGCGCTCCGTCTTACCCGGTGACTTTCGATTCTTTTCAGCCTGTAACGCCTGATTCTGTCTCCAGGGTGCTTGACTGCTGTTGAGCCACCACCTCCTCCTTGGACCCTTGCCCGGCCTAGCTAATCAAAGCAGCCAGGCCGATAACAACAGAATGGGCCACAGTAATAATAAATGACTCTTTCCTTGAGGGTAGATTTCCATCCGCCCTCAAGGAGACACTCATTAGGCCCATAAGAAAGAAACCTAGTTTGGCGGCGGATGAAATTGGCAATTATAGGCCCGTCGTCAATGTTTCTTTCATGAGCAAAGTGGTCGAGAGAGTGGTGGCCAATCAGCTCCAGGCTCACCTCGACGAAACAGATGCCCTGGATCCATTTCAGTCGGGCTTCAGGCCGCGCCACAGTACTGAGACGGCATTGGTCGCCCTGTACGATGACCTGTTGAGGGAGGCCGACAGGGGCAAAATCTCCCTGCTGGTCCTCCTCGACATCTCAGTGGCCTTTGATACCGTCGACCACGGTATCCTCCTGGGGAGGCTCTCTGAGTTGGGAATTGGTGGCTCGGCACTTGCCTGGCTCCATTCATTCTTGGGGACTGTCCCCAGAGAGTTCAGCTTGGGGAGAGCGTCTCGGCCCCGTGGAGTCTCAATTGTGGGGTTCCACAGGGGTTGATTATCTCCCCAATGCTGTTTAACATCTATATGAGGCCGCTGGGCGGGGTCATTAGGGGATGTGGGGCTTCGTGCCATCAATATGCCGATGACACCCACCTCTACATCTCCTTTTCACCAACTTCAGGTGATGCTGTCCTTTCCCTTCAGCGTTGCCTGGGGGCCGTACTGCAATGGATGCAGGAGAACGGGCTGAGGCTGAACCCGGATAAGATGGAAGTTCTGAGGGTGGGTGGCTCTCTCACATTTGGGGGGACCACCTTGGCCACAAAGAGTGGGGTCCGCACCCTCGGCATATATTTGGACCCGACGCTCACCATGGAAACTCAGGTGGCGTCGGTAGTCTGCACCGCATTTTTCCATCTTTGGCGGATTGCCCGGCTGCGACCCTATCTCGACATGGGGGCACTCACTACCTTGGGGCATGCGCTCGTAATCTCAAGATTAGAACACTGTAATACGCTCTACGTGGGGCTGCCTTTGAGGCTGACACGGAAACTTTAGGTGGTGCAGAATGCGGCGGCCAGGCTCCTTACAGGAGTGAGAAAATATCAACACATCTCTCCAACGCTGGCCGTATTGCATTGGCTGCCCATCTGTTTCCATGTCAACTTCAAAGTTTTAATGCTTACTTATAAGGCCCTAAACGGTTTAGGACCTCGATATTTGGCAGAACGCCTCCTCCCACCAAGGTCTACCCGGATCACCCGCGCGAGTCTGGAGGTGAGGCTGAGGAGCCTGACGCCAAGAGAGGCCCAGAAGAAGACACGAAACCGGGCCTTCTCAGTGGTGGCTCCTTGCCTCTGGAACAATCTCCCTCCGGCGATTCGCACGGCCTCCATGCTGGGCACCTTTAAAACCCAATTAAAAACATGGCTGTTTATTCAGGCCTTCCCTCCAGCCAACTCTTGATTTTTTCTTACTTTTCCTTTTTATTTTTACTGCTGTTCTTGTTTGATTATTATGTATTTGTCTATGTTTTATTATTTGATTTTATATTTGGAAGCCGCCTAGAGTGGTCCGGTGGGCCAGATAGGCGGGGTATAAATTAAATAAATAAATAAATAAAATAAATAAATAAATAAGCATTTCAGAATTTGGCAAAATAGGTAAAGGTAAAGGTTCCCCTTGACAATTTTTGTCCAGTCGTGTTCGACTCTAGGGGGCGGTGCTCATCCCCGTTTCCAAGCCATAGAGCCAGCGTTTTTGTCGGAAGACAATCTTCTGTGGTCACATGGCCAGTGCAACTTAGACACGGAATGCTGTTACCTTCCCACCGAGGTGGTCCCTATTTATCTACTTGCATTTGCATGCTTTCAAACTGCTAGGTTGGCGGGAGCTGGGACAAAGCGACAGGCGCTCACTCTGTTGCGTGGATTCGATCTTACGACTGCTTGGTCTTCTGATCCTGCAGCACAGGCTTCTGCGGTTTAGCCCGCAGCGCCACCACGTCCCTTACTTACTTAGAAGTACTTATTTACTTTGTTTTAAAGTAAAACAAAGAGAAGTAAAATAGATAAACAAACCACTGGCATTGTGCTGCCATGCTGGGCGAAGGGAGGAGGTGGGTGGGAAAGGTGAGACATTCTGGGGGGGGAGGAATACATAGAAGTAAAATAAATAAATAAATCACTGGCATTGTCCCACAGACCTGAGTGGGGGCACCACATTGCCTGCCTCATTAGCATAGCTCTGCCCCATATCTGTGCCACCCCTGGCCTGCATTCAGTTCTTCATCACAAAGTAGCTAGACTAAGAAGCATCTTCTTTCTTGCCGTACCCTGCCCTCTTAACATCATTCTTCTGTTTTCATAGACACCACATAAATCCAAACAAAATATAGATGAAAGATACATTTTGCATAATCTCCACCTCGTCTGGTAATCAAATGCAAATTGTGCTGCCTGGGAAAAATTCAGATTTGCCAAATTTATTAAGTCCTAGAGCCTTAATTCAAGATGAGCATTGGGATGATAGCTCCGTTCGCACCTGAATAAATAACAACCACTTCTTCTGAACGAGGCTGACTCTTCAGCTCAATTTCCTATGATTTGATATCAGCAGTTCTGAAAAGTCACCAAGCAGAGCACGTCAGCCTGCCACTTCATAACCACCAAGATAAATTGTCGTAAATGGTGACTTTTTATTTTATTTTAATGCCAACTTTAGCTGAGATGGGTTTCCTTTGCCCTCCCCACCCCGGAATAAAAACACAAGACAAGTATTATGGGTTAAAACACGGGCCACATTTTACACATCATAATTCAAAGTTGCCATCCTTTGGCAAAGAGGGGCCTGCCGTAGTGCGGGATCAGGTTAATCACAGAGGTCTCAAAGTACCCCTTAATCAACAAATGGGCGAGTCCCCAGCCCCAATTTCTTGTGGTCTTAAAGACAGTGAGAACCCAGCCGGCCACAATTTGACCACCCCCGGACCTCAAGCCAGCTTCTACTTGTTGACTGTTGGTCCGATTGTGGCCCAGTGCATCTTTCCCCCCCAAGCACTGTAATCACACGATCCGCAGCACTGGGAGGTCCGATGCGCTGTTAGCATACCTGAGTTTACAACGGGACTCACCAGAAAAAAAAACTGTTTTATCCACACTCCCCACCAGTATGACCAAATTTCCACCTCATAAAATGCCAGCGCCCAATTCCAGTATGGGATAGGCGAAAAAATCCCCACATCCAAGAGCCAATCAGGACGCGGGTAAAAAATTCCTATCCGGCCCCAAATGTGACCAGAAAACTCACACTAGAATATAGGGCAGGTGGGTGGGTGCCAGAAAAGGAAGAGGGCGGGGGGGGAAACGTCCCTTAAATAATCTAACACTCCCCCTCTCGTCCAACTGCTCTTGTGAGACCTCAAGCAGATGGGCTGGTGGTGTTGCTGGGCTGAGCAAAGGGAGGGGGTGGGTGGGAAAGGTATTTTTAAAGGGGAAAATTACATGGTCAATATCTGAAAGTTTGGTGAAATTACTTATTGGACTATGTGTCCCAGAATCCTTCAGTCACTTTCCATGCTGAGTAAAGTCCTTTTATTTTTGACTCTAAATATTATTTGCATCACACTGAAATGCCACTTAAACGGGAATGGGGGGGGGGTCAGGGAGAAACTGCTTTGATGATACTTGTAGGCACTAGACTCCCTACTAAAAGTGACTAGGATGGGCCACTTTCTCTTATCCATCTTCTAACAGTAATGATTGGAATCCTATGTGGAATCACATAAGGTTTGTTTAACTTGTTCTGGCTAATGGTGGCTAACTGATGAAGTCCCAGGGCATATCTCAGTTGAATAATTGACCAGCCACATGACCAAGACACACCCTGGCACCTTGTCAATTAGCCACAATCAGCCATTGCAAATTACATAAATCTTACATGAACATCAAGAGGATTCTGGCGATGTGCCATCAAGTTTACAAAGTACTCAAAAGTGGTTCACAAGTCCCTCCTCCTAGTGATGCTCTAATACCAGGCAGCCTATCCTAGGACATACAGGTGGCAGGGCACATAACCCCATCAACCACACATGATCCAGATGATCTTGGTTGGCCCCTCTCATGTGAAACACAATGATGGAAAAGGGATAAGCAGCATGATGAATAGCTGAATAAATTACTTGCTGAAATCCTGTTGGCACAACTACATATCCTAGAAAGCCAATGTTGTCATCATCAGGGATTGGTTTCTGGAAATCCTTGACCCCTGACTCTGCAACGAGGTGCTCCAAACAACTGAACAGCTCCTTATGACTAGTAAATACCTTTTCATACAAACAGGATTTTAACCTCTATGTTGGGCTACAGTTAAAGAGGGCTGTCTGTATTAGTTGATGTGCTTTCAACTGTGTCATTGATTTGTGTCTGTTTTTTCAACTGGATTTGTTTCCACTTGAATTTTACTGTATTAGGCTACCTTAACTGCCATTTTTGGCAGAAAGATGGGATATAAATTTAATTGTAAAATAGCAATTTTACTTTATTATTTCTGAGTCTGTGGATACTAATATGACTGGAACAAAGCATTTACACCAGCGTTTTCCCCTCATTATTCTATGTGCTTCATACCCCAAACAATATGCATTTTCTGAACATGGATCCCTATATAAGCAAAAGAGCACTGTCAATAACAGAAAACGGGGGTACCCAAAGCTCCCATATAATCTCTTTCATCAGGTGGCAGCCATGAGAGCTGCCGAATGGGAGGAAGATAACTCTCATTACTTGACATTGCCACCACGACTGATGTAATCCTGTGGTAATAATTTTTGGTAACTAAAGACTTCCTCTTCTTGTCCCATGGCACCCACGTGATGAAAGGGATTACATAGGAAGCATGGGAGAGATGGTACAGAAGTAAGAAATGTTTACTTTCCAAAAATTGCTCCCTGCTGATGACAACATCAGCCTTCTGGGAAGTATTTGTGCCAACAGGATTTCTGCCAGTTATTCACTGAATTACTCATTATGCTGCATGCTACTTTTCCAGCACTTTCCAGTACTGTTTGAAATGAGAAAATTAGAACAGGTAATAATGTAGTATAACACTTGAAACCCCTTCACAGATTGCTGCCTTGTCGTGGCGAAGAGGCTTGAGTAATTCAGAGATGGTATGGGCTATGCCTTGCAGGGACACCCAAGACGAACAGGTCATAGTGGAGAGTTCTGATTAAACGTGATCCACCTGGGGCAGGAACTAGCAAGCCACTCCAGTATCTTTACCAAGAAAACTCCATGAACAGAAACAAAAGGCTAAAAGATATGACGCTGGGAGATGAGCCCCTCAGGTCGGAAGGTGTTCAACATGCTACTGAAGAAGAACGGAGGACAAGTACAAGTAGCTCCACAGCTAATGAAATGGTTGGGCCAAAGCCAAAAGGACACTCAGCTGCAGATGTGCGTGGAAGTGAAAGGAAAGTCCGATGCTGCAAAGAAAAATCTACCAACATGAATTTGACCCAACTCCGGGAGGCAGTGGAAGACAGGAGGGCCTGGCATGCTCTGGTCCATGGGGTCACAAAGAGTCAGACACGACTTAACAACTAAACAACAACAACAAAAACACTTGAAAAATCCCTGTCAAAATATCTACAAAAATATCTTAAAATGCCCTTTAAAATAACTTTGAAAATTTAAAACAGCATTACTCATCACACCAGTAACACAAATCTTACCCTACTTGTTGCATTATTTTTAAATGTAATTTCATTACTTCCTTAATATCTGAAAAATAACTAGTTACATGAAATTATGTTACTTGTAACTCAATACTTCCAGGGTCTATCCTAACCAGCAACTGCATTGGGATCTCTGAACTCACTATCATACTCCCTAATCGTGATTGTAAAGATGATGCTGCCTAATCAATAGCTTTGTTTTTTTCCCTATTCTTGTACCTCCACATCCCTGAACTCAAAGAGTTTCCAGAAAGATATAGTTTAAAAAAAAAAACCCTGACTTCACCTATAATCCCAGTTCTGAGAGGTTTTTACCTATTTTACTACTTTGATGGTCTCTGCCCTGTGATGCTACAACTGCAGCTGACAAAAATCATTTATTTTTTATCTTCTGGTTGGATTTACTCAGGCATCAGATACACTGCACCATCCCAATGTAACAGAGAGAAGTTAAAGGAAAGAAGTTATAACTGATCTCTGTCGTGCACGCGCTTGCACGCTCTCGCTCTTCTCATTGGGCATTTTTTCTAATTCCACTGAAATTCCCCTGCCCTCATTTTCCCTTGGAAGTTGAAGTATTATCATGCAACTCTGTTGCACCATTACTGTTGCTCCTTCCTGTCTCTGATGCAGCATTCATAGATAAGGATCAAAATGTTATGTTCCTAGTCATCATCTCTAAAACATCCATTTCTGGGAAAGGTCTGGATTCACCTCTCTTGCTCCTTCAATACTTTACAAGGGAACTCCCATGCCCTGATGGGATGATCCCAAATTGTTCTCATTGTTCAGCTTTCTGTTAGCATAGCAGGTCGCAACTAGAATAGGCCAGCTGATGATGGCATTTATGGAGGAGTTGACTCACCAAATCTCCACTTTTGGATGTCTTTTTTAAAGATAAATTTAAAAATTAGAAAGGAGAAGCATCAGCCAAGGAAAGGGAAATGTGCCAAGGTGGAAGCCGTCATAAGCAGAGTCTAATGGTTTCTGATGTGTTGAGGAAGGATGAGAATGTTGTTCAGATAGTGGAGGAAATCCTGGTAAGGCTTGTGCCAAACAGATTGCTTAAGGGCAACCTACTTAGTCTCCTCCTGAAATAAGATGTGATCTCCTGGTACATTACAGCAGCTAAGCCAATAGCATCCGGAAGTCTATGATGCCTCCACCTGGTCAGCTCCATGGTGACAACTGATGAACGACTTCCTGCTAAAAGACACTCCAGCTGCTGAGCTCCATATATATTCCTGTACAGAAGCACACACTGTAGTTTTTCATCTGGAAGCAAAGCACTGAGGCTCTCCTGCCTATGGCTCATTAGCACAGAGTTCAGCATCCTTTCATCCAGAGCCTCACGTCAGAAAACAATCTGTGAGGAATACAAGAAGTGCCTTACACCAAGTCAAACCTGTTGTCTTTGTGGCTCAGTATTATCTCTACCAGAACATCCTGGGGGCGGGAGGGATACTGGACCACAGAACCCACTGGGGATTGCACAGCCAGTAAGATTCCTGCCACACCCCCGGTTGTTTGCAAAACTGGGCAGCTACAGTACTACAGAGGCTCTCTATACTGTAAGAGGCTGCCAAAGCATCTTCCCACATCATAAAGTTCTGACAATCTACACATCAGAGCATTTCCTTCCTTTTCAGAAAGGATAAGGAATAACATCAGTGAGTGGAGGTGAAGCACCAGTCATTTATTTCAGTGACAGGATTCTCTTTCCCATTTATATCGGTTTTTGGTGATGCCTTTTGACTAATGAAGGCCATAGGTGAAGCTGCAAAAGCTTATGGACCTTACTTAAAATGTTTTTTCCCTGCCTTTCCCCTTAAAAAGGATCCAAGACAGCTTACATTATTAAAAGACAACACTGAAAGCTAAAAACTTTACGAATACTCAAAAGGATCAAGCAAATACCACGCTTAAAAAACAGTAAACAAAAGCAACACCACAAACACATTCAACTTAGTAAGGCACAATAATCTATTTGAAAACCTCACTCAAGCAGCCAGCCACTCAAGGAAAGGGTGTCTGAAGAGAAAGGTCTTCACCTGCTTGCGGAAGGACAGCAAGGATGGGGCCAGCCTGGCCTCTTGTGGGAGGGAGTTCCAAAGTCTGGGAGCAGCGACAGAGAAGACCAATCCTATGTTTACACCAAACACACCTATGAAGCTAGTGGGACTGAGAGAAAGTCCTCTCCTGATTATCTTAACACCTTAGCAGGCTCATAAAGGGAGAGACAGTCTTTGAGATAGCTTGGATTTCTGGTGGCCCTCCAGTGCCCTCCAACTCCCATCACTAGCTGGAGATGCTAGGGATTAAGCCTGAGACCAATTCATGGAAAGGTTCATTGGTCAGGCAATAACTCCCAGCATCTCCCAAGCAACATGACCAAGGGACACAATGGCTGAGGAATTCTAACAGCTTGCAATCTAGCAAAGTCACTCTGCTGGGGATTTTCTGCATGCCAAGCATGTGTTCTGGCCCAGTCCTCCAGCATTCCCTCTAAATTGTCTGAAAGATATATGAGAAACTAAGAGTTTCCATTACTTGAGCACCGACGCTTTAACCAAGAGCGTCTTTGTATTGCTAAAACTGAACTTCCTTCTCATAATTCACATTTTCAAGAGCACTTACACAGCTCTGTACTTCCGCACTATATTATCCCATAATGAAGATAAAGCCCATTAGGCCAAGCGGTTCAAGGCGAGTTCAGATCCAAGGGAATCGCATTTCAGAGATTTCTGCACGCAAGCAATCGCCTTGGTGTGGTCTCTGTGCACCAATTCTGTCTAATGAACCTGCAGAAAAAAAGAAGCTTGATCTGGTATCCATCACGAACAACTTAGCAGGGGAGCAGCTAATGGCTACTTTTCCTGGTGTGCTGCCCATCACTGACATGGTACAAAGGAAAGGTTGAGAGAGGAGCAGGAGTGTCTCAGGACAAGCAGCTTGGAAGCAGCAAAACCATAAAGTACCTATTGCTTTGTGTGGATAACTCCTCCCTCCAGTAGCAAATGTTGACATGTTAGGCTCCCAAAGTGCAGGGTCTCCTCTGCTTGTTTTTCTTGGTGTTGATGTGTGCTGTAAAATTGCTTCTACAGTGGTGTTAATGATGTCAATTCGTTCCGCGAAAATCGCTGTCTTATGAAAACATCGTCTTGTGAAATGAAAAGGCCCACTGAAATGCATTGAAACTGGTTCAATGCATTCCAGTGGTCTGAAAACTCATCATCCAGCGAAGATCCTCCATAGGGGCAGTCATTTTCACTGCCTGTTGTCAGTAATTGGTCTCATAAATGAGATAAAAAACCACGAAACAGGAAAATCCAGGCTTCCCTCACTCCCGATTGAAGTGAACTGCTTGAGTCAACACAGTTCCGAGACATGAACTTTTGGACAACCTGCATTTAAGTCTGTTTCGATTTTACTAAAAAGAAACCACTTAATACTGTATCTTTACTGTTCAATGACTCAATCTTGGTAACGTAAGGCCAAATTCATTATCTATAGGGAAACTGTTCTGTTCAAAGGACTAGGAAGGCCAATTATTAAACAAAGTGAGTTTATTTAAGTGAACAAAGAAAACATTTCTCTACAGTTTCATTTCTAAACATCAGCATAACGTTCAGCACCTTCTATAAAACTTAACTATTGAACACAACAAAATCTAAACTATAATCTAAGGAAAATAAACTATATTCTTACGCAGTCCATATTGTTAAATCAGGTCCCTTCGTCTGGATCAAAGATGTTCAGCGCCATGTTTTCAGATACCCAAAACTCTCTTCTTTTCCCTCTCTCCCAAGAATCCCCTTTTTCCAACCTCTTGTAAATTTTCCAACCTGCCCCTTCCTGACATACTCGACCAATCACGAAGGAAGGAATTAACATAGGGTACGCCCTACTTTCTCACCAACCACAAAGAATTGTTTATAATTCAGGTTAGAAATATTTTGACTCTGCTGTGTTTTTCTCTCCAGCTGCAGCGATAAGCTTGGCGACATGAATCTGAAAATAACTACTAGTAATTTTCCAGAACTTAGCCTGTGTCAGACTCAAAGTGGATTTCTCTATGGTTAAAACATGACTACATAACCCATCTCTAATTAGAAAAATACATTTCATCACACCTGTAAAGCAGGGAATCCATCCTGAAAACACAGCGGGGAGCCATTTTGCACAGCGGGCGGCCATTTTAGAACTGCCAATCAGCTGTTTTTAAATCATCATTTAGCGAAAAATCTGTTCCTGGAGCAAGGAACCAATCATCGTTAAGCGAATTTTCCCCATAGGAACATTGTTTTGTGATCACAAAAGCGACCTCAAAAACTTCATCGTAAAGCAGTTTCATCATTTAACGAGGCAATTGTTAAGCGAGGCACCACTGTAATTTGGGGTGACTCTCTGAGTTAATAGCCTCCAGAGGATCTCTCATTAACAGCCCTGCACAGATGTTGTAAATTAAAGAACATGGCTTCATTTATTGAGTCAATCCACCTCCAGTTTTCCTCTTTTCCTACTGCCCTCTACTTGTCCTATCATTCTGATCTATTCCACTGCATCTTGTCTTCTCCAGATATGTCTGAAGTACATTGGAGTCAGTTTAACCATTTCAGTTTCTAATGAGGCTTGAAAGAAACAAAGGAGAGACTACACCACTAAGGCAAGAAAAGTGAAATGCTTACTCGAAGCAAAAGCTGCAAACCCCAAAGGTTAAGTCAGCAGTAGGGAATTGAGATCCAATAGATCAGTGGTTCCCAACATTGGGTCCCCAGATATTCTTGGACCACAGCTCCCAGAAGCCTTGACTGCTAGCTCTGCTGGCAATGGTTTCTGGGAGCTGCAGTCCAAGAAAGTATGAGAACTGAGGTTAGGAACCACTGCTCTAGATATTTTGGTCTGTAAGTAATTATTGGGATTACTTACCAGCTGCTACGTTAGCTAGAACTGATGAGAATTATCAGCCCAAAATATCTGGAGGGCTACACACTCACCTGTTCCTTTAAGAAGAGGGGATAAGAGTGAGTGTACAAGAAGAAGACCAGTTCAGGCAGAGGGATAAGAGAGCTTGGAAAAAGTACCTTTTGGACCACAACTCCCAAAATTCTTCAGATTCTGAGAGTTCTTATTGAAATACAGCTTTTCCCCAACTCTGTGGCAGCCCAGGGAATATGGGTCCCGGAAGGTTACATCAAATTATATTGCAATCTCCACTTATTATTACTGCAAAACATTTAGCATAACTTTACAAAGCCTTCCTCAAAGCAGTTCCTGATATATAACAAGTTTACAACAAAAGCAACAGGAACAGCAATATATGTGACTATTCTTCTCCCCAAAGATTCTTCGTACTTCGGCAAGTCTCTCAGGCCTTCTGATAGGTCTCTCCTACACATCGAAAAAATGACTTTGCAGAAGCACCAACCAGAGTCTTGTAAAAGTTAGCTTTCCCAGTTACAACTCCCATAATTCCCCAGTGGCTAGGGGGCTGGGGGGGGGCTTGAAAATGGAAGAAAATCATTAATCAGGCTCTGACAACACTAATTAGAAATAAAATGGTAAGAGACAGGAGGCAAGGAGGATAAGAATATCAATCCAACAGATCAAGAAGAGAGAAAGCCATTAAAGGATGGAGAGAAAGAGTCTGTTCAAAACTTCATGTCTACATTTCCTAAAGCATAAAATTGTATGCAATGTGACACATCTCTATTATTGCTTCTGACAAGGGCAAAAAGCTTCATTTAGTTGGAAAGGGATGGGGGTAGGCAACGGTACTGTCATGAAAGAGAGACCAAAAAAACCTAGCACACACAAAAACAACAAGTCACTGCAATACTTCCCCAACACTCCTGGGATGATTTTTAAAAATGAAATGCATGAAGCATCATCCTATCCTTTAAAGTGTTGAGTGGTAAGCAAAGGTGCTTTGACATGGAAGCTATTAGGAGACCTGTTAGGAGAAATGAAATATGATGCCGTTTTCTTCCCAAGAGATCATGCACGCTCTTTGCTAGAGTCTATGACTTGCTTTTGATTATTTACTGGTATGATAAAAGATGAGTGGTTCAAACTTACCTTTCTTTCCTAATTTGAAGGATTTGGGTTTGTTGAACCCACCCTACTAATGAGCACTCATGAACACATCCCTCTTCTCATTTGTGTGTGCCACTAAGAATATTTGCTTCTCAGAACAGAACTCGAATAAAAGAAGCATACAAAACCCCATGAAAAGCCAGCAACTCAATGCATCTAATAACTCCTTGTATTGGATGTTTGTTAAAACATTTTTGCTGCCTGGAGCAAAGTACTAGAAAACCAGTACAATGGCAATGGGAGAATGACCTCCACCGGACAACAGGATAGTCCTGTGGATAAAGAATGAACCACATAGTGGTGCATACCATTGTGTTCTCCAACGGAAGAGTTGTTTAATTAAAAGAAGACCACCACCAACAGTAGCAGTAGCAGTAGCACACTAGTCATGATCTGGACTGATTTCTGTTGTTTCTCCAGCATTTCTTGGAACCTTTTTTTTAAGGAACTACATTGTTGCTGCACTGGAGTGCAGCAAATGATATTGTGCATCAGTGCATCCCAACATTCTACAAGGCAATTCTAAAAAGGGGTCACCCCAAACAAAATATTATAACTTTTAAACTGAGCTCCAGAACAGCACTAAATTCAGCACAGAGCAACATAGGACTGTCTACTTATACTATGCATACTCTGTGGTGAAAATTTCAAATCCATTCCAGATTGCTCAAACCAAGCACTGGAATCTTTAAACAGTCCATTTCTTGCATAATAATTTCCATTTACCTTAACTCCAACTACTTACATTCCATGTTCCAACTATATGTGTTGTACAGTTTAAGACTTCCCTTTCACCTCTCTGCATGTCAGTCACTGGGTGCCCTTTGGGGTTTAACCTAGTTGTGTCATTAACAACAGCTCTGTTCATATTTGTCCTTTGCTCTTTTCCAGTAGCTGTTTGAGTAGCTCTTGGGTGCACACCTTAACACAATGAGGGGATCTGAGTATGTTAAAGAAGCTGACAGCAATGCCTCCAGAAGGCTAGACTCTATTATGAGTCTAGACTCCTAGTAGGGTCACCTAAGGCACAATGGTCCTTAGACATCAGACAAAGATACATCTACCTCTTCATGAGCAATGGACACATCAGTGGAAGAGAATGACAGTTATAATGGTGATGAGGTGGAGAAACCTCTGAAGGGCAGCTACTGGACAGCAGCAGCAACAAAGGAAGACAATACCAATGGAGGAACTTTCACATACAGTGCCAGTGGCACTGTTGCTAACTTTTGTCAGTACTGTGCAGAAGGCAGTGGTAAACCACTGCTGAATTTCTTACCTTGAAAATCCTAGAGAGACATCCCCAGTATTTGGTCTTTGAGATACTCTGAGTTCACTCTCCAGTGACCAAAGGTCAGGTTTCATGGAGCTGGAGCCTGAAATGGGCATGCCAAAGGTTGAAAATCACTGGTCCCATGGCCTATTTTGATCTTTCATAAGTTGCTTGGCAGGTGCTCTACAGCAGTGGTCCCCAACCTTGGGCCTCCAGATGTTCTTGGACTTCAACTCCCAGAAATCCTGGCCAGCAGAGGTGATGGTGAAGGCTTCTGGGAGTTGGAGTCCAAGAACATCTGGAGGCCCAAGGTTGGGGACCACTGCTCTACAGGATCTCAAGAAAGACTTTTTCCCTCATGGCCTGTTACCTGATTCCTTCAATTGGAAATTCCAGGACTCAAGCCTATTATTAACTGCTCTGCTCAAATCCTACAAACCAACAGCATTGGCTTTCCTTATTGAGTCTCTTGTTAGGTCATCCTCTTTGTCTACTGTCCCTTTCCCTTCCTAGCAATATTGAATTTTTCAGTAAATTCAGCTGAGGTCTTGCAAACTAACAGCAGTGGCTTCCTTCACTGAGTCGACCTTCTCATGTCTTCCTGTCTTTCTACTGTCCCCATCACTACTTTTTCCAGAAATGTGTTTTCACAAAAGTAACTCTCTTGCCTGTAATTTTAGATGACATTACATCAGAGCAGTGGAGAGTTAATGTGAGGAAGCTGCTGGAGAACGAACATCGGCTCCTCCACATTTCCTGCTCCTTTCTGGGAGTTTTGGAAGCTACTTCTTAAAGTAACTAGTTACAGTTGTAGTTCCATGGATTCATGACTATAGTTCCAGGATGACTTTAGTTTCATGACCCAATTTTAAAAAAGCAGCTTACTAGTACCTATAAATACCAGGTCTTGAAATGATTCTGATGGAAATTTCCTCTTCTCTTCCTTTGTAGCACTTTGTGTCACTTTTCCCAACAAATTCCTCTGTTTGTCCCTCCTGAACCACTTAGTTATTTTATTTTATTTTATTTTATTGCTGTTTTGGACTGGGGAGAACAGTTTGGCATCATGTCACTTCTTATCTTGAGCATTAAAGTGTCATACAACAAAACACACAGAAACATCCACAGCCACACATAACTCTTAATATCGTTCTCAGTAGGATAGTTCTTGGACCGAGAAGGCTACCGACAGAGTTGTGGCAGCCCCATATATCTCTCACACACATACACAGCAACAGCTGCTTTCACATCAGAGATCAACCCTGAATGACTCTGGGATTCCAGGAATGGATTGCAAGGAACCAGAGCTCTTGGCTTTCATTCAGAAATCCAGGTGGAAAAGGAAAGGAAAAAGTGGCAGCTGACAACAGTGGACAGCTGCTAGATGTTGTCAAGAGCAAGAATAGCGCTGAAGCAGTGAAGCACTTTAATGTTAGACAGTTAATAGATAGAGCCTGTCCCCATAAATCCCAGTCTTCAATCACCTATATATATTTGATGCATTGAGTTGCTGGCTTTTCATGGGGTTTTGTATGCATATATATAGCTTTTATTTATTTTTTTATCTATATACATCCAATACAAGGAATTATTAGATGCATTGAGTTGTTGGCTTTTCATGGGGTTGTGTGTGTGTCTGTGTGTGTGCGCACACACATACACACACAGAGAGAGGGGGGGCGCAAGGAAAGAACTAGAAACTGGGCCTTCTCGGCAGTGGCTCCTCGCCTCTGGAACAATCTCCCTCTGGCGATTCGCGCGTCCCCTCGCTGGGTATTTTCAAAAACCAACTAAAAACATGGATGTTTGTGCAGGCCTTCCCTCCAGTTAATCCTTGATTACTTTTCTTTTCTTTTTCTCTCCTTTTCTTCTTTGCCATCTTGAATAATTTATTAATTTTTAGCTTATGTTATAATTTTTATGTGTGTATATTTGTACCTTTTTATCTATGCATTGGAAGCCACCCAGAGTGGTCAGAATAAATAAACAAACAAACAAACACAAAACCCCATGAAAAGCCAACAACTCAATGCATCTAATAACTCCTTGTATTGGATGCCTGTTCAAACATTTTTGCTGCCTTCAGCAAAGTACAAGAAAACCAGTACAATAGCAATGGGAGAATGACCTAAATATATATATATATTTAGGATTTATGGGGAATGCACCACCACATGGCCCATTCTTTATCCACAGGACTGTCCTGCTGTCCAGTGGAGGTCATTCTCCCATTGCCATTGTACTGATTTTCTAGTACTTTGCTCAAGGTAATTGAAGCCTGGGATTTATGGGGACAGGCTCTATCTGTTAAATAAAATAAAATAACCAAGTGTTTCAGGAGGGACAAACAGAGGAGAACAATATTAAGAGTTATGTGGGACTATGGATGCTTCTCTGTGTTTTGTTGTATGACACATTAATGCTCAAGATAGGAAGTGACATAATGCCAAACTGTTCTCCCCAGTCCAAAACAGCAATAAAATAAAATAAAATAAAATAACCAAGTGTTTCAGGAGGGACAAACAGAGGAATTCATTGGGAAAAGTGACATAAAGTGCTACAAAATTGCTACAAATATATATATATAAATTAAAAGCACACACCAAAGGCCAGTACAATTATTCCAGCTGGAAGAACTCTTATGGAAGCTTTGAGGCGCAGTAGTTAAACTGCTGTACTGCAGTGAAATTCTGCTGACAACCCAGGATTCAATCCCAGGTAGCCAACTCAAGGTTCGTTCAGCATTCCATCCTTCTGAAGTTTGTAAAATGAGCACACAGCTCACTGGGGATGTGGGGGAAGAAATGTGTAGCCTGCATAATTAACTTGTAAACCTCCCTGAGAGTGGTATATAAGCAGCATGCCTTGAAGAAAGTGTGTTGATGCACCAGCAGGCAGCTCTCATAGGTTGGCATGGGTGTGTTGACTAAAACATAGCAAACCTAATGAGCACAGTTTGTTCAAACTCTCTGTGGATCAGAAATTCGAGGTTCTTCAAAAGGAAACATGTTCCAGTCTGATTGGAAAACTCTATCTGCAGGGCTTAAGAAAGAAAAGGAAAGCTCTTTAAGGACTGAGCCCTAAAGCATTGCCTTGCTAATAACACATGAAAAAAGAGCAAACAGGAATATGCCTCTTAAAATGAAACCAAATTAAAAACACCAAGGCGGTGTCTTCAGTCCTTTGCTTTAAATGTAGCTACCTTGAAAGCAAAGAACAGAAAGAGATGAGAATATTTTTTGGTGTGGGTGGTGGTTGGAGTTTTTGTGTAGGTACCGGTCTGTGTAGGTGGGTTTTCTGTAGACCTTGTGTCCCAATAGGAGTTCAGTTTTGCGTATGACCATGACATCTAAGAACGGGAGTTGGCCCTCTATTTGTTTTTCGATGGTGAATTGTATATTTGGGTGGATGCTATTGAGATCGTTTAGAAATTCTTGCAGTTTTTCTTCACCGTGGTTCCAAATCATGAAGGTGTCATCCACATAAACTACACAAAAACTCTAACCACCACCCACAGCAAAAAAGAGGCACAATCAAAACACTGGTAGACCTGTGTGAATCGGAACCGTGAAGCACAATTTCTCAGCACCAAACTCAACCATATGAATTGGGCCCCTACAGGCAAATGGCTACTCCAAAAATGAAATCACAAGAGCCATTAATCCAAGAAAACAACACCAAACTGAAGAAAAAAAACAGCCACCCACAAATAAAGTATTTCTGCCATATATCAAAGGGGTCACGGACCGCATGGGGAAACTTTTGGAAAAAACACAATTTACAAACAGTATTCAAGGCCACCACAAAAATACAACAAATATTATGGTCAGCAAAGTACAGAAGGGCCCCCCTCATCACTGCAGGAGTATACCGGATATCTTGCAGTGGTGGCCAGGTATATATTGGAACCACAAAACGAAGCATCCACACCAGAATCAAAGAAGATGAGAGATACTGCAAACTAAAACAACCAGAAAAATCTGCAGTGGCTGAACATGCCCTAAAACAAGCTGGACATGAAATTCTATTTCAAAATACTGAAATACTGGACAATACCAGCAATCATTACGTTAGACTGCACAGGGAAGCTACTGAAATCCACAAACACCAGCAGAGCTTCAACAAAAAAGAAGAAAGTTAAAGCTCAACAAAGCTTGGCTCTCAGCCCTGAAAAATACAGCATGCAAAAGGTCAACAAACTCTAGCCAGCCACAAGGACCAGTGATCACTACACACAAAAGACCAGCTAACGACACCCATCAATCACAGTGACAGATAATCTCTACTCCTTATCACAACAATACACCCACAACAAAAACACACTGATCACCACAATCACTCATCTCCTAAAAAGGACAAAAGCTGATCTAACAGCTATAAATACTTAAATCCCAAACAAACTGCACCAGAACACAAAGTGCTACTCCTGTCCTCTGAAGATGCCAGCCACAGAGACTGGTGAAATGTTAGGAAGAACAACCTTCAGAACACGGCCAAAGAGCCCAAAAAACTCACAACAACCATTAGATCCCGGCCATGAAAGCCTTCACAAATACATTATATTGGGATAGTTGAAATCTCCCATTACTACTGCATCTCTCCCTTTTGAATGTGTGGCCATCTGCTCCAGGAAGGCATCATCCAACTCATCGGGCTGGCTTGGGGGTCTGTAGTATGCCCCCACAATGACATCTCACTTGTTTCTCTCCCCCTTAATTCTTACCCAGATGCTCTCAACCTGGCTTTCTGGATTTAAGTCCTGGGTCTCTTCACAAATATAAACATCCTTGACATATAAAGCTCCTCCTCCTTGTTTCTGGCTAGGTCTATCTCTTCTATTTTCCTTGTTCATTTTGATCCTCACAACATCCTTGCTAAAGAAGATCAAAGAACAGTGAAAATGACAAGAATCATGACCCGCTTCCCTCCATAACGAGTCAGACCCGACATGTTGTCCACTACCTCATGAAGAATCTTGTATTGTGAACCCAAATAATTTGTTGGAAATAATATAACCTTTGACTACCTCTCTGAGACGCAGGTCATTGTCCACAGAACTGCTGGTTTGGAATGAAGCCGGAAGGCAAATAAAAATGACGAAGGAACATCAAGCCACCCTCTGGTGTGTTGTAAAAGAGAGCACACACATTGATCCTGTCATGATTTAACTAGCCACCGGCCCAGGAAAACCTTTACGGAACTTACTATTTCCCACAAATTGCTTTCTGGGGACCCAGATGTTTTCAGGTGTTGTTTTCATCAGCAATGGCACAGGGCCCTACCCTTGGTGGGGCAGAACCCTGTGAACTTTTTTCTCGGTGAGGGTTGTCTGTGAGAAGGCTGTCTTGCAGACACTTGCTTAAACTGTCAGTGCAGACAGACAGGATTGGTTTTTCCTATTATCGGCTCTGTTGGCCACAGCATCTTTCACATCACTGTCAGATTAGCCCTCATTTCATGAATTGCCACGCGCAATCTGTTTCTCCGATGAGAGGCGGCAGGAAGAGAGCTAGTGGGAAACCCGATAAACTGTTTGCGGCCCTTGGGAGAAAAATGTCATGCAATGGCATTTACACACCAGACTGTAGCTAGTGAAATAATGGCTGGAAGGGAAACAGATATTTAATTATTATTTTCCCCCCTGAGCTCCTAAAAATGGGGAGAGAGGGAGAGTTTTTGATGATACTTCTTGCTTAAATTGGTTTTGTGATCTAACTTGCCGACTTTATCAAAGTGATTGCTCATAGATCACTATGAAGATAACAAATCCCATAGCAATCCTTTTACAGGATTGCATAGTTTCCTCTTTTTTTCCCATTTATGACTGACTGGAGTTTCTGATCATCCTAAGGCAGCAGGCAAATGAAAAGACAATCATGGGCTATTGTTTTGCTTTTGATTACTGAGCTTAAAAGACTTCCCTTTGGCTGAAGGAACTTGAGCTGCTTGCTTTAAGTTTTCTCTCTGCGAAAATGTGCTATTTTCTTCCAACAAGAAGAGAAAGATACTCTTTCTTGTGTTTGTATCTTATCTCTAAATTTGTATTCAAGCAAAAGTGGCCCATGTAAGTAATTCAAGGACCACTTACATTCATTTTAGAGGAGGAGGGGAAGTTAGCTAAATGTTCCTAATTAGGTAAATCTAGTACAGAGGATTAGCACAGTTAGTTCTTTAAAGTAATTCCAGGGGAGAAAAAAGGCAAATGTGTTGATAGCTAAGAACAAAACAAAGCACAATATCCACAAAGAGCAATGCTTTCATTAAGATCAACTTTAATTCTACAATGGTATGCAATAGACATAGGCTATTCATCTTCGTATCTAATTGTGGGAGGAGCCGAGCTGGCTTTTCCCCATCTTCCCACGCAGCCGACCACTCTGGCAAGGAGGCACAACAATGACAAAGGACCCTAGCACAGCGGAGTGACTGGGAAGTGGACCAACCAGTTCTGGGGGGAGGGAATGGACCCCCATAGCACCCGTGGTGCCACTATTCATAGTCATATCCCCAGAAATATGAATATGGACAGCCCATGTCTGGTATGCAGGCTTTCAGCTAATCCAGGATGGGAACAACATGTTCGCAGATAACCCACATGTCTGCTTTTGTGGAGGACAGTCCTCTGTTTGAATGCTTACTAGGGAACAGTCCTCTTTTTGAAGAAACTACCCATTTGAAGGGCTGCCTAGTCCAAACCTGATTTAAAGATGAAAGAAATCTTAAGGAGGGAGGTCAAGGGGGGGCCTGAAATTGTCCATCCACCACAAACACCTGGACAGCAGACCTAGACACAGGTCCTGGGGCTTCTCCATCGAAATGAGCTGCATTGCTATTTTGTTTAAATCACAATAATCACTTTTCATTTATCAAAGCAGTGCCTTTGTTTGTTTGTTTGTTTTGACAATTGATGCCATCCTACTGGCTGATGTCTACATTTTTCTGCAAAAGGAGTGATTTTACCCTCTTGACATTGTGCAGTTAAGCCAAACTCTAATGAATTAACTTCTTTAAAGCCTCTTTCCGGTCTGTCGATGCTCCGGGATTAGAAACAACACCCTCAAATGCCGGGACAGTAAATGGGATTTTATTCCAGGTGAGAGAGAGCTGATCTGTCATAAATCTGGATCATCCACAGCTTCCCTAGAGATGTCCATTGTATGTATTTTTATCAAGGCTGCAATGAAAGGCATTTCAGATCGATTTATCATACAAGTTGGTGTGTCTGGTTTGTCTCTGAGTTCTCGCACATCTGCATGTGGATAAAACAGTATATCAGAAGCAAGGAATACACTGTTTTGATTCTGAGTATTGCAACCATACATGATAGCAGTCATCATTTTAAAGGAGCCATTCTTCCTAAACATGATGAAAAGGAAATGCCTCTGCTAGGATGCTCTTTGCCACATGCAGCCTTGTGCGCATTGATATTAAAAGTAAAAACTCGTAAAAAAAAATCTAGAAATATGTTGCCTGATGGAGTGAAGCACTTTTTAAGTCAATAAAAAATATTTTGTGATCAGTGAATCTGCCTGATCATTCAGTTAAGCCCTGCAGCGTGAGTTTTCATGCATCTTTTTGTGTGTGTTTTTTTCTTTTCACATTAACGTAAGCCATTGTAGAGGCAAATCTATTAGGCTCAAAAACTATGCCCAAACATCTATGAAGAGGAAATGAATGGTGTGACTGGAAGTCCCTGAAACGCCCCGGTTGCACATTTGCCACTTAGAAAAATTGATGTCTGGGAACTTTCCATAAACGCTTGGATTTCTTCCATCTCTGCTCATCCGCAGAGTTCTGAGGTTCACTCTTTCACAGCACAAGATGGATAATTAATGACTATTTCCATTATTAGGCAGAAAGAGACAGCCACCTTAGGCAGCTTTGGGTAGCAAATTGTGATTTTGTTAATTTATGATGATAGTATATTTACTCCTAGGCAGAGGCACTTGTGGGATTTTCTGCCTCGTGCACTGTGCACCTTGAGAAAGGAGGTGGAACTTTCCTACACCAGATAAGGCTGCAAACGTCTTGCATCTTCCCTGATTATATTGTAGTGTGACATATGTCAGAGCTTTTACTATGGCCCAGGGAGAAAAAGTTGAAATGTTAGTGGTCTTTGTAGCATTCAGCCCTGCCCTCACCTGTCCATCACAGCTGGGCAGTGGAACATCAGCCAATGAGGGGACAGAAGGTGGTGCAGAAGGGGGAGGAGCTGGAATATATATAGGGGTGTATGATGAGGGAGAAAAAGATTTTGTGAGAGCGAGTGATGAGTGTGTCTATGGGCCTGTGAGCCTGTAAGTCAGTGAGGGAAGAGTCTGTGTGTGTCAGTGAGTGAGAGACCTTGATTAACATCTCGTGATTTACCTATTTTATTTTATTGATCAAATAAACAAGTAAGTTTTAAAGAAACACATGATTCAGTGATTTATTGGTACTGAAACAGCAATACCTGGTGGCAGCTACCTGAGAAGAAGAGTGAGCACTCCTGGAGGCCTGAGTTGGTAGAGGCTTCAGCGTGACCGCTACAGTCTTCAGTCCAGATGTATTTAAATTACTGAACATCACTGCCAGCAGCTCGACAGAAACACAACAGAAGAAGTGATACCAACTTTGATTTCTTCAAAGACGAGTCTCTCTCTCTCTCTCTCTCTCTCTCTCTCTCTCTCTCTCTCTCTCTCTCTCCCTGCCTCCCTCCCTCCCTCCCTCATTAAACATGAATAATGGCTTTATCTTGAGAAATAGATGCTGGAAGAAATGTGTCTATATGTTCCAAGGTACAGAAATTTGCATTTATGCTCTACTGCATCTTGGGAGACAATAGAGCAATCTAAACAGAGAGAAGCAAATGTTTTGTCTTTGGCAAGTGAGAGATGCAAAGCACAAAACGAAGTCCTCATATGAAACGCTTTACACACAAGAGACCAATGATGGACATTGTGTTGGGAGCTTTGAAAGCTTTTTTGATTAATTTCGTTTCCATTTTTTATGCTGGATTTAATGGTGACTGGCTGTTTGCCACCTTTAGTGTTGTCAATTTAAGTGGGAAAGCACAACAAAAATTTAATAAATAAATAAGCAATCTGCATATTTAACTTTTCTTCAAATACTATTGTGAAAAAAATTAAAATAAAATAAATTCTTTTCTGTTCAATTTATACAGAAATTTGTCGGGTTAGATTATGCTCTTATTTAAAAAAAACAGAACCATGGGCAAATTCAGTAGCTATTCTGATTCCCCACTATGGGGAGGCTCACGTTGCACCTGCTTGTTCAATGCCATGTAGTTGCTAAAGATAAGTCGCCTGTCCGGGGTGGGGTGGGGGTGACCTGTCGCAAGAGAAAATAGTGGCGATCTCAATTTAGCACCGTAAATAGGGCTTAATATCCATCAATTCAAAACCAGATCTTTAAAAGCAAAATGGGGAAGGTCCTCAGTTAATCTGTCCGTTATTCCTTCTTCAACATTTTAACTCGTTTCATTTCACATTCATTCTATAGACATACTGTATAAATAAATTTGCAAACTTTTGAAAGTTCTGATTTAAAAACAAAACCCCTAACATTCAGGGAGGCTGGGGCCCTAAACACAGAGCAAAATTGCCCCTGCAATCTCCGCAAGGCAAAAGGGAACTTAGAGAGCAATCTTCCCTCCTTCAAAAAAAAAAGTAAATAAAAATTAGATGCTGAGAGGTCAGTGTGCTGGAAGTGCATTTTAATCCCTAAGGAGAGGGCTGTCTATGGGCTATAGGCTGCATATTGCATCCCCTTGTATTGCACCATGCCTGGAAAGAAACATCACTCTTTCCCTTCTGGAGGTCAAAAACCTTGCAGCCATTCCAGCTTCTGTGAGCACAACCTTCAGATGACATCTGAGACATAAAGATTTTCACAGCAAAATATGCACAGAAGTTCTAAGCCTGTATGAAAATTAGAGGTGCAAACTCCCATTTATCTCATTTTCCTATCCAAGAACAAGAAATTTCCATAAATTCCTCCTTGACTGCAAAATGACAAGTTCTTTTCTCTTAAAATCAACACTTGATTTATTGCACTTGATAAAATTATCTTGGTGCAAATTGTGCAACTGTGTGAAATGACAAAAGCTGTTATCTTGTTTGTTTGTTTGTTGTTGCATAGACTTTTGAAAATTAAAAAATTAGAATTAGACGTTTTGTTCTTTTTCTGCACGATGAATCAACCAATCTTTCTTTTATTGCTCTCTCCCACTCTTTCTCTGTATACAGCAGGACCCTCATATCTGTGTCATCAATATCAATGGTTTCACTTATTTGCAGTCTGAAAATATTGGATTTTTAAAAAAAAAAAAACCTAGAAATACATATTTTTATTACATATTTAACAGAACTGGCCACTAAAAGGAGCCAGAAACCATGGTATGTATTCTTGTTGTTGAAGAATAAATAGCATAGTCTCTGGTTCCCTCTAGTGGCCAGTTTTGCTAATACTAGGTGAAAATAGTTTTCTTCTGGATTTTTTTTCTTTTACTTTGCTATGCATAGCATTTGTTATTATCTGTAGTTTTCGGCATCCCCAGGGGAATTGTGAGAGTCCTATTGTACATTCACTCACTTAATTTAGAAAAGACACAGACATTTTGTGCAAATTGTGCCAGGCTCAATAAACCCCACTCCTTATTTCATTATTCTGCTGGAGCTGAGAAATCCCATGGGGCAAGCAATTTTGCAACAGTGTTCATAGAATCATAGAATCATCATAGGCTTGGAAGGGACCTTGGAGGTCTTCTAGTCCAGCCCCCTGTCCAGGGTAAGATACCTCACACCATCTGGACAGATGACTGTCCAGTCTTTTCTTGAAAATTTCCAGCAATGGGGCATCCACAGCATCAGGAGGCAAGCTGTTCCACTGCTTAATGGTTCTCACTGTCAGGAAACTCCTCCTTACTTGGATCTCCCTCTGACAAGTTTTCATCCATCGGTTCTTATCCTACCCTCAGGCACAATGGAGAATAAATTGATGCCCTCTTCCCTATGGCAACCCTTCAGATATTGGAAGACTGCTATCCTGTCTCCCCTCAATCTTCTCTTCATTAAGTGAAATATACCTAGTTCTTTTAGTCCTTCTTCATAGGATTTAGCCTCCAGTCCCCTTATCATCTTTGTTGCTTTTCTCTGCACCCCTTCCAGGGCCTCAGCATCTTTTTTGTGTTATGGTGACCTTTTGTATTGTAAATCAACCTTTCCCATCAAGAGAGAATAACTTGGCAAGAATTCTTCACAAATCTTTGTAAAACACAATCCAAGACTTCTGGCATGACAGGGACTTTATACAATCATAGAGTTGTAAAGTTGAAAGGACATCCCAGGGTGACTGAGCCCAGCTCCTACCAAAGCAGGAGCTGGTGCACCAGAAGCTCCACACATGAGAGGAAGAAGCCAAAAATGTCCTCCGGAAAGCTTGCCCAAAATGGGGCCCCACAGCTTGAGGAAGATTGCCTCACGTGCTCACAGGTGAAGGGTTCCTGTTGGGAAATGCCAAACACCTATTTAGTCAAAGTATGAGCCGGCATAAACCCCCAAACTGGCATTTCATGCTCATCTCTAGTGTTTACTAGTTCTGGTCTCATTTATCCTAGATTTCAATTACAGTGGTGCCCCACATGACGACGATAATCCATTCCGGGAAAATCGCTGTTAAGCCAAATCGTCGTCATGCGGAAAACAATTCTCCACTGGAATGCATTGAAACCCATTTAATGTGTTCCAATGGGGAAATTACCTCATCGTCCAGCGAAGATCGCCCATAGGGGAAGCCATTTTCCGGGCACCGATCAGCTGTTAAAATGGCTGCCCTGCGAAGCATGGGTCTGGAAAAGACAGGGCAGCCATTTTGTGGAGCCGGAAAAATCGTCATCTTGCGAACAAACGGTTCACGAAGCACAGACCAAATCGACATCAAGCGAAAATCCCCCATTGGAATTACTGTTCTGCGAATCGCTATAGCGATCGCAAAAAGTCACCGTCCTGTGGATTCATCGTACAGCGGGGTTGTCGTCTAGTGAGGTACCACTGTATGTGAAAATTCTCTTGGTTGTTTCTTGATTAAAAACTTTGTCCTTCATTAGCCCTACATCATTTCTCAGTGGAATCCACACTTAAATTATTCCATGTTAGCACAGCAAGATGTGGCAGAAAAAAGTAAAACCAGATGGTCCATATCTCTTTAGTTTTACTGTGTGCAAGATCTCCTTTTATTTCTTTGTTCCTTTATTTCACAACTTGACTTGTGTATATAGCACTGCCTTACACTTGTTCTTGAAAAACCTCCTGTGGTCGTAACAATCCTCTGGTTTCCCAACTTCAATTTGTCTTGTATTCTGCAAGACATTGCTCCTAAGTAGGAATGAGCAAAATGAAGAGATCTACTTCACTTTTCTCCAGGTGTTAATAGTAAAAAAGAGAGAGCAGGGTCGCCTATCTTAATTAAATCTGATAGGACGTTTTGGATTACAAGAATGGCTGCCTTACTCGGCTGCACAATCTATATAGCGACAACTTCTTCTCACTGTGAGCCAGGAGTAGAACTAAATTTGCAGTTATTGCAAATTGGGAAGTCAACGGAGACAATCCCATGAAAGATAAATGGAACACCGAGCGCAGTGTTAAATCCTTTGTTGTTGTTTATTCGTTGAGTCATGTTCGATTCTTCGTGACCCCATGGACCAGAGCATGCCCAGCCCTCCTGTCTTCCACTGCCTCCCAGAGTTGGGTCAAATTCATGTTGGTCGCTTCGATGACACTGTCCAGCCATCTCGTCCTAAGTCATCCCCTTCTCCTCTTGCCTTTACACTTTCCCAACATCAGAGTCTTTTCCAGGTAGATTTATCTTCTCATGAGATGGCCAAAGTATTGGAGCCTCAGCTTCAGGATCTGTCCTTCCAGTGAGCACTCAGGGTTGATTTCCTTTAGAATTGATAGGTTTGTTCTCCTTGTAGTCCAGGGGACTCTCAGGAGTTTCCTCCAGCACCACAATTCAAAAGCATCAATTCTTCAGCGGTCAGCTTCTTTATAGTCCAGCTCACACTTCCATGCATCACTACTGGAAAAACCATAGCTTTGACTTTTCGGACCATTGTTGACAAGGTGATGTCTCTGCTTTTTAAGATGCTATCAAGGTTTGTCATCGCTTTCCTCCCAAGAAGCAGGCGTCTTTTAATTTCGTGGCTGTTGTCACCATCTGCAGTGATCAGGGACCCCAAGAAAGTAAAATCTGTCACTGCCTCCATATCTTCCTCTTCTATTTGCCAGGACGTGATGGGGCCAGTGGTCATGATCTTAGTTTTTTTGATGCTGAGTTTCAGACCATTTTTTGCACTCTTCTCTTTCACCCTCATTACAAGGTTCTTTAATTCCTCCTCACTTTCTGCCATCAGAGTGGTATCATCTGCATATCTGAAGCTGTTGATATTTTTTCCGGCAATCTTAATTCCGACTTTGGATTCATCCAGTCCTGCCTTTCACATGATGTATTCTGCATATAAGTTAAATAAGCAGGGAGACAATATACAGCCTTGTTGTGCTCCTTTCCCAATTTTGAACCAATCCGTTGTTCCATATCCAGTACTAACTGTTGCTTCCTGTCCCACATATAGATTTCTCAGGTGATAGATAAGATGGTCAGGAACTCCAATTTCTTTAAGAACTTGTCATAGTTTGCTGTGGTCCACACAGTCAAAGGATATGCGTAGTCACTGACGCAGAAGTAGATGTCTTTCTGGAACTCTCTGGCTTTCTCTATAATCCAGCGCATGTTAGCAATTTGGACTCTAGTTCCTCTGCCCCTTCAGAATCCAGCTTGTACTTCTGGGAGTTCTCAATCCACATACTGCTGATGCCTACCTTGTAGGATTTTTAGCATAACCTTGCTAGCGTGTGAAATGAGTGCAATTCTACAGTAGTTGGAGCATTCTTTGGCACTGCCCTTCTTTGGGATTGGGATGTAGACTGATCTTTTCTAATCCTCTGGCCACTGCTGAGTTTTCCAGACTTGCTGACATATTGAGTGTAGCACCTTAACAGTATCATCTTTTAAGATTTTATATAGTTGGACTAAAACATTAGTTCCCCACCCACCCACTGTGCCTGAAGAAGACACAAGCTAGCCTCCAAAAATAAAGTTTTAAAAACTTAAAGCCCTTCCAAAGAAATAGCCTAAGCTACCTGAAATCCCTCCCCAAATTCACAGTAAAGTTGATGATAATGAAATAAATGAAAAAAATATTTATAAGTCTTTACTTTGCTGCCACAAAAGTGAAACCACAAGAATGGCACAAGCACCAGCAAGTCAGCAGCAACTGTTCTCACTCTGGAGAGAATGAACAGAAGTGGGGAAAGGCTGGAAGGGAAAAGCTTATGAAGCCTCTGTAAAAGTTAGTTACACCTTTCAGCAGCGCTATTGGCTGCCGGACATGCCAATCCAGGGTCTCTGTCCTGATTGGCCAGAGCTTCTAATTGGCACCAGCAAAGTCAGAGAGGCTCCCAAAAGGGTAACGAATATAGATACTGTAAATATTAACGAATTGACGGATCGATGAATAAAACCGAGAAAATATTCATCAAGCCATATTTGTAGGGACTTATACTATAATTTGACAAATATGGATATATGGCAAATCGGCTATATTCGTCAAAAAAAAAAAACACAATCCGTTTTTATATTCATCCCCATCTTTAGTCAGCATCTGAATCCAGGCTCCCTGGAAGCTGAATCTTTCAAAAAAAAAAAAAAAAGGATACATTCACACTTTCACAGTCACAGCTGTGAGCTCCTGCTGCTTCTGAAAATAAAAAAATGACCTTAGACAAAGTAGGGTCTCCTGTATGCACTTCCCTAAAAGCATCAGAGACCAGAGACTTTTTCTTTCAAAGCTTAAGCATTCTCAGATGGCTGCATAAGTAGCTCTTCCACAGCAACCGTTCTCTCTGCCTCCACGTCTTTCACCCTGTGATGAAGGGCGGTTATCCTTGCCGGCTGCTGGCTGGCTGTGTGTAGCAATGCAATGCTGGAACGGGAAATTGTTGCCAAAAAACAGGGAATTGTTGTCAATGAAAGACTTAAAATCTGTGGCTCCTGAGTAGACAAGCACCTGTGTCTCTCTCTCCCCCCCTCCCCCATGTGTGTGTGTGTGTGTGTGTGTGTGTGTGTGTGTGTGTGTGTGTGTGTGTGTGTGAGAGAGAGAGAGAGAGAGAGAGAGAGAGAGAGAGAGAGAGAGAGAGAGAGAGAATAGAGAGAGTTCATAGGAAGTACCATACCACTAAAACTTAAATAAGCCCTGCTTTCAAGAGAGACAAAACCCCACAGAAAGTCATGGAAAATTCCACTTTTTTCATCAAAACCAGGGGAACATAGTGCATATGGAAAGACATGCAACATCAACGACAGATCAAGTGCATTATGGAGAATAACTGGTCCAACTGGAAAAGCACTGATTTTGTCCCACTCTTCACTAGATGATCACGACACATGTTTAACCAGATGGTGGAAATTCTCTGGAGAAATTGATGCCATGAACTGGCCTGAATCTAAGGAACCAAAACAACCACAGTCTGGGACATAGCAACCATTGGTCAACTCTAGAGCAGGGGGTCACCAAAATATGGCCTGCGGGCCACATCCGGCCTGTCTGTGCAATCATGCGTCTGGGAGGGCAAGTGTGAGTGCGAGCAGGCAGGTGGGCAGGAGTGGATGTGGGTGGGCGGGGCAGGTGTGTGTGCATGCAGGTGGGTGGGAGTGCATATGTGCATGTGCAAACATGTACGCATGCACATATATGTTCCTTCGGCCCTTAAATATATCAAAAATATATTATATGGCCCTCCATTTGAAAAGTTTGGAGACCCCTGCTCTAGAGGGAACTAGACACTGGATTTGGTCCTTCCTTTCCCCATGTCAGAGCTCTGACACTGGGAGAAGCCAAAAGAGGCAGAAAAAGAGGATTAGGCAAGGAGATGGGGGAGGTTTCGCATTCAAAAGATCCCAAGTCTTCCCAGCTCACAGACATTCGTGAAGCTCACATGCAAATTTATGGCATCTTACTTTTTCTCCTCTTTATTCCCACTTCCTCTCTCCAAGCATGTACATAATTCATCTGCCTTTGGCACTGAAGTTTATGTCCCATACAGAGCCAATAATACATTATACAGGAAACTTTTCATTGCATTTCCTGATATAATTGTATTCTTCTGAAAACGAATTCTAAAGCCAGACCCTTTGTCATGTTTTAGCACAGCACAGATAGAAATGGGGTCCGATACCTTCTTCCCATGCCACTGCCCAATTTAATTCACCTCCACCAAAATTGTTTTTATATTCAGAGGGGAAAATATACACACTGGGTGTCCATGTGTCTTATTTTAGGAAGAACAGTCCTTTATTTGAGAGGCTGGCAAAGGACACTCCTCTTTTTGAGGGGTGTGCTCCTTTCGAAGGGATGTCTAGTCTTAAGTCTGTTATAAAGAGAAAACATTGTAACAAATGTGAATGGGCCCTTGAAATTGTCCATCCACTGTTAGTAGCACCCAGCTGGTAAATGTAGCAGTTACCAGGTTACCTTCTCATTCTTTCCACTCATGTGAGATATACAATGGTGCCTCACTTGACGATGTTAATTCATTCCAGTGAAATCACTGTAAAGCAAAAACATCGTCAAACGAAATTAAGAAAACCATTGAAACACATTAAAACTTAGTTAATGTGTTCCAATGGGCTGAATACCTGCTCGTTCAGCGAAGATCCTCCATACAGTGGCCATTTTCAGTGCCTGTATAGCGAGGAATCCATCCTAGAAAACAGCGGGGGCCATTTTGAAAGCCGGCGGCCACTTTGAAAGCCGCCGATCAGCTGTTTGCTGATCATCGTAAAGCGAAAAATCGATTCCCGAAACAGGGAACCGATCAACATGAAGCGAAATTCCCCCATTTAAAACATTGTTTTACGATCGCAAAAAGTGATCTCAAAAACGTCAACGTAATGCAGATTTGTCGTAGAGCGGGGTAATCATCCAGCCGGGCACGACTGTACTCTCATTTCATCTAAATGAATTTTAAAAACTACCTTTATATCTGAACATATAAATAATATGCACTATGTGCTGCTGCAGTTGGTTTTTTGAGGTATGTGTGATGCACAAGGAGTGGGTTTTCATTGCCACCTCCCAATGAGCAGGGATTTGAACTCAGTTCTCCTGAGTCCTAGTTGACTCATATAAAATTTTGTTTATGTATCTCATGCAAACGAGCAACCTTCATTTGTCTTCCTATTTGGAAAGTGGCCACTGTAATACTGACATTCCTATGCATCAGTCTCAAAACTTGTAGAAATTACTTGTCCGAGAATCACACAGTCAGTATGGCCAATGAGATATATAGTCCCAAAAAGTCACTTTTCCAAGCATACCTGTATGAAACCTGCACCATCAGGGTTTCCACCATCCAAGAAGTTCAGGAGAATTATCATTGCTGTTGCAGACCCTTTTTTTTTCCGATTTAATGCTGTCATAAAGCAAAAAGAAGTCAATTAGGTCTAGTTCTTCATTAATGAGCCTCACAAATCACATTTACAGCAAAGTCTCATCTCTACCACCAGGCGAGAATGCGCAGTTCAGAAAGACGAAGTGTGTTGACACTCTTGCATTCAAAGCACCACAGCTGCTTTCTTGGGACAATTAATTTTTACATGTAATTTGGTGGACCCGAGCAAGCCTTTTAAAGACATTTTGGCCAATTACAGGCCCTTTAGGGCAATAAAGGTCTTACTGCAGTCAGCTAGGCATTATACTACCAGTATGATTGCAGGTCTAATGAATTTGCTGCACCGCAGAATCTGCTCGGACGCTCAAGAAAACAGCACAGAACTAAACGTACACACAACTGTGAATTCCACATTCCACCCCACCCTAAGATAGAAGGCATTGTGGTTTCCCTCCATTTCCTGCTAATTTCCCCCTATGCACATCATAGAATGCTGGATTCTAATATATTTTAGGAGAATGTGTTTTCTTTATAGTAAATTATTAAGGCAAGCTATGTGATCTTCGTCACAGGACTCCGCATCCCACTGTGTTTTATTATTATTTTTCAAGAGAAAGGGGTTACTTCAACCTCGTGAGGCAAATTTAGAGGGGATGGAGTTTTATAGATGTACCAGCATAAAAAGACTCCATCGCAGTCAAGAGACAGGCATGCTGTTTTGGGTCCCTCCTGCTGTAAGTACAACTATTAGAACTCAGGTTGGGGGGCTGGTGAAATATAGTAGCAACAGCAGTTGGAGTGTGTGTGTTTATGTGAAGAAAGTTCTCATGATGCCATATAGAACCTAGCCCAAGAAGCATACTTCTCTTTAAAAACAATTTTTTCCCAGGAATTTGGATTTAGCATTTATGAGTCCATGCTCCTTAGAGAAGAAGCAGGAAAGGTACCTCCAAGCCTTTTACGGAAACATAAAAAGGGTAAAGGTAAAGGTTCCCCTTGACAATTTTTGTCCAGTCATGTTCGACTCTAGGGGGCGGTGCTCATCCCCGTTCCCAAGCCATAGAGCCAGCGTTTTGTCCGAAGACAATCTTCCGTGGTCACATGGCCAGTGTGATTTAGACACAGAACGCCGTTACCTTCCCACCGAGGTGGTCCCTATTGATCTACTTGCATTTGCATGCTTTCGAACCGCTAGGTTGGCGGGAGCTGGGACAAGCGACAGGAGCTCACTCCATCGCGTGGATTCGATCTTACGACTGCTGGTCTTCTGACCCTGCAGCACAGGCTTCTGTGGTTTAGCTCACAGCGCCACCACGTCCCTTACGGAAACATACATGCACGCAAACCCCAGCATTCAACATAGGGGTTGGACTCGATGGCCTTATAAGCCCCTTCCAGCTTCATGATTCTGTAAGTCTGCAAAAGCTTTCGCGGCTAAATGAAATCGCATCTCATATTGGCTGAAATCCTGCTCTGTGGTTACACAAGCGGTGTAACTTTTGAAAGCAGAGCACAAATTAGGAATTTATTATATACATTATTTGCATGCACTGCTGTCCACATAGGCCACTTCCACACAACTGCTTCCCACGGAGGTGGCAACAGTGTGGTCAAAGAATGCATCTGGCATGGAACACAGCTAGTGGAAACACATTCACATGTGTAAATTTTGAAACTCAACAGTGTTTGTTGACTGTTCACATACCCCTTTTGTTCAATCCAGGAAATTTTTTGGACTGCTTTTTGGACTATATTCCCAGAATATCCTAGCCAAAACGGACACTAGTCCTGAAAAGTAACAGTTCCCAGCTGTGCTTGTTCTATTATATATAGGCTGAAATCCTGGTGTGCAGTTAAGCAAATGGCATAGGTTTTAGCAACAAACTGCAGTAAGTTAAGAAATGCCCATAGGGATTACCTATTGCATAGCATGTGACTTGGTGTGCAAGGAAGAATGCCTACAGAGATTTCTTAGATTACAGCAATTCACCACTAGAAGTTGCACCCTTTGCATAACTGCATGACAGGATTTTGGCCATTTGGCTGCTTCGACATTATTGTTATAACTATCGTTTATAGGCCAATTACAAGCTTCCTTGAATGCCCTGTTTTAAAATGGAAAGAAAGACCAAAAATGGATCATCTAAACAAATAACTATCACATTCCACCATCCATGAATCAAAGGCTGATACTTTACGGCAGTCAGTAAAGAGTGTTCAAGTTATGGAGGTCTTTAAAGCCAAGCATAAGTGGGACTATAACCCATCTTTTTTAAATAGTGTAAGTTCACATGCGCTATAGTTAAACAGGGTTTTCAGGATAGTCTAAGGAGATTTTTTTTTTTGTGGGGGAAACTTCAAATGGCTCATATTTCACATGACAGTGAAGTTATTGTAGGTGGGCTCAGTGGCACACTCATAAAAACCACTGGTGAGATACAGGAAATAATAATGTTTAATGTAGCAGCAGATTATTACCTCTCCTCAGCGTGCAGTTTAATAGCATTACATGGTTTGTTTCAGGAGGGTGGAATGCCTTATGGGCATGAAGGAGACGGCAGGAGCGCATTCCCTTCCATTTTTAACTCTCTTTCTCACCACTGGGAGACGTTAACCTCACTTCCTCAGTCATATCGGAAATCGTTTCTAGGCCCATGACTGCTAAACCAGTTCTTCTTATCCCTGTGATTCGATCACTTCGTCATGCTAATGAACCAATTTCTCAGTAAGGGAAACACATTTACCTCAGGAAACATCATTATCCATCAGGCCCCTGGCAACAATTAAGTGGTATGTTGCCAGAATCCATTTATACCGTACAATGGGCATTGAGATTAGATACAACCATGAACTCATCTTTATGGAGGTGTTTCCGGTAGATGGTGTGTCACGCCACAGCAACTTCGCATATTCCACAAAGTGACCAGAATTCTGTGGGAGAATTTACACCACCATACATGTCAATGCATTAATCACAACGGTGACTTGTTTATAATTAACAGGCTGCCGCTCACTTTGCCCATCATAGCACACAATGCTAGTTAATCAGTTTATTTGCTGTCACAATTTATATACTTATGCTTAAACCAGTATAGATCCCCAGAAGAATTCTGGTTACTAATGCCTAGATTTAGTGTGGTTTGCTGCTTGGTAGAGGGACGTGGTGGCACTGCGGGTTAAACCGCTGAAGCCTCTGTCCTGCAAGATCGGAAGACCTGCAGTCATAAGATCGAATTCACATGACAGAGTGAGCCCTCGTCGCTTGTCCCAGGTCCCGCCAACCTAGCGGTTCGAAAGCATGCAAAATGCAAAAATGTGAATAGATAAATAGGTACCACCTCGGTGGGAAGGTAAACGGCGGTCCGTGTCTAGTCACGCTGGCCACATGACCTCGGAGGATTGTCAGCGGACAAACACTACCTCTATGGGTTGGTAACGGAGATGAGCACCACCGCCTAGAGTCCGACACGACTGGACAAATTGTCAAGGGGGACCTTTACCTTTGCTACTTGGTAAGACCATTCTTGGTTAACTTTGCTCAGTAAATGTGTGGTTGCTGAAATAGGATCTTCAGCTCTTATCTCTTGATGTTAGTGATCCATAATACCAATCTCTCTCTCTCTCTCTCTTTCTAAAACATTAGTTATGTTTGGCTTGAATTTCTTTCTCATATTTACTATGCAGCCTAAACTTTTCACAACTTTCAGATAGACACTGCATGCTTAATTTCATAGAGTAATCATAGAATAATGATGTTGGTAGGACTCTATAAGGTCACTGTGTCCATCCCACTGCTCAATACAGGAATCCAAATAAATGGTACCGTATTTTTTGCTCCATAAGACACACCTCTCCATAAGACACACCTCATTTTTAGAGGAGGACAACAGGAAAAAAAATATTCTGGCAATTTCAGCCCACAGGGACCTGGAAGGCACTCTCAGACCCTTTAGAGGCTTCCCCTGCCCCCCCGGTGGGACCAGCGGGGGCGAAATCACCAGCTTCCAGGACCTTCTGAGGCTTTCCAAGCATCAGAAGGGTCCTGGAAGGTCACAATTTTGCCCCGCTGGCTCCACGGGTGGTGGGTGAGCCTACGAAGGGACCTGGGAGGCACTCTCTGAACCTTTGGAGGCTTCCTCTGCCCCCTGTGGGACAAGCAGGGGCGAAATCACCAGCTTCTAGGATCTTCTGAGGCTTTCCAAGCCTCAGAAGGGTCCTGGAAGGTCATGATTTTGCCCCGCTGGCTCCACGGGGGATGGGGGGGAGCCTCCAAAGAGTCCTGGAAGGCACTCTCAGACCCTTCCAAAGCTTCCCCCACAATTCCCCCACTGGGCCCTGGGGAGCGCTGTTTTACAGTATTCGCTCCATAAGATGCAGACACTTCCCCCACACACACTTTTGGGGGGGGAAGTGTGTCTTATAGATAGAAAAATAGGGTATATCTGACAGGTGGTTGTCTAATTTTTTCTTTAATACCTCCAATGTTGGAGCATTCACCACTTTCCAAGGTAACTGATTCCATCGTCATACTGTTTTAATACTTATAAAGTTTTTTCTGATATTCACCCAAAATCTGGCTTCCTGTAACTTGAGCCCTTTATATGTGTCCTACACTCCGGGATAGATTCTGTCCTTCCTCTGTATGGCAATCTTTCAAATATTTGAAAAGTACTATCCCTGATCTTGTAACTCTGTGTTTAGGTTTTTCCCCCTTGTAAAAAGGAACATTTTAGAAGTTTATAGCTCTCTCACGTAGTACTTCTCTGTAGCCCATACATCATTCACCCGCTTCTACTAATGCATTACTAATATTCCCTAAATAACATTTGCTCTGTCAAGTAACTGCTTTCTATTCCATCCTTCTTCAGGGAATTATGTTCATCTTCTTGTGCCTTGTGCGTAATACATCCCACCTAATCTTTATACATGTCATTTTGCATGTGTTTTTCATAGCAGGAGTGCCCAGTCTCACAAAGGATTCTTAAAAGTTTTCCAGACATTATTGCCTTTGCTTCCCCTGTCCTCCCCAAACACAATTGTATATTACGTGACCATTGAACTAACCGCAATAAATAAGGACTAACAATACAAAGTGAGGGGGCTTCATGAATGCTACGTGAAAAGTTAAGAGCCGGATTGTTGAGGCTCAAGGTTTCTATGGCAACCTCCCTTCTGCCCCTTAATTGTGGCACCTTCGTGAAGCCTACTTCAGAAGAGATGGTTGTCACAGCAACCTTAATTTCAAGTTGTAAGCCTAGGAGAGACTCAGTTAGAGACTTTTAAAGTTGCTTTATCAAAGCCAAAGTTTTGATCAAGCCTTGTAAAAGCTGTTCCATAGGGTCAAAGGGGACTGGGTCTAACCCAGAAACAAATCCTTATAAGAACAGAAAGGAAGGGCTGAAATAAGAGTTTGTTTGGTTTGATCTTTGTAAAGGATCATTTACAATGGAAATGGGCTTTTTCCCAACTAGTGCCGAAATAATATAACTGTATTTTACATACTCCTTTTCTCCTGTAAAGGAAGTACTTTATTGATTCTCACTCTGCAAGCAAAGTAAGTATAGCAAAAGGATAATCTGTTTCATTGGAAGTTCCTCAAAATGATCTCACTGGCTAAATAAACACCAAGACTTCTCAAGGGCAGTGCTTCCAAAACCACATGTGAATATTTAAGTGCCTATGGGATTAATGTGCAGTCAAATCCAGGGTTACCCAAGATGTTTTGCTACTCGAAGCCAAGAGCAGGATAACACAGAGAAGTGAATTAGACTGAAAGTGAAATATTACTTTAGAAACTTTCCATGTATACAATGCTCCCATGTATAAGACGCCCCCCACTTTTCTAAACCAAAATTAAGAAATCTAAGTGGGGCTTAGCAAATGTAGGGTAAAGGGGATCAAAGTGCTGCAGGATGGCTTTGATCCCTGCTTTCGCCCTTTGTGCTAAGCCCCGAGTGGCTTAGGAAAAGGAGGGGGAAGGGATCAAAGCAGTTCCACAATTGCACAATCATTTTGATCCCTTTCCCCCTTATCCAGCCACGGGATTGCTTTGATCCTTCCCCCCTCCTTTTGTTAAGCCCCATGTGGCTTAGCAAGCAGAGGGGAAAGCAGGGATCAAAGCCATCCTGCAGCACTTTGATCCCTGCTTTCCTTTTGCTAAGGCTTAGCAAGTGGAGGGGGAAGCAGGGATCAAAGCCCTGCAGGATCACTTTGATCCCTGCTTTCCCCTCCACTTGTTTTTTCTCCTCAACTTAGTTCTGTGTATAAGACGACCCTCAATTTTTATTTTAGGCAAAAGTATAGTCTTATGCATGGAAAAATATAGTACACAAGATTACATGAGAGGCATTAGGTCAAGCTAGGAAACACATACATTGCTTCTCACCCACCACTCAACACCTATCATGTAAGAAATCTGCTCCACTCTACTTAATGCCAGGTCTGGCCCTTGTGAAAGTGCCTTGTATAAGACAGAATATTTGCAAAATGCTGTACATCATCATCATCATCATAATTAGCAGAGAAAGAGGGCATTTTGTAATAGAACTTCACACGGAGGGATCGAAAAGTGGGTGTTTGGAGCTTGTAGACCTTTGCAAAGGTCAGTAATGAGGAAATAAAATCTCCTAAGCAAATTCAAGAATTATCTAAACATTTCAGCATTTTCTGACTGTTTAACAATGGATGGTTAAAGATTGTCATTTACCGCATAAGCCTACAACAGCCGTCGATGCGTGATAAAAAAAAGTCTCCTTACCACATAGTGGGCTGATACTTCAGACACAAAATAATGACCGAGCTACTCCAGAGAAAACTCTCTGAGCTATCTGATCCTAAAACATCAGGAGATTTTTATTTACCATAAATGTAAAATATGAGGTATACATCAATGCACAGGACAGATGCCAACACTGATTTAGCCACTTCCTGTGTGCTACTAGGCAGGAAGCTACAGGTATGTAGGCTATTTCCACAGAAAGAATAGCCCTCCTCACACAATGGTTTGGTCATTTATATGTAATGACAGAGTAGTTACGAAAGAAGTTCTTATTACACATTTTACCTCACACATCTACCCAACATGTGGTAAAATTCTCATTACAACATACCACGGTGGTCCAAATGACCAGCCTTCCCTCAGTAAGGGGGCTCGCCTTCACAGAGAGACAGACTACCTAACAGTGATTTAGTCCATGCACATTTTTGTACATTAATGAAAAATCTTCTTGCTCAAGATAATGGCAGTGTCATCACACCCATGGTATACTTAGAAAGCAGCAGCAGCTGTGGAACAAGGCAAATTCTATTTTAGATATCATTAAGAAAGGGGATGAAAATAAAACTGTCAGTATCCTGTGGTCTCTGTTCCGATTTAGAATCACACCTGGAATTGTATGTGTAGTTCTGATGAGAGGAAATTGTAAACAGAGAAAGCAATAGAAAAGGCCAACAAAAAATGATCGGGAGATTTGAGCTGCACCTATACCAAGAAAAGAAAAGTGAATGGAGCTATTGAGTTTATCCAAGCATATAAAATTATGCATGTGATAGAAAATACATTTAGAGGGACATTTTTCTCACTCCCCCGAAGACAACAACTGGGAATCATCCAGTGAAGCTGACTGGTGGGAGACTAATCATGAAAAATTAAAACGTGCCTTAACATGCTGCATAACTAAACCAAGGGATGCTCTTCTGCAAGATTTAGTTATGCCTATCAATTTAAATTTAGAGAGCAGTTGTGAAAATTCATGAAGGATAAAGCTATCAGTGGCTACCACTCATGATCGCTACGCATTACCTCCACTGTCAAAATGTTGATTACCTCATATAGCTTATCAGAATCATCACCTCTGATACTGGATGAAATATACAGACATCATGGGTAGGAAGGAGCTCATTGGTCCTGCAGAAGCTCAGACAGAGGCAGGTCTGCTCCAGAGTCAAAAGAGGGAGACATTCTCCCAGTCCAGGAGAATAACACAAATGGAAGTCAAGCTTGGCTTGAGGATCATCAGGCAACTTGCTCAGCTGCAAGGGAGGCCTCCTTTAAGTAGAACCTTTCTCAGGTGTTGGGATTCTCCTTGACAGGAAGCAATTCACATCCTAGGAAGACTAGCTGTTCAATTTCCTGCAAGTAAACTCTGGATGGGGCTCCAACAGCTTAGGAGTGTAACAGCTTGGAGACTGTGCAGCTGTTGTAAAGAGGAACTCTTAATGGTACAGATTAGAGATGGGGGCATTCGTATTCAACAGAGCCTTCCTAGCGCTCCGTTGCTCACAATGGATTAGGTACTGCGACTTGGCAGAGAAGCTAGTCATCCCGCCTTCTGCCAGGACTGGCTCATCTATCGCGAGCAACAGAACAATAAGAAGGCTTGCAGCAGCAGGAGAATCGTGAGTGGACCCTCCAGGCCGGACCCTCGTTATCTCCACCTGTGGAGGGATATTTGTATTCGTATACGAATGCCCGCATCTCTAGTACAGATCCCAAGTGCTGCACATGACCTTGGCCTGGCTTGACTCTGTTCTCCAAAAGGATTTCACTGCCTGTTTACTGTCTACAACTGGAGCGATAGGCCAGAGATTGTTGTTATTCGGGCTTGGACTTTGTGGCCTCCCTGCTTTATATTACTCTTTGATAGGACCCTAGTTTGTTTCTTGACCTCGGCCAACACAACTTGGTAATCCCAATAAACATTAAGTCCATTGATTTATTATTCAGCAGTTGATTCAATGGGCATAAGTGAAACACTTATGAAAGTCCCATTGAATTAAGGGGTCTACTCTAGTTAACAATAGGACTCCAAAACAGGCCCTCCTCCAAATTACTCTCTGGATTTTCCTTGCCTACCTTATATGCTTTTAGTGGAGTTCCTTGATACTGGTACCTCACCTACCCATGAACAGGCCACTGGCTGCCAAGGAAACAGTATGCAGGACTAAACAGGGTTTTAATTTGGTCCAGCATGGCTGTTTTTGTTTTCTTATTCTAAACATTGGAGTTTTTACAACCTCACATGCTGCCTGGATATGGTGTGGGTAGGAAGGGCCTTTCAGCAATGGTGCGCCTGTCAATCTATCCAGCACTAACCAATTGCTCCTTCCCTGTCTCTGAAGTCAAAAATAGCCCCTCTCCTCTGGTCTGTGTCTCTTTCCACTCTGTTATCAGCAGTGAATTTGCTGAACTCTTTTGCTGGAAACAGTCAGTTTTTCTGTTTGATTTGTTCACAACTGTAAGTAAGGAAAATTGTTTTTATTCTTTCTACTACAGTACTATATCAGAGTGAGTTACTGATACAATAAGTGTCTGTTACTCAAAAAAGGAGTGGACTAATCTGGAGAATTTAAAACTATTCTGTTCTTTGTATCCCTGCGCTTCTGCAGTTGCAGCTAGAGGAATTTAACCAAAAATTCAAAATTTTGCAACACTAAATGAGGTCAGTTTACACCCAGGAGTGAATTCTTATGGATGTCTACTCAGAAGTACATTACACTGAACTGAATGGTGCTTACTCCCAAATAAGCGTACATGCAGTTGCATTCTAAATCTGGAAAAGGGATATTCTAAGAAGTTATAATTCAAGCTGGCTGGCGGGGGGAGACAGTATTTCTGTGGCTTAGTCTCTGAGCTGAAACTACAGTTCTTAACGCCTGGACTAATGACGGTAAATTAAATAAATAAATAAATAAATAAATAAATAAATAAATAAATAAATAAATAAATAAATAAATAAATACAGAGATGAGACAATACTATATGTTCCAAAAGCGATCAAAATGCAAAGGAATCCCTGTTAATAGCTTTCTGTCTTTCCACTTTCTTTGGTAGAAAACCTTGTTCAGAACAAAATTAAGAAATGCCTGATTCAATTACGTTGCAGATCCATTACTATGAAAAGCAATTTCAAAAACCACCAAGTGATCCTTAACCAAAGCGCTTCTACAAGTGTGTTATACAGACACATTCATTACACACACACACACAGAGAGAGAGAGAGAGAGAGAGAGAGAGAGAGAGAGAGAGAGAGAGAGAGAGATCTAATTCTTGCCTATGGCAGAGACATTCTCTGAATCTGACCAGATCGATAAACTCATGTGGCTGCCAGAAATGACAGAAAACCTGAAATTAAGGATGATGTGGGACAGGCCTCTGCAAAGGAGAAGTCAGAAAAGGAAAAAAAGACAATTTAAACAGCTCGGTTCAATTTCAATGTCCGTAGTAGGTTCACTGCCACCACCACGGCATCCAACCACCCATCATATCAAACTATGCCACATAGATTCTAGAGCAGGGGTTTTAAACTCAATTTACCTGGGGGCCGCTGGAGGCAGAGTCTGGGTGAGGCTGGGCCGCATCAGATTTTCCGCCAAGTGGAGCAAGAGCCCGAGGAAGCCACCCAGGAGTTTCCTTAGCCAGCAGACAGGTGGGCTGGCTGGCAGGCTGCAGTCTTGGATGGAGGGTGCAAGAGGTGCTGTCTTGGGGGAGAGCTGGCGAGCGAGGCAAGGCTTTTTTTTACTCTTGACAAGTATCTCTTCAAATTGGGAGAGGGCATGATGCACCGCCTGCCTCCAGGCTGAACACTCAAACGTCAAGGTTTCCCATCTGTTGAGGTCCATTCCTAAGGCCTTCAGATCCCGCTTGCAGATGTCCTTGTATTGCAGCTGTGGTCTCCCTCTGGGGCGATTTCCCTGCACTAATTCTCCATACAGGAGATCTTTTGGAATCCGACCATCAGCCATTCTCATGACGTGCCCAAGCCAACGTAGATGGCACTGTTTCAGTAGTGTATACATGCTGAAAATTCCAGCTCGTTCTAGGACTACTCTATTTGGAACTTTGTCCTGCCAGGTGATACCAAAAATGCATTGGAGACAACGCATATGGGAGGTGTTCAGCTTCCTCTGTAATATGTTTATTCATTTGTAAACAAAAAAGTTTCCTGTGAGGAACCTTTTTGGTTTACAAATGAATAAACAAATCATGGTCAGAATCCTCTTCCATAAATCTTCTCAGGGTTAAGGTAAATGATGTCATCCATAGCAGTGCAAACTCAAATGCAAAAAATGAACTCTTTCAGCAGCTGCTGCTAGTTAATCTTTACTACAGTCATTCATTGTCTGTCTTCAAATGCAAAAGAATTTTGAACACTTTAATTAATTTGTGAGGTGCGTATGTGTGAAATGTAATATTAATGGGACATGATGGGTGAAAGCCCATTGGCATAAATTTACATTGGGATAATCCAGATTGAATGCTGGAAATACTTAAATTAAACTTTTTGTTTGTTTGTTTATACCCCACCTTTCTCCTTAAAAAGACCCAAGGCAGCTTACATAATTAAAAGACAATATATAAAAGCTAAAAACAGCAAGTTGCCACGATCCCCACGTGGCCCCTGCCAAAGCAACAAGGCATAAGAAACTATTCACGAATTGCCAGTCACTGAGATAAAATCTGTCTTGAAGACAAGCCAAAAACTAATGGCATCTAAACCCCACTCTCTTCAGGTTCCGAGACTTTCTAGGGCTCCCCTTTGCCCTGTGGAATCCTTTGGGACCCCTGGAATAGATGGGGGAGCCTTTAACAGTAAAGAATTTGGCACTGGATCATTGCCAGTGGTCCTGATGCTAGTGGCGGTGAGCTGGCAGTGAGTTCTACTATTAAAGCATCTTCCCCATATCCCAAGGACACCAAAGGCTTCCTCTGAGCAAAAAGGGAGCTGCCGAATCTGAAAGCAGAGGATAGGAAGATTTCCATTAGTTTATATTAAATATTTCCAGCACGTGTCAGCATATATTTAGGCCATAGGATTTTACCCAATATAGCTGAGCTGATTCACTTTGTGGGTCGCTACTGTTTTTATTCTTTTCAAAAGAGACAATCTGGTCACTCAGATTGAAACTGCATGATGCATTTAGCATGTTTTTAGAAGAGGTGCTCCTTCAAGTGGTGAAAGTCACCTGTTCATCATAATACATGACTTTCCCCTCCTATGAATCTATTTGGCCTGCTCTGTTTTTTGATTTGTTACTGGAAAGTACACATTTGCCTTCTTCAAATTCAACTCCAATCCTGCTTTGGCATTTTCTTATTTCACTTTCACAAAAAGTCGTTTCAAGTCATTATTGCTTTCTGCCAATAAGATGGTGTCATCTGCATATCTCAAATTGCTGATGCTTCTTCCACCAATTTTCACTCCTCCTTCATCTGACTCTAGTCTAGCTTTCCATATGATGATTTAACAGATAAGGGGATAAAATGCACCTCTGCCTGACACCTCTGCCTACAGAAAACCATTCTCTTTCTCTCTCACACACTCCCTGTCCGTGTTCTCTCCTTACACTAACTTCTTGTCCATAAAACAGGTTATGCATCAGGGACAATTAAGTGTTCTAGCCAATAATTATATACAGTGGTGCCTCATCTTACGACCATCCCTACTTACAACTATTTCGAGTTACAACCAGCTCCGCCTGCAAAATTTTGCTTCGACTTGCGGCCAGAGCTTCGAGTTACAACCTTTTCTTGTGCCGCTGCGCAAGAAAAGGCAGGGAGGAAAGGCGGCAAATTTAAACCATTGGTGGTAAAGAGGATGCTTGCTGGGTCAGTCGGGTTGGTCCTTGGCATTCCTTGCCGCCTTCTGTGGGCCGCTGCTTCTGGGTTCTTGGCAAGCAGCCGCCATTGCCGTAGCTGGAGGCAGCACTGAGCACCAGTAGCGGTGGCAGCATCGGCCCATGGAGGCCATTGGAGGAGGCTTGGAACTGCCTGGTAAGGTAAGGTGCCATTTTTTGGCTCTTAAAAACTGTTCCGGGTGGGTTTTGCAAGGCTGGGGGGGTATGTTTCTATGGGTTTTTTGTTTTTGTTCTGTTTTGCTTTGCTTTTTGCAGTCCCAGCGTGGGGCTTGCTCTGTTTATTTTTATTTATTTGGGGGGGGGGCTATATTTTTTTGGCCGGAATGGATAAATCATGTTCCCATGCACTCCTATGGGAATGCATGCTTCGACTTACGACCATTTCGACTTACTATTCCATCTTCTAGAACAGATTATGGTCGTAAATTGAGGTACTACTGTAGCTTTATTCGGGCAAAAGCAGGTAGGGCTTTAAACATCTTAGTAGCATAAAGATACATATGCAACCCACTCCAAAAAAATCCAACAGCCAAATATCAATCATATCTTTGTGCATTTAGCATGTCACTGTTTGAGAGCTAGGATCAGACCACCCTGGTAGGCTGAGCTCCCAGACATGAAAATGCCATACACACCTTCAGCTAAACACACTTGCAAGCACCTCTTCAGAGCCGTGTGATAAATGTGCAAAGGTCTAGTTGACACTGGGCCAGGATCTGAGTGGTGGGACTTGGGCATAAAGCCCCATCCTCACTATGATTAGTAATGTATTCAGGCTGTTGGATCTGAATGCCACTTAGGTATGTCAGCTGAGAGCCAGTGGACAGACTGTCAGACTGAGACTCAGAAGACCTGTGTTCAAATCCCTGATCAGTTATGAGAACTCACCTTGGAGACAATAGAAAAAACACTCCTTAAACACACCTTAGTACATTTATCAAGTGGTACCAAACTACTGTGCACTGTATTCTCCAAATACTGTGGGAATTGGCACTGTTTTCACTCAACCCAAAGAGACGCTTGTGCTCTCAATACACATTCCAGTGGCCTGGCATTAAAGATTTCTCGTGACAGCCAACTGCTCACTACTGTACATATTCTCCCATCTGTAACAATAAAAAGTTTAAAGGTGGGTCCCGCATGAGAGAGCATCATAGCTCACGTTATTACAAAGGTCTGCCAACATTACACTCCTAAGAGGAGGCTTTTAATATTCTATGATACATGCTTCAGGTTGAGTTTTGTCTAGACCATGAAATACTGCACCTTCCTTAAAAGAAACAAACAAGCAAAAAAAAACCAAGCCGCTATTTCCCATTCATTATTTTCTGTCACTTGCTGTAGGCATCGAGTTTTTTACCCAGAAGCAGAGAAATTCCCTAAATCACCCACATCTGCACACACAGTTTACTTCCCTTTTGATATCATCACACTATTACTGCTCTCCCTGGCTGAAATGTAATCAGCTCCTTACTCTTCAGCCTTACTGTTTCCACATTCTATTTCAAATAAGCTTCTGACAATCCAGCTACCTAGGCAAGATTAATATGACTTTCCTACTTAATATAAATCTTTTGATTTGTTGCTGAACGGAGTGTTCTCCTGCACTGCCGTCTAACTGCGAGGGACAATGCTGTTTATCATTGTGCCTTGAAAGCAGCTATCCAGATCTCAATATTATCATTCTCTGAATTCAGAAACTATGAAATATAAATGTGTTCCTATCAAGAATACGTAAGAGTTAAATTTATAATGTTTATAATACATCTGGAATACTTTATCTATGTGTATGGTGTAAACAAAGGAAACCTGAAACCAGCAACCATTTCCAGGAGGGTCTTAACTAGAGATGGGCATAAACCATAGTTTGGAGGTTTGGCCCAGTTCGGCACCATGCCCACACAAATGTTCCATAGGCACTGTGCACTCCCCTCTCCCACCTCCTGTGCATGCTTGTCCATTTCCCAGGCAAAGTGTGTTTCTCTCCTCTGCCTCCTCCAGCAGCCGCCCACTCAAAGACAGTGCTGCAGGCTTCCTTGCCTCACCTCCATCCAAGTGGGGCTGTCACAGCAGGTGGTGGAAAAAAGCACACACTTAAATCTGTGAGTGGTCACAGATTGAAGTGTGCTGAGGCAGCGGGGAAGGAAGCGAGCTTCAGCCAAGAAATGGGAAAGCACACAGAGGAGGTGGGAGAGAGGAATGTACGGCCTCTGCAGAACACCTGTGTGGCCACTGCACTGAACTGGAATGAACCACCAAACTGCAGTTCATGCCTATCTCTAGTCTTTACTAAAATATATCCATGGTGGAAGCATATACACTTATCCATACAGTGAATTAGTCTCTTTCTTGTATCCAATGTCCTATATGTATGCATTCCAGAATATGGCTGATGGAATAGTAGGAAGGCAGCAACCTCTGCACAGGCAGAACTATGGTACTGGACCGTGTCCAATGAAGATCAGATTCCTTGTGGTGAAAGACAGTTCTTTATCATAGCACATAGAATTCCCCCTCATATCTCTCTTTTAGTTATGCTTCATTTTTTTTTATTTGTCATTAGAAGGTAAACACAAGCCTATGTTGCAAATCTGATTGCTAAAGCAAGAGGTATTTTCACTCAAGTGAAATACCGTATTTTTTGCACCATAAGATGCACTTTTTTCCCACAAAACAGGGGGGTGGAAAGTCTGTGCGTCTTATGGAGCGAAGAAAACAGATTATATTTTCCTGTTTTCTTCTCTTAAAAAATTGGTGCGTCTTATGGAAAGGTGCATCTTATGGTGCGAAAATACGGTAATTTTAATTGCACAGAATGTCTCCCCATATCTCCCCATATGAGCCTTCTCGGCACTTAAGATCATCAGAAGGGGCCCTAGAAGGCCTTCTCTGTGCCAGCTCCCAGGTTAAGGAATGCTCTCCCTCAGAAGATCAGACTGGCCCCTTCCTTTTTATCCTTCCACCAACAGAGGAAGACCCAGCTTTTCAGACAGGCTTTGATCAATCGTGACTGAGTTTCTGAATGCCGCTTTTAAGCTAAGTTGGTTTTTAACATTTTACATGTTTTTAATCATTCAAAGGCATTTTAATCAGTTTTATCATTGAATGGTTTTTAATATATAATTTATAGTGTTTTTAAATTCTATTCTTTTTAATGCTTTTAATCCTTATTGGGAGAAAGGTAGTCTATAAATAAGACAAATAAATAGATATCTATCTCCTTTAACACCTAGTTTGAGTCAGAATGGACAAACACTGATCAGTAAAGAACCCTAGCTTTGTTCTTCATCTGAATTTGTGGATTTTTTTAGTCTGGATGTCAAAGGAACTGAGAGTGTAGCTACATGTACAAATACCGCAGGATTTGCTCCACTTATAAAATGAGTTAATTCGAAGTATTGTTTACTGACTACATGTCATAAAGGCTGAATCCAACTGGTCCAGCCCTTTTTGCTCCTAAATTGGCTTTCTTTCCTCTGTTGATGAGGGGTTTCTAACTTTGTCAAACCAAAAGGATTTGAACGGACTTGTCTGCACCAAGTTAATTGTGATACATTCTTATAAAGACAAGGGAGGTGTCTGTATGTGGTGTTGTGGTGATGTAGGCAGTTTCACTGGAAGGACAGATCCTGAAGCTGAGGCTCCAATACTTTGGCCATCTCATGAGAAGAGAAGACTTCATGGAAAAGACCCTGATGTTAGGAAAGTGTGAAGGCAAGAGGAGAAGGGGACGACAGAGGACGAGATGGTTGGACAGTGTCACCGAAGCGACCAACATGAATTTGACCAAACTCCAGGAGGCACTGGAAGACAGGATGGCCTGGCGTGCCCTGGTCCACGGGGTCACGAAGAGTCAGACACGAATTAACAACTAAACAACAACAACAACAGGCAGTTGGAACATGATGTTCAGAATCGGGGGGCGGGAGAGAAGGAACTTGCAAAAGCAAAGCACCATGAGTATGATTTGCAGTGAAGCGGCTTTTTCACTTAAAGCTTCTCAGACAGCTACATTTCTGGAAAAAAAAAATAAGAAAATAACATGGAAAGGTACTTCACAGTATCATAATACAGAACATGAAAAGTTTGAACAATATTTTTTTCAAAATATATAATAATTCACAACTGAGAAAGATACCATACAGAATCACCATTGCCTTTACTCCTTTACTTTACTTTCAAGTAAGGCATACATGAATTACTGTACTGACCTCTGGTGACACATTAGGAGGGGTGTTTAAAAAATTATAATAGACATACATATATACACTACACAAACAGAAGAAAAAGTAAGGCATAGTTTTGATACAGAAAACTTCAAAATTATAATAATGTGCTCATCCTCCCACCAGGACAATTGGAGATTTAAATAATTCTCTTTCCTTCAAGGATTCTATTTCCCCTTTGAAAATGGTAATGTTTCTTGTGATGGTGCACTTCCCTTTCCCTTTATTAATACATGATCAAGAAAGTCGCCCGAAATTTCTGCAAACATATGACTTTTATTTATTTGTTTGTTTGTTTGTTTGTTTGTTTGATTGTTTGATTGATTTGATTTATATCCCGCCCATCTGGTATATCATACCACTTTTAAGCAATGCTTTCTTTACTTTAATATTATACATTAATTTATCGTTCGCAGATGTATTCCAGACTTCTTTATACCATTCATTTAATTCAGGGATCTCAAAGTCAATTTACCCGGGGGGGGGCGTTGGAGGCAGAGTTTGGGTGAGGCTGGGCCACATCAGATTTTCCACCAAGCAGAGCAAGAGCCTGAGGAAGCCGCCCAGGAGTTTCCTTAGCCCAGCTGGGGCGAGGAGGGGGCGCAAGCGCTTGTCGCTGGCCACAACCCCCTCCGGCTCCTTCTTCACTACCACCACCAGCAGCAGCAGGATGAAGAAACGGAGAAGGGAGGAAGCGCTGCCGACCGCATAGCCCGGGGGGGGAGGGCACAGCATAATTTTTTTTTTAAAACCCTCATAGAATCGCCTTGCCAAAGGAGAAAAGCCCCCATCGGTACCCGTGAAATTAAACAGAATGGGGCGGGGACCCCCACAGGTGCGCGCGCACATGCACGCACAAACACACACACAAATACGCACACGGAGGTCCAGCAACCTTCCTCTGAGGGCCTCCCCTCAAAAAAAGGCACACTCAGTAGCAGCAGCAGCTACCCGCACCACGACAGAGGAGCAAACTTTGCGAGGCGAGCCTAGGCAGCCTCCAGAGCTGAGGTGGCTGAAGCAGGACGAAGAGGAGGAAGCACCGCTGACTGCTGAGGTGGCCGCTGTCTGGGCTGGTGCTGGAGGTGCCGAGAGAGAAAGAGAGCCAGAGAGACGCTTCCCTGGAAGAGGCGGCAGCAGCAGCTGCTGTTGGCGGCGCTGTTGGAGGTGCTCTTCGAGGACGGGCTGGGAGCGAGCTCCGCTCTCAGGCATTGCGCGGCAGCAGCTCGGGTGCTCAGGGCGCACGCCTCACTCACCAGCTGTCTCCCAAGACAGCGCCTCTTGCACCCTCCATCTGGAACTGCAGCCTGTGAGCCAGCAGACAGGCTGTCTTGGGAGAGAGCCGGCGAGCAAGGCGAGGCTTTTTCTGACTCTTGACAGCTTCAGGGGGGCAGGCAAGGTGGGGGCCACAAACTATCATCCGGTGGGCTGCAAATGTCCCCTGGGCCACATGTTTGAGACCCCTGATTTAATTGAAAATCATGTTTTATTTTCCAGTTTAGCTATCATTAGTCTAGCTACTGTTAATAAATTTGAAATTAGTTCTCTACTAGCCCAGTTATATTCCTCCTTATCAGTTATTGATAAAAGTGCCATTTTAGGAGATAGTTTTATATTTTGCTTTGTTATTTATTTTATTTCTATAAATACTGTTTGACAAAATTTCATCACACTCTCACATGTGAAAATAAGTACCAGTTTTCTAGCATCCTCTCCAAAGAAACATAGAGTATTTTTTATTTATTTGATGTAATTTCACCAGAGTTAGATACCATCACCACACAATTTTATAAAAGCTCTCTTTACTCCTTATAGACATTGATTTTGCTATTCTTATATCCCATATTTTCTCCCTTTTCTCAATACTTATCTCTTCTGCATATCATATTCCCATGAAACTTTTAGTGCGTCCTGTTAGTCCTCCACTTCAGTTAATATTTTATACATTTTATTTATTATACCTTTCAGTGTTTTATTTTCTTCTACACTTTCCTTTTGTAGTAACATTTCCTCAAACTTCATAAGTTCCCTATATTTAACATTTTTCTTCAGCCAATCTTTTGTTCACTCTCTAATTGCATTAAGCTGAACCAAGCTACTTCCGCTCTTCCTACTATTTCTTTTATTTGTTCTCTATTCCCCATATTTTTTATCCAGTCCTTTAATCAAATAACTTGTTTTCCGCTCAATCTGCTCCCCAGGTTTTTCAAATTCTCCAAATTTTTCAACTCTGTCACTGGACATAATGGTGATACTAGCAGACTGAATCTATTCTTATGCTTATTCCAAATTGTCAACATATTTTAAAGGAAAGTGTTTCCAATATCTTTTAACTCTATTTTTGTTATGTGGGTTGATATTGTTTTAAACTAGTTTGTCACCAGAGATCAATAATTCCTGCATGGTTAGTCACTTCAGCCAAGAAAAAGTCCATCCCAGCCAAACAGACTACAGACAGCATGCAAGGTTGTAAAAACTCCAAATGTTTTAGCTGTCACATTTCTGAGGGTTTTAACAGGCAAAAGTACAATAAACCAGTCCAATATCAGAAGTCCACTAGATGCAAAATAGATGCCAAAATGCCGGAGCCAAAACCATGGTCAGAAGTCATAGTCCAAAGCCAAGGGTCCAGAAAACAAGCTCCAAGATGAGCAGGAGCATAGATGCAAGCCATGGAGTTGACTTGTTGCTTCCACAAGCTTGCAAGGCTCTGGGTGCAGATTTTATAGCAATAGTAGTCATCTAAACACCTCATCCTGCTAAAAGTCAGGGCAGGTCGACCTGATGTTCCTACGGGAAGCATTCATGCGGGCTTCAGATCTTCGTGTCATGAGTCCTTGCCGAAGCTTCTCCCTCACTCTGGCTACTAGGGGAGGAGAATCTGGTGGTGATTCAGTTGCCTGCGATTCTGATTGGCCAGCATTCTCCTGAACTTTAATTAACCCCTCAGATTCCAGATCTTCTTTGGCTGAACTCATGACATTAGCAGAAAGAACAAAAAAGGAAGAAGCTAGTGGTGAGGAAGAAATACTGGAGGATTAGAAATGTAATCCACTGATCCAGGCCAAACCTCTTGACACGGCACTACAGATGTTACCAGAATGTGCCCAAATGGGTGAGAGAAGCTGAAAATTTTGCATAATGTCTAGCCAGTGAGCATGATCTCCAAATGATATTAGGGAGTAGCTGCACAACTTAATACCACAAACAAGGCACTTCTACTGTACTGAGTTACCATACAATGACACAATGAATTAACTTGTTACCTCTTCCAACATGACTGGCCATTATTCAGCTTGAATTGATACTGAATGCTATTATCTCGTCATGTTGCATCCCTTCTGATGGATGTATACAATAGCCAGTGTTTATGCACTTACTATAAAAATAATATAGACACAGCTAAAGATTAATTCTATAGCTGCCATTCATCATATAAAATTAAATCAACCTATTAACTCCATCTATATCCACTGAATCAATGGAACCTACATGCACTCACCAAGACTCATTCATTCAGTGGGTCTACTCAAGTTGGGAGAAGCTACTGATTTAGGCCATACAGTCCCTATCACCATTAAATCCTTACTGGATAGAAGATTGAATTTAAGAGATTTCCCGAAAAACCATTATCTCTTCTTTCTCTATTTTATCTCTGCCTTGTCACTTTTTTCATTCTGAAGCTGTTGGCAAAAGTATTAGATGTGGAACTAATATGTGGCCAAAATTGTAAGAGAAGTCTTTTGAAAAACAGTGAGAACTACTCAATTATGCAATAGTCTTTTTTTTCTCCCACCCTACCACTGAGAACTGTCAGAAACCTTATTACTTGGTGAGTCTGAAAATGGAATGAAAAGGGGAAAGAAAAATAGGAAAAAAAGATGGGATGTAGGAACTGTGAATAACAAGAAAGAAAAGGTGGTAATGGTTGTTCTGGGTTTTTCGGGCTCTTTGGCCGTGTTCTGAAGGTTGTTCTTCCTGACGTTTCGCCAGTCTCTGTGGCCGGCATCTTCAGAGGACAGCAACCTGTACTCTGGTGTAGTTGGCTTGGGAGTGCAGTATTTATGGCTGTGAGATAGGCTTTTGTCTTTTCCTGTAGATGGGTAATTAGTGTGTATTGTTATGGGTGTATTGTTGTGCTAAGGGGAAGAGATTATCTGTTCCTGTGGTTGTTGGGTGTCATTAGCTGGTCTTTTGTGTGTAGTGATCCCCTGTCCTTGTGGCTGGGTAGAGTTCGTTGACCTTTTGCATGTTGTATTTTTGAGAGCTGGGAGCCAAGTTTTGTTGAGCTTCATACTTTCCTCTTTTTTGTTGAAACTGTGCTTGTGCTTGTGGATTTCAATGGCTTTCTGTGCAGTCTGACGTAATGAACACGGCCAAAGAGCCCAAAAAACCCAGAACAACCATTAGATCCCGGCCGTGAAAGCCTTCGCGAATATATTAAAAGGTGGTAACCTTCATTTAAAGCAGAAGAATATGAGTGAAACGATACCTTCCAAAAGGAAATTAATTCAGACCACAAATCACCTCCCCATTTTCACTCAAAACAGGAGCCAAGTGATATACTTTTTTTGTCTTCAACTTCCACCCCCAGTAAACACCATAGTATAATCTGACTCCCCACGTAACACATCACTAGTGGTGCAGAAGAGTTGAAACACGGGAATTAGCAGTATCAGTGTGTACAAACAGTAATCTTGCAGTGCCTATTCAAGTGTCATAATCTTCACTAATTTAGTCTAATTGATAAGTATATAAGAGAAGAAAGTACGTTTAATGGGCCCATTCTTAAATAGGCAGAGTTCCTCTCTCTTTTCTTTAGTGAATGAAAGTTTGGAAATAAATTGTTGTGTTTACTTGGGGTAGAACTTAAGTTACAAAAAAGGTGCACTAGTGAGCCCATGTTTTGGTTCTGGTCTGACTCCTGCTCTCTCCCTGCTCTCTCCCACAGCTTAAACAATACTCTTGTCCTTTCAGCCAATTTTTTCTGTTTGAGAATTTTCTCTGCTTTCAGAAATATAGCTATATACAGACATCAGCACTGGCAAAAATTAGATATGATTTTACTGAACTATACAATCCATCTCTTCCCAACAGATTCTTTCTTAGGAAATCATACCCACTCATTAAGGAGAAAAAAGTACTAGATAATCAGTCACTTAAAGAAGTAAGTCTTGCTTATGAAAAGTGTTACTTCCATATCATCCCCCGGGCTATTGTTGTGGTACTAAAAGTGTTTCCCTAGAAAATACATATCAGGATCACGTGTGTTCCACTAAAAGCTAGCTGTAGCCAAGAGGGGTGCATTACAAAGCTATAGTTTTCACCCCATAATTGCTATGATGCATTGCCCATTTGGGTAAAAGCTACATAGTGAGACTCAAGCTTTTAGTGGTTGAACTACAGCATCGGTAAAAAATAGCCACAAGAAATAGGTTGCTAACAGGAAGAACAGTCCTGTCTATACCATTGGTTTCTATCGGGGAGACATGTAAACATCAACAACAACTATATGATGGGTAAAAGGCTGCAGATCTGAATGCAAAACAGGGCAGGGTTCTTCAGCATTTTATGGAAGAAGGAAAGTCTGCAGTTGCAGACAAAATGAAGGAAGATATACAGTGTTTTTTCTGTATATATACGCATCCTTCAGTCTGGAGAGCCTATGTTAACATTCTATGTATGGAGGTCTTGGAAGACTAATTCTCTGACCATCAGCCATTCTCACGACATGTCTGAGCCAACGTAGACGCCGCTGTTTTAGTAATGTATACAGTGGTGCCTCACTAGACAGTTACCCCACATGACAATTTTTTCGCTAGACATTGACTTTTTGTGATCGCTATAGCGATTCTCAAAACAGTGGTTCCTATGGGGGAATTTCATGGGACAATATTTTGTCCCTGCTTTGCAAACCAATTTTCGCTAGACAATGATTTTGACAGCTCCCTCCGCGCTCGCAAAACGGGTGTTTTCGGGACCCAAGCTTCGCAAGACAGCTATTTAAACAGCTGATCGGCTGTTCGCAAAGCGGCGTTCCTATGGCCGATCTTTGCTAGACAACGATGGTTCTTCCCCATTGGAACGCATTAAACAGGTTTCAATGCATTCCAATATGGAAATGCTTTTTGCTAGACAATGATTTCGCTAAACAGCGATTTCAGTGGAATGGATTATCATCATCTAGCGAGGCACCACTGTACATGCTAAAAATTCTGGGTTGTTCTAGGACTACTCTGTTTGGAACTTTCTCCAGCCAGGTGATACCAAGAATGTGTTGAAGACAACGCATATGAAATGTGTTCAGCTTCCTTTCCTGCCATACACAAGGGGTCCGGGACTCACTGCAGTAGATGCGTTTACTCAGGACACAGGCTCTATAGTGTTGTTTCTACGTGCAGTGAAACAGGACATACCTAACACCTACATAGGTCTCAAAGGGACAGAACACTCTGCCAAATAGAAGCTGGTGTCCATAGCAGAAATGAACCTTGAGGAAAAGTTGCAGCTTCCTGCATCCCTTGGCTCTTGTCAAGCTATCAGACAATCAAATCCATAGAGTGTTTGCAGCTCTATTAATGGCAAAACCATTATGTGTTTGCAAGCTCCAACATCTATTGGCAACATCTCCCCCGAACATGTGTGCCAGGGCATAAAAACCCAGATGGAATTGCTAATTGAAATTAGATTTGTGGCAGGAAAGGGGAGATCATGCAAATTAAAGGGATGGATGAAATGAGGGTTGGGTTAGTTTTGTGATCTGTTCAAGAAGAGGCTCAGCCATCAATGGCCTAACAAAAAAAAGCATTAAGTTCAGGCAGTTGATGTGTTTGGCACTCAGTGGCCCTGTAGCATATGTGGCTGTTTAGCAAGCTCTGTCATTTGCTTGCAGCCTGGGATATGCATATTAGGAGGGCCAGCTGAGCCAGGGGGAAGGATTTTTGAACTTCACACTAGCACTCAGAAAAGAAAGGCCAAAAGGTACTGCAGAAAGAAAAACTCAAAGGTCAGACTTAAAGAAACATTCAGGTTTAAAACGCAAAACAGCAAAGTACTGCATTTTAAGATCACTTATATATATCATGTTGATACAACCATGTTGTCATCACATATCAAAGAGTAACCCTTTCGGGGGCGGGAACCCAGTTGGGGAATGTGTACCCATTATGCAGGCATGATTACATAGGAGTGGCTATTGCCTCGTGCCCCACATCTCGGCTTCCCAAAAGAACATAAGGGGCAACTATGGATCAAAACAAAGGGTGTGATCAAGCAGGGCACAAGGGCATATGTCTGACTGCATCACAGAAGGTTACTGTAATGGGTGTGATCTCTCTGAAAGTAACCCATCTGTCTGCTGGAGAATTGCTCCAGCCTAGCCTCAAAAGGATATGGAACAACTGAGTGGTTCAAAATTGGGAAAGGAGTACGACAAGGCTGTATATTGTCCCCCAGCTTATTTAACTTATATGCAGAATACATCATGCGGAAGGCTGGACTGGAGGAATCCCAAACTGGAATTAAGATTGCTGGAAGAAATATCAACAACCTCTTATATGCAGATGACTCTGCATATCGGAGGTATGCAGAAAGTGAGGAGGAATTAAAGAACCTCGTAATGAGGGTGAAAGAGGAGAGCGCCAAAAACGGTCTGAAGCTCAACATCAAAAACACTAAGATTATGGCCACTGGTCCCATCACCTCCTGGGAAATAGAAGGGGAAGATATGGAGGCAGTGACAGATTTTTCTTTCTTGGGCTCCATGATCACAGCAGATGGAGACAGCAGCCATGAAACTAAAAGACTCCTGCTTCTTGGGAGGAAAGCGATGACAAACCTTGACAGCATCTTAAAAAGCAGAGACATCACCTTGCCAACAAAAGTCTGAACAGTCAAAGCTATGGTTTTTCCTATAGTGATGTATGGAAGTGAGAGCTGGACCATAAAGAATGCTGACCGCCAAAGAATTGATGCCTTTGAATTGTGGTGCTGGAGGAGGCTCTTGAGAGTTCCCTGGACTGGAAAGAGAAAAAACTTATCCATTCTAAAGGAAATCAACCCTGAGTGCTCACTGGAAGGACAGATCCTGAAGCTGAGGCTCTAATACTTTGGCCATCTCATGAGAAGAGAAGACTCCGTGGAAAAGCCCCTGATGTTGGGAAAGTGTGAAGGCAAGAGGAGAAGGTGACAACAGAGGATGAGATGGTTGGACAGTGTCATCGAAGCAGCCAACATGAATTTGACACAATTCTGGAAGGCAGTGGAAGACAGGAGGGCCTGGCGTGCTGTGGTCCATGGGGTCACGAAGAGTCGGACATGACTAAACGATAACAAGCCACAAAAGGTAGAAGTCCTACAGCTGAATAAAAATGTCCAGCTTGGGCAAAGATTGGGGTTGGGATGGAGCAAATTTCCCTGTGCATTATGTGATCTCCAGGAAGAAGATTGCACCAGGATGCTCCAGAAGCAGTCCCAATTACTATTTTTTCGCCCATGTGGTCACACCCTAACATTCCAGTGAATCTGTCATTAGAAGTGGAACTCTTTTTCAGACATTAAATGTAGTTTCTCTATTCCGTAAGTTCCATATTAGCTTGATTTGTGTTTGGTGACTGCTCATTGAGAGAACATGCATGGACTTAGGCATCATGTTGAGGGTGAACAGCCTGAGCTGGTTTTAAATGACTGTATCCTGCAAAGGAATTAAGATTAAACATTTCCTCACTTTCTGATTACAAAACTGGATACCCAGTGTGGTATAGTGGATAGAGGGACAGACTAGGACTCAGGAGGCCTGGGTTCAAATCCACATTCATACAAGAGAGTGGAACTGGTTAAACCACTCCTTAAATATTTCTCTCACTTTGAAAGCCCTGTTAGGTTCAGTATATATTCATTCCAACTTGATGGCACATGATAACAACTGATTACAAAACCAAATATCCTATCTAGGTCAGCCCTTTGAGAAACAGGATTTTGAATTAGACAGACCACTGCATGAAGTATTGGCACTATTTTCCACAATTACCCCCAACATACTGTCTGATTGTGAACTGTAAAGCAGGCTCAGGGGGCGAGAGCAATTCTGCCCACACCAGTAGAGGCTGGTGTGATAATCTCAACGGTGGAGATGAAGGCCTGCCAGGTTGAACATCAGAGGAGCTCTCCAAGGTTCAGAAAGTATTTGGGGGGAATCAGATTCTACAACTTAGATGATATCTGTAAAGTCTGAGGTAAAACCTGGAGCGGATTTTCTGACCCATAGAGCCAGCAGCCTCTGCTGGACCACACAAAGCATCCAGCAAAGCTCTCTGCTGCCCCAGCCCTGGTTGTTTGGATGGCTCCCTTAACTCTTCAGCAGATGCCATTTTGAAGAATGTTTCCTGTAGCCAAACAGCAATCAGATTGGGTCTCAAGGCTGCTGGAGTGGAAAAAGCCCTTCTGGCAGGAGGGTATATATATTGCTGGCACCCTCCTGCTGTGCCACTTGATGCAGACATTATTGGTGCCTGGGATGACACAAATACATTGTGCTAACACCAAGATTCAACATTCCATAATCATAATCCAACTCAAAAAAATAGGGGTGTCCCAAACAAAAAATTATAACTATGAAACTGGACCTTGGATCAGCCCCGAATTTGGCGTCAATATAGCAGAAAATGGGCTCTTGTCAAATTTGGGGATGTTTCGGCAAAAGGATTTTGAGTTATCACAATTTTTAAAAGTAACACTGTTTTACCCCTACCCCCACTGTAGAAGCAAGGGACCTTGAGCTATGGCCAATTTAAAACTGATCAAATACATTGAAAAGAACAAATTTGCATACCTTGAATGAAAATGGTTAATCCAGGTCTCTTTTTTATCTACAGTATTTATTTATTTTGAAATAATTCAGTGACTCTCTTGTTGAAAAACAGCCATGACATTTGCTTTGTGTTTGGGTGAGAAGTGGTTAATTGATGAAAAAAAGGAGTCAGCTTCTGGGATTTTTCCCTTCCATGTTGAGAATAGTCATGAGCAGAACAGAGTAGGCCACCTTGATTGCTGCCATCGGTGTTGACAACATTCAGGCTGCCCTTTGTATGTAAAGCTTGGCGTCCTTTTCCATGCTGGCAACGTGGGTACTATATAGTAAAACAATGTTGGGCCATTTCCTGGCTTTTAAAATCATGACTACAGAAGTACAGACGAGCCCCCAAGGGACATGGTGGCATTGTGGGTTAAACCGCAGAAGCCTCTGTGCTGCAAGGTCAGAAGACCAGCCATTGTAAGATCGAATCCACGCAACGGAGTTCCCATCGCTTGTCCCAGCTCCTGCCAACCTAGCAGTTCGAAAGCATGTAAATGTGAGCAGATGAATAGGGACCACCTCGGTGGGAAGGTAACAGTGTTCCGTGTCTAGTCGCACTGGCCACGTGACCATGGAAACTGTCTACGGACAAACACTGGCTCTACGGCCTAGAGACATGGATGAGCACCGCGTCCTAGAGTTGGACATGACTGGACTAAATGTCAAGGGTAACCCACATTCAGAAACTGGAGTTTTTCTGAAAGAATTTATTCTTGCTCTGCCTAGTATCATGTCAGCCTTATACGGGCATTTGGTCTGATCTAGCAAGACTGTCTTGAATTACCGTACTATCTTACTTGTGTCAAATTCAAAGAAGAACCAGGATCATGATCCTTTTAGGGGCTGGATAGAAGAGAGAGAGCTCAGCAAGTTTAATTTCTCAGGCAAGGTATATCTGCTGAAGTCCTGTCCTCTTGTTATTCAAGGTGCAAGACTTCTGACTGCTTTGGCACTGAACCCTTTTATGAGTTGTTTAAGCAAGTAACCTGTCACTGAACAACCGGGTTTATCCCCCTAATAATCCTCCTCAGGAGCAGTTTCAACAAACAGGTGGGGTAGGGACAGAGAGAATCTATGTATAGATGAGTTAAAAGGGGCCCTGATAAAATGTGACTCAGGCAAAATTCATTCTTCATGTATCTTATTGGCTGCACAGTTGCAGCTTTTACTAAGCCATCTTTCACTACAAATAAAAGCATTTCACAATTGCTTTACAAGGATAGCTGGGGGGCGGGAAGGCAGAGTCTGTGCAGCATCTTTTCAGAATATTCTGCTCATCCAGAGATTCCACAGTTATCGTATTCTGCTGCCGTGGAAAGCAGGATGCCTGAGTGCCAAAGAGGGCCGAGTTCTTGCACCTTTGCTAATTGGGTCAAAGAGGGGATTTCAGCAGAGGCCACTTTCATGAGAAGTTACAGCTGCTGAAACTCCCTCTTCTCCATCAACTCAATGTTGATTTGGTTTTAAGAATTATAAAATGTAACTGACGGAGTTTGCAAGTGTTATGATTTAAAAAAACTCACAGGCAGAGTGAAAATAGATATTCTACCTTGTGTGTGCATGAGCACACGCGTGTGCATGCATGTGTGCGTGTGTGCGCGCACCAGCAGTTGAAAGTAAATAAAATCATCAAAAACATTACATAGTTTTTACTTTTTAAAAGACGTGTAGAATAAAAGAAACTCGCTGTGCTTTAACATTTTGGTGCTTTATACATGCACTTGTTCTTGACTTACTGATGTTAGTATATCATCCTTAAACTTGACAGTTACTCTACTAGACAACTGACTCATTTACAAGCTAAACATATCAGCCCTCTCTGATATTATACCCTAATACTATCACAGATTTGACCCTATGAGACAAAATTGTATCCTGTTACATATTTGTACCCATCTGTGAGGCTGCTAACTGCCACTTGCTTTCTCCTTTGACTCTGGATACGCTGGAGAAGTTTGGTTTGTTTTAAGTAGAAACACAAGCAGACAAGGTCTTCCCCCCACCCATGCCAAACAGTGCTATCTGGGAACCGTATATTGTAACTATATGCCAGTGTGGATGGGCAGATTGTCAGATTGCTGACCCATCTTGGGCCAGCTATGTTCCACTCCCCACTGAAACTATGCAAGCCCAACTGATGGTGTAGTTTCTTTCATGAACCATTTTATGACTGTTGTGGTTGTGGTTGTTATGGGCCATCAAGTCGCCTCCAACTCACAGCGAACCTATGAAGGTTGTTGTTTAGTCGTTTAGTCATGTCTGACTCTTCGTGACCCCATGGACCAGAGCACGCCAGGCCCTCCTGTCTTACATTGCCTCCCGGAGTTGTGTCAAATTTATGTTGGTTGCTTCGATGACACTGTCCAACCATCTCGTCCTCTGTCGTCCCCTTCTCCTCTTGCCTTCACACTTTCCCAACATCAGGATCTTTTCCAGGGAGTCTTCTCTTCTCATGAGATGGCCAAAATATTGGAGCCTCAGCTTCAGGATCTGTCCTTCCAGTGAGCACTCAGGCTTGATTTCCCTTTCCCTATGAATGAACTATATCCAAAATGTCCTCTCCTCAACTGCCCTGCTCAGTTCTTTTAAACTCAAGGCTGTGTCTTCATAGGGAGTCAGTCCATCTCTTACTTGGTCTTCCTCTTTTCCCACTGCCTTCCACCTTTCCCAGCAATGTTTTTTCCAGAAAATCCTGCCTTCTCAAGTTGCGCCTAAACATTGGACAGCCTCAATGTTATTATTTTTGCCTCAAGAGATAGTTCAGGCTTGATTTCTTCTAGGATCCATTTGCTTGTCTTTCTGGCAGCCCAGGGTATCCACCAAGTTCTCCTCCAGCACCATATTTCAAACGAATCAAAAAATTTTCCCCATCAGGTTTCTTTACTGTCTAGCTTTCACACCCATATAGAGTGATTGGGAATAGAACAGTGTGGATGGTCTTGGTCTTGATCTCCAATGACACCTCTCCTACGACAAGGAGAGCAAAATATGCAGTTCGTCAAGAGCTTTTTCTGCGGCTTTATTGTGCCTCCCAGTCTCCCCAGAATTTTTTATTTTTCAGAAAAGCAGTCATAGTTTGCTGCTGAACTTAAAAATTGCCACCAACTATGATATGGCCTGCTTCCTTCCATAAAAATTTATTAAGTGAAAGTTTTGCCAATGTTTACCAAAAGAGGAAGCTTTCAATTTGCCCTTAATTGTAAGCCTCTTTCCCAGGTTCTTTTTCTTTCACTATTAATCACTCAGTCTCTTCCTTTGTTGTTTAAACAGTCTTTGCCAGCATTTGTTTTTTAAACAGCTCCTTCTTCTTCCACAGTAATCAAACTTAAAGTGCATGGGTTCTGAGAGCAGACTGAAATTTATTTCATAATAACTTAAATGAAAACATTTAATTAATTTGAATTAATCTTTACCTAATCCACAGTGAGTTGGGAGATATGATAAAATAATTTTTAATGAACACTGATTAGTCTTTTATCATAATTTCAATTAAGTCAGAGTGAGTTTGTGGGGGTTCTTAATGCTAAGATATTTTGTTATAACAAAATACAGAATTGTATGTCTGCATATATAAGATACACACTGACTGAAATTCTGTTGTTTTGCATAGCAAGCTGCAACTGAAGTAGGCCAATTGAATCAATGTGATTTTCATAGGTGCTAATTCCCCCACGCCCCACTGAATCAATGGGACGACTCTAGTTGCAACTTACTATGCTAAACTAAAGGATTTCAGCTAATGTTATATGTATACGTAACAGCAAGAACCCGTCAGCTATAATCATGCTGCTCTTATGCATGTGGACATAAATGTGTGGTTACAGTGATCATTGCTATACAGTAGGACCCCGTATCCATGGGGGAATCGGTTCCAAGCCCCTCCCCACAGATGCTGTAAAACTGGATGCTGGAGTATAGCTAACACTATTTTAATAATGAACTGCTATACATAACATAGGGACGTGGTGGCGCTGTGGGTTAAATCGCAGAAGCCTCTGTGCTGGAAGTCAGAAGACCAGCAGTTGTGAGATCGAATCCACGCTACAGAGGGAGCTCCTGTTGCTTGTCCCAGCTCCTGCCAACCTAGCAGTTCAAAAGCATGTAAAAATGTGAGTTGATAAATAGGTACCACCTCGGTGGGAAGGTAACGGCATTCCATGTCTAGTCAGGAGCCTGGTGGACCTGTTTATTGGAATTCAGTCTTATCTGATCTCTGGGGCAAATATGACCAAGTAAAAACCGCCACTCTGCCCACCTCTATCAGACAATCGTTGAATCATGAAAGCATGAAACAGTCGTATCCACAGCATGTTGACTCTGAACTAAAATCCCACATGACACAGTCTTCCACTGCTGGCCCAGGACCTTAGCCTGGAGCTCTTGGGAGAGAATCAGGGTGGGAGCAGCTTTTGACAATTGCCAAGCAAACCAGTAAGCCTTGAAGTTGTCAGAGGGAAGGAAATATTCCAGCTAGACGTGAGGATTACACCAAATGGAATATCATTCTTTCCCACCCCCTTCCCCAACCTCAAGCAACCAGCTTACACCAAAAGAGCCAGTGCGGTCACACCCTTAGCGAAGAAGACAATGCTTCCTGGAAATGTGGAAGACAATAGAAAAATAGGAAGACACAATATCAGATAGATTAACTCAATAAAGGAAGCCAGTGCCTTTAGTTTGCAGGATCTGAGCAGGACCGTTAATGGAACAACCTTTTGGAGGTCATTCATTCTTAGAATTGCCATAATTTAGAAACACCTTAATGGCACACAGCAACAATAACAATTTTTAGAAGTGGTTTTGAGTGATTTTCATCTCACCCCAGGCCTGACAAGTGCAAACCATTTACACAAAATATAAATTGTGTCCCACTCCGCAGTACCAGCAGATACATACGTTGCATCAGAGGCTTTATTATTTGCATTTAAATTTGTGATCTTACTGATAATATTGACACTTGGCTGGAGAAGGGGAGGAGAAGGGAAAAGCTCTTGCCAACTTTCAGACTTCTAGTATTATTCCCAAAATACGTAATTATATTCTTTATTCATCAAGGTCACATCAACCTAATTTTGCCCCTCCTGATGAAAACGCAAGTGGGATGTGTTAATTAATAATCTCACCAGCAATGAAAAGGTGAGAGAAGTTGTATACAGTTGTTGATTTTAATTCTCTCTTCCCTTCCAGTCTGTAGGTGTCTCATGCCACCTACTGGGCAAGTCACAAAATTGTTGACAACAATATAAAAGTTTATTCTTAGCATCGTCCCTTAGCAACCCAGTGTTCAGCAGAATGGGCCATTTCCTCAGGCAACTGATTTTGGGTCATGAAAAGGCAACAAATTCCCAGTAAACCAAAACAGTCTAGAATTTGTAAACTGCCTACATCTACAGATTTCAAACAGGGTACAGAAGAAAACATACAATGGCTAGTAATCGTGTTGCCTAATCTGAAAGTATAGGAGAAATCATATGAGCCGCCCTTCTCTGGTACAACAGAAATCCTGTCACATGCTAGCTATTGCACTGTTCATAAGAACAGTCATGCAACTCATCACATAAAAGAGACCCTACCAGATTAGGGCTACAAGACACTTAAGGACTTTACTTTTCACCCTGTTTTTACACAACAGGATACTATTCTATGAAAACAATACATAAAATCGGTACACAATACCTATGTCATTGCTGAGTAACTCTGATGGATCTGAGGAGCAATTTTCTGCCCCAGGTCTCTCCAAGGCTGCACAGATCACCCAAAGTATTTTTTTTTAAATCTATTTTAAAAAAATGAATCCAGAAAATTTGTAGATGTTAATGGTACCAGAGGATCTGTGACTTAGTAATTAATTTTGCCTTCAGGGACCTTTACCCAGGGCCACACTTTCCCCACCCTAACTCTTAACTATAAAAGTAAAATATACGGTATACTGAAACAACAACAAACAACAACATCAGGAAGTCTTGTCAATATGCAGCTAAAAATAAGAACTGCTACAGCAAGTCTGATATCAGAGGAAAGAATCTTCCACATGGTGGGAGCCACCACCCTAAGTGCCCTGCTCCAAACAGTTGCAGAACAGATCTCAGAAATGTATGGTACCACAAGGAGGTACCTGATGGTCTCCCACCTAAATATGAAGAAAATCACATCGTGCTTCATAATTATAATCGGACATTTCTTCAGAACAGTGTGGTGGCAGAGGGACTTGGCAAAGCAAAATGTTATTATGAAGACACAGAGAAAGCCACACACCTGAAGGAGCAAAATTCTTATCAATGCAAGAAGTTAAGCCACAAGAAAACCCGTAAGGTTCACTCAGTTGTCAGACTACAACAGGGACGGTATTAGTTCTGCACTCTGACAGATCCTGTCAAATCAACATCAATTGATCCTCCTAAAACATTAACAACAAATTAATCTGTTAGATGCAACTTGTCACATACAATAGACAGCCATCGCAGTTCTAGCAACATGACTCCATCTGAGTGTAACCATTAGCCTTCTAGGTGAAAACAAAAGAAAACTAACTTTCCTTTTAAAATGTGACCTTTTGTGGACAAGTCTATTTCATCAGACATAATCAGATGTGTACTGATTATGTCTGATGACAGTACAGGTATTGTGTACTGATTTTATGTATTGTTTTCATAAAATAGTATCCTGTTGTGTAAAAACAGAGTGAAAGGTAAAGTTCCTAAGCATCTTGTAGCTCTAATCTGGCGGGGTCTCTTTTATGTCTGACGAAGTGGACTTGTCCATGAAAGCTTACATAGAAAAATATTTAAGTTAGTCTTTAAGGTGCCAACATGTTTTAATTTTTGTTTTATTTTTACCTGTAACATTAGCATTCAAGTACCCATAGTCTGAACAAGATGAAGCTTCTTAGTTAGCTGCAATTAGAAGGATGAAAGACATATTCATTATTTGTCATTGTTTGAGCATTTTTACTCCTAAGGCTGGGGTTGTGATTGTTCGCCTCTATCAACCTAAAACAAATAACAAATAGAATTTTTTTTAAGGATGGAGAGGGGCCGCTGTGGCCCTCTGACCTTATAGGGAGCACAAGCTTACAATATGCAAGAGGACCACCACTTCCCCAGCCCTGGTTTGAAAAGTTTATTATTTAAATTTTTTTCAACATATGATGTAGGGCGATCCTGCTAAATTTCTACTCTTTGTTTCACCTCCTTCTTACAAAAAAATTGTTCTTCCCATTCCTACGGCTGTCCCACCAGTTTGAGGGTGCTTGTTCTCTTATTGCCCACCTATCAATAAAGCAGTCATTTCCATCTCTATTCTAGGCAAGAAAGAAGGCTTTGTATCACATTTTTATATCACAAGAACCCATTTCAGCCAGAACCAGTTGGGCAACATTGCCACCAAGTGGCTGAAAAGCAAAAAGCAAACACAAAATAATATGCTGCAGCTGACAAGCATCGCAATTTGAGGAACAAAAATTAAACAGCCACAATTAGAGTGAAAATTCAGATGTTTTACATGCAAGCCCCCCTCCTAAATTCTCTCTCCATGAGTATCTCAGGCCAGGACAAAACTGAGAGCTGATCAAAGTAAGCAGTAGAAGAATATTGTTATGTACAATAAAGTTGCTTCTCATCTATAATCCCAGAAGATCAAAAATCTGATCCAGAAGATCTGATCATTAGGTCTGCTCAGGTGTTGTAAATGTAGCACTACCTTCTAAGAAGCTAATTTATTTACTTAGACATATATTGATAAACATTACAAACACAATTTCACAAAATATTTTGTTACTCAGTTATAGAACAGACAACACGAGCAATTCTAACAATAAACCATTACAATTTTGGCCTCAGCAACAGCATCAATACAGAACTCACCTCATCTCTCCCGCTCTTTGTGATTCAAATCTCTTACAACTCCACTTTTTCTTAGTCTCAGCCCTTTGGGCTGAACTAAGATTTCATAGGAAACGTGTAATTTCAAATCTGTGTTTTCCTTTATTGAGTCGATCCATCTCGTGTTCAGTCTTCATTTTCTGCTGATTTCAGTTTTTTCCATCATAACTGTCTCTTCCAAAATGGAACAATACAGCTTTGTTATTTTATTTGTCTAATTGAAAAGCCTTTCACGGGTCCAGCATGCTATCTGAGGATGACAGAATTTGTAGTCCTACACATGTGGAGTGGCACAAAATTAGACTAAAGAACTAAATGTCTATCATGCCAAGGGGGAGCGAGAAATTGTGTTCTTTTTTTAATTGAGATCTTATTTAATGGAAAATGTCAGGCCCCAGCCCAGCGTGGCTAATGAAAGTCTCCCAATGACTGTGAGGGTTCAACTTTAGGCTCCTTCCCCGAATCAAAGAAATCCAGAGATTTTTGTGGTTTAGAAACAGGTGACATATTTATTGGGGTGTCCAACAGGTAACCAGTGTCCAAAAAATGATTCCAATGTTTTTCGCTTTCAGATAACAGGTCAGGAAGGGGCTTCCACTCGTCGTCCAAGAATGGGTTCTTCTCACCGAAGTTCCACGGACCCGGCCAATCAGCCACAGTGTTCTGATTTATAGTCTGCCTCGTTTCTCCTTCCAGCAGGGGCACAGTCTCATCATCTCAGCCATCACCCCACACAGGACCTTCTTCTGGTGACGGGGTCCTCCAGGGCCCTCCCTGAGCCCCTTCCTTCTCATCTCGTTCACCCTCCATTCTAGCCTTTCTCTCCTCTCTCTCTCTCTCTCTCTCTCTCTCTCCTCTTTCCTTCTCTTCTCTTAGCTTCCTCCTCCACTCCCTCGCTTCTGCCTCTCCCCAGTACGAGGATCTCTCGGAGGGATCTCCTTTCTCCTCCTATAATCTGCCTCCTCCTTGGGCACTCTCAATCTTTCCCATACTCCAGTCCATGGATCTTCCATCCATACCCACTCCCAACCTGGTGGCAACTGTTCCTCCCTCTTTATATCCGCTGTTCCCTCCTCTATCTCCACCATCTTCTTCCGTTCCATTCCCGCCATTTTCCCTTGAATCTCCTCAATGGTCAACTTTATTACTCCTTCTATCTCCCCCATCTCTGTCCCTTGCTGCTCTGTTCTTTTGGGGGGTAAGACAGGCTGGGTCTGTACTTCCTTTTCAGCTGTATGGAGGAGGGACGGCACTCTGGCAAGACGGCTACCACCCTCGCCTCCTGCCTCATAGTAACCAACACAACCCATTATCCTTGGCTTTCAGGCTGGGGAATGGCAACTTTGCAAGCAAGTGTCTTAGAACCAGTAGTCCCTTCTTCATGTTTTTGTTCTGTGCTATCAAGTCATTTTCTGCTAGGTGATCCTTGTAGGTTTTAATAAGTCTATGAGATATTCAAGAATGTTTACCATTGTCACCCTGCCGTGAGTTTCCTTGGCTGAGGATGCATTTGTATCTGGTCTCCTGAGGCCTAGGACTACACCATACTCATTATGAAAAAGTCCACTCTTACAAACCTAGATTAAAAATCAGGCTGAGGGTGGTCTGACTTTACAGCCAAAATCTCCCAGACTCCCCCATCCCAATATTCATGTCCTCCAACGTCTAATCTGTCACTCAGCTCAATGTAGAAAACTTTTCACTCCACTGGCAAGTGTTTTCTTTACATTTATTGTTGCATTTACATCCTGCTTTTCCTAGGTATGCTGAGGCTAGCATACATGGAGTCCTCTTTCTTGCCTTATCTTCACAACAACTATGTAAGGTAGATCAGGCCAAGAGAGTTTGATTGGCCCAAGGTAACTCCAAGGGCTGTTTCAAGGCTCTGGTGGGCCCTGGGCAAAAAATATAATAGTGGGGAGGGGGGCCTTCCTCCTCCCTCCCTCTCCCTTACCTCCTACCTAAACAAGTGACACAACATGAACAATGTAATGTAATACTGCATAATGTAAATGACTTATTAAGGTAATCATGGAAGCTATAAATAAGTGAACAATGCTTAAGTAAGTAAACATACATAATACAGTAATGAAAAGAAAGTCTAGCTTATGAGGGAGGGCCAAGAAAAGAGGGAAAAAATCTAAAACTGAGTTCAAGGCACTCTGCACATGCCCAGAGAAGAAGGAAAGCTGTGCAACACTATGAGCAGAACATGCTGAGGCTGCAATACAGAGGAGGCTCCACATGGAAGGAAGGGATGGAGGCTGTCTGTTGTGTGGGGTCGCTGGACGCCGGGCTCAGGCGTGGGAGGAGGCGGAGAGCCGCAGACGCTTTGAAGGAACAGCTGCCCCCACCACCCAACTGAGGGGTGCAGGCAGGAAGAGTGCCTCTGAGCCTAACCAGAGTGCCTGCGTGTCCCGAACAATCTTACCCCCCCCCCCTCTCCTGACCTCTGTCAGGAGAGGCCGGTCTTGCCAAGGCACTTGAACTCCAGGTTGCCATCAGGACAACTGGGGATGAAGATGGACATGTGCCCTTCTAGGGGTTCAGAGTAACAAGTGGATTTTCTATACTGCCTAGCTAGAGTATATAGAGACCAAGAGTTGTTTGGCAAAATTGTGGCATCAGCAGAACAAGCTCCATCCTGAAAGTAGCAAAACTTCAAAGTCTTGTGCACCAGCCAACACAAGATCAATTATCACTATTTACTAATTGCCAGAATATTTACATAATCAACCCTTCAGACGTTTATTACCTGTGCTAATTAAGATCTTGTCACTTTTAAAGTTCATTACCTGTGTCTGTATCCCATTTCATGTGGTCCCCAACCCCACAACTATAAACACTCTATAAATATGGTCCCTCCTTCTGTCTGAGGAACCGGCTTGCTATGCACAAACATTTATACTGAAATAAATGTGTTAGTCGTAAAGATATCAGTACTTTTGCCTTTGTTTTTGTTTAACTTTTATCATGGCTTAGTAGCGACTTAACACTTTCAAGTATTTGAAAACTAACAAACTCAGTCAGTGAAACCCAGTTTTTCATCGCAAATGAATCTTTATTACAGGGAGCACACAGTCTTGTTTTTGCTGCCACCTCTTGAAATTTGGCGGAGGAGATCGGCTGGGAACCAAGAGAGATTCGACTCGCTAAGCATTTGGCCTTTCTCCAATTATTTTCTATGGGCAATTAAGGGGGGGAGGGAGAGAGAGACCCTCAAAATAAATCTTCTAAAGTGAACCCGGAATCTTGGCACCGCCACCGTGTGCGCGAGTTTATTGCCGCGAATCTAGGTGAGGGAAAGAAGGCAGTCACGTGACGTCTCCCGATCAGCTGGGGCCAGGAATCCAAACACAACGGCATGGAGAAACCAAGGAGGCGGCCGAGAGAGGAGGGTGTGTGAGAGTGACTGCAAGGAGCAGCCAATCACAGGCTGAACATCAATGAAGCGGGCTCTCAAACCGCCATTTTGTTTCAAAGGCGCGTTGGTCCCTGTGGCGCCACTTCCTATTGGCTGTACCGGGCGCGCGGCCGCCGCGGTACCTTCAGGTAGAGGCAGGGCGGGGAGGGGCGACGGGGAGGAGGGGAAGGGGGTCTCGCGCCCGACATTCGGTGGAAGGGGACGAGTGGAAAACCGGGGGAGGGCGGGGACGTCTAACGTATAATTCAGCCCAAGGCGTTCGCTGTTGAAAAGGATCGTTCGTTCACTGCGGCAGGAGCCAAGAGTGCCTCTGACCATGTGCAGAGACGTTTCCCTCGCGCTGCCCCAGAGAGAAATACTGACAACCACTTCCTCCCCTTTTTCTCGCTCCCACATACCTAGCGAGGATCGAGAGGGAGGTCGAACTGCCTCCATGTTGGGCAGGGAGAGCAAAATGATTTTATTATAAATAATAATATATTTATTATAAATAATATATTTGTGATGGGTTTAAATGTGTGTGAGTGTATCTATATCTCTATAGAGAGAGATCTAGAGAGAGAGAAATGCAGCTTTTCCCTCTCCCCCACAAAGGGGTAGACAAGAGGAGACTGAGAAAGGAAATGGTCTTGTTTTTTCCCTTTAAAGCAGTGTTTCCCAACCTTGGACTACAACTCCCAGGAATCCTGGCCAGCATAACTGGTGGTGAAAGTGGGAGTTGTAGTCCAAGAACATCTGGGGACTCAAGGTTGGGAACCACTGCTTAAATGGGAAATGGGCTAAATCGGGTCCACTGGACGTGCAGTGTGAGTTCCTGCTCCAATAACACCCCATTTTTGTTATTTTGTTGTGTTTTAACCTATGTAAGCCACCCCGAGTAGACGTTGTCTAGAGGGGCAGGTGTAAAAATCGAATAAATAAATATAAATAAATAAATATTTTTTTGTATATACTGTACATTAAAAATGGCTAGATTCTCTTGGCTGCAGGGTCCTCTGGAGATCCTTAGACATTTTTTTCAGGCATTTCTCAATGAGAAGATCAGTAACTACGAAAAACCTCTGGAGAACAGCTTGGCAAGCATCGGGGCAGTTCCTCTGAAAAGTTTTGGCTACAGCAGTGTGTTGTGAGGTGCAGCATCTGTTCCTTGCGGGGAACCCTTCTCAGCTAGGTCTGGCACATTTGAAAGGGGCCACAGAACAAAAACAAATTTCCCACACTCTTATAAAGTTCATTATGTGACTTACACAATCCTGATTCAGCCTGTACTTGTTTAATACTGTATTGTGTTTATGGCAATAGCCAAAAACAGATAGAGAATGGCTGCTTTAGGGCCCCACTGGACCCCCAGCAATCTGAGCCAATTCTCACATTGGACTACAGTAGGACTCCCATATCTTTTGGGGATCTGTTCCAAGCTCCACCGCATATACTGAAAATCGCTGATAATATCTATAGTTAGAGAGAACATGGTAAAAGGGAAAAAAACCTAGAAATTAATTTTACATGCATTACCAGAACTGGCCAATAGAGGGTGGCAGAGACCATGCTGTGTGTTCCTTATTAACAAGTACTATTCATAGCACTGTCTCTGACTCCCTCTAGTGGCTTGTTCTAATAATACATGTGAAAATAGTTTTTCTGTATTTTTTTTTTCTTTTAATATTTTCAGACCATGGATAGGTGAAACCATGGATACTGATCCTGCAGAAACAGGAGTCCTACTGTACATCTATATCTTATACACATCACTGAAATAGTTGCTCTATGTAGTAGTTTTGGGATCACTGTTGGGATTATTCATAAGGCAAGGCACTTCATTGCAAAGTAAGGCCTCAGATTACAGATGCAATAGCTAAATTTGTCTACAGTTTCTATTTGAGCCCTTATTCATTAGATTTTTCTCTTTCCTAATTGTTATACCCTTGAAAACGACGCCATAACTATTTTTTTTTTGTTCAGTACCATTTGCTGAAAGATCCATAGCATCTGATTCTAAACTTCCACTTTAAATGTTACAGATGTCAAGAAATGGGCAGTTTTCATGAATTGAAACATGCTGATCAGTAGTTTTTCTTTCATGATTTACTCAGTGCTTATATATTTTCAAACATAGGTTTATTTGACTTTCTGCAAAGAACTAAGAAATCTGATGTAGGTGAAAACAAGTTGATTCAGAAGTGTTCCTTTGACTGAAAACCTTGTTGCATGAGTTAGAGCAGCCAGGCAACATGGGAGATCCCTTGAGAGATTTCCTAATGCATCTTCTACCTAAATATGTTGTGGATTTTTCACTAATAACTTTGTAACATTTGGATGCTTTAAAAAAATGTGATTTTATTAACATGACACCATCACTGCACCCTCTGGCTCTTTTACAACATTAAAGTTTAAAAAGGTTCTGAGTTAGCCAGCAGCATTGAAGGATGTAAAAGCTTTTCAAACATCACAGCAGTCACATGATATAGGATGAAATTAGGAGACACATAAGCATCTATATGCCACCCGAATTGTCCTAGAAAGTAAGTTAAACAAGACATCACTAACAAGAGCAGGGGCACTCAAAGATCTTAATGTGGTCAGGAGGTTGCGGCAAGCTATTGCAGCAGTACGGTATTTGGCCACTTTACTAGTAATATAAGGAACCTTATCGAAGAACAGCAAAAGAATATAAAATTCATCAGACCTCCCCAGAAATCTTTGAAAAATAGGGGAGAGAAGATCCTTGTGGAGATCTCGATAGAAATGGCAGTATAAGAGGACATGCCCCACTATTTCTATTTCAGCACCATTGCAAGGACATATATGATTGGAATAGGGTATGCATTCAAATCTCCCTTCTAAGAAATTTGAAATATAATATACATGATGTGTTTATATATCTAATATATTAGTATATCTAAGATATATTTGTGTGTATTATATATTAATCTGTCCTAGCCTTGGGTTGGCAGTGCAAACAAGAAAACATTCCTTTTTTTCTAATATGCAGAGGAAAATAAAAAAAGTTCTAGAAATTTGCAACTTAAATGCATAACTTTTGTCTTTTCTTTTTGTTTCCTTCCTCTTTTTTTGTGGGGGAGTAAGTCCTTATGGAAAAAAATACTCTTGGCAGAAGATACGAAACAAGGAAAAGCACAAGAGCAAAAGAACCATTAGCCAAATCTCGGATTGACTGGCGACGTACAAGACAAAGTAGTAGATTCCTTGATAGTGAGGAAGAGGATGATGAAATTGCATCACAGTCAGAAGAAGAACTTGAAACAAGTTCAGAAGATGATATGGATGAAAAAGAACAAGATGCATCTGTTCTTAGCAATAGTAGAGATGATATAGGTAGGGTAGCTAGTCTTCCAGCTTCTGGGACAGGTTATGACGGCACAGCAGGAGAAGACAAGGAAGAAGAAAATATCAATGTTGGGAAGCGCAAGAGGTCTCGGCCATCTGTGGTGTATGACAGTGATGAAAGTGATGACAGTGATATTGTTAGAAAAGTGTTTGCTAAACGCAATTGTGTTGTAGATGATGAAGACTTGGCTAATGCACAGGAGCAGAACAAGTCACCTGCAGAAGAAGCAACAAGCAGAAGACAAAAAAGGCTAGCAAAACTGCAGGAACTGTCCCAACAACGATCCAGACAGAGTTATAGTGTCAGTGAATGTGGAGAGGTACATCTTTGATTTTGTTTACATCGTTACATTTGCAACTGATGTGCACAGTTTGTTTTATGACGTTTGGCAGAAAATGCTAAAATTGCAAGAATTGAAAGGGAAGCCCCAATCTTTCCCTGTTACAGTTCGCACACTGGATGTGATCGCTCATCAAGGAGCAGATTAAATTGGCTGCTGCCCTGTTGTGACAGTAACACCATTGAACATAGGTTGGTGACTGACCCACGTGGCTTCAGCCTAGCTCCACAGCTGGGACAAGTTTAAATACATCTTTTAATGCTGAGATTGTAATCTTAATTCACTTGGTAACAGGATGGATTTGATTTAAATCAAATTGATTTAAATTAAAATAATTTAAAATAAACATGGGATTTTTGACAATTTAAACAAAAAAAATTATTTAATTCAGTTTGACTTTTTCAAAACTCTGGTTTGTGAAAGCAGATGTGGTGTACTAGTCTATAAATGTGTATTCTGGATTTAATTTGATGGTAGTGGTTTTCCAGTGGAGTTATTTTTAAAAAACTAGCTTAAAATATATATTTTTAAAATAGGTTGCTGATGTATACTGTGGTAACACAAATTAATAAATTAATCAGTAAAATGTTAAAATAAGTTTTTTTGCTTGTACAATTTCACTAGGATACTGAAGATGATGTGGGAACACTAGATGATTCTTGCCAGTCACCTTTCTCTCAGGCTGAAACCAGTGACACCTCCGATGGTGACAGCATGAAAGATTTCATAGTAGAAGAGGAGGAGGGAGATGGCTTGCCAGAGGAAAACCTTGAGGAAAATGAAGGAAAGCCACCAGAGAAAAAGAAAGCTGCATCAAGCACACTGTTGGAGAAGCACATGCCATTCTGTAAGATTGAAATAAACTAGAAATGGCTATGAATATAGTGTTTATATTTTTATATAATAGCATTTTGTAGAGGCCCATTATACATTACTTATATCCGTGTAGAAAATATAATGAAATTTTTATGTAAGTTGTGAATTTGGCAGTCATATGGATATATATAATTTACTAATTATTTTATGTATTTATTTTTAACAGTGTCTCGTGTTGATCATTTTGTCCATTTTCAAAGAGTTGTAAAGGCTTTTCTAATCAACACAATTGATAAAACCTTTTTGATCTCATTATATGGTAAGCAAAACAATACTGTTGCAAAGATTTTTGAGCCTTCCTTTTGTTGTTGTTGTTTATTCGTTAAGTCGTGTCCAACTCTTTATGACCCCATGGACCAAAGCATGCCAGGCCCTCCTTTTAAATCTCTATTAAAAGAGATTTTAATAGAGATTAAGAGTTGTGCATTTATTTAGTTCACATGGCGCATTGTACTGCAGCCAAAACTATGCTCACGACCTGGGGTTCAGTCCCAGGTAGCCAGCTCAAGGTTGACTCAGCCTTCTATCTTTCTGAGGTTGGTAAAATGAGTACCCCGCTGGCTGGGGGGGGTCAATGTGTAGCCTGCATAATTAACTTGTAAACTGCCCAGAGAGTGCTTGAAGCACTGTGGGGCGGTATATAAGCAGCACACTTTGCTTTCATTTGCTTTATTTATTATTATGATTAAAATTTTATTCTCTTGTTTAACAGAGGGAGAGAGACAAAAGAGGTATGCGAAAGATATGCTGACTTCACTGCATTACTTAGATGATCGTTTTATTCAACCTCGTCTTGCCAATTTGCTTGCTAGAAGTCGCTGGAAACAACGATACAAGGCATTGATTTTTCTTTGTTATCCCTGTATTTGGTATCACATTTGAACTTTCTCTGGCATTTAATTCAATACACAGTTTTCATTATAAGCTATTTGTAATGACGTTCAACATTTACAGTTAATATTAAAGTTTACTTTTTGTCCGTGATGCTTCTGTTTATATTTGTATACAGTAGGACCCCTTTATCCGCTGAGGATTGGTTCCAAGTACCCCATAGATACTGAAAGCTGTGGATGATAGTGAATGCTATGTATCTAGAATGGTAAAAGGGAATTATAAAACCAGGGGGGAAAATTCTGCTGTATTACCAGAACTGGCCATTAGAGGGCACCAGAGACCACACTATGTATTTTTCACTAAAAAGTGCTCATAGCATAGTTTCTGACTTCCTCTAGTGGCAGGTTCTCGTAATACATGTGAAAGTAGTTTTTTCTGGATTTTTTTTCCTTTTAATATTTTTATATTTTCAGACTGTGGATAAGTGAATAAGTGGATACTGATCCTGTGGATAAGGGGAACCTGGTGTATTTTCACAATTTTCAAAACTGTAAATGTTGCATTTAATTACAAATAGTTTATAATGAAAACGTCTACCTTTTTCATTTTCTATATGTGGCAGTCATTTTTGGAAATTAAGTTCACACACCTCATCGCCCCAGTGGTTTCCCCTGGATGAAAGGGCTCTCAAGAGAGCCTTGGGACCTTGTGAGGATGGGGATCAGAAATTTAATTTATAGGGGGGAAAAACCACATTGCTGATAATGTCATCAGCCTTATGAGCAATAAGTCCTGCTACAGGAGTTCAATCATAAAGTATCTCATTTAAAATATTTTTATCTAGCAGAAAGTAGGGGTAACACTAATGGTTTTTCTAGAGGAGAAAATAATTATAAATAGGCTTTTAAATAGTATTAATAGGGAACACACGACGTTATTATTGACTGCAGCTCCCATTATCCCTCATCATTGGCTATGCAGGCTAGAACTGATGGCAATTCTAGTCAAAGGCCAAACATTCATCATCCTGATTTATATTTAAATCAGCTTATTACAGGAACAGCTATCAGTTTTCAGAATCATTCACATATGACTATGTAGTACTGTTCCAGAGCGGTAGCTGACTCAGTGGAACAGGTGCTGAGCAGGAACCCAACCAAATATCTTTTTCTAGGAACGAGTCGATAGTTATCCTAATATCCACATAACTTTAAGAAACCCAGTGAAACGTTCTTGTGAGGCCTGTGAGCTGCAGAGGTACTGTAACTTTCAAGTGACTCTCTCCGGAAAATTATACAATAACGAAACAATGGAAATAGATGACTTCATGCTAGAGGACAGACAGGTAAGTTTCAAACCTGCTAAGAACTGGAAAGCTAAAACTGTATTTCCGTATTGTTGTTGGTTTCAGTGATTCCTTGTTTCTAGTCGTGTGTATCTCAAGCCTGTTTCGATTCCTGGAATTTTTTTAATGTCATTTAAAAATGTTGTGTGCCAGTATCAGTGACTACATATATAATTCACACTGTGCTGTGCAGCTGGGTTTAGGTTTAGGTTTGCATCATATTCATGTGTGCTTACTGCATACACTACATAAGCAATGGCTGAAATCAGTAGTAAATCACAACTAAAGTAGACTCATTGAATCAATGGATTTACCAAATCCCCACTGATTTAATGGTCTTACTCTAGTTGTAACTTACTGCTGGATTTCAGCCAATAGACTGCAACCTTGTTTCTTGTCTGCCATTTTCATGAGTATCATATGTGCCTTAATCAAAGCTGCTGTTTATTAACAAGGTGATTATAATGATGATAGTTTCAAAGCTTTGTTATATCAGTGCACTTGTAAGTAGAGATGGTGGTATTCGTATACAAATATGAATAAAAATTTGTACAAATACATATACAAATCCTTCCACAGGTGGAAATAACGAGGGTCCAGCCCCATGGGGCCGGACGGTCCACTCACTATTCCACCGCTCACATGCGCTCGATGGAGCCTTCCTATCTCTCTGTTGCAATGGATTAGCCACTCTGTGACCCGGCAGAGAGGCTTGTCGTCCCGCCTCATGCCAGGAGTGGCTAACCCATTGCGGACAACGACACAATATGTAGGCTCCGCACGTGAACAGCGGAATAGTGAGTGGACAGTCCGACCCCATGGGGCTTGACCCTCGTTATTTCCACCTGTGGGTGGATATTCATATACGAATTCCCCCATCTCTACTTGTAAGCAGTTAGAATCATTGGCATCTCCAGTAGCACATGTAAAAAAAGGCAACATTTTGTGCAAATTTGTAGTTTTAGAAGAGGTAGCCATGTTAAGTCTGTGCTAGCATGTTTTTGCTTGATATTCTGTATAATGTATTTCTTCTAAAATGGGATTAATTCCAGTAGCTCAGTAGGCCAGAAGATTTATGGGTAAATAAATCACTGCTAAGTAAAGAAGTGCCAGTTGCTAGGTGTGCATCTTTTGTGCAATTGGGATGCATCATAATGTAATAGTGCCTTGCAAGTGGTAGTTTGCTACAGTGTCCAATTTATGCAAGTGTACTGTATATTCTACATCAAACTAAGTTGAGCTATGTGACTTAACAACAGTCTATACAATTTTAAAAGTTGCAAGTTGGTACCTGTTTAAAAGACCTTTTATCTCTCGGAAAATGATTCTTTGACATCTTAATGAGAATCTCAAAATTCTGTATGAGTTCATTCTAGAATTGGCATGAGTCAATAGGGCAGGGTCACTGATTTTGTCTGATTATTTGTAAATAATGTTAGTAGTCTTGGACAGTTCAGCAAGTAAGTTAAGAATGAATGGAACTGGTACACTCTGGAGGCTGTTACAGTTAAGTAGTGTGAGAACTGCATACCTCAGAGCACCATTTTGCTGAAAATGTACAGTGGTGCCTCAACTTACGAACTTAATTGTTTCCAGAACTCCGGTCATAACTCGAAATGATCATAACTCAAAGCACCATTTCCCATAGGAATGTATTGAAATGCAATTAATCTGTTCTGGCCAAAGGAAAAAATCACAAAAAAAACACAACAACACTGCAAAACCCATTGGAAATGTGATTCATCAGTTCTGGCCAAAGGGGGGGGGGGGGAGAAAATTTTAAAAAACCGTGCAAGATGCTTCAGAAATGCAAAAAAGCAAAGCAAAAAGCAAACAGACACTGCAAGACCCTTCAGAAATGCAAAAAAAAAAAAAGCAAACAGAGACTGCAAGACCCATTGGAAATGAGGAGGGAACCCAAAAAGCATACAAACCTGCAAGACCTATTGGAAATGGGAAAAAAGAAAACCAAAAAGCATACAAACCCTGAAAGACCCATAGGAAATGGGGAGGACCCAACAACAAAGACTGCAAGACCCATCATAGCACAGAAACATAACCCCCCAGCCCAAAACCACACTGCAAAACCCACCCAGAACAGTTTTTAAAAAGTAGAAAGCAGCACTTTACCTTACCAGGTAGTCCGAAGCCTCCTCCGATTGCACATTCTCTAACTGCTGGCGCGAAAGAGCTATAAAGAAGCAGCTTCTTTGCCACCAATGGTTAGCAGTTTGAATTCCCCGCCTTTTTTCCCTGCTTTTTTTTTTATCATAACCTGAAGCTCCGGTCGCAAGTCGAAGCAAAATTTTGTGGCCAGAGCTGGTCGTAACTCGAAATGATTGTATGTCAGGATGTTCGTAAGTCGGGGCACTACTGTGTACTGTACGAATCTAGCATTTTTGTCTTCTTTAACTAAGCTTTTTTTTATATCATTCCCTAGCAATTCAGTTAGTGCTGAACAGGGCATGCTTTATGATTTATTGGTTTAAGGTGTGTACCAGCAAATATTAAATCGTTTTAGTTTATTGTTTCAAATTATTCTGAGCAATCACTTGGCTGCTTTCTGAATTGCCTTTTTTAGCCTAGCAAGAAAGAAAACCTTGACTCAATTGTACAGCCTTTGCAGAAGCGGAATGCACACGGATAGCTTTAAATTCGATGTTGATAAAATCCTATCTACGTTAAATTGTTTCATATACGTAACATTCCATTTCTGTAATTAATAAGATAATGATATTTCCCATTATTTTCCAAGACTTGCTTATAAAAAAAAACCCTGTCTTTTGATGCAGATCTTAATAGTTGGGTCTGTATGTGGAGAGCGTGCCCGAATTTATCACAATTTGAAACACTTTAAATATAAATTATATCAAAATTGCTTCTTCGTTATGAAAAAAGAATCTCAAGATGAGCCTGTCAAAGATACAGTGGATAGAGTTTTCAGTCTACTAGATGACGATGGCTGGATTCAAAAGGTACAGAAAAATTGATTAGCAAATTTCATTACTTTGACAATGAATTGTTGGTGCTTTGGTGAAGAATAACAAGGATTACTGAGGTGGGGAAAGTGAAGAGTACATTTAACACTCATATAGTTCTAGAAAAAAGTGACTGAAGTAGTCCCTCTTTGGGTACCAGTACTACTTAGCTCTTTATCTGCTTTGGATATTAATAGTATATTTTTGCTAGGAATGCAACAGAGAGACTGGACTCTTATTAGCGATCTGGTTTATCACCAGAATAATTATCCAGTACTACAGTTCTAACTCTATTCCTTGGAGAGAACTTCCCTTTGAAAGTACAGGGCTTTTCCAGCAGTTTTACAGTTTCACCTTGTGCTGAGGCACAGAAATCCAGAAACAAAAAGCTTTGGGGACCGAGTAAGAGACCTGGGGATTGTGTTCTTTATTTCTCCTTGCTAGCTTTATCCTGTTGAAGTAGGGCATCCTGTTGCTTTCCGTAATTACAAGCCAAAGTAGGCCTTTTTATTTTCTAGCAGGTTTCCTAATTCAGTTGCTAGTTCTTTGCTATCTCTATAAAGGTAAAGGTAAAGGTTCCCCTTGACAATTTTTGTCCAGTCGTGTTTGATTCTAGGGGGCAGGGCTCATCCCCGTTTCCAAGCCATAGAGCCAGCATTTTGTCCGAAGACAATCTTCCGTGGTCACATGGCCAGTGCGACTTAGACACGGAATGCTGTTACCTTCCTACCGAGGTGGTCCCTATTTATTCGCATTTGCATGCTTTCGAACCGCTAGGTTGGCGGGAGCTGGGACAAGCGTCGGGAGCTCACTCCGTTGCGTGGATTTGATCTTATGACTGCTTGGTCTTCTGACCCTGCAGCACAGGCTTCTGCGGTTTAGCCCACAGCGCCACCACGTCTCCTTGCTATCTCTATAGCAGTTTTATATTACTGACAAAATAAACTTTTCGATCAGATTTCTTCCGTTACAGTGCATAATAGAACTAACAGTCACTGAAATTGAAGAAAGGGCATTTAATATTTGTCTGGTTACCTATGTAGGATTCTGTCCACATTAGCCTTCTCAGTAAAATTTCTGGATTTCCAAAGAAGCTGGACTTACTTTCCACTCATGTGTGCAACAATGTGTGTAAAAGGATGGATTTTACCAGGTGCAGTCTTCCTAGTACATTATGGAAGGAAGCAGCCCCAGCTAAAATTGCTCACGTTGTTCTGATCTTAAAACCCAAGGTATTTATTGGAAGCCAGTATTGACTGGCAATATTTCTTTCCTGTAGTAGCAGACTATTCCATGTCATTTGCTTATTTGTGTTTGAGTTTAGTATAGCATCTTGCTTTTTCCCATTGTTTCAGCCTTCTGTAAATTGCAGCTTAAAGTCTGAATTTTGCTGTGTAACAGTGTATGTAATGTGAACTTTGGAAGATCGCTAAAGTGATGTCTTTTTGCTTTCTATTTGAAGCAGTATAAGACTCTCGAAGACTACATGGACAGTGCAGATTTCTTCCAAGATGAAAAAATGGACTGAGTGCTTGCATTCACCTTTTGAAGAAGGATTTAAAAAAGAATTTCCACAATGTGCTTCCTTTAGCCTGGTGATAATATGTGAAAATCATGCTATATTGAGTTACTTTTCTTTTTATTTCAAAGAGTTAGTAATATATATGCTTGCTGTTACAGATGCCACTAAGGTTTTTTCATATTTCATTTTAATTGTAAGAATAATCATGTAAAGTTTTTCTGTAGTATAACTCATCTCTTTTGTATTTTTGAATGTGATGTACTTCAGCTTAATGATACAAAAACAAAAACAGTTACTGAACAACCCAGGTGTTCTTCCAGGAATTAAAATTTCTATTCAGTGATACCCAAGTGAACTATGCCAATGTGTGGAAATGCTTGCAATTGTTCCTTTTATGGAGAAGTCTACACAGAGAAATCTTTACAAATTTTACAAGACATGCAATTTTCCTAGCATGCTACTTTAAATCTGCTATAAGGATCAAATGTTTTCCCCAGAATTCAGGGAAATAACAGATGGTTTTTTTTTATTTTATTTTATTTTATTTTATTTTGATCTCTCAAAAGCCAGCAAGCTATCATTGCTTATGCATCCTGGAGGTCATGTATTTAACCAGCATACAGTGGTGTCCCACATGACGACGATAATCCATTCCATAGAAATTGCTGTGTAGCAAAAACATAGTCTTGCAAAAACCATTTCCCCATTGGAATGCATTGAAACCTGTTTAATGCGTTCCAGTGGTTGTTCTGCGAAGATCGCCCATAGGGAAGCCATTTTGCGAAGCGCTGATCAGCTGTTAAAATGGCTGCCCTGCTAAGCATTGGTCCCAAAAACACCCGTTTTGCGAAGCGCCGATCAGTGGCAAAATCGTCTTGCGAAAATCAGTTTGCGAAGCAGGGACCCAAACATCATCCAGCGAAAATTGCCCATTGGAATCACTGTTTTGCAAATCGCTATAGCGATTGCAAAACCTCATCGTCATGTGGATTCGTCATTTTGCGAGGTTGTCATCTAGCAAGGTACCACTGTAGTTGACTGAGAGATGAAAAATCTCTTAACACATTCATGCAGAAGCAAAAAAAGCAGTACCTATCTAGAAACAGAATCTTGGGCAAGATGGATTTTTGGTCTGACCCTAGACATCTGTACAGTACTTACACTGTTATGTTTGAAATCAACCCTGGCACCTCTCTTGTAGCCCAGATGCTGCAGCTCCTCTTATAGCAAGACCTAGACAGTTAAGGAAAGCAAAAACTAACACATTAGGTCCGGGAGCTCAGTTCAAAGTACAACAATGCCCATACTTGCCATACATAAATTTTACTATTTAGATTTATCACAATTATTTTTTAAAATAAAGTAGAATAATGTCTGAAATCCTGTTGTTTATCATAGTAAGTCATGCGACAGAGCAGATCCATTGAATTGGCAGGGATTTGGTGAGTCTTGCTCCATAACATCCCTTGATTCAAATGGGCCTACTCTAACTACAACTTATGCTAAAGTTGCAACTACAGTAGGCGCATTTGAATCAATAGAACATATGGAGGAACTGATTCACCAGATCTCCATTGATTTAAGTGGGCTTTCTGTACTGCTACTTATTACACTAATTAATGGGATTTTGATCCATGTGTGAGAAGTTAATTCTTCTTTAAAGACTGACAAGATTTACCACTCAGTTGTGCGGTACATTTTGGTGTACATAGACCACACCCATATTTATACTTGGTAAATAGGAGCATGTTCTGTATAAGGAGACTGTCTTTCATCACAGTAGTTTTTATTTTTTTTATGTGCTGTCGGAGAAGGCTTTCTTCTAGTCAAGCCCCTACCAGTGCATCTGAGGCTTCATCAGTGCCCATAGTTGAAATATAGGGAGGGGGAGAGCAGGGATGACCCCCCCCCAACAATCATCCACACACACTCATAGTTAGTTGGGCGAGGGACTTCAAATCCCACTCACATGTGAACATGTTACGGGACTCAGCAGTGAAAGCCGTACTGTGGCACCAGAGCCTGCTTGCCCGTTGGTGCCTCTCGCCTGCCATGACACAATCACTTCCTTCATGCCAATACTTGCCAAGCAGAGTGAGGGGGGGGGGTTGCAGTAATTAATGGTAATACCACACTCCTTTTTCATCATGTCTTTAGAGCCTCAAAGAAGGCACAGAGTAAGCCAAACATACCGTGAAGCCAGAACCTCAAATGTGACCGGTGTTGGCTGCTGTTTTCGCATTGTTTCATCAACATGTTGCTATGACATCATGTTAGTCAGTGCCAAGGAGAGAGAAAAAGAACACTTGTACTTGAGATGTACTCGGATTAAGCAAGAAATAGAGGACTTAGCTGCAATGCAGTGATGGCAAGCCTTTGATAGCAAAGTCGGGAAAAGATTCAGCTAGAAGTTTAAATGAGGATCTGGTTGCGAAAAGGGTATGCTAGAGATACATGTGAAGGACATCATCAGAGCCCACAACTGAACACACCCACACAAATTCAAAAACTATGCATGGTAGGAAGCCAAATGCTAAGAAACCAGAGTGCACACTAGAGTAGTTCATCATGTGCATCTTATTGGTTCAAAGGGGGCATAAAAAACAGTTCACAGTGAAAGATCATCTTGTGCTTGTCAACAAGGATACAAAAACACTTTGCAAAGCTACACAATAATGAATCTCCATTTGTGTTTCCTCGCTGTTTAAGAAGGATACAAGAGTGGACCAAGTTTTGGGTAAAACTAGATAAAGAGCCTGGAACGGGCTTAGATTTCCATTCCCCCCTTCAAAAAAAAAAAACCTTGAGAATTAATCTGCATTTTAGTCCAATTCATACAACTATTTCATGTACTGATTTTTCAGTTCATGCATATCTGATTGCACAACTGAATTCCTCCTTTTGTACAACCAAGTACACATTTTATTTTAGCACCTATACGCCCATTTGGCTATCACTGAAAAGGGCTCAAAAGCAGGATTGTTCACCAAGCTACAAGTGCATCTAGTAAATGAACATGTTAACAAAGGACCACGTAAGGTTGATGCTCTGACTGGAAAATGACTTAGCGGTTCACCTGTTGGTACCAAAACGGTGTGGGGAAAAATACAAAGGAGAACAAATTCTGGATTCGGTAACCTCTGACACATCATGTTGGGAAAGATTATATAACCATGAAAACAAAACTATGAGAACATAAGACTGGCCACAAGCAGACAGAAAAATTTAAATGACTTCTTCATTTAGGATGATAATTTAAATCTCGCATATACTTGTGAGATAAAATTATCTTAACAGATAGAAGTCTCCTGCCGGTTTCAGCCACTACTGTCCTTCTGATAACAACACGCTTGAAGGGTGTGCAAGACAGCTTTTCCGCTCTTGAAGTTGTGGTACCCGCACCGTGGAACTCTTCATCCTAAGTGATTCAGAAAGCTCTTTCAATGTTAGCATTTTGTTGTCTGCTGAAAATGCTGATATTGAGACAGCATTTTGAGATGAAGAATAATGTCTGTTGGTCCTCTGCTTTCTGTTGTGTATTGCTGTTGCATTGTCTTTTTTTAAAAAAAGATCTTGATCTTTAAAAACAGATTTTAAAGCTGCTTTTGAATAATGTAATTTTTGAGCTAGAAAACAGATATTTTGCAGGGTAGTACATGGTAGGCTTGTTTGGTGAAGATTAGGTAGCTTGGGAATTAGCACGCCATGGCAGACAAAGCTGCCCACTTCCATTTTCTTCTTTATTTTCTCCACCACTAAGGTATTGCTTGGCTTTACACAAACACATTTTCTACATGGAAGCCAACTTGTGTATACTTAACTGCATGAGCTACACATATGCTTTCTTGCATGTTGCAAACAGGCGTGCACATCTTTGCCGCTTGGGCATAGGACAGGAAGACACTGTGGCTTTGCCCCAGCAGGACCAGCTCTAGCATTAGGCAGAAGGTGCCAGCTCTCAGATTTTACAAAAAGCAGATAATACTTTAATATTATTTTCTGCCAAGGATAGAAATAGATGCCGCAGGATTTTCTGCCTGGTGTGCCAAAAAAACGCGGCTGGTGAAGGCTTCTGGGGGTTTTAGTCCAAGAACACCAGGGACCCGAGTTTGGATTTAAGTACCGTACTATGCGTATGAAAGGAGTGTAGTGGAGAAAGGAGTTGCAGGATCAAGGCTCCAGGATTTTCTGGGTAGCAGGGATTGTGACATCATCTGCCACCCTGCTCGAGTTTCTTTCCACCATCGGAACTTAACTGCTATCCTCATAACAGCTGAGACGGAAATTGATTTTCCTAGGGACTGACTTTCCCCCAAACAGTATATTACAAACGATCCCCACTGCCTCATAGCACAGTGGTTTAGGGCTTTGTATGCCAACACCATCACCTTGAAACTGGCACGGAAACAGATAGGTAACCAGTGCAGGGTAGCCAGAGCAGGGGAAATATAGTGATATTTCTTCACTCCACTCAATAGTCTGGGCCTGCTGAAGTTTCTTCTTAGGCAGCCTCATACAGAGCGCATTACAGTGGTGCCCCGCATGACGACGATAATCCGTCCCATTGAAATCGCTGTTTAGCGAAATTGTCATGCGAAAACCCTTTCCCCATTGAAATGCATTGAAACCCGATTTAATGTGTTCCAATGGGGAAAATACCTCATCGTCTAGCAAAGATCGCCCATAGGGAAGCCATTTTGCAAGCACCGATCAGCTGCAAAAATGGCTGCCCTGCGAAGCATAGGTCCAGAAAACACAGGGCAGCCATTTTGCGAAGCCGACGGTCACCGGAAAATCGTTGTCTTGCGAACAAATGGTTCACGAAGCACGGACCTAATCAATGTCCAGCGAAAATCCCCCATAGGAATGACTGTTTTGCAAATCGCAAAATCAAGGCAGTGTGATGCAGCTGGGCAATCTGCCTCAAATGAAAATAGGCAAAGTGGACCACAGATGCTATCTGGGACTCTGATGATAGCAATGGATCCAGAAGTACACCCAAGCTGCAAACCTCGTCCTTAGAGAGTGGCCTCCCCAAAGGAGAGGGAGGCCCTCAAGCTGCAGACACTAGGGGCACCCACCGATGGGACTTCCATCTTATTCGGATTCAGCCTCTGCCTATTATCCCTCATCCGCCCCAGCAGGCATCCAGGCAGCGCTCAAGGGACTGGATGGCATTCTCTGCAGAGGAATGGAAGGAGAGATAGGTGCTTATTTCACATAATGACTGCAATCCAGTAGTAAGTTGCAACCAGGTATCTGAATCAGCGAGGAGTCAGTAAGTCTACTCCAGTTGTCACTTACTACTGGATTTCAGCCAATCAGGGTCCTGATGATGGCAATTTTAATTGTATTTTAATTGTATTTTAATTATTTTATTTTTATTGTATTGAATTTTAATTATTGTAAGCCGCCCAGAGACCTCTGGGTAGAGTGGGCGGCATATAAATTCAATAAATAAATAAATAAATAAATAAATAACTGCATAGGCTTACCTGTGTTTTATAGAAACCTGGCCACCTGCCCTTCCTTGAATAAGCCTCTTGCAAAGTTTACACCTGAACTCTAAAATCTACATAGAGGTGTGTGTTCTGCCAAGTTTATGTACAGGCGAGCTAGGTTAGACCTTGGGGGCCTTTTAGATGACGAGATCCTCCGCAGAGTTTTAAAAACAAGATGTCAAGCTTGATGTAATGTTTAAAGTAAGGAGGCGTTTTCGGTCACGCTCTGCCTTATTTTAAGCATGCCCTGTGTGTGCCTCTTGATTTCCACTGGGCACAGCCCTTCTCCGGTTGAGGCAAGCATACCCAGGACCTTACACGTGACGGCCGGTGGAAGAAGGTAACGTGGGAATCGGCCCTTTAGTGGACAATTTGTTTGGAAAGGGACTTCTCCCGTTGCCAGCGGGCCCACCGGCGCGTCCCAGCGCTAGGGGGCTCCCGGCGCCCTCTCCTTTCCCGAAGCCGGCCCTTTTGCGCGTAACGATGCCAGCCTTCCGCTAGGGCGCTGCTTGGCCGCGGCCTCTCGGCTCCGCCGCTCGTTCGCCCTCGCTCGCTCGCGAGCACAAGGCGATCGAGTGTCTCGCCGTCAGGCCAGCGCCGGGCAGTCGGGGCGGCTTCGAGACACGAGAGAGGAGCGAAACGGGAGCAAGCTCCAGACAAGGGGAGCGGGTGGGGGGAAAGGGCGGGTGGGGGGAGGCGGCATCATCCTCCCCCACCATCCTGACGATCGGTCGCGTGAGAGTGCCCTGGAAGGAAAAAAAAGAAGAAGAAGAGGTGGAGGAGAGGGCACCCTCTCCAAGATCCCCAGGCTGGGAGCGATGGAATATACAACCAACTTCGCCGGATTAGGCCGGTCCGGAGGCAGCGAGCGGAGAGTTTGCAAGTTTCAGGATCGTGCGTAATTGACTCTCGACGGAGTTGTGATTACGGAGCCTCGTCTCTCTCTCTCTCTCTCTCTCTCTCTCTCTCTGCGTGCGTTTCGAGGCGCTGCGCTGCGCTTCTGAACAAGCAAGGGTGCTGAACGATTTCTTTGCGTTTTTTATTTACACGGGAAAGGAGCGACGCTTAAAGGTACAGGTTTGGGTTTGGGGGTCCCCCCTCCTTTTTTTTTTTCCTGGCTGCTTCTCAATCCCGGGTTTGAATTCCACTGGAGACTCGTCGATCCGAAGGACGCTTTAATGACACGGTTGAAGCCGTCAAGAAGATCCCTCTAGTTTAAGGAATTTATTCTTTTTCTTTCAAAGGGAGCTGCTATTTAAACGAGTTTCCCGCGAACCTGGTCACAAGGAAGAGAACAGGGGGGGGGGCCGGGGGGGCGGGCGGGGGAAGGGAGAGAGCGCTTTTAAACTCTTTTAAGAATCGCCTTCCCACTTCGCTCCTGCTTCTCTAGAGTCGCCCGCAGAGTTGCTAACAACTCTTTTCCCACGGGAAAAAAATCACGCATCTCTACGCACCCGGATTCTCAAAAATCATTTGCCTGCCCGATTTATTTTAGCCAGCCTGGTAAGAGAAGGAAGACGCGTTTAATTCTTTGAAAGTCAACTTTCCCTCCGGCTAGCCCCTCTTTTTAAAAGCATCTCTCAACTTTTTCAATCATTGGCAATTTTTTAAAAAAAAAACTATTTCTTTGAAGTCTTGTTTTTAACCCCTGCCGTACGAAAAATCGGAGTCATCAGTCACCGATAGAGACCTCTAGATACAGCCCGCTCTCATTTGTTACCCCCTTCCTTGCTTTTTTAAATCTCTGTCCCTGGTCGATGCCCAATGGCTCCTGCTGGCCAGTCGCTTCCCATTCCGATCTGTTGCATTCGTCTTTTTCTCTCTCCTGGTGTTTTGTTTTGTTTTCCTCCTCCTCCAGCCAATTCTTTAGAAAGGATGGTGGTCGTTTTCTCTAGTCCCTCGTACTAAATCCGTCAGAGCCTCCTCTCCCGGCTGCCAGAGAGCATAATAATTCAAAAGAGGGAGGGGACAGATTCCTCGCTGCCCTGAAGGGGAGGAAGAAAGAAAGAAAGAAAGAAAGAAAGAAAGAAAGAAAGAAAGAAAGAAAGAAAGAAAGAAAGAAAGAAAGAAAGAAAGATCAAAGAGACAATCTCCACTTTGCCAAAAGAAAAAAAATAAGAAATCGGAGGAAAAGAAGGACGGAAATCACGAACCGGAGCAGCCGCTTGGGCCACCGAGATGGGGGACACGGCTCCCCCGCAAGCCCCGGGTCTCCTGGGAGGAGGAGGAGGAGGAGGAGGAGGCGGCACGGGCGGCGGCAGCGCGGCGGCCGTAGCCCCGGCCACGCCGCGGGTCCACAGCGCGATCGTGGAGCGGCTGCGAGCGCGCATCGCTATCTGCCGCCAGCATCACTTGAGCTGCGCGGGGCGCTACGAGCGCGGGCGGGCGGAGAGCTCGGATCGGGAGCGCGAGAGCACGTTGCAGCTGCTCCACCTCGTCCAGCACGGGCAGGCGGCGCGGAAGGGCTGCAAGCACAGCAAGGCGGCGGCGGCGGCCAGCAGCGGCCACGGCGCCTCGGCGGCGGCTTCGGCCAACGCTGCAGCGCCCCCTCCGGCGGACTACTATCCCCAGCCCTTGCTCAGCAACGGAGCGCCTGGGGCCAGGAATGGCATCAATGGGGAGCAGCAGCAGCAGCAGCAGCAGCAGCAGAGCGCCGGCGGGGAGCAGAGGAACTCGGCTCTCATTGCGGTGAGTGTCCTCTCGGCCCTTTACTCTTTCTTGTCGTGGTCCTGATTTCCAGAGGCTGAAAAAAAATATGTTTTGTTTTGTTTTTTTTAAATCAGGTCCCAGAATCCTCCCACCTTTCTAGGGGATTCTGGGAATTGTAGTCTGCAAATGGGCTCGCATTTATTTCTCTTGCTGCACCCCACAAGGAAGCTTTTCTTCTCGAAAGGGGTACCCAGGAGCCACAGGAAAAAGAGGGGAGATTTCAAAGAGAGAGAAGGAGATTTTGGACCCAATACTGATTTTTAGCAACTTATCTAATGGTTGTTGTGGGTTTTTCGGGCTCTTTGGCCGTATTCTGAAGGTTGTTCTTCCTAACGTTTCACCAGTCTCTGTGGTTGGCATCTTCAGAGGACAGCACTCTGTGCTTTGGCGTAGGCTGTCCTCTGAAGATGCCCGCCACAGGGACCGGTGAAACGTTAGGAAGAACAACCTTCAGAACACGGCCAAAGAGCCTGAAAAACCCACAACAGCCTTTAAAAATATAATTGGCCCTATCCCTATGCCTTTCACAGCAGCTGGCATGTTTCAGTGGTCACCTTAATGAATGAGGCATAGCGTTAGTACCATTCAAATGACAGGCAACCTTTTAGGAACTCTGCGCACATCACTGTCCCCTGTGTTTAGTCCCAGGGCAGTTCAATAGCATGTGCTGTCCAGCCAACATTCCTTAAGATTCATCGGCTCTACTTCCAAATCATCTTCTGTCTTGAGTTCCCCCCACGACTGAATCACTCTTGACTTATTTGCAGCAAAGATTTGGGAATTTGTGGCCTGCTAGCTACAGGGCTGTTACAATTTTGCTGCTTCTCCTAGTCTGCTCATGTCAGTTGGGGCTGGTGGCCACGGGAATACCAAGTCAGAAGGGCATCTGAAGGCTGAACAGGCTTGTGATCACGGATTGATAGATCTGTATACTTTTTTAAAGGGTTTCTAACTCTTCCCGCCCCTCCCTCTGTGATACCATCACCTGCCTGGCTGACAGCAATGCCATAGGTATACTTTCCAGCAGTAGGAAGGTTAAGGGTTCATCTCTGCCAGCATCTTGCTATTGAGAGTAACCAATCAGATGCCTTTCAGAAGAGGATGTTTCCCAAATTATCAATCACACCTTATCAGTCTCTCTCTTTGATAGCAACATCAAAATGCGCCTAGCACTTTATAAGCACTTGGTAGGTCTCTGCCCTGAGAACCTTACACTGTCCTAAAGCATACTGGGAGGCTGATAGACGAGAAGGAAATGGGTTGACCCTTATTTATCTAAAGAATGTTTGTCTTGGTTCTTTGCCCCAAAAGGCCTGCAGAGGGTTGTATCTTATTGCCCGTTCCAGCTGAAGTAAACCCACTGAACCCATTGCTAAATGGTAAATTAACATCTGTGTAAATTGCATCAAACCAATGGGTCTACTCTAATTGGAACTAGCACTAGAATACTGGCCAGAGTGAGTTAAAGGTCATTTTAAAGTCTAGAAACTCCTGGCTCACAGGCTTGCAGTGGAAAAAAGCATGACACCGAGGAAAAGGGATTGGGAGGTAGGAAGAAGAAACGCCAAACACTCCTTACGAAGCTCTTAATAGGCACGTGAAGTGGAATATGGCTCAAGAGAAGAAGCCGCCCAAAGCTGATAGCTTCCGCAAGCCAAATTCTGGAAACGTCCTTTCTCAAAGGTTGCATCTGGCTAGCTACTTTCAGGAATCAGGATACTGGCCTGGATGAACCCTTAGCCTCCCTGATGCTGAAAAGTACAGCTATTGCGTTGATGTTAACCAGGCAAGTGCTGGTGGCACACACACAAGATATACTGTATACAGATCTGTATAGCAAGCTTGTAGTCCTTCTGAACTGGGACCCTCTTGATGCCTATCAGACCCAGCCAACATGGGCTGTCAGAGAAGAGAAAGGAAATTGTAATCCCCCTGTATCTAGCAGGCCACAGATTTTCCACCCTGGCTGTAAATAAGTCGGAGTAATTCAGCAGTTGGGGGAAGATCTGGCAGCTCATTAAGTAGAGCCGATGAGCCTTAAGAGGGGTTGGCTGGACAGCAGGTGCAATAGAACTGGGACTAAGCACAGGGGACAGTGGTGTGCAGCAAGTTCTTGTCATTCCCCAAGAACTACCATCTAACCCAGGGGCTTTCAACCCCTGGATTTCCAGACAGTTTGGACTCCGAGAATCCTTGAGTGATGGTCATCCTGGCTGGGACTTTTGGGAGAGGAGGTCCAGAACTTCTGGAGCATCGATGGTTGAGAACTAGGTCTGTTATCTATTTGTATCCTGTAAAAATCCTTGTGGCCCTCTTGTTCATGCTCCTCTTCATCAAGGTGGGTGTTTCATGCCACCAATAATTAGGATGATGTTTTTTTCCTCCTGAGGCTGTAGCAGTACCAGGCTTATACAGTAGTTTGTGGGACAATGTTTATTAAAAGAAAGAGGTTTGGCATTTTGACTCTCAGTCCATAAATGTGTACATGGAAAGCATCTCCTGTAGCTCTTTACTTGACCTATCTGAGTAGTCTAACATTCTTTACTAGTTTGGGGCTACTGATAAAGGGCAGGAAACATGCTTTCCAGAAAATAACGGTGCAAAGTTGTGGATTAGGTAGTGCCACTGGATTAAGGCAACATATTACTGTGGTGACTTTAGCTCCTGAATTTGCCCCTTGCAAAATCATCATCCTCTCCAGCAGTTACTTTTAGGACAGACATATAGAATGACTTGGCGAAGTTATCATAATTGCAGAGCAGCAGTATGATGGTCTTCGGTGGACACTTTGCTATGGAAGGCTTCAGCATAGCATTATCCTCTTCTCAAAAGGAAGTTTCTGAGTTCTGTTCTCCTTAAAGGTCTCCTGATGTATTTTCCAGAAATTAGCAGAATATGGTCATGGTTTAGGTGGTGCCACTAGCACAGCAGGTGCGGTCCAAAGGTAGGATCCAGTTGGTTCTGGCATGTGGCAACTCTTTTGGAAAGGGAGAGTGGTATATTGAATGTGTAGCTTATATGGCATTTAAAGTGATCACAGGGATGAATTTGGAAAAATGCTTTATATTCTGAGGATCGTTTACATCCAGCTACCGGCTGTCTGTGTTGTGTATCTCAAACATCTAAAATTGGTTGTAGGGGAGCCTGAGAGAGGTTGTGCCAGCTCTGGGAGGTGCTCCCCTGCCCTATTTGGCAAAAGGCGTGTATGGGAAACATTGATTTGGATCCCTATTGGTGTGGGGTGAGGAGTGATGTAGTGGAGAAGCCTAGGCTGGCAGGATCACATGAACAAGATGTTTTGCATAGCAGGACCATGAGGAAAATTGCCATCTGTCCACTTCCCTCCTTCCCCTGTTCCTCTAAACTTACCCTCCAGTCCTCAGAGGAGCTGGAGGGGGAATGGATTTTCTTAGCTACAGTTGTGAGTTTTGCCTTTTATTATCCAAGACAGTTTTGAATTGGCATGGTCTTGAACAGCAATCAAGATGTGTGCACCTTGCAAAAGACCTGCTCTTGGGAGAGACAGAACACTCATGGAACCTGATTGATAACGATAACCATAAGTCTTGTTAGTGTGACTTCAACAGGCGCTTGAGTCTCAGGGCTTGAGTGTCAAACAAGTTCATGATATAGTCAGCTATATGTCATACATTTTGTACTCAGTTCTTACAACTGCAAGATGTGGCTTAAACACAGTGTTCTAGATAAGCAGTGTTGTAGTTTATAAAGATATAAGGAGCAGCAGGAATATTATTATTACTCCAGTACTTAGTGTTTTCTCAGTTGAATCGAGCGTAACGGTAGAGTCACAGAGACCTAAAGAAGCATAAAACAAGTATTTGGGGAATTGATTTCATGGTAAACATGGTTTAATGGAAAATGCTTTTCAAGCTAAAACAACATTCAGGCTCCCTTCCTTAAGAAAAAAGAAGATGCTTTTAAGTAGACAGATCCTTCATTAGTGACTGGAATTCAATTGTTTTGCTGGCATGACAGTGCATATAAAAATTGTTCCATAAGGAATTAGGTTGCCTGGCTCTCGGGGACTGGGACTTGCAATTATATTATTTCAGATTTATTTCCTGCTTGGAATTAAATGTCTTACCAACAATCGAAAGCAGCTGAAGTCAGTGCAAGCTCTCCAGGGGCTGAAGTAACTGACTTAGACATACCCTGTTTTCCTGAAAATAAGCCCTAACCTGAAAATAAGCCCTAGTATGAATTTTCAGGATGCTCGTAATATAAGCCCTACCCCCCCAAAAAAGCCCCAGTTAAGTGAAAGCCCGCCCTCCACCATTGTGCAGCAACCAGAAGATGACATGACTGTATTTGAATAAATTGTCGATTGTTGTACATGAAAAAAAATAAAACATCCCCTGGAAATAAGCCCTAATGTGTTTTTTGGAGCAAAAATTAATATTCATTTTCAGGGAAACATGGTACTTGTCAGATTGTTCCAAGGCTGTGCGGTTAGGATGCTTTTCAGCCCATCAGTATTCATTTAATGTGATATGTAAACAGGCAGGAATAGGTGGTGTGCCCAACAGAATGAAATAATAATACTACAGTACTTGATATTAATTTGGTGCATTTCTGAAGTTTAAAGCATTTTATATACCTTATCTCAGAAATCCTTGCAACAGTCCAGTAAACTGTGCCAATATTATTCACCCAGATTGCAGACATAAAGGTGAGAATAAGCTAGAGCTTTACAACAGAGAACTGGAAAGGGATCTCTAGTAAATTCATACCTACAACAAAATTTAAGCCACATGATTAGCCATTGTCTTACCTGTGTTTACAAAGCCTTATTTCCCATTCATTTTGGTGGGATTAACTCTCAAGTATATGCCTCCAATTCTGTGTAATTTTGTAGCAGAGAGAGTTTTCAGCTCATTCAGTATGTATGGCAAATGAGTAATGTTGTTTAATATAGTTGCGCTGAACAGATGTTTCTTAGAAGGCCGGGGGAGGGGGAAATACTTGAGGTTTCCAATTTTTGAAACGGACCGTAAATGTGTTTTGCTATTGCCCTAGGACATGTTGGGTGAACTTTCAAGGACTGCTCAGACAATGACACGTTGCAAATGAACGGCAGCTGGAAATAGGTCTTGATTCGTTCTGTGCAATGGAGCATAAAACAAGAACAATAAATCTGCAACAATCATAATGAAATTGAGCAAAAATGGTATAACTCTCTTAATTATAGGGCATATTATGAAGGGCAGTAAAACAGCAAATATAATAATGCCAATATCCAAATCTGTGGTGCAATCATACTTGGAATATACAGCATGCATTTCTGAATGCTCCCCTTTGAAAAGAATGTGATAGAGCTGGAAGAGGTGAAGCAAAGGGCAAAAGTCCCCCATAATGACCTTCAGGACTTTCTAGTTTAGGGGAAAGTGAGTAATGGGAGGGCATGATCAAGGTGTATAAGGGCAGAATTTCTTTAGAGTCACTTGAGTCTTGTTGGTCAAAATGCCAATCATACAAGCTATGGGCACTATTTTGCAGGTTGCAGGTTTGCGTGCTCAGTCACAGTCCGGATGCACAATCAATCATGCAACCAGTCCTATTAGTTTTGATATGATCAGAGATAGTGGTGACTGCCAACTTAGATGTTTTGAAAGAGGATTCAACAGGCTAGTGGAAGATCAGGCTGTCATAGCTGTTTGTTACCACAAGTATCAGAGGCAATACTGTTTCCTCGGCAGTGCCAGTAAGGAAGGCTCTATTGGAGTTAAGACTTGCATGTGGGCTTCCCAAAGGCAATTGGTCGGCCAGTGTAGAAACCAAATATTGCACTACCTCGTGCTTTGGTCTGCTCCAGTGGGGCTCCTCTTACATTCTTACTGTCCAACGAGACATTTTTCTTAATCATCAACCGGAACAGAAACAACTAAAGAGCATGAAATGAAACGGAACAAATTAAGGACTGCATGTGTGTCACAGAGGTCAACAGACTCATCTGTGAATCTTTAAATGCTCTTCCAGGTGGGGCAAAAGTTCCACATACTTTCTTGGTCCTGTTTTTCCCCAGTTTGTCCTGAATGAGTGCGGAGCTTACCAGGATTTGCATCCAAACTAAACTTTAAAAAGCCATGTGCTTAGAAACTGCTTCTCTTCAAGAATATCATTAATTGAAATGCACTTTTCTGCTGGAGCTTCATTCTTTATATTTTATTATATATGATAATATGATGGTGTGCTCATTAAAAGCTTCTGGTTGGGATGGTATAATAGTGTGTTAATTAAAAACCTCGGATTGGGATGCTCTGGTGGAAAAGTGAACTTTATAAGAAGCACCAGAGCACTAAACTCTAGTCCCCCGGAACAAACACCAAAACAAAATAAACTAACTATTTAGGAGGACAAAAAAAAACCGACTGAAGCAGAGGAGGAAGAGAATATGAACTGAATCCACCCAGACAAGCCATGCATCATGTACATGGTGGAGAAGATATCAAAACTCAAAGTGCAGAACCTGAAGCTTCTGCAAGAACAAATTCTATATCTGAATAAATCCCTAAACCTCATATTAATGATCACAGGAAGATGCCTTATAACATGCAGAGCTTAGAAAATTGTTTTGACTACAATTCCCAGTGTAAATACACAACTTTACTAAGATCTGGTACTGAACCTATCAGCCCATCTGTCTCCATATTGTCTACTCTGGTAGTGACTCTCCACAATCTCCCACTGATTTCTGGCAGCTGCACCTGGCCTCTTTAAATGTGCATGGCAGACCCAAAGACTCGAACTCAGACCCAGAAACACAGGATTCAAACTCAGGACTTGGGCCTGAAGACTTGCCAACATCTCTGAGTGTATCTCAGCCCATTCTCCATATGAATGAATTCTCTTAATCTCTACCTCACTTCTCATGCAGTCTTGGGGGCTTAGCCTCTGCTGCTTCCAGAACTGAGAAAAGCAAAGAGGAATATGAGGAGAGAATGAAAAAGAAAAGCAGGTTTGGGGCATCAAAGAATGAGACCTCGGGGGGGGGGGCAGGATCAAAGGCAGGAATAAATATCTTCTCACACTTTGCAAATTTCATAATTTGAAGCCTTTGGTATCCTTTAACAGTTTACACAGGTGCAGTGTTCCCGCTCTTGGGAGATTGGTCTCATGCCAGCACATGCAAATGGTTTCATAGGAGTGCCAAAATCTTTCACATGGACAACGCTCAAGAAGGGTATCATTCCACTAACATTTTTTTTATTTCAGTGTCACATGAAGAGCGTTTCAGCTGCAGGAATAATCATGATCAAGCCCTGTGTTGCTGAAAACCTAAGGAGCCCATCTTAGGATCGCTGCAAGATGGCTTAACAGGCATGGGATTTGGGGGAGTTTTTGAACTATAATTCTTCATTCTGGGAGTTCCACCAAACAGACCCACATTTACCGACAACTCAGTGTGGCTCACCTGGAGAAAAGGCCTAGCACCGGCCTAACTCCTTGTGCAAAAAGGAGACTGTCCTGTTGCTATTTAGGAGACTCCCTTCTGAACAGAAAGCTAGACTGCTGAGAGACTTGGGCTCACCACAGTGTTGCACCACATCAGCGCCATAAAGCCAAGAGGCATAATGGCCAGTTAACCAAATTCTACCTGGATTCTGGGCGCATTTACTTTGTTCCCCCTCAAGACCATTCCTATAATCAGCTGACCCAGAAGCCAGCTGTGTTCTCAACTCTTACTTCCCTTTGATCTCAGATTTGGGTTTGAACCTTGGAAAATGGGGATGATTTGACAATCCTATTGGCTAAATCTGCTGAGAGTGGTAGGTAATAATAATATTTTAAAAATGCTTCTAGAACAAGTTGCCCCTCCATCCTGCCATCCAGTAAGGATTTGGAACCCAGTAAGGTCAACCTATGACGTCCATGTTCCCCACTGTGTCATGATATTCACTGGGTGGCCTAGGGTGAGCCACACAAATAGTATAGAGGAGCCAGGAGCCAACCGGAAGAAAGGTGGGATTTAAATTAAACAAATAGCCACATATGCTAACAATTTATTGGATTGAAAGGTTAATGGATAAAGAAGCACAAAAGGAAGTGAGTAAAGGCCATGAAATTAGGAAAGACACAAGGTGCAGAAAATAATAATATTTTGGTGACATAATGAGAAACAAAAAGTGTGGGTTGTCACAACTGATTCTTCATAGTAAAGGAAATGAGAAATAAAACACAGGAAAGAAAAGACTGGATTGGATACAACACAAAAACATTGTTTAGAGCTGAGACATACGAAGTCAGTATAACCATGGTGATGCCAAACCTCAAGTAGAAGAAGAACAAGAAGAATACTGTTGGATTTTTGCAACCTTGCAAGCTGCCTTTTTAGTAGGTTGGGCTGGGATGAACCTTTCTGGGCTGAGGTGAGTGTCATTCTGTTCAGTACTAACCAATAGTTCCCTCCTGCCTCTGAATTTAAAGAGAGCTCCGCCTCTCTGCTCATTGCTTTTTCCCTCTCTGTAGTATGTTAGAGGCTATGAGTCAGTTAAAGTCTGTTACTGAAAGCAGTCATGTTTGTCAGTTTGTTGTTTGATTTCTTCAAAACTGTAAGTAAAGAAAATGGTCTTCATTCTTTCTCCCACTCATGTCTCAGAGTGAGTTATTGAGACTGTAAGTGCCAGTTAATGAGGGGAAAGAGGGTGGGCTGCTCTGGAAAACTTGAAGCTATTTTGCTCTGTGAATCTCTTCACCTCTGCTGCACAGCTAGAGGAACTTAACCAAAATTCAGAACTCTGTAACAAATACGTAGACTTGTAGCCCTAGAGATGTTGTTCAACTCCAGCTTCCATTATTCACAGCCAGTGGCCATGTTTGTTGCGGCCGATAGAAGTTTGAGTCAATAGGCTTCTGGAGAGCAAGAGGTTCCCCACCCCACAACCTCCACCTTTCATGCATGTGTGTGTGTGTGTTTTGTGTTAGAAACAGATGAATTTGCTCTAAATGCAGGACTCAAATCCACGCTATCCAGTTCAGGATAGAATTAAAGTATTCAGAAATATTCAGACATTTGCTGACATTTATGGGCATTTCTTGTTTGTATTTTGTGGGTATCAAAACCAGACGAGTGCTTAAAAACAAGGCTGCCTTAATTCACAATTTTGCTCTTAAAAAAAAAAGCAGCATAAGAACACATTGCAGACAGATCTGGTCACCACTTGCTAAAAGAGGCTAGGTTGATGCCATGAGGCAGATCGCCAAGTAGAAACAAATCTGTCCATGTCTGGGCTCCAGAAATTGCAGTTTCTTTCTTAATTGACTTCTGAAACCATGCTACTCTGATCGTTGCAGTAAATAAGCATGCCCAAGCTCTTGTGTGTGCGTGTTTGTGTGTGTGCTTGTGTGTCCCCTATTTCAGAAAACTTTTACAGTGCATAATATTTACCCAGCAGACTACTTTAATTTGCTCAGAGCTATTTTTGTCTACCCCACAAATATGTGTGTAAAATGCCTTATGAAAAGTAGCCACTGTGTTATACATAAGGGAGAAAGATTTCAAAGCTCAAATACCGTCACTTGCAACATTTAGGCTAAAACTCACCAGGAGCTCCCTAGTTTGGTTGCAAGACTGACAGCAGAGAGTAAACTAATATGGAATACTATTTCCCTTAGTGATAGGCAATTTCAAGCTACACAATTCAGTGTGCTGTGTCTAATCTTGTACAGCTCCCCAGAGACAGGTGGTCAGGCAACCCTTTCCATACATTTACCGAAGGTTTGCTTGGGAAAGTTCATTCATGGACGTGTCCTGAAACCGGAGATATGACAACATGTGTATCTAGACTACAACTCCCAGAATCCCCAAGCAGCCTGCTTATCAGCTGGCTGGGGGATTTGGGGAATTATAGTCCGTTTTCCTCAGCTGCCTCTGAAATGCCAGCAGGGGTGTACATTTTGCCGGGAAAGGGCTAAATTCGAGGAGTGGATTTCCCTTTGCTCTTCATTTTTGTTAAGATTTTTTTTTTTCATAAAAATGATGGAAATAGATATTTGTAAAAACTTGTGAAAGACAGTAAAACGGATAGATTTTGAGGCAGATGGCATGGAGTCCATACCCTGTAAATAGCTGTCTTTGAATCCTACTTTATTACTCAAGTATTTGTAGTACAGAAGTAGAGTCGCTCTCTTTGTTTTCCCCTGTGACAGCAGCTCATATGGTTAATCCTAACCATAGCCCTCTCTCTGTCCGGGAATAACAGTACCTGTCGAATTTGGCCATTTGGAAATGGTAGATGATTCAGTTCCCTTAATTTTTTAAAAAATGAGTACTTTTTATCACATCTGCAATGTTTCCTTTCCATTGGTGTAATTTTGCCATAGATCATCAATATTTCAATTTTTCTGTGGTTTAACAATAGTGGCATCAACACAGAACTTTTGTCCTGCCTAAATTAGGTAGATGAAATCAGACGTGGGAAGCGTTTGGGTTTGGGATTAGAACATGTTTGCTGTGGGATTCTAGGGAATGCCATTCAAAAACAAAGTTTTCTTATCTGTGGCTGAAGTCAAGAATGTTTCTGGGTTGGTGTTTTTAAAAAAGTAGATTTATATGTTAGCAGATTAATACATCAGCTCTTGTTCTGATTTGGAAAGCAAGCACTAGAAAACAAGTTCTAAAAGCAAATATTTTGTTTCACAGTGCTGGGCCCTCCTTTGTAAGCCACTAAACTAACTGCACCTTGTTTTTGCATTTTAGTAGAAAATTAAGTAAATCCAGCAAACCTAGAAGTTGCCGATTCCTGCCTTTAGGGCAGTATCAGCCAGCCTCTTGTGCTTTGCATAAACTCTTAAGTAGGGTGAACAGCTCTGATTGCACTGTGGTGGTCTCACCTCTTGTCAATTCATGTAGGGAAAAAGCAGCAATTCAATGTGAGAGAGGCCAAAATATCCAAAAAGCTTGGAAGTAACTTCTTAAAAATGAGTTACTTATAATTAATTAATTCATCCAAACAAAAGAACGACTACACTACTTTACAGTTTTAATCTGACAGCCAGAATTCTGTTGGGTAGTTTTGCTAGCACAAAAGCAGTGGTGTAAATTACACTGGCAGGTTGGTGCTAATTAATGAGCTGCTGCCCTTGTCATGCACAAAATGAGGTATCTGGTTCACAACAAGGGGTGCAAGCAGTTACTTGTACACCAGCAGCAATTCACTACTGCAAGTTATGCCATTACAGTAGTGCCTCGCTTGACGATGTTAATTCATTCCAACGAAATTGCTGTAGAGCAAAAACATCCTCAAACGAAATAAAAAACCCATTGAATCGCATTAAAACCTGGTTAATGCGTTCCAATGGGCTGAATACCTGCTCGTCCAGCGAAGATCCTCCATATGGCGGCCATTTTCAGTACCTGTAATACGAGGAATCCATCCTAGAAAACAGCGGGGGACCATTTTGAAAGCCGGCAGCCATTTTGAAACCCGACAATCAGCTGTTTGCTGATTGTCGTAAAGCGAAAAATCGGTTCCTGAAACAGATAACTGATCAATGTGAAGCGGAGTTCCCCCATTTAAAACATAGTTTTGCTATCGCAAAAGTGATCGCAAAAACGTCGACGTAATGCAGATTCATCGTAGAGCGGGGTAATCGTCCAGCGGGGCATGACTGTACACTTATACCAGTGTAACTAACCAGTAAGATTATGGCTTACAAGGGTTAACTTAAGTTTCTTTGTGGTGAAACTACAGTATTTCTTTTCCTTCTGTAGTTACAAGTATGTGTAGCCTCACTTTTTAGGTGTGCATTAGTACCACTGTTTAGCTTCTTGTAGCACTATGATTTTTTAAAGTAACAGTTGTAGTTACTTTTGAATAACAGCAAAGTAAAGAGATGGTTTTTAAAAATGCAACAGTGACTATAGCAATTATGTTTTGAGGCCTTGATCCTGGCACTGCACCCAATTATCCTTAAAAGTAACATTATGATCTCTAATATGTCACAAGTGAAAATGTAACATACTCCATCTTCATTCCCATAACAAAGAGTTTGCAACACACACAGATACATTTTACTTCTGTCTAAATTTGCTCTCCAGTTGCCAGTTTTCCACAGATTTAAAGGCCAAGAGAATGTTTGCTTTTCTGGTTAAAAATATAGTCGGCGGGGAGAGGGGTGTAATTGTCTTACAAGAGGTCATCCACAGTTCAAAATATACTTATGCAGCAATTTCGTGTGCAAATTGGTGAGCTGTGCACTCCGCAGGTGCTTCGGTGTTCCTTAAACCCATGCATATGTACCAGAAACAAGGTGAATTGACTTATCATTCCACCACTGGGGTTGGGACTGCACAAATGTTTTGTTTAAGCAGTAGACCGATCGCCACAGGAGACCAGGAGCTGCAAGTGTGCGGGACAGCTAGTGGAGGATGGCTGGCACATGCTCTAGAAGCATTGGGACAGAATTAAAACAGTGGCTTTCAACAGCAGTTATACAGCCTTCCCCCATCCCCATGCTAGTTTCAAGCAGACCTTGAAAAAGTTACTTCTTGGGACTACAACGTCCAGTGCTCACATCCAGCATGAGTGGTTTTTTTTCAAGTCTATGTCTCAAGTAGTGGTGGAATAACACCTAACCTCTGACAGTCTCCGGATCCTACATGTTCTTCCCTCTTTTGTTTCATGACCCATTGCAAGAATGTACAGATTTTTCCCCACACTCCTGCAACCTGTAGCTACTTCAAAGCATTTGTCTAATGTGTGCATTTTTTTTATTTATGGTCTTTACCTGGTGTGTGCATTGACGTATTTTATCTTATTTTCGCACACACCCATTGCCAAAAGCGGGTTTGTGTGTAATTCCCCCACCCAACAACACAGTAGCTACCTGCATTTTAAAGTGTGTGTAGCGTGTTATATCCACACTTTGTTTCTCTGAAGCAACCTGTAAGCCAATTCAGTTTGCAAAATTCTTTGATGTAAAGTATATCTCTTCTCCCAGCAAGTCTGTTAGAAAGTGAAAATGTTACTTCTGTCAAGACTGTTCTTATCTCAGAGTTTTCTAGTCCACCTCTAGTCTGAAGGTGAGGGGAAACAGAGTCCAGTGAATGCAGCTTTCACCATTGCCTGGGAAGGGGATAACTTTGTTGACTTCTCTTCTGTTGTGCAATGGGAAATGGGGTCTTCTCTGGCTCCATAGGCTTCAAAATGAAATAGCACCAAGTAGAGTGGCTACAGCTTATAGGCTGAAACTATTTTATTTATTTATATATTCTATTTATATCCCACCTATTTGGTCTTGCGACCACTCTGTATTTTTCTGTGTATAAGACGCTCCCATGTATAAGACGCTCCCACTTTTCTAATCCAAAATTAAGAAATCTAAGTGGGTTTTAGCAAGTGTAGGGGGAAAGGGATCAAAGTGCTGCAGGATCGCTTTGATCCCTGCTTTCCCCTACATTTGTTTTTGTTCTCTCCTCAGCTTACTTCCATGTATAAGACGACCCTCAATTTTTAGTCTAAAGATTTTAGACAAAAGTATAGATGAGAAAAATACGGTATAATATAATATCTTAGAACTGCAGCACAGGAAGGGACTCTATGGATCATCGAGTCCAGCCCACGTCAGGAGGCCCAATGGGGAACCGAACTTCCAACCTCAAGCTCCACAGCCAGAGACCTAAACCACTGAGTTACAGAGGTTGCTTTGTTGACTGGAATGAAATTGAATGGAACCACTGCTGCCAACCAGGCTGGGTGGTTTTTCAGCTCACCCAGAATCCTAGTGACATGCATCATAAGCACACTCTGAAAACACATCCTAGAATCCTCTCTAACACGTATGGATTCTGTAACAAGGTGGACAAGGTGCTCCTCATTGGGTGAATTCATATAAAAGCAAGTGTTGAGGATGGGAAGGTTGACCTTCTCTCCCCTGCACGGTCCCTTCTTTGCCATAAAACTGGACATTTCTCCTTTCCCCAGGCAGCCTCTAGTAGCTGACTCAGGCTGACCTCCGGAGTCTCATCCGTCCCTCCTGTTTTTCCAGCCCAGTTCGTTCCTTGTTTTCCCTTCTTCCTTTTGGCTTATGTCGCACAGCCTTGTAATGTTTCTGACGGCTGGGCTGATGTGAGGCTGACACAGACCTGTTGAACACATGGTTTCCACATGTTCTCCATATCTTCCCAAATAGCTTTCCTTTTACCATGTGTTCCCTTCCTGACCTTTCTGGCATTAACTTTTTTTTTTCTGTTTGCGATTTATTTTCTCTCATTGACTCTCTCTTCTTCCTGGACCTCAAAAGTGGTACCTTTTTGGAACAACAAATCTGAAAATTCCCCGGCCAAAGCTGGGCCTGTGGAGGATTCTGGGAGTTGTAGTAAAAACCAATAGCAATATTTCCAAAGTCTGGCCTTTTCTTACTCTTAGAGTCTTATTCTCTTCCTCTCTTTCCTTTTGGTAAAAGTCTTATTATTTTCTCTCAGCCTCCACGTCTCTTTCTGTGTTTCAAGTGTTTACCCAAGGATTGGTTTACAAGGGTAATTTTCCCACCAGAAAGGCAGGGCAAATAACTTTACTGCTGCTAAATCATGGGTGTAATTAAGAACTGGGAAATTAGCAATGTAACCATCGAAACAGACAAGGCTGTGATTGATTGGGCATGCTGAGACCACAATTGAAAGGAACTTCTGAGGTGGCATGGGGAGGGCCTAACATTGTATATAAGATTATCTGACAAGGATCAATTCCTGAAAATCAGGTTTTGTGGCCTCAGCTGTGTACCTTAGCATATACTTAACAAGTATGTGGAAAGTCTCAAAAGCAGCAAAATGTGTGAGGTGGGGTAGGGAGTTACATAAAAGTGGGTATTTTCTGCCTTCAAGTCTGAGGACTGGCTTGAAGTTGTTTTCCACCTTAGGGAGAATGGTGGGACCCTCCTCAGTATTGCAAAAGTTTCTAAACAAAGCTTGAAGAAGTTACCTTTGGGGGCAACTGATGCAAGAGCCCTCCTGTCAGCACAGCTAAGCCTACTGTTATCAAAAACAGTAACTTCCCCAAGCTCCATTAGTGAAATTGTGTGGACCAGGAGTGGGCAACATTTCCAGGTTCTCCTTCTAGCAGACCACCTCAATTGTTTGTACATTTATGTTTAGCAGTGTTTTTAGTGGCGAGCACTCTGCTTGTCGGTCTCAGTCTGTGAAACACATTCTGCCTGGAATGTTGTAACTTTGGGATGAAATCTAGTGCATGGATGTATTCTGAGAAAAAGTCAATGCCTCAGGTTTCAAATCTTGCATTCAACCCCCCTATCCAGCCAGTTCTTGAACTTCTTTTAGCCTGGCCTGTTGTTACCTTCTCTCAAGTGGTCTCCAAGGTACAATGACCCATAAATGATTGACTTCCAAAGTGTCCTGCCCTCAGCAACCTTGCTCATCTCCTGCAGCTTCAAGGCTGTGGCTTCTTTGATGGCACATTTGGTCTTCCTCTTTTCCTGTTGCCTCAACTTTTCCTAGCATTATTTATTTATTTATTTATTTATTTATTTATTTATTTATTTATTTATTTAATTTATATGCCGCCCACTCTACCCAAAGGTCTCTGGGCGGCTTACAACAATTAAAATTCAATGCAATAAAATAAAATGATTAAAATACAGTTAAAATACAATTAAAATACAATTAAAAAATACAATTAAAACTGCCATCATTGACACCCACAGTTAATGTTATTTCAATTAAAAGCCCCTCCAGTAAGTCCTGTCTTCTCATGATGTTCAGGCTTGGTTTGATCTAGGAAACCTTACCTAGATTTTGAAAATAAAGTGCAGCGGTACACCCCCAGGACTTTCTGATTATGACTGTGACAGCAGCCACCAACCTGGCCAAGTTTCCCTATTCCTTCTGAATTTAGCTGTAATCTTCACAGTACTTGGAAGAGAAATGGATGTTTCCAGGACCAAAGGTTACATAGGATCCCTGTTGCGATGCAAAGCATTTGAAAGTGGTTTGGTTTTGAATAGCCCGTTAAGACCCATTAGCTTATGATTTGATGCAATCTAGTTATTTGCATTTTTGGACTCTTTGTTAAGGGAGAGGGTGCTATGATTGTGATGATGAGTACCCACACTTCCAAGTTTACCACTACAGTACTGGTAAAATGAGGACAAGAATCATTCAAGCTGCTCCTCTGTGGTGTGTGTGTGGGGGGGGGGAAATGAGTTGTCTTCTGGCTGAGTAAACGGGGGGGGGGGGGAGATTTGTGTTTTCCCAACTGTGAACATACTGGGAGGAAAGTGGGGTGTAAATGTGACTGATAAATGAATGAACCTGGTTTTTGAGGATAAGGAATAATATAAAACAAAAAAATTACAATGTCCTCTTTCTGCACTGAAAGGTCAAAACAAAAGTTGGCTTTATTTCACAATATGCAGCACACTGGCTTGCTTAAATCCTCTTGCTTAGTATAGTAAGTCAGAACTAGAGTAGGTGCACTGAGTCAACTCTCCATAAGTTCCCTTGATTCAAAAGTCACAACTAGAGCAGGCCCATTGGAATCAAGGGAACCTATGGCGGAGTTGTCCCACCAAATCCCCACAGATTTAATGGGCCTCCTCTAGCTGTGACATTTAGCCAATGTTGCATATAATATTTATTTCTTACAATGTAAGTATTTCAAGGCTGAACTGAACCTCAAGATCTCATCAACCCACCCTTTTCTTTGTGTACAGAGTTGACGGAAGGTTGCAACACACATTGTAATGTAATATCTGAAATGAGATGTTCTACCCTGGTAATTTTACAGTTGCATCTCACCCTCCCTCCATGCAGCTCAAGGAAGGTGTATGTAAAGGTCACCCTATTTTATATCAAAAACCTATAGAGTACATTGAATTTTGGAAACAGTCCCTTTTTTTTTTCTTGCCTTACAGCTCCCCAGATCTCTCAGCTTGCATGGCCTGCATGGATTCTGGGAGCTGTCATCCAGAAAAGTAACCTACAACCCTTTGAGAAGCTGAATGGTTTAGGTATCTGGTTTCAGAGCCAGAGGTAGGGAGTTAGTTTGCCCACTGGGCCTCCTTGTAGAACTGGACATGATGATCCATAGGATCCCTTCCAGCTCCAAAGTTCCAAGATGATGGTGATAATTAATAGGATAAGATGCAGTAGACAGTTGGAAACCCCTACTGTAATCCTTTTGAATTGTGGTGCTGGAGGAGGTTCTTGAGAGTCCCCTGGACTGCAAGGAGAACAAACCTATCCATTCTGAAGGAAATCAACCCTGAGTGCTCACTGGAAGGACAGATCCTAAAGCTGAGGCTCCAATACTTTGGCCATCTCATGAGAAGAGAAGACTCCCTGGAAAGGACCCTGATGTTGGGAAAGTGTGAAGGCAAGATGAGAAGGAGACAACAAAGGATGAGATGGTTAGACAGTCACTGAAGCTACCAACATGAATTTGACCCAACTCTGGGAGGCAATGGAAGACAGGAGGGCCTGGCGTGCTGTGGTCCATGGGTTCACGAAGAGTCGGACACGACTAAACGACTGAACAACAGCAACAACTGTAATCCTTAAACTCACAGTGAGGTGGGGCTGCACAGGGACCCACTGAGTACAGAATTTCCTATCCCAGTAGCTGTGTGAAAGGGACCTTGAAATTCCATGACAGACCAAACAAGGAACAGAAAACAAAAACAAATAAAACAGCGCCAAAACATTTTTGCAAATCATTATAAAATCAGAATGAAAAGAGAAACAGCTGAGCTAAGATCTATATGGATGCTGGAGAGCCACTTAAAAGGATTGAGTATCAATCTTAAGTCATCATGAATGATCAAGTGAGAAATGTTGCATGGATTCCCACAGTTTGCCACTAGTGTCAGCTATGCTATTGTTACCTTGTGGACAGAAATTACCGTATTTACAGCCTGATAACTTAATTCATTAGTTACTGATTAACCATTTTCACTTTGTCCACTGTCTGTATCCCCACCTATATAAATATGACAGTCATATAGTCTCAGTCATGTCTGATAAAGTGGACTTGATTCATGAAACATGCATATTAAAATACAACACCTGCATAGATTAACATGGCTACTCCTTTGAAAACATGAAATTCCTCACACCTTTTTGAAAGATAACACTTTGTGTTTGACCTGTGGAGGCCTAAGAGAGCCAAAAATGGATGGGGCCACATGCTTTGCACTCTAGATGGGTCTGAGATAAAGCAAATGGCCGAGCACCCCTTGATGAGACTTATGCTGAGGAATTCATAGTTGCTGTTTTCAAAGAAGTAGCCATGTAGTGTGGAAGCATATCCAGAAAATTATAATAAAAACATTTTTAAAAGGCTGTGGCACCTTAAAGAATTGCTGTTTTATTTTGATGTGGTTTCATTCGAAAATATGTCTGAAGAAATGGATGTATTCATGATAGCTTGTGTTGAAATATAAGTCTTTAAGGTGCCACAACATTTATGTTTTTGCTTTTAATTTTTGTGAGGGTATGGCTGAGCAAGTGGAAGTTAAGGCGGCAACAATGTCAGCAAATATGTCAGGGTTTGCTCTGTGATTAGTACGGCTGAACCTAAAGTATTTTTCAATGATTACATGACACAAAAGGCCAATGTGAATCAGTCCAGTCCTTCTGGCTGCCAATCTGGTGTCTTCCCCCCCCCTCCGCCACTAATGGTTTCTACATTTTTAAGGCCATAACAATTTGAATAGGACTTTCCCTTTGTGATCATTTGGTTCATTCTACAAAAGAACAGGGGGGCGTGGCTTTGGGTGACATTATGGTGACATAAAAAGCTGAAAACTAATTTTTGTGGACAGCTGGAGCACCAATCCCTGTGATCTTTCACCCTAGTTGTGCTGAAGTCTTTTAATTTTTTTAACAAACTACCAAGTTTAGCGCTAGATCACCTTATCACTGTATTGATACATTTTAGTTTAGCGCTATATCACTTCTACACAGACAAAACAGTAGATAAGAAAGGAGAGCTGGGGATCACCAGGTGGGTGATATCAAAGGAAGGGTGGGCTGGGTCTACATATCCAATTGCATCGGATTGATTACCATTTTGACCACTGGCATTGAAACAATCCAAGGTCTTTGTGTGACTACCCAAGCCAAATACAACAATAAAAGAGACTACAAATCAAACCGCAGCAAAGATGAATCGCTTCAATTCAGCTTCCAGTGTAGTCGCACCCTAACTCTCAGATCTGGCATTCCTGCCACACAGAGTCTATATTACTCCAAACCAACAATGCCAACAATGTGCTGAGCAACAAGCCAAGGCTGAGCTGCAGATAAAACAATGAAAATGAAAATATACCCTCCCTCAAAAAAGTATTACATGATTACATTGTGTCTTGAGAAATCTGACAACAATTAAAACTTCTATGCCTGACACCAAAAGGTGAACATAGATCTCTGTAGCAAGAATATTGCACAGATAGCATGCTACAACCTAAAGAGTCCTTTCTGGTTAGCCACTGCAGAGATAGCAGCACTGCAAAGATAGCAGAGGCACCCACAAGAGATCTACCACAGAGAAGGTATGGAGATAGGGAGAGAGGTGATCTGAGTATGTTAAATCACCAGATTGCATCCACTTAAGTATCTATCTATCTATCTATCTATCTATCTATCTATCTATCTATCTATCTATCTATCTATCTATCTATCTATCTATCTATCTATCTATCTATCTATCTATCTATCTATCTATCTATCTATCTATCTGTCTGTCTGTCTGTCTGTCTGTCTGTCTGTCTGTCTGTCTGTCTGTCTGTCTGTCTGTCTGTCTGTCTGTCTGTCTGTCATACATGCCCCCCCATCTAGTCAATAGCCGCCTTTACTTCTCAGCAGGGGAAGGGAAAGTGGCTTCATATGCTGAGTTGAGATCCTTGGAAAAATATATTGAAATGTAATAAGTGAGCAATAATTTGCAAGTTTTAAAAAGATCCAGAATTCTGACCCAGTGGCACATAAAAACAGCAACAGATTCTAACACCTGAGTAGAATTACCATATTCTTTGGTTGACTAGGTTTTGCCCAGCTTCTAGCTATGCCAAACAGTGCCCATTTGAACCATCTCCTGGGCCAGATTCTCAGTTTTCATTTGTTAAAAATTTAATGTCTAGCTTTTGTAGAACCAGAGACAGAAGGAAATTATAAAGTCACTGTTTTGCCTGATTGTTCTGTAGGAAAGGAGTCTCTCTCTGTGTTTAGCCAATAAGTGGAACTGTCAACAGCTTGACTAACAGAGTCTTAAAAATCATCTCCCAGTTACTAAGTAAACTTTGCAATTTGGAGAACGTCTCATTTTAGTTTGTTGGTAGACAAATGAGGTTTGTTTTCCAGAGCTGCCTGCAAACGTAAAAGCAGTGAAGGCATAGGAATAAATGTGGAAGCAGTATGCAGTGAAGAAAATAACAGTGCAAAGGAGGTTCAAAACTCACAGCATCTTACTAAATGCTAGTATTTAAGGTGTTATGGGCCCTGCAGTTTTTGCTGCAGTGAACATGGCATGGCAATATGTAGAGTTTGAAAAAAGGTTACTTTCTTGTTCTGAAAGTCTCATGCTGGAGGATTCTGGGAATGATGATCCCAAAAGAAAATTTCTCCAGGTTCTGGTGTTATGAATTTTATTTGGCTCCCAAGAGGGAAACATCAAATTCCATTTTATCTTCCACAGGCATCTGGAACAATAACTGACTGGTAACTTGATAATAGGAAAAGTAAGGCTAGAGGGCAGACAGAAATCTATTGAGCTTCTGCTTGCTGTGGATTTTTGATATGGGGAAAGAAGTTTCAGATAATGATAAGAAAATGGTGACATTCTTTTGAAAATGCTAATTTGACTTTGGAATTCTCTTGGAAGGTTGATGTATTCCTTTTGTCTTCTTCCCCAAATATATGCTAATTGGATACTACACCTAAGTAAATGTGTATAAGAGTGATACACTTGTATTTATTACAAGTCAAAGATTGGGAAAATGAACTTGGATTACAAGGGTCAAAATTCCCATGATCATGTTGCCTAGGAAATTCTGGATGTCACAGTCCTTTAAACCAGTGGTCCCCAACCTTGGGCCTCCAGATGTTCTTGGACTACAACTCCCAGAAGCCTACACCACCACCTCTTCTAGCCAGGATTTCTGGGAGTTGAAGTCCAAGAACATCTGGAGGCCCAAGGTTGGGGACCACTGCTTTAAACAGTAACTTTCCCAAGCATTGGTGGGCCCCTGCTTACATACTGTGCTGTAGCCCATAGCAGGTAAACAAAACAGCTACTGTTGGGTGTGGAGGTGAAGAAGAGCAAACATCACTGACCAAAAGTGAAAGCAAAATATTGGAGAGAATTTTAAAGTTGAGGGGACACTCCTGTCATGCTGACGAACACATCCTTTGAAAAAAAAAATATGCATTTTTCTTACAGAAAGAATTATTTTCCAAAATTTTCAGAGGGATAGCTGGATTGCTGCAGCAAAACCATCAATGAGTTTGAGACGCCATAAAAGAGTTTCATGGCATCTTAAAGACTGGCGAATTTGTCATGATTTTTTTTCTGGAGTGCAGCACATTTTCACCTGATGTTCAGAGCGTTTCCTCCTTTATTATACACATGTTTGGTTAGCAGGGTGTACCCAGTGGGCATAGACAGGGCATAGAAATGCAAAAAGTACAAATGTTGATCATTAGCTTAAATATGGTCATTAACAAATAGTTGGGTGGGAGCACAGACATCCTAGCACGCATGAGTTGTTTTACGCTTATCTTGTGATGAAAAGTCAGAACTGGACTGAGAAAGTTAAACTAGTATATTTTTAAAATAGGAATTAAATGTTTGATCTGTATCTTGAAAGCAAGTCACTCCTTATTGTCTTTCTTTAGATACTGCACTTTAACCTCACTTTCCTGTACATTTTTCCCCTTCAGATCAGATGGCAATGTGTCACTCATTCAGGTTCCCTGTGGTTAGCTGCCTAGAGTGGTCTGGTAGTCCAGATAGGCGGGGTATAAATCAAATAAATAAACAAATAAATAAATATTCTCATGGACATGCAGGGTTCTTTTGCCATGCGTTGAAACTGATGATGACAAAGAATGACTGATCTGATGAGAATATCAACAGAATCCTCTATGCGTTACAATATTTATTCATGTATTGGCACCTGCAATAAACATGGGAACTTTACATATTTCTCCTCTCCCTGTTTATCTCCACAGCAATCCTGTGAGATAGGTTTGACCAAAGATACTGACTGGCCCAAGGAAACCAAGAAAGCTTTGTGTCTGGGCAGAGATTTGAACTTCTTGTTCAAAATCATGCACTCGCATGTTCACACTAGACTGGCTGCATTAGTTTATTATTTATTATTAATTTATTTGAAATATTTATACTCCACCTTTCTTTTCAAGAGGACCCAAAGTGGCTTATAATATTAAAAACAAACAATATTAAAAACCATAGCCCTCTATGAAACTCACTGACTTACCTCGGGCTGGTCATTCCCTCTCAATCTAGTCTACCTTATAGGGCTGTTGTTGTGTAGAGATCTATATGTGCCAAATTGAGCTCCCTGGAAGAAAGTTGGAGTATAGAGATGGGCACGAACCACTGGTTCGGTCGTTCATGACGATTTGTTGAGTGGCCAAACAGGTGTTCGGGGATTCCCAGCATTGCCTCCTCCAGTGAGCACCCACTCCGAGGCAGTGCCCACTGTGGCACTGTGTCTGAGTGGGCAGCCACTGGAGGAGGTCGGGCTGGGAACTTCTTAACACCTGACCGTCCAATAAACGAACCAGCATCAATCACCAAACCAGCAGTTCATGCCCATCTCTAGTGGAGTAATAACAAATACCTAACTCTTTAAAAGGCCACTCTCTCCTTTTATTCCTCTTGCTGACTGACTTGCTAAAGGGTGTTTCACTTTAATTCTTAACAGAATGTCCGTTTTAGCACTGAGGCTTTATTATCCATTTGTTCCTGATTTTCTCTGATATGCATAGGAATTCCCCCCCCTTTGCTTTGTCACCAAGCCCATTGAACATACTGTCTGTGGAAAAGCAGGGCATAGCTGCAGTGACTAATTAATAATGTTGCTTGGTATCACTTTGTTACATGTGGAATTACAAAAAAAATGACTTTTGCAAATAACTTGTTTTGTATTGTGGAAAAAAAATCTATTTAAATGACAACAGATGATTGTGACCAAAAACCTCGGAAGATAAATGCTACTCTTGGAGACAAATCTAGGCCTTTTTATGGTGTGTTACTTGTGATGTAAAAAAAGATCACCTATATTTCTCTTTGAGCCCCAACATGTATTATACTCCATTTTTCTTTTGCTTTTTAAAAAAGATTGTCTGGTATTCTTTCCACCATGCACCAAGGTCTTTGTGAAGTCTCTTGACATGTGATCTTAACATGTTGGTTATAAAAAATGCTAATACAAATGTTACAACTATATTCTTTGGGTGCAGTCTCTGACCTGCCAAGATGCCTAATTTAGTGCCAGCACAGTGGCTGTGAGCCTGGGTTAAGGGTGGGTGGGCATTAGATCTGGCATAAATCAGCTACTATTAACTGATTGACTGTGATAGGTTCCATTGTCATATTGCTCTAACAGTTAAGACTTGAAAAAAAACTTCTTAACTGTTAGAGCAGTATGACAGTGGAACCAATTACCTTGGGAGGTAGTGAGCATTCCAACACTGGAAGCTTTCAAGAAAAAAAATTGGACAATCATTTGTCAGATCTAATGGCTGTTGTGGGTTTTTCGGGCTCTTTGGCCGTGTTCTGAAGGTTGTTCTTCCTAACGTTTCGCCAGTCTCTGTGGCCGGCATCTTCAGAGGACAGTGCTGAACACGGCCAAAGAGCCCGAAAAACCCACAACAGCCATTAGATCCCGGCCGTGAAAACCTTCACGAATAGATTTGTCAGATCTGCTTTTGATTTGGACTCCTGCATTGAGCAGGGGTTGGACTCCGTGGCCTTATAGGCCCCTTCCAGCTTCATGATTCTATGATTCAACTCCCCATCTCTGCCCCTTATTGGCTGTTCTGCCAGCTAATTCCAGCCTGCAGAGCAGTGATGCCAGCAGATTTGAGATCAGCCAATAGAAGCAGGTTGTGCCCAGCACAAGAGGCTTTTTTGCCTGTTCAAAATCCAGTAGTACATATATTGGAGTTTGGATTGCACTGTGTGTTAACTTCGAAGATAGGATGGTAGCACTGATCCTAAGCTTCAGAGAAAACCATAACTGAAGCTGTCTCAGCAAGAAGCTGGGGGAAGTGAATAGATGCCTCATAGCAAGTGGACCTAACCTAAATGTTTTACAAAGAGATTTTTTCAAAAGTAGCAAAAAGAAAGGGAAAATATATATATAAAAACAATAAGTCGGTTTGGGAAGAGTTATCCTGAACTTCTGCATGGAACAGGTTTGTGGTCACAAAAAAAAATAAAAAATTGACATGCTTTTAACCTGTTCCTGTATGACGACTCTTTGAAATGTCTTGTCAGGAATTCCACCTTGCTTAATTTTACTCCTGCTTACACTAGTCCATAAATCAGCTATGGACTGTGTAATGCCACTCCTTACTCCATAAAGCAAAAGTGTGTTTTTCAGGTTTGGGGAAGGTTTTTTTTTTTTTTTCTTTAAAGTGTTTGCTATTTCTGTCTCTTTCTCTTCTTTCCTTTGATCTCCTTTGGTAGCTCCCAGCCGATAGTAACATAATCCCCATCCTCCTCTGTCCCCTTTTCACTGAGGATCTTTAGGACAAGCTTTAAGCTTGGGTTCAAAGATATCCCTTCCCCCCCATACACACACACACTTAAAAGGGGGGGTACAAGGGGAGAAAGAGCTGTAAGAATGGAAGGGAGCAATTGTTTGCTGTGCAAATGACTATGACGTTGCCATGGAAAAAAGCTGGAGACTTCAAGGGAGTTTGTGTTTTGTTGGGCCTCCGGCCAAACCTTGCTTTGACTTATTAGAAGCCTGTGAGTGAAGGAGCAGGGGAGAGCTATATCCAGGAGAAATGACCTGTGGGCAGAATGAAAACTGTTATTGGAGCTGAAGGGTGTGAGGAGTTGGTAGCTTTAATCTGGGAGGACTAGAGGGAGATTCCACATTGCTAAATCCCCATTTCAATAGAAACAGGATTTACATGGGGAAGAACAAGAAAATAAGTGTTTGCTCACTTGTAAATGCATTAAGCAGCTTGCCAGATACTACAGAGGTCTGGCGAATCGCGCTTGTGGATTAGCTAAATTCATGATTCGTTTGCTTCTATTAATATGAGATCGTTTTAATAAAGTTCCTTTGGGGCTGCAGCTCCCACAGTGTGTCAGGAAGTGAGGCCACCGATGGGAGCCACAATCCAAAAGAGAGAGAATAACTTCTCCCATCTCTTATATTATGTGGTTTATTTGTCTTCCGGGGGAAAAAACAACAAGTTCTATTTCTTTTTTTCCACGCAACACCTGGGAATTAATTTCTCAGAGGCAGGGAATTTTGTAGTGACTCCTGCTTTCATATGCCTCTAATTAGTCATTTAAATCTGGGAAAACTATAAAAATGAACGACACCCTAATTGTACCTTCACCAAATGGCTACCTGATAACCTTTTCCATTCTAAAAAAAATGCCCTTAAAAAGCAACTTTGAAATAATCTTTAACATTACATGTTGCAGTCCCGAGCATAACATTGTTCCCACTGACTGTTTTTGTAATTTTACTTTTCTGCACCATCGTTATCACAAAATGCAGATAGTTTGTTACAGGGAACAATGTTACTTGCAGTTTGTCATTTCCTGCCTCTCCACAACATGGTTTTTATGAGCCTCTCTAGCAGCACCCTGGCACTCAAACCTACAGCAGGTTAGGGTCTGTAGATCTTCATTCTGTTCTGGAAACAGAGGAAAGTACATGGCAAGGAGGAAAAGCAAAAAGCAAAGTGTATTGCTTATAGGTAAAGATAAAGGTTCCCCTTGACATTTAGTCTAGTCGTGTTCAAATCTAGGGCACGGTGCTCACCCCCTTTCCAAGACGTAGAGTCAACTAGACACGGAACGCTGTTACCTTTCCACCGAGGTGGTACCTATTTATCTACAGTGGCGCCTCGCTAGACGATGACAATCCATTCCATTGAAATTGCTGTTTAGCGAAATCATCGTCTAGCGAAAAGCATTTCCCCATTGGAATGCATTGAAACCTGTTTAATGCGTTCCAACGGGGAAGAATCGTCGTTGTCTAGCGAAGATCGGCCATAGGAAAGCCGCTTTGTGAATCGCCAATCAGCTGTTTAAATCGCTGTCTTGTGAAACTTAGGTCCCGAAAACACCTGTTTTGCGAGCGCGGAGGAAGCTGTCAAAATTGTCATCTAGCGAAAATCAGTTTATGAAGCAGGAACCACACATTGTCCAGCGAAATTCCCCCATAGGAATCACTGTTTTGTGAATCGCTATAGCGATTGCAAAAAGTCAATGTCTAGCGAAAAAACTGTCATGCGGGGTAACTGTCTAGCTAGGCACCACTGTACTTGTATTTACATGCTTTCAAACTGCTAGGTTGCCAGGAGCTGGGACAAGCGACGGGAGCTCACTCCATCATGTGGATTCAATCGTACAACAGCTGGTCTTCTGACTTTGCAGCACAAACCCAAAGCACCATCATGTACTGCTTATATTCTGCCCCATCGGGTTTAAAGCACTCCCTGGGCGGTACCATTTAATGATGCAGGCTACACATTGCCTCATCCCCAGCAAGCTGAGTACTCAATTTACTGACCTTGGAAGAATCGAAGGCTAAGTCAACCTCAAGCCAGCTACCTGAGTTTGTTGGGATTGAACTCGGGTCCTGAGCAGATTCTTAACTGCAGTACTGCAGTTTAATCATTGCCCCACAAGGTTTTCTTAACTATGAAAGTAGCAAGTGTCTTAACTATGATTGGACACAGTTTCCATGTGAGGGTTGTTTGTTGGTTTAAGCAAGAGCATGTTGCTCTGTCATCTTGAGTGCAAGAGAATATATATATATATGTATCAAAATCTAATGTGTGCGAGAGAGGGATTTCTGGAGAATACAAAAATGGGTGAAGAAGCAGATGCAGCCTGTAGATTGCATGCTGGCCATCCCTGCACTGTAAATACAACCCAGCTATTTGCTCTGCCAAAACTTCAGATTGTACCTTTGCCTTGCGAACTTTCCTATTCTCTTGAGTCGAGGTTCCCCCCTACAAACAAATCTTTTTACCTAACATGCGCGTGTGCTTGCTGACACATCTATAGTGTATTGTTGTTGAACTGTGACTCTCCTTAACTGTAGTCACTATAGCCAATGCTGAGGGTTGCAGCTTAGCAAGATCTGTAGGGCTGGGATATAAATTGGTTTTATTTGGAAGAATCAGGATGACATGAAGGGTGGATTTCCACTACACCATTCCAAGAGGCTCATTATATTTTAATCATCATGGCTTCATCCTCCTGCATCCTCTAGTTTGACAAGATTCTTACAATATTACACATTCATTTGGAACTTAGTGCTGTACATATTTGAGTGTGTGTGTGTGTGTGTGTGTGTATGTGTGTTAGTGTTATTCTCTGTGTGTGTTTTATGGTTTTTTAAAATGTTTTCCAATGATTTTTATACTAATACTGTATAATAATTGTGTGGTGTCAAGTTGATTCCAGCTTATGGTGACCCTTTCCATGGTTTTCTAGGTAGAGGATACACAAAGGTGATTTCCCATTCCCTTCTTCTGGGACTGTGAAGTTTGCCCAAGGGTACACAGGCTGCCTCTTTTCCACGAAGCACAGTGGGGGAATCAAACCTCCAAACTCTGACTCTGCAGCCAGATACCTAAATCACTGAACTACCCAGCTAGCTACAGTTTTTATAATATTGTACATTTAATTGTTTTCTATTGAATAATTATTGGCAGCCATCTTGAGTCTTGTTATGGGACTCATAGAAACAATATAAATGACTGACTGACTTAATAGTGTTAATACTCAGGACCATTCTTTACCTTGCTTTGATTTTAAAAGTCAAAACATTAGGGTTTTTCTGAAACCAGCAGTGAAGTTCTGGCCATTTCTGACTTTGTCGGGATAGAATGGTATATCCCATGATCAGCTGGGTAATAGAAATATGGCCCATGAATCATCTAAATTTGCCCTCCTTCGACTTAAACTGGGAGAGAATCAAACTTTGGCAAGGAATAAACCAAGTTCTGGACATTTTGGAGTATTTGCCTGTTTTGAAAGTATCCTGAAACACTTGCACACTCCCAACATACTAGGATTTATTGCAGGGGTTGGTTTTACCCGTTCTGGAATTTGCTGTATCAGGGAGCATAATTCACATTTACAACCTTTGCAGCTTATCACAGCCTGCACAATGGCTAATTATTTTGCTTGCAGAAAGAGAACTGCAGTTGACAGCAAAATTACAGCCAGGCATCTCTAGAAACCTGGCTGTGTTAGTTGTAAAAGACAAGAAAGCCTCTCTTGAAATAAATAAAGACAACTTAGCAAAAAAAAAAAAAAACCATCAGAAGTCAAATGCTAGCTGAACAACATGTGCCTGCTTTTCAGCTTGGGAAAGAGCCTATTTTAGACTACAGACCCATAGATAGAATAAACAATTTTTGAAAAATGAAATGTGCTTGTAGATGTAGGACGCTTCTATATAGTATGGTTTTCTGAGTGGACTATGTATTAGTTGCATACCATTCAGATGAAATCGCCACGACAGCAAATATGTCTCTTCAGGGTAATGGCAGTTTCCTAGTAACCAATGCAAAAAAGTGAAGGGCTGAGCATTTCTCCCCTCCTCCCTTCTGAGGGCCATTTAAAAGCTGGTTGCCAGTAAGGAGCAATTGGCCAGTATCAGGCATGCCACTTACACAGTATAGAACATTTCCTTCTCTCCCTTCTTCCCAGCCTCCCTATCTTTTTCTTCATATGTGTTTTTCTTAAACACAATTTTCATTTGCACTGATGTTTTTGCCATAGCATCAATATATTGGAAAGGCCATCGGGTTCAACCCACTGCTCAGTGCAGGAATACAAATCAAAGGATATCTGCCAGATGGCTGTCTACATTTCTCTTGAATGCCTCCAGGATTGGAGCACTCACTACATCACAAGGTAATCAGTTCCATTGCTGTACTGCTCTAACAGTTAAGATGTTTTTCCTGATATTCAACCGAAATCTGGCTTCCTGTAACTTGAACCCATTGTTGCATGTCCTGCACTCTGGGATGACTGAGAACAGATCCTGCCCTTCCTCTGTATGAAAGCTTTTCAAGTATTTGACAAGTGCTATCCTATCTCCCCTCAGTCTTTTTTCTCAGGGCTAAACATGCTGAGTTCTTTCAGTCTTTGCTCTTAGAACTTGGTTTCCAGCCCCCTAGTCATCCTTGTTGACCTCCTCTGAACTTTTTCGAATTTCTCAACATCCTTCTTGAAGTGCGGTGTCCAGAACTGGACACAGTATTCAAGATGAGGCCTAACCAGTGCTGAATAGAGGGGAACGAGTACCTCGCAGGATTTGGAGAGTATACTTATACTAATTCAGCTTAAAATAGCAGTGGCCTTTTTTGCAGCTACATCCCACTGCTGGCTCATATTCAGTTTGTGAACCACGATGAGTTTGTTTGTTTGCTTGCTTGTAATAGGAACAGGGACCATGTCTCACTTTCCTAGACAGAGATCCACAGATGTGGCCCCACTGATCTTGACCATCCATATAGAACCGGGTCTCTGAGGTTGGCTTCAAAATTTAAGAATGTCCATTCAGGTCTACAGGTGGTTTCTGATGAGTTAGACATTAATTTAATATGCCCAATAAAAACATTTGAAGTAACTACCTTTTATTTATTTATTTATTTATTTATTTATTTATTTATTTATTTATTTATTTATTTATTTATTTATTTATTTATTTATTTATTTATTTATTTATTTATTTATTTATTTATTTAATTTGTCATCCCATCTTTCTCCCTATAGAGGGACCCAGGGTGCCATAAATGCAGTTAAAGAACAGAGACAACTATCAATACTGTATAATAAGTTAGAGTATGAAAAAGAAGTTAAACCTATTGGCCAGAATCCTACTAGTGTTTGTTTAAGTGTTGTATTAACTTACCCCTGCTAATTGTGGTTAACTAATGAGATGCCAGGACATATTTTGGTTCTGTAATTGGCTGCATGACCAGGCATGCGACCGAAGGCATGTGCCCGCAGGGAAATTTGGAACAGCCTGGTTCGCAATTGAAAGGTTCTTATCTTGAGTGCAATCTCTTTTAACTCTCGCTTTAGTGATCTTTCCATTTTCACTGATAGACAATTCTTTTCTTCCATGAGACAGGTCTTTGGCTTGCCAGTTTACTTGCAAGTAAGGTTTGCCTGGTTTACTCATGAGTAAAGAGGAGGAGGCTCTTGCAGCAGCAGCAGTACTGGCAGTACTTATGCAAAGGAAAAATGTTGGAGTAAAGGTTGGGGAGAAGGAAGAGAGGTAAACCCCCCCCCCCTTTTCCCCCCCTGCCTTTCTCCTCATCCATGCAGCTCTGCTGGGGCCGCACTGCCTTGTCGGGGCAGAGTCCATGAAGTTGATCAGCCAGTCCTTGGTCAGTCCATTTCTCTTGCCCTCTGTGAGGAAGCAGTGAGGAAGTGGCAATAGCTCCCAACCTCTGCCTCCACAGCCAGCTACCTAAAACACTGAGCTCTCCCACCAGTCCACACACAGACACAACCTGACTGTTAATGAACCTTAAGGAGCAGAGTTAAAACCATCACTGTTCTGTCTCTTTTGCATTGCTGTTGTGTTTTTCACACACCCACACCTCCAAGTTTGTATAAAGGTTTGTCAGCTGGGGCTGCTTTTCATCGACCTGAAGAAGAAGACAGTATTCCTCAAAAACCTCTGCCAGATAGCCTTTACTGTACTAGAAGATTCCTCTTTTCTTTTTTTTAAATTTACTTTTTTTCTGCATCAGAAGTTAAGGAAACCCAGTGTGAAGATGCTAGTTCTGAATGCAGAAAGCATTCAAGATGCTTCACCATCTCTTTTCCATACACTGTTGAACTCTGTTTGTACTTTAGCATCAGCAGCTGGCAGATGTAAGATTCAGATCTCTCAATCTCAATCTCTCTTTGTGTGTGAGTGTGTGTATTTTCTTCCTTTCCCCCAAAAAACTAGCACATATCTTATTTTTACACTGCATCACAGAGAGCTGTTTCCAAACTAAAAGCTTTATTTGCTTTCCTGGGAATCCAGAGCTGCAAAAGAGACAGCTGAATGGAATATTCCACTTGAGTTTTACCAGTTAAAAAAAAAAATCACATGTAATTAAGCCTGAAGCATAAATTGCACATGGAAACCTTCCGAACCAAACAAAAGAACCATCTGGTTCACGGATGGAGGCTCTGTGACCCTACAGATGTTCTTGAACTACAATTCCCATTCTCCTTGACCACTAATTGTGGTGCTAGCATGATGGGAGAGAGTCTGACATCACCTGGAGGGCCAAAAGCTATCTAGCCCCTTTAGTCCAATTGTTTCTCTCAGTAACATTAATAAGCCCCCTGGAAGGATATTGGCAATTTTGCCACCAACAACCAGGGTACAATTTCTTTTTCACGTGTTGCTTTTAAACTGAGAGCTATTGATAGACTATAAAAATGCCTGGCTCGCCTTTTAAAACAACTGTTGTCTGCCATCACATCTGGTGTCAGTGAATTCCATATCATTTTAATTTCATGAATTAGCAAGCAGAATTCTTTAGCATGCCCCTCAGAAATTCCAGGTCATGGTAACCTCTCCATCTTGGAACATGTGTGCGTGGGAAGTAAATAGGCCCCAAAGTAAACTCAGTGAGCTACACTGATCCGTTATTTCATTCTTCAGAGGCGAATTTGGCCAAATATGCTCTCTCTCTCTGTGTGTGTGTTTTAACATCTCCTTCCAATGCACTGTGTTGTTGATGTGCAGGGAGTTCATGCAGCCACAGAAGATGACGCCTGGCCAATTCAGAATTATTTATAGGACTGCCAGGTCTCTGTACTAGCTGAAGTGTCATGGAATTGTTATGCTTCTCTGGGTCTTCAGGCAGAAAGACATACCTTGGGTCGGAAGTAGTACTGGAGCAAAAGAAAAAAAAAAGATGTTTGCATATGAAGTGAATTTAATACACTCTCCAGATGTTCCCGACTGGTACAAGGCTCAATCTGCCAGCACAAAAGTTTTTGCATGTGTGCTATATACGCTATGCCCCCAACATTTGCCTGCCCTACCTCTGTGACATCATAAGGAACCACCCTGTGATATCACATGGACCTGCTCCCTAATCTCAGATTTTTGCCCTTCCATCTCAGTCAATGGTGCTGATCGGGCAGTCCTAATTACTTACCATGGATAGGCCTCCTGTTAGTCAGAGTGAAAAAGACAGTAGGCAGCAGGAGGGAAAAGCAGCCACTGCTGCCTCAGTTATCCTTCCTTGGTCTCCCCAGATGTCCACTGGGATCCATAGAACCAGTCCTGTATCCCCCGCCCCACAAACCAATGTTCTTTTGGACGTATGGGGTCAAATGATGAGTGTGCCCTCTTGTCCTTTATCTGAGGTGACAAAATATGTTTGTATGAGCCTGTTTTCTTTTTATAATACATATATCAACTAAACCTCTCTTGTGGTCTCTAGTGGCCAAAAAAAAACCTAATTAAAAATGGTGGGGTTGGGGGCCCAGGGAGGCTCGTTGTTGTTTAGTCGTTAAGTCGTGTCCGACTCTTCGTGACCCCATGGACCAGAGCATGCCAGGCCCTCTTGTCTTCCACTGCCTCCCGGAGTTGGGTCAAATACATGTTGGTCGCTTCGATGATACTGTCCAGCCATCTCATCCTCTGTCGTCCCCTTCTCCTCTTGCCTTCACACTTTCCCAGTATCAGGGTCTTTTCCAAGGAGCCTTCTCTTCTCATGAGATGGTCAAAGTACTGGAGCCCCAGTTTCAGGATCTGTCCTTCCAGGGTTGATTTCCTTCAAAATGGATAGGTTTGATCTCCTTGTGGTGCAGGGGACTCTCAAGAGCCTCCTCCAGCACCACCATCCAAAAGCATCAATTCTTCCTCAGCCTTCTTTATAGTCCAGGTCTCACTTCCATACATCACTAGGGAGGCTAGAGGCTGTCAAAACATGACAGAACTGCCTCCATGCCTCAAAACATGACAGAACAGCCCCCCCAGGCCACATGAGACCTTTTAGAAGCAAAACATTTTTTTTCAAAACAACATTTTAAAAAATCGGGTGGGGCGCTAGTCAGATCCAGAGAGTTTCCATGTGCAATTTATGTCCCCAAAGAGGTTGGTAAGCATTACTTTTTTCGACTGTGTTTTCCCACGATCACTCCCAAATACCATCCCAGACCTCACACATATATACGCAGACACTGCCATACAAAAAACAATGAAGGTTACTTTAATGAATTTCGTGATTTTTTTTTAAAAGTGTGATCTTTTTACGAGATTTTCAACCACACAAGCCAACTTTGTGCACTCCTGAGGACTAGAAATTTGCATTGGTTTGAAATGCAATATAAATTAAGAATTTTGACACCTGATAATCATTTGTGAGTTCGTCTTACCTAGTCATAGATACACACATGGCAGATTAACATCTATGAAGCATTACCTTTCCATATTCCTAGAAGAATGTGAACACCCTCTTTGTAATGTCACAATGCCACCAACTGCTTCTATGAACCACATGGCTTCAAGGCTCTAAAAACATTTCTGTTATAAAACAGCATGTGCCTAGCTTCTATGAATGTTTTGGCTATCTTTATTCATTAAGCTTGTTTCTGGGAAACATAATGTGGTCCTGGACCTTTTTCAGCTGTGTGTAACAAACACATATGTTTGATTTGGCTGCTTTGAGCTGCTGAAGCAAAGGCTTCCTGCCTTTTGTCAACCTGTCACTGCGTTCGTGTAATTTAAATGCATGGAATGTGGGCAATGTGTGTCCAACAAGAATTTCTTACACATTTTTCACACATCTTATAAATGGCAGTATTTTCAGAAATAAAAGCATTTTTAGTAAGTCTAAATCCCACGATACTGAAATCTTCTGGCAATATCCTATACATGAAATAAAGATTTTCGTAACTTATTCTTCATCACGTTCTTTATTATGAATTTCCCAGAAAAAGGGTGGTTGGTGGGGGCAGGGGATGTTATTTTTTTTTTCCTCAGAAGGGAAATGTACCAAAAAAAAGAATGGATGCTATCAAAAGACTTTGCTAAAATTAGGAATACTTTGTTGCAACATTTTAACACCAAAACTGAGGGCACAATATTGTGGTCTCTGGAAAAGCATTCCTGGCTGGCAAGATATGACAAGCCTCCTTTTCAGCAGGAAGAGAAGGAGGGCCACTTCCTTGCTGCCATGGAAACCTATTCTACTATATTTCTCATCCACTGTTATCGTGAAGCAGGCTTTGCCACAATGGTAGAATATTGTTCGTTACCATTATTCGTTACTACCACCTTCTCCCAAGGACAGGATAACTGAGTGCTTACACCATTGCCTCCACGTTTCCCCTCAGAATTGTTCTGTGAGGTAGGCTAAGCTGTTGGCTAGTGATTGGCAGAGGGCCACCAAGCATGAGAGATTGGCTACTGTCCTGTTGAATTACATGATTGTGGAAGGACAACTATCTAGGATTCCTTTCACTTTGACAAGATCCCCCTTCACATGCCCAGTTTTGTACAACGGATCTCACTGATTGTGAGATCCATTGTACAGCTGTTTGCACGATCTGTCAAGTGCCAGTTAGGGAAATTCTTGTGCAATTGCTGTTCTGTTCTGAATAGGATCCTGGGCAAAGAGTGATTGTATTTATCTTCTGCTTTTCTTCCCATAAGTCCCCAGCTGCCTCAAAGACGTTCTTCGCAACTGTTTCAGCCACAATCCCACCAGTGCTAATCCGACAGCTAATAGCGTTGTAGTAAAATTGGGAGTGCAGATGCTCCTCAGATAAATCATCATAGCAAGCCTTCTTAAAAAGAAGAATCCAAGAATGTAGACAGCTGGATAAGCCCCTATCAGGAAATAAGAAGCTGGTCTTTTGTGACGTTAACAGCTCTTTATTGTGCATTCAAGACCAAACTACCCTCAAGATACTTTTCATTGTGAGAGGGATAACTCCCACCATTGGGAAAATTTCTTAGGAAAACTGATTTCTTTTCCAGGTACTTTGAGGACTATGCCTGAACATAGAAGGAACAAGGAAGAGATGAGGGGAATGACCAATGATGTCCAAGTAATCCAAGGCTACTCAGAAAGCCTTGGGTCTTTGATTAGAGATGGGGACAACCTGATGATTTGATGGTTTGTGCCAATTTGTCCTTTGGACTTATTAAGCAAGAACCTCCACCTAGCATACTAAAGAAGAAGCTTGTGGAGCAGGCCACTATTAATTATCTCACAACAAATTAATATTTCAGCCAAGGGATATTGAATCTGAGTTTAAGATTTGGACATGTGGATGCCTATATTATAAAATCATATGGTCTCTAGAAATGATATAAAGTTTATTTCCTTGGAGAGCATTTTCTTATCCTTCCTAGTTATGTGATTAGTTGTGTCTTAAGATTCTCAATGGCTGTGAGGTCTGGATATAATTAATTTTCAGTGTTTTGTCCTGAAGTAATGGCATGGAGGGAAGTTAAAGAAGCAACCTGCTGAGCTTGGCTGAAGCCGCAGAATGCATTTCTAAGGCAAAATATGTTTGCGAACATATAAAATAAATTACCCGGGAAATGTGTGGAAACCCACAGCAAGAATGTCCCAGTCTTTGCTCGCTTAAAATGAATGATGATATTACAAAAGAATGCAAGCTAAGATAAGACCAAACATGAAAACTTTGAGGTGGGTTGGATGAGATGATATTGTATACATTCTTGAAATCATCTTGTCTTAAGATTCTCAAGAAAAGTCGGGGGGGGGAAGCCTTAGGAAAAGAAATCAGGATTGGGCACATCATGAGAAGTCAGAATTCTCTGGAAAAGACACTAATGCTAGGAAAGGTGGAAGGCAGCAGGAAAAGAGGAAGACCAAGTACAAGATGGACTGGCTCACTAAATGAAGCTACAGGTTTGAGTCTACAAAGGTTGAGCAGGGCTGTTGAGGACACGACATTTTGGAGATTGCCCATCCATAGGGTTCCCGTAAGATGGAGACTACTTGATACCACATAACAAACAACAAATGAGGAAAAGAGATAAAGTACACCAGCTTGCACTTGGCTAAGGAGCAATGTAGACAGGACAGTTTAGGCCACAAATTGATTAGATCTTCTGCAAATTAAAAGCAGTGTGGTCTACTGAAGATTTTTAATGGGCAGTATTTATTTATGCATTTTGTGTTTTTTTTTTTTACATCATTAAAAGAAATAGATAAAAACGATAATGTATTCAAATATTTTTAAAGAATCAAAGATACATTATATTAAAAATGTTAAATAGAAGCGTGGTTAAAATAGATTAAAAGAACAAAATACTAATCCCAATTAAAAAACCCCACTTTAATAGCCAGTCACTAAGGGAAAGCCTGCCTAAAGAGAAAGGTCTTCACCTGATTATGGAAGGGGTATTGAACTCCTTGCCACAGGATGTGGTGATAACATCTGGCCTAGATGCCTTCAAAAGGGGATTGGACAGATTCCTGGAGGAAAAGTCCATCGCAAGTTACAAGCCATGATGGGGATGTACAGTGTCCAGGCTTAGAAGGAAGATACCTCCAGATGCCAGGTGCAGGGGAGGGATATCAGGAGACAGGTATTTAGTTGTCTCGTGTGCTCCCAGAGGCATCTGGTGGGTCCACTGTGAGATGTACAAGATGCACATCTTGTACATGTGTAGCCTGCATAATTAACTTGTAATTAACTGCATAATTAACTTGAAGAGAGTGCTTCAAGCACTATGCGGCGATATATAAGCAGCACGCTTTGCTTTGCTTTGCTTTACAGGAAGCTTGACTAGATGGGCCCTTGGCCTGATCCAGCAGGGCTCTTCTTAGGTTCTTATGATAGCAAAGACGGGGCCAGGCTGGCCCTCTGTGGTTGGGAGTTCCAGAGTCTGGGAGCACCAACAGTGAAGGCCTTCTCCCATATCCCCAACAAATGCACCTCTTCAACATTGTTACCAGTCACTGCACAGCAACCCACAACACTTGGCATCATTCTAAGCAGGAAAGTTAGTTAGTTAGTTAGTTAGTTAGTTAGTTAGTTAGTTAGTTAGTTAGTTAGTTAGTTAGTTAGTTAGTTAGTTAGTTAGTTAGTTAGTTAGTTAGTTAGTTAGTTTAGAATGAGTAAGCCATGCTTGGATAACTCACCTTTTTCAATTGCAACTCCCGGAATCTTGGAGGAGAAGGACAAGCTTCCAAGACGGATTTCAAAGGAGAAAAAAGAACTGCCCCCAAATGCCTTTTTTATGCAAACATGGGGGGGGAGAGGTGTCACAGTCCCAGTGGCTATTTCCTAAACAATCATTTTTAAGATTATCACCAGTGTTTACATCTTCTGCATTTCTATTTCTCTTCTCCCCGCTTACATACAATCAAGAGATTCATCTGTTCATCCTGTAGCACAAATTTTGCTTGTCCAAAGTAGGCCACTAGCGAGCAAGGCTTCTTAGCCATTTAAGGTAATGTACACTTCTAGATATATCTGAGACAAGTGTTGGCTTCAGGCAGCTTACTAAATCCAACCTTTGATTAAAACCAAATCAATATTTGCTGGCGAAGATAACACTCTGTGCATCTGATGAAGTGGAGTACAGTCCATAGAATTCTGTGGTGCTTTTCATAAGTTTTATTTAGAATCCTGTAACAGTTTATATGTGCATAAACAGAATAACATAAAACACAGATGTGAATATCCATTAAATAAAGAGATGATGGTTGCATTCCCTGATTGCATGACCATTACATGACCGGGAATGCAACCAGCACCTGGTTAAATCGTGGCAATTCATCATGGCAATTTACATAATTTATTTCATCTATTTATTTATTTATTCCATTTATACCCCGCCTATCTGTTCTTTGCGAACACTCTAGGCGGCTTACAACATAACATATAAAACAAGCATATATATATAACATAATTAACATAATTAGAAAAAAAAGGAAAAATTTCTCCAAGATGGCAAGAGAACAAGATAAATTATAACAGATAAGAAGAGAAGAAAAATTAAGAATTAACTGGGAGAGGGGAAGGCCTGCCTAAACATCCATGTTTTCAGTTGTTTTTTAAAACTCTCCAGCGAGGGAGCCGTGCAAATCTCCGGAGGTAAGTTGTTCATTGGCACACTTGTAAATCACTGGTAGGATTCTGACTTCACTCTCTTGGGAGCAAAAATATGGAAATTGTTTCCTTGGAACCTGTGGGATCTGGGAGGATGCGACCTTATATGCTTGCTTGAGACAGACTGGATGTAGGAGTCAAACTGGATGTTCTGACTTTTTGGCTTTGTGTCTCCCACATCCATCATCCGTCCCTGTTCTTTTGCACTCTCTGTGACCTAAGTGAGAGTAGAACAGAAAACAAACAAGGAGAACACTCTTAAGTCTTCAGTGGTCATAAATTCTAGCCAATGCACCTGTCCAACTGAAACGTTACAGTTTTCTTGCCTAGGGTCACCTCTTGGCAGACGGTGTTGTCACTGAGAAAACAGAAAAGAAGCAGATCACAAGAACACTCCCTTTCTAGCCCACACTTTTCACCTATTATGATGAAATTTTGTAAGCTTCTGAGCAGGGCTACTTCTAATCTGGATCTTGTTCTTCAGAACACCTGTCAACTTTTTTTAAAAAAAGGGGGGGTAGAGATATGCACACCCTTTTTATTTTGGACCTCCCCTCCCCCATGGTAAAAGCTGTTCTTCCACAAAACGTCCTTTAATTTTTCTTCTGAACCTTTGCAGGCTTCTTCTCCATAGAAAGAACCCACTTTTCTGGAGATTGTCATTCAGTTTTTCCAAAAAAATTAAAACGTTACTAGCACTTTTTGTTTTAAATACATATAGATACTTGTAGATCCACCTGTGTGTTTTAAACCTGGCAGGTGTTTCCTTCTTCTGAGAATCTACTAGAGACATCACTGTTCACGCTACTACTATGTTACTAAGCTCTCCCACCCCCTCTGCAGCTCTCGCCAGTCAGGGTCTGAGAGGCTGTATTGCTTGCTTGCACAGCCCTCTACATACTCCATCTCATGAGCTGGCTGGTGGTGCTACCAATAAATTATCCTGCAGCTGTGAAATCAGAGCCTTTTATATGCACTTACATCCAGGATGTGAAGGAGTGTTTTGAAACATTGTTCATAGATTTCCTAGACTATTAATGAAGATCAGATGTGGTAAATGTAAGTTTCAGCCTACCTTTAGAGGACAGAAATTGACCAAGGGGCCCAGATCCTTTAGAAGACTAATACATTTCCTGTCTATGTCTTACTTAACCTTCAGTCGTATATTTCATCTCCTACACTTTCTTAGTATTTCATGTTACCTATTTGGTGGAAGGAGCCTTGTTAGTGTGTTACAGCAAACATGCCAATAAAAAGTGCCCTTGGGCACTTAAAGTCTTACACTGCAATGTTATGGACACTTATTGTGAAATAAGTAGCAACGTGTTCATTGGTTCCAGGTAAGCGTTCATAAGGGTTCAGCTTTATTTTGGCAAGCTTTTGTAGACCTGAGCTTACTTTGACAGATGCCCAAAACGTACAAGGAATGGCCCAATAGGCAGCTGATGAAATAAAAGTCAAAGCGCTCCAGCTACGGGAAGTTCAACTCTGTGTCCTGCAGCTGGGATAGAGACAGTCTTTATTGCATTGCCCGTGCAATCACTTCAGCAAGGCAAAAATCTTTGTGAGCTTCCACTGTAGCAGTTTTGAAAGAGCGATCGGTCTCGTTCCACAAAAACCAGCCCACATAACAGTGGCTGAAACCATGTTGCAATAAATCCTGCTGTTATGTGAACAGCATAAACTTTAAATTTCCATTAAGTTAAGAAATGTCTGTAGACATTATCTGTTGCATGCTGAGTCACACATAATGTCATTTGTGTAACTGAGCTACAGAATTTTAGCAAGTGTGTCTGAAGAAGTGGATTGTACCACCAAGGCTGACACTGAAATAAATTTATCATGACATCTTAAAGACTAACATATTTATTTCAGTGTGAACTTTGATGGAATACAGTCCACTTTCTCAGACAGATGGAATGCTATGGTAGGGCCACAAGACTATGTAAAGAGGCCAGAATCCTATTACGTACATATTTATGCTGGTGTAACTCTACCAGCTTAAATTTCAGCAGCACATTGCTGCCAGTTAAGGAGTCAGTGCTGGCTTTCCTTAGTATTTTATGTTACTACTCCAACTGACTATCAAGTCGTACAGTTGCTTGCTGTTCAAAGAGAAAAAACAGCATTGACTTCTTAACTGGTGGCAGTTCGCTTTGACATTTACATAAATGGAATTATGCCAGTGTACATAACTAACAGGATTCTGATCACAGAGGTTGGATGCCACATGAAATGTAGAAAAGTGGGTGACAGTTGTATTACTGACATGGGCAGTGAACTTTCCGAAGTAACATGAAATGGCATTAATAACAATGGAATGAACATTTAATTATGTTAATTTGGGCTTTCAGGTGGAAAGAATAAGCTGTGGGACTAAAGGTATTGGAGATTTGCTGAGAATTTCAGCTTTAACTTAAAGACTATATAACTTTCTAGTCCTTAAGACTGCCAGGATGGGACTGACATTGTGAAAGCTTTGTGTGATAAAACTGGCATCAAGCTTATGGTAGAGAAGCGAAGCAGGGTTTTTAGCAGTTGGTAAATACGAGGCCATCAGGGTATTCAGTGTGATATAGCGGCTAGAGTGACAAAGTACAGCTCTAGAGAACTGGGTTCGAATCCCAGCTGCGCTTTGGTGGGGGTGACCCTTTTAAAATGTCACCTTATATATTCTCATGTACCTTGAAAACATTCATACAGTTGTGATAAGTCAGATGTGACTTGACAGAACATAAGATAGAATTCATTTCTCAGTTATATTCAGAGTCTCCTTCACGTACAGGTATATATACGGCTCCTTTAGTGTCAGGTTCTGTATTAATTTTATTATGCAACCAATAAAATTATCAGTTCCCTTTGTTTAAAGAAGCTGTATCACTTTGGAATCTCACAAGACTACCTTAATGGTAGGTTTTAATCTTTTAATCTCTAGTTCTATGATTCAGTATCCCTCTTTTTTCCTGCCAGTTCTTTGATTATTTAGTTAGGAGAAGGGTGTTTTGCCTGTTTTTTAATGTGAATTCATAGAAAGACCTGGGGGGGCGGGGGAGAGCTAAAGGCTTCAGTGTCTCAGGCCTGTAAATGTTTCCAGATGGGGTATTTCTGGCAAACGTTTTACTCTTGCTTTCTCAAACGAGGCCCTAGTTTTTCTTTTTCTGAACCACAGCTTAGATTTTACATTTGGGGCAAAGTGTGATAGGCTTCGTTCCCACAGATTAATTCTGCCTGGGACTGGTTTACAGTGGGCCAGGGAAGAAAATGGTAAATAAGGAAGGAAGCAAGGAAGGAAATTTGGTAATAACAGCCAATGGAACATGTTTGAAAATAGGTGATCTTCTCTTAGGAAATTAAAATGCAGTTAACCATTGAGAACCTGGCATGGAACGGGGCAGGGAGCAGAACTATGTCATCCTCAACTTTGCTTGACTTTCAGAAGATTACAAGCCTTCCTTTTTCTTTAGATTTTTGAGATTTCACTTTGGAGAAGGATGTTTTGAGCTAAATGATGAACCATGTAGTATCATCTTCATTTTAATACAGCCATTTTCTTCCTCCAACCCCTCTCTTATAAGAGGAGTTTTTAAAAGTTGTTGGAAACGTTGTGTATCACCTTTATAAAACAAATGTAAGTGAATGAAAGGTCTTAGAAAGCAGCTTTGATTGCTTTCCTTTACTGTGTAGAGCAGTGGTGTCGAACTGTGGCCCTCCAGATGTTCTTGGACTTCAACTCCCAGAAGCCTTCACCACCACCTCTGCTGGCCAGGATTTCTGGGAGTTGAAGGCCAAGAACATCTGGAGGGCCACAGTTCAACACCACTGGTGTAGAGGGTGTTGGCCTAACCCAACGGATGTAAAGCAGGAGGAAGTCAAGCATCCGGCTCGAAAAATGGAACAACAGGCCCTATCGTTAGACAGTGGGAGGCAGGAGATTGCTGGTGTCATGAAAGGGGCAGTTGTTTAATGTACTAATACAGGACACTTCTTGGGTCAGCACTGTGGATTTGCCTAAATGGTCCTCCAGTAGAGGCTCGGTGCCTCATTAAACCTTCCTAATCATTAGAGCAGTTTTACAGCCACACAATTTTACTTCCAGCTAGCAGCTGGCTAGATAGCTCAATGGTTTAGGTCTTTGTTGCAGAGGTTGGGAATTGAATTCTCCACTGTGCCTCCTGTCAGTGGAACCAGCCTGTGTGGCCTTGGGCAAGCTGCATAGTACTAGAGCAGCCTGAGAACAAGGGAATAGTAAACCACTTCTGAGTATTCTCTACCTGGAAAGTCCTAGAGAGGATCACCATAAGTCAGAATAGATTTGACTATTGTCATCATCATCAACATCGCTTCTCCTCCTCCCGCTTTCCCTTCCACTGGGTTTTGGGGGATGGTCAGAGTGTTATGGCCAGAGGTCAAGAACTGAGGGCTTTTGGAAGGAGGTGACAGGTGGCAACCTCTACAGCAGACATGCTCTCTCACAGATGAGACAGAGAGAATATCCCCTAGCAAGATCAATGGAACAACTTGTGAGTCAGTTTGCTGAGTTGCTTCTTTAAGACAAATGACCCCCTCAAATGCAAAGCATCACTAAGAACTATCTTCAGAAAGTATCTTGGTTACACAGGCTCACAGAACCCATTGCCAACCTCTTTGTTTTCAGTTTTTCAGAGAAATCATCCAGGCAATTGGATTAGACAGGAAACAAGCATCCTTAGGAAGGGAACATGTGATCTACAACAATACATTGAATGGATCATCATGACCTAGCAAGAATGCTCTGCTTCTTGGTTCCCATTCACTATGTATTGTAAGGTGCTCATGTAGAGCATGCCATTCTAACCCTCACCAATTTTTCCTTTTCTAGTGGATACTCCATGTTCTATGGTTATTGCTCCTCCTCAGGCCTTTTGTTTGGCTCTTTGTGGGTGACATTATTTTGCTTTTAACATGTTTAGTTTTACTTCTGCAAGCCTTAAGGTTTCCCCAGTCCCTTATTCCTCAATAGCTCTATTTTGCCTCAAGTCCAGTGCTCCAATTTTCACTCCAAATCTGTGCCACTCAAGTTTGATATTAGAGAGGTCAACAAAAAGAATCATGACATTTTAAATATTTAACCATTTTTATTTGGCACACACTTCCATGGATTGCTACCCTCTTCTTCTAATGCCTGGGCAAGTTTCTCTGTGAGGCCAGATGTGATGCTTTACATTGCAGACATTTCCAAAGGAGGTAGCCATGCAGTCTGTTAAAGGCATTTATTGTAAACAAATTTCTCCTAGGGGAAATAATTGGTATGGGAGAATGATTAGGTGCAGAAGGTACAAGGATCTTCTCTAATTGAATGGGATTTGTGGGGTTTTTGAAGCAATACAGTTCCTGACAAATTGTTTGGTCAGAAATGACAGTGTGTGGAACTGAATGCAATACAAGCATTAATTCATCATTGCCAATGCCTTCAATGTTCTTGGGGAAGGGGTCATCAGTTTATTATATCAAGATGAAACATTCTGGTATACAATGGGGTGTAGCCAGGACCTACAAGGTTGAGACACCAGTGCAGTTTGTAAAGCAAAGAAGAAGTTTTTCACATTCATTGGGGTTCTTCCTGTTCCCTCTAAATTTAACTTCAATCCTCAGAGCAGCTGGGATAAAAACGGATGTCCCCAGCAGCTGTGTATTGTTTTTGAGCAGCCCCAGCTGCAAAGTGAGGCATGTTGGGATGACACACCGTTGAATGAGCACTTCAGACCCATTAGCTGTGCAAAAGACCTGCTCCTAATGGTGATGATAATTGCTAGAATTGGCTTGGTAGAGATGAACACAGACGCCTGGTAACAGAGCTTTTATGTGGGCCTAACCAGAACTCAGGCAAGATACTTCTTGAGGTTCCAATGGCCACAGTCATCATCATCATCATCATCTTATTATCATCACCATCACCACCATCATCATCTTAGAACTGGAAGGGGCCCTATGAGTCCCTGAGTCCAGCCTCTGTCAAGGAGGCACACTGGAGAACTGAACCACCAACCTCTGTAGCCAGATATTTAATCCATTGAGCTATCCAATGGATCATGCTGCCTCATAGATTCTGGGACTTGTAATTCAAAAACAGTGACCTTCTCAAGTTCTGGGCTTCACTCAAAAAAATCAATTCAACCACATGCGTTCTCCTTCTGTGCTTCATTTATAATTTGTACCCAGCCTGACACCTTCATCCAACAGAACTTAGGGCATGTCTACACTGACCCTTTTGGTATGGACCAGTGTGGTCTAAATAGGGTCACTTGAGGACCGGGGAGGAATAATATGCCATTTCATGTGATCCTTATGTCCAGATGTTATATCAACCTCAAGTGACCTTCTGGTTCCTTCTGCTGTTGATTGAACACTTCCTCTACTCCTCTGTGGAGGAGTTCATTCGTTCGTTTAGTCATTTAGTCGTGTCCGACTCTTCGTGACCCCATGGACCAGAGCACGCCAGGCCCTCCTATCCTCCACTGCTTCCCGGAGTTGCATCATTCATGTTGGTTGCTTCGATGACACTGTCCAACCATCTCATCCTCGGTCGTCCCCTTCTCCTCTTGCCTTCACACTTTCCCAACATCAAGGTCTGTGGAGGAGTAGGGGAAGTGAAATTATGATTTTGCCTGTGCTAGATCATCACTGATGCACTGAAGCACTTAGATTAAATTATTATTTTTACTTTGCCTTATGTATAATGCCAGTCAATACACTGCCTGTATCTGTGATTTTGATCATAATTTAGAACAAAGGCAAAAAAAGTTTTTTTAAAAAATTTAGTGAGCACATCAGTGATGGTCTAAGCAGATGCTAACAACAACAACAACAATCATCATCATCGTCACTTCCCCTGCCCTTCTGCAAGTGTTCAGTTTGATGATATTCTAAAGCTGCTCAATTATTAAGTCCTTTTACAATACTGGAATTTCAAATCAAGAGGATCTGTGGCAGCTTTGACAGCTTCAAGGCTCAATTTTAGTCTGTTCCCAGCAGTCACATGTCCAGGGAATGGACTAAACTAGGGAGCAACAAAAAAAGTAGAAGCCCCTGTCAAGGGCTCAGAAGATATGGGTTGGGTACCCTGAGGACATATTAGGGCAAATTTGCCCACTCCAGCAATGATGTAATGTGGTTGCCATAAAAAAGAATGAACCAATCCACCCTCACAATGCACCAAAGAGTGGGACAAATGCCCATCTGAACGAGCTCCAATTAGTTCTGCAAAACGTGTGTCCTTAACATATTTGCAATCCCAAGCACGGTTACTGTAACGATGAAACCTTGACAAATAATTACCACTTTGCCCCAGGAGCTCATTTTGCTCATGAAACGCAGCATCCTCCCATCTTCCCAATTTCTCTTTTGAGCCAAAACCTGATTCTCTAGCAGTGCTTACTGGTAAATAAGCACATTTAGGAACCAGTTCCATGCTTCCAGCGCTAATTGAACCACAGCAGGTAGTTAATTATTTTGATCAGCTTGGCTGCTACCCAACCCAGGGGCAGGGCAGGCATTTCAATGCAAGCTGTATTCCTTGCACGCAGGTGAGCTCTGCTTAGGGAGATGTTCTAAGGCATTGCTTCATAATCCAGTTTTTCTGATTGTTCTGATTATTTAGTTTCCTAGTTTGTTTCATTTCGGCTAATGAGGTGAATGCATAAAAACTGACTGGCTGCTGCTCAGAGTCTTCCGTTTTCCACAGAGAAACAGAGGGGCAAACTTGCAGATGTGCAATATTCAGCTGAAAGGTTTTTACTGCACACATCCTGATGTACCTTCGTTATAGTTTTGTATTTTCAAATACACAAAAACAATGAAATGATACATTAAAGGAGATGATGGAGGATCTTTTGATCAGCGGTAAAGCTGGGTGGTTTAGCCAGAGGCTGGGAGTTCGATTCCCCATTGGGCTTCCTGACACAAGTGCTAGACTCGGTGATCTATAGCAGTGGTCCCCAACCTTGGGCCTCCAGATGTTCTTGGACTTCAACTCCCAGAAATCCTGGCCAGCAGAGGTGGTGGTGAAGGCTTCTGAAAGTTGTAGTCCAAGAACACCTGGAGGCCCAAGGTTGGGGACCACTGATCTATAGGGTCTCTTACAGCTCTAATCATTATTATTATTTATCCCAACCCCTGAGATTTTGTGATGAAAAGTTCAGAATAAAAGAGCCTTGTGATTTCATAGGGATAGGTCCCCATGATGGTCCAAGAGGCAGGCCAGACAAGGGTGGGGAAAGGGAACCAGAACTGTTTCTCGACCATCTGGTTGTAGAAATTAGCAGAACGGGGGTCAGAATCAAGGTCCTCCAAACAGCTTTTTGGAAAGCTAGGTTAGTAGCAAAATGCATTCAGTAGTTGCAGCAATCACTGGTATTCCTGCTACATCACAGACTAAAATAGTACTTTCTCCTCATCTGGTACAACTCACCATGAGATTTCCTGGGTCCCCTGATGTTCTTGGACTACAGCTCCCAGAAATCCTAGTCAGCACAGCTAGTGGTGAAGGCTTCTGGGAGTTGCAGTCCAAGAATATCCAGGGATCCAAGGTTAGAAACCACTGGTCCAGGTAGTGGAGCCAGGATTAAAGCCGCAGGATTGCCTAATTAGTGAGGGCTGTCACATAATCCATCACTGTACACAGGGTTCCCTGTTCCCTCTTAGCTGCAAACCATATATTATAATAAATGAGAAGAAAATGGATTTCCCCATGATCAATAAATTATTGCAAGCGATCCCAGTTGATTTGGTCTTGAATGGACTATTAAGAGTCATTACATTTAGACAATATCGGCTCCTCATTAATACGGACTGATCCAGTTGCCTGCATTGGTGGACTCCTTATTATGGTTCAGGTTGGCTGTGGAAATTATCATGATGAGTATCTACACTTCCAAATATACTTCAACCACTCAGAGTGGCACTGCCTGCGAGATGGGTAGCATAGAAATCAAATCAAATCAAATCAAATAAATAAAGTTTAATTTAAAACAATTGTCCCTTATTACTGCTACTATTACTCAGGTTTTGCAGTGAACATTCAGAGTACAAAAGGGAAATGTGTTTTTTAAAAAAATGCAGCAACATTCCTTTTACACTCCCACCCGCCCCCAAGTTTCATCCACTTCCTTCCTATGGCTTTTTATAGAATCGTGTGTCTTTCTCTCTCATGTCTCTGGCAATAAAAGGATGTTTTGTGTTGTGGTAGTCCGTATGAGTGTATATGTGTGGACTTCTACTTGCTGTTGTTTTTTAACACAGCCCACAAGGATCACAATCAAAAGCGTAATTCTGGTTTGCGTAGGAGAACTGGAACTATGTAGCACATTGAGCAAGATCAAAACTCACAGGGCTTTTAATTTTGGTTTGTTTTTGAAGCTTTTAGAATAGTTTACACTTGCCTTTTCCTGTAGGACTCGCCTTTTATGAATCAGCCACATCGTTTTCATTCATGCTGTTGAAAAAGGGAGAGCGTTGAATATCATATTTGTGAACCTAAACAAAGCAACCGATTCATAAAAGGAGACCTGTGTAGGAAAAAGCCTTTTCTCTTTTGGAACAGCAAGTAAAAGGAATGTAAAATTAGAGCGTAATGATACCAATAACGATATTGTTCTTTTTTAATGTGTTCTCTCCAAGCCCTGGTGCAATGAGGTGGAGAAACTTTTCATGATTTGATCAGGAACCACTGCCAAAAAGAAAAAAGAAATGATACACATATGGTCTAGTTCCTGATAAATGTGATAAACAGATCAGTTGGCCCCTGAATAACCAAGGAGATGGAATTACGTAGTGGAACACTTCACAACCAGAGACCTTCCAGACTACAGTGACTATCATCCCCTGCCCAGAGTTCAATCATTCTGGAGAACTCAGGTTGAGAGAGGCTGGATGAGATGATTTTTTTTCTTTCCTGTTCCTTTCCCATGATTAAATCTTGGCAATAGGTTCCTGGATTATGTCAATTAATCCCCTTCTTATCGTATGTTACCAGTGAATACATAGTCCTATGTAAGCATTTGCAAACTGAGCAATGTAGCATTTTCAGCATTCAGGATGATGTGAAGAAGCTCAGCCAGAAAGAGAAGCTTCTATTCCTTTGTGAAAAATCATCCTCCATATGGATGGAGGTGCGCAGCTAGCATTTAGAGGGCCAAATCAAGCTTATTTAGGTGGTTAATCCATGAGGGCTAAAGTTTACACAAATACCCAGTTCTGTTGCATTTAGCTGTTCAAGTGTCAGTCTTCAAAATGATTCCCCCCTCTGGCCTCTGTTCCATTCTCTACCGATCGTTAAATGCCAGGAGCTAATTTTGTTGAAATCATGCATTTTTTATTAAAGCTGTAAAGCTTCTGAGCCTTCCAGTGGAACTTAATATCCACCTCCACCTGTGCTTTATTAATAGAAGCAACCTCCCTCATCAAAAGTGGCCTGCAGAGAAGAATATGAGAAATTAGCAAGAGGTGATAACTGCCTCTTAAGATCTCCATACGGATTCTGTGCACAAGTCACCCTGGAGATACAGATCCGACTCAGCGGATGGCTTAATGAAGGGAACTACAGGAATAGATAATGGGTCCCATCTGAAAAGAAAATGTAACTCCAATATGATCAGATGGAAGAGGTTAGGGCACAGTTTTCAAGTAAGATACAACTTCCAAGCAAAAAAAAATTAAGTGCAAGGACTGCAACTCAGTGGGGAAAAAACACTTGGCATTCAGTGAGCTGTAGGTTCAGTTCTCCTTTTCAGGAACGAGTGGAAAAAAGCCCTCTTGGAAACCAGCTGCCATTCAGAGCAGACAATACTGGGCGAGATAAACCATAGTTTGATTCAAGCTCAGCAAAATGGCTTTTTTGCAAACCAACACTCCTTGAATCCTCCTCACCGGGAAAACCCATGGAGTTGAAGGCTGGTAACACCAGTTTCACAAGGCAGAGGAACTTCATCCACACCGGGTTTTGGTCCAATCTCTGAAGGACCCAGGTGCCTTGCTTCCGGCAAGGCACCTGGGAAGGATAACATCCCTGCTGAAGTGCTGTAGAGATCATCACCACCGAGCTGTATGAAATCTTTTGTCTTTGCTGGAGGGAAGGTGGAGTATCACAGGTCATGAAGGATGCAAACATCATCACATTGTACAAGAACAAAGGAGACAGAGGCGACTGCAATAACTACTGTGGCATCTCTCTTCTCAGCATTGTAGGGAAGCTGCTTGCCCGTGTTGTGCAGAAGAGTCTATCCAGTGTCACAGTGTGGATTTTGAGCTAGTAGATCCACCACTGACATGGTATTTTCCCTCAGACAGTTGCAGGAGAAATGCAGGGAACAACAACAGCCACTCTTTGTGGCCTTCATAGATCTCACAAAGGCCTTTGATTTGGTTAGCTGGGATGGCCTTTTAAAAATCCTTCCCAAGATTGGATGTCCACCTTGACTCCTTAATATCATCAGGTCCTTTCATGAGGGAATGAAGGGCACTGTAGTTTTTGCTGACTCAATAACAGATCCCTTTGACATCCAAAGTGGAGTGAAACAGGACTGTGTCCTCGCACTGACCCTGTTTAGGATCTTTTTCGCTGTCATGCTGAAGCAGGCCTTTGGAACTGCTATAGAAGGTGTCTATCTCCGGACTAGATCAAATGGAAAGCTATTTACTCTCCCTAGATTGAGAGTGAAGACCAAAGTCCAGCTGAAATGCATGCAGAACTTCCTCTTTGCCGATGATGCAGCTGTTGTTGCCCATTTTGCTGAAGGCTTGCCAAGACTTTGGATTAACAATCAGCTTGAAGAAAACACAAGTCATGGACCAGGGCGTGGACTCACCTCCCTCTATTACCATCTGCACAGAAAAATTGGAGGTTGTTCATGACTTTGTGTACCTTGGCTCAACGATCTGTGACACTCTCTCCCTAGATGTCGACCTGGATAAAACCATTGGCAAAGCAGCTACCATGTTCTCTAGACTCACAAAGAAAGTATGGCTTAATAAGAACCGGACAGTATATACCAAGATGCAGGTCTATACAGCCTGTGTCCTGAGTACACTCCTGTATTGCAGTGAGTCCTGGACCCTTTATGCACAGCAGGAGAGGAAGCTGAACACGTTCCATATGTGTTGTCTCCGACATATTCTTGGTATCACCTGGCAGGACAAAGTTCCAAACAGAGTAGTCCTAGAACAAGCTGGAATTTTTATCATGTATACATTACTGAAACAGCAACGTCTACATTGGCTTGGGCATGTTGTGAGAATGGCTGATGGTCAGATTCCGAAAGATCTCCTATATGGAGAATTAATGCAGGGAAATCGCCCCAGAGGGAGGCCACAGCTGCGATACAAGGATACTGTATTTGCAAGCGGGATCTGAAGGCCTTAGGAATGGACCTCAACGGATGGGAAACCTTGACATCAGCAGTGCAGCATGGCCTCTCCTAATTTGAAGAGACACTTGTTCAGCAGGCCGAGGCAAAGAGGCAGTCTAGAAACCAGCAAAATCAGGGAGCTGGACAGGGGACAGATTGTATTTGTCTTCAGCCACACTAGACAATGTTCCAAGTCCTCTATTCAGAGCACCTTACCATAGCCTCTCAAGACTGAATGATGCCTAATCTAAAAAGAAGCAGCCATCTCTGAAGGAGCAAATGAGGTGGAGAGCTATTTTGCAGGTAGGGTTCAGCACCCAGAATAACACCTGTAAAGTTTGGACTGGAGAGATTTATCACACATACCCCACAAAATCTGAGTCACAAGCCTTCGCTATCTGAAATCCTGTTGCTTAGTGTAGTAAGTGGCTCTAGAGTAGGCCCATTGAATCAGTGAGGATTTGGTGACCCTTCGTAAGATCTGTTGATTCAGTGGGCCTACTCTAGTGTCACTTACTATGCTAAGCAACAGGATTTCAGCCACTGAGTTGACATTTTTTTAAAAAAATCACTTTTCCAGACTCTACAGATGATTCAAAATCCTGTAGCTTCCAGTATTCTAATTCAAATGAAATAAGAAGTTTAGGACACAAGTAAAATCAAAAAGCAGAACTTGAGAAAACTTTTATTGGGGCACCAAAATAATGTATTTACTGAGGTCTGTAGTACAGCCACATTTGAAGTACTGAGAGATGTAGAAGCCTCCAGGAAGAATGCAAGGAATGTGAACACATTCAGGAATCCACTGGGCAACAACAGCACCCTGTGGGCTGATTCTTCCACTCCAAAAGCACCACTGACATGAACAGCGACCACTTGGAATATCCTAAATTCTCATCACCACATCTCCCAAAAAAATGCTGTTTTATAGCTGGAAAAGCTGCAGAAAGGGGGAACCAAAATGATCAAGTCAACTACAATACAGTGGACTCTCTACTTAAGGAATTAATCTGTATTGGAACGGTGGCTGTAAGTCGAAAAGTCTGTAGGTTGAATCTCCATTGACCTACAATGCATTGAAAACTGATTAATCCCACAACTGGCAGTTTTTATTCTATTTTTGTTCCATTTTGGTTTTTTTCTGGTCTGTAAGTCGATTCTCCGGCTGTAAGTCGAATCTAAATTTTGCAGCCAGAGAAGTCTGTAACTCGCAAAGTCTGTAAGTCAAGCCGTCTGTAAGTCGAGGGTCCACTGTACTGACTTAAATGGAAACATTATACCCTTGGGGCCTTAGACCAAAAAAGCAATTAAGAGGGGAGTTCATAGACGTATGTGAAATGGTGCTTTGGTATGGAGACAATGTATAGGTTTTTCTCTCTGTCTTGGAATAGTAGAAGAACCCAGTTTCATCTAATGAACTTGAATGTTGGGAGATTCAAAACAAAAAGAAAAGGTGTGTCTCTGCACAGCAGGGAATTCACTGCCACATGATATTGCAATAGGTGCCATCATGAATACTAGCCATGATGTCTGTATGCTATCAGAATCTGGATACTTCTGAACAGCAGTTACTGGAGAACAGGAGTCATAGGAAGTTGCTGATAATCTCATGACCTGTTTGTAGGCTTTCCGGCAAGTAACTGGCTAGCCATAATGGGAACCAAGATATATAAGGTTTGGATCTGATCCAGCATGGCCCTTGTTACATTCTCGTTGGGTTTACAAATCAAAGAAGCATACCTCTTACCAATTTGCAGTCAGAAGGGTGTCTTGGACCATGTATCCATCAATGGTGTGCTGACTAAGTGAGGAGCAGGCAAAGGAAGATGGTTTCAAATGTTTTGGGGCTCCCCACACCCCTGACCCCTATACCCTCCCAACGCAACCCCCTTGGGGAGTTGTCTTTAAAGAGCTCTCTCTTTCTTCAATTTCACCAGGTTCTCAAAAACAAAACAGGCTGTTTTAGGCCTTAAGGGAGGGTGTCCAGAGACTGGAGGTTTTAGGATCTGAGGTCTAAAATGAGTCATGAGGATCTGAACAGGTAGCAATCCATCTTGCTACCTAGAGGACACTGAGGGCCCTTTCAAAATAAAAAGGAGGCATCAGAGGGCCCAAGACAGACCATCAGAGGTCCAAAAAGGGGTATGTGCAGCCACCAGGCCTGGATTATGTGATGTGGAAGTTACTTAATCATTTTGAAACTCTTCTGAGTCAACACCAAACATCTCCAATGAGGGAGATCCTCCAAGGTCCACTTTTGTGATTCCCTGTTTGGAGGTTCAACCGTTTGCTTATACACAAGTTCCACAGAAAGGACAAATTATTCTGGGGACTGGGTGGCATTCCTGCTTGTTTTAGAAACATTCGGCACCTCCTGAATGAAAAACTGCTTCAGAAAATAATAGCAAGAATTTGTAGAGAACAAAGCTGTTATGTTCTCTGGAATCTTTGAGAAAAGAGTCCTGTATAGTTCAAAAAGATGCATTCTCCGGTTTTTACACTTCTTGGCCCAACTAAGAGGGCCTTCTGTCTCATCTCCTCTGTGCTGCTTACAAATTAAAATATAGAACTGACCTGCTTCCCTTTTATCTCCTATTGAGGAAGGCAGTTAGAGAGCCATGTGAGCCGAGGAAAGAGAGAATGGATAAAATCCATCAGGATGAGGGCTCTGTGATCAGGACAACTTGAGAAGCAGAAAGCAAGGAGCAAGCTGATGCCCTTCTAGTGTAACTTGAGGCTGCCTGGCTGCCTCTGCAGAATAAAAGGGAGGGCTTGCAAAGACACAGCGAGTTCTTTATGTTGGGGAGGATCACACGCACATTTCAGTCTTTGCAGAAATTCCAGTCTGCATAATTATTCCTTTGATTGTGCTAAATATGAAAAGAGGGGGAACAGCTTGTATTCGAACGGCTGTCAGAACGTCACGGCTTGAACAGGGCGAGAGACGCAGTGAGAGCTGCCACAGAGAGGCTGGGCTGCCTTCTCTTGCTGTTGCCGTGTGTGTTCTTTTCAGAAAAAGTTACCAAACAAAGCCCTTCTAGGAAGAAAGTGATGGTTCAGGGAAGTTCTGTCTGAAAGGTATGATTCACAAGAACATTTCCTGGAAAAGAAGTGTTGGTTGAAGAAGGCAGCTTTCCTTGCCCTCAGCATGTCAGTCATCCATCTCTTGGCAAATGAAAATTAGTATTCGGTCTGTCAACCAGGACTTAGATATTGGCCATGTTGTCGAGAGTATTTTTGGAATTATAATCCAAAAAGTAACTTATCCAGGTTCTGCCTCTATCCATTTTCTCTGCCCCATGTACAATTTCTATGCCTTTATCATGCCCCCTCCTTAATCTTGTTGTTTTTTTCCTGTAAGAACACAAGAAAATCTTTTGTTTGTTTGTTTTTTTCTGTAAGAAGACAAGAGCATCTAATTCCACACTTTCGGCATGCTCTAAAATACATAAGCTGTGTATTTCACAACATAATCCTATATGTGTCTTCTCAGAACCAACAGCATTTAATGTGACTTAGGGCACACTTATATTAATGAAATAAACCAAGAACTGTGTCAGGGTTTTTGAAGTTGGCTTAAAGTCACATGGATTTTCGGATGTGTGTGTGTGTGTGTGTGTGTCTTTTTGGGACAACTTTTCATCTAGGTGTAAGATGTGTTACAGTAGGAGCCCCATATCCACTGGATCAGTATCTGTGGTTTCACTTATATGTGGTCTGTTATCCACAGTTTTCAGTATCCATGGGGGGCAGGCTCGGAACCGATCCTGGTGGATACGGGGGACCTACTGTATATCATTCAAGGGCTCTACTTTGGCTTTTAATTTTTTAAAATTTATCACCATGGGGCTGTAGGTTCCTGTGTTTCACCCTTCCAAGCCTATGCATTCCTGGACTGATATTCTGCGCCAAAAAACTAAAATAAAGCCTCACGCTGCCATAGCTAAAAGGAGATGCTCTGGTTGCTGGAGCATCATTGTGGAATGCTTTTAAGGTTCTTGATCTGCATCTGCCTGCCTTGCACTGCCTGTCTCTTATGGCCGCTCACTCCCTGCATTGCCACCAACAACCCCCTTCCTGCATTGAGGTGATATGGGCAGCAGAGACAACATTTATGATCTTCTACAGTGGTGTGATTTTTAATATTTGTTCTGTTTGTTTTCAAACTATCATAGCACCAGTTCAGCATTACAGATAGGGGAGAGAGAAAAAACAGATTGGACTGCAAGGTTACACTGCAGCCCAAACCCTGTGATCCTAGTATCTAATACAGTGGTGCCTCGAAAGACGATTGCCTCGCAGGACAATTAATCTGCAAGATGATGGGTTTTTGTGATTGCTGTTGCGCTTTGCAAGATGGTTTTTCCTATGGACGATTTTCGTAAAATGATGTTTGGGTCTATGCTTCTCAAGATGGGTTTTTTTTTAAGACCGATGCTTCGCAAGATGGTTCCCCCCCCATTGCAACGCATTAAATAGATTTCAGTGCATTCCAATGGGGAACCGTGTTTCGCAATACAATGTTTTCTATGGATGATTTTCGCAAGACGACAATTTTCCCCCCATCGGAACACATTAAATAGATTTCAGCGCATTCCAAAGGGGAACTGTGTTTCGCCAGACGATGTTTTCACAAGACAGCGATTTTTGTGGAACGAATTAACATCATCTTGCGAGGCACCACTGTACTCGACAAACCCCACAGATATAATTTACTCTGACACAGGTGAGCACACATGCAAAAATAATTTTTTTTAAAATCCCACTTCCCAGCCAAAAACAATTATCCACATTTAGCTGTACATTATGTAAATAATTTAAAATTGATTTCGAGCATGCTAAACCTGACACGAGTATTTCAATGTGTGACCACACCCTCCGATTCTGGTTTGTGTGTGTGGAATAGACCCAGTTTTGGCAGGTCCGAGGGCCATTTTTCTGTCCTCAGCATCTTCCGGAAGATGCATAGGTCATAAAGAGATGCCTGCCCGCCCACCATGAAGCAAAAGCCAGAGTAGCCTGGCATCGCACTTCCAGTTTTAAACCATGGGCATTTGGGGTATATGTCTGATAGATAATTACTTACAAAATCACAGCTTTTGGTGGTGGCAATACACTGTTTCTGTGCCGAAGGGATTTAGAAAAGCCAGGACTAGGTACTGTTTAAAAAACAACAACAAATCTAGGGGCCCATAACCCTGACGTCAATTATGTTAAAGATGAACTGAGTTGCTAAACACAAAAGCAGGCATCCAGGTAAAAAACAGCTTGGCTCACTAAACAGAAGCTCAGGAAGATCTTTCGAGCCTCAGCCTCTTTCCAGCCCCAGAGAGACATGCCGAGAAAACTAAAATTCTGGTTCTAACATATAAAGCCCTAAATGGTTTAGGACATCGTTACTTGTTTGAATGTCTTCTGCCTAGTTCAGCTGCCCCTCTGACTTGCTCCTCACAGACCTCACACCTCGGAAAGCCTAGAAAACAGTCACTAGAAACCGTGCTTTCTCAGCAGTGGCACCCAACTAGTGAAATGCTCTCCTACAGGAGTTGTGGCACTCACCATCCCTCTGCTGTCTTTAAAAAGCTTCTAAAAACAGCTTTAGAGAAACTATTGTGGAGGTTCTCCCCAATTAATTGGGACAGTGGAGGGGAGAGGGATAATACCTTTTATGCTGTCAAATTTTTATTTTTCTGCCATCTTAAGCAAAATATGTGAGATAGTCTAGTGTTGTAGATTAATTTCATAGTTTAGTTTTCTGTTGTTGTTGTTGTATACCACCCAGAATAGCAGTTTGCTATATGGGCAGTATGTAAATTGAATGAATGCATGCATGAATATTACTTCCTGAAGGACTGTACCTTGGTAAGTATCTGCTTTATATGCAGGTTCTTCAGTCTCTTGCCTTTCAGTTGAAAAGGATTAGGTCTCATCTCAGATTTTGTGTCCGAGATCGTAAAATTGTGGCCACCAGCCAGAGTATAGAGCATGCAAGGTGGGACGAAAAATCATCTGCTTGAATATAAAAAGCAACCTCCTTAATCTGCAACTGTGATTTAAAGGTTTCCATGCGTTTGTTTCTGGTTTAGTAATTTGTTAGCTCATTACTTTTCTTAATAACTTGTTAATGATACTCATTATTAAAAGAAAGCCATAAAAATTAAGCCAGAAAGTACAAAATTATCTGATATATCCCCACGTCTCTCCAGTGACCAAACTCAAATGGCCGTTTCAGAAGTAACAAGTGAACAATATGTACTAGAAGGGTGTGTGGTGTAATGGAAAGAAAGTTGAATTAGGACCCTGGATTCAAATCTTTCATTAGTCATGGAAGCTGTGGTGGTAATAATAATAATAATTTATTGTCATTGTAAGTATATACACATACAACGAAATTCACAATGTAATGACAATATTAAACCTTTCCTTCAACATCTCACATACTTTTCATATTTTCTTAGGGTCGCTGTACATCAGACACAACTTGATGGCACACAACACATGAAAACAACAACATTTCTGCCTATTATGTTAGTTTCAAAAATAACATAGATACTCCTTTATTACCTCATAAAATAATATGTTTCGAACAATACCATTACTTGTAAAATGTCACTTTGATCCTCTGCTCTGTAGTTCCCCGGAAATCATTTCAGATTAAAGAAAGAGAGCCAAATCACATATGGTTTATTAGATCATCATCATCATCATCATTTCAGAACTGCAGAGTTGGAAGGGACCCTAGAGATCATCAAGTCCAATCCCTGTCAAGGAGGTACAAGTGAGGAACACACAGCCTCTGGCATTGAGCTATCCAGCAGTTTTTGTCTACCACTGATTCTCCTGCTTTGGGGCCTTTTTCTTTTTTTAACTTTAAAGCAGCTAGTGGTTGTGAGTCTGATTATAATCAGAAGGGCACCACTGAGGGGAAAGTATGCTAACCACCCTACAAAATAACGGCTACTTCCAAAGCAGGGCAAAAACCAATAATAAAGGCACAATACTGAAACTAACTTTAGCAGCCAGCCTCTAGAGATTCCCTAATTGGTTATGAAAGTGACGCCCATTCATTGCATTGTTTTCTTTTTTTCCTTGCTCCTGGTCTATTGAGATACAGTGAGACTTCCTATCCAGGTGCAGTCTATCTTCTATGGCTAATATTCCTTCGTGTCAGATCTTCCAAAATTTAGTGCAATCCTGTTTTAAAATGACTACAAATCCCAAGATTCTGTAGGCGGGCAGTTTAAAATGGCATGAAGTGCTATCACTGTCCAGTGTAGACAAACAAAACTGTGGCATACAGCTCTGCTCTCACCTGTCCGTCACAGCTGGGCAGGGGAACCTCAACCAATGAGAGGACGGAGGGTGGTGCAGAAGGGGGAGGAGCTGTATTATATGAGGTGTGTGAGAGGGAAGTTTTGGAGAGTTTGAAAAGATGAGAGAAGTTGATTGAGAGAGTGAGATAGATTTGAGAGAGAGAGTCAGTGAGGGAAAAGTCTGTGTGATCTAGTAATTGAGAAACGTGATTAACAACTTGATTTATTACCTGTGATTCACCCTTTTTATTTTGTACAAATCAATAAACACTTTATTTGTTTGAAAGAAAAACTTGTCCTTTGTGAGTACCAAGGATAGGTTGGTGGCAGCAAGTGAAGAATAGTAGTGAACACTCTTGGAGGCCTGTATTGGTAGAGGCTTGAGAGTGGCCCGCTACAAAAACCAAACAATTAGAAATGGAATATTTAATCAAGATGCTTTCGCATTGTTGTTTTTTAAATCTATTTTGTAGTCTCCCATCTTAGCTAGGATTGTTGAAGCAATATTATGCACATGTTGTGAGAAAGGAGCAAAGCCCTTGGTTACTCCTCAGACTCATGTTTGTTCACGCTGGTGACAGATTCTATGAACTGTGAGAAATATCTCTTGTTTCCTGCTGCCCCCTTCAGATACTGGATTCCTGCCTAGCCAATGTGGGCCTCTTCCATCCAGGAAGCCCTTGCCATTTAAGGGAAGACAAGGAATCCTTGGCACAGAAAAACCGGAGGGTGAGCCACTGTGAATGCTTGGAGCTCCCGATTGGCTGAAAGGCTGGAGCCAACTCCACCGGCTGGAGTGGGTTAGCATTTTTAAAATGTCTTCCTTTGTCAGTTTTGAGATTTTCCAGAATTTAGAAGCGGAAAGAAGGAGAAGGCTGAGAGGAAGCTATTAGAGATGTGTAAAATAAACTTTGAAAAGCACAGGTTACGGTGAGAAACAGACACGAGGAGTTCATTTCATTGAGAAAACTGCTCCCTAATTTCAAGGGGAGTATTGATGAATGCTTATTATTTCAACAAAGGTTTTTTTGTGGCGAACAGGAGAAGCAGATGTTTTTAAAAAAAACTGGACAGGAAACGACTGTGACAAATGAAAGGATTTTTGATTGAATTCATGAGCCGTGCTTCCTGCCAGTAATTTCTTCAACTTTAGGCCACCTTTAGAGGGAGAATCCGGGAGAGAGAGAAGCAGGATGCCTACGATTACGACTTAATCACCAACCTGTTCTACATCTACATTTATATGGCTATGGGTAAAAAAATCATTAACACTGTAGTTTAGAGCATATAAAATCACAGTTGCTCTTTTTTTGTGAACTGTTTACTTCTTGTAAGAGAAAAAAAAATGCTGTATTCCAGTGACTTCTTTGTGATGATCAAGGGGCATTTAAATGTTCATACGCTCACTAATCACAGAAGAGCATCTCCAATTTTTTGTTCGATGAATTCTCTTCCACCTGCACTCTGTTCGCGTCCCCCTCTAGCCAAGCCACCTGACAATAGCACTGGTTCTCTTTCCTGCCATCCTCAAGAAGTGCTCTGACTCCTTATTTTGGTTAATCCTTCCTCTTTTCTTCCATAGCTAATTTGGCCACTTCTGAATTGTCAAAAAAAAAAAAAAAGGTGGAATGCATCAAGGGAAAACAGAGTACACAAGAAGGCCCTGATTTGCATCACGCCTGATAGACCAAGAAATCATAAATCAGGAAGGTTGTCTTATGTATCACCAAGGAAAAGGAGCTGCATTATCAAAAGAGGACAAATGTTTACATTCAATGTGCATATGGTTAGCTGATATAAAGCGGGCTGGATAGCTCAGTGTTTTAGATATGGCTGGGAGTTTGATTCCCACGGTGCCTTCAGAGAGAAGAACCAGCCTGTGTAGCTTTGGGCAAGCTGCACAGTCCCAAGGTGGCCCCAAAAGAAGAATCTAGTAAACTACTTCTGAGAATTCTCTACCTGGAAAATGCTGAAGAGGGTTGCCCTAAGTCAGAATTAAGTGATGGCACTTAATTATTATTTTAAATGTGCATATGCATATTCACAAATATATGTACTATTTGAGAAGAATTTAATCTTCCTGTAGCTGAAATGGAAATATTAGTCTCACCAGAGTGGGAAGGACTTTGATAAAGTGACATTCATGCCTGCTCATCAGCCTCACATCCAGCCTATAACTACCCCTGCCCTCCTTTCGTTAGGTATATCTGCACTATACATTTATAATGCATTTATTTGATAGCACTTTAACTGTCATGACTTCATCCTAAAGCTATTTAGAATTCTCCCTCTAAGGACTATGTTAGATCTCTCTAGCAAAAGAATTCTGAATGCCTCCTGTTTAGAATACAAACCCAGGATGTAATAAGAGAGGGTCACAGCAGTAAAAGTAATATCGAACTAGTATTCCTTTTTACCTCAGCATGGGCACACGTTCAAGTAGAGGATGTATAGTAACAGAATTTTCTCTGACAGCTCTTGAAACAGACATCTCCTCTCTGTAGAGCAAAATGAATGATCTGCAAACTACCCACCATAATTTCCAGAACTCGTGGGCAAACATATCTATCTATCTATCTATCTATCTATCTATCTATCTATCTATCTATCTATCTATCTATCTATCTATCTATCTATCTATCTATCTATCTATCTATCTATCTATCTATCCATGCATCATACATACATACATACATACATACATACATACATGCATGCATGCATGCATGCATGCATACATACATACATACATACATACATACATACATACATACATACATACATACATACATACATACATACATACATACATACATACATACATACATACATACATACATACATACATACATACAACCCTCTTCTGGTTTTGCTAATTAAAAGCTGTTCCCATAGTTTGTGCAATTATAACATCCCACCAATTTTTGGAGTATAGTTCACAATTTCTTCAAAAGCAAACAAATCAGTTTATCTATACTACCAACTTCAATTAGGTCATTATATGCTGTAAATATACACTAAAGGTATAGACATATCTGTTGCCTACCAGCTTCAATGGCTGGTATCTTGTGTTTTGCAGTCATGGAATGGACTCAAGCAGGTTCCTGTTGCATGACCTCTTGTGCTGAGTGGGAGACTGGTTGCACAGCTGGTTGCATGACTGGTCACACAACAGGCCAAAGGAGGGTTAAGCTCATGCAATTTTCCTTACGACTGAACAGAATGCTAGACAATATCCTTCATTCAGGTTATAAATGCAGATGATATTTCCCCATCACTCGCAACAGGAACTCTTCCCCACTGTCTGCCTGCTTAAGTGGGATGGGAAAGGACTGTCTCTATGTCCTGAGATGCGTCCAGAGCTTGAAGAAAAGTTACAACCAGCATAAGGCATAACACAGTCACATCTCCAAAGTAATTCAATGAATGGAAACAAAATGACTTTTTGGTGTAAGGATCAATGGATAAAATCCTGTTGCGCAGTAATGCAAAAGGTGTAACTTTTAGAGGTACATTGCCATAAATTGTCATAAATTAAGAAATCTCTATGGACAGTTTAAGTTGTGCAACAGCTAATGCCAGCCGAGATTTGCTGACTCAGGGCAGTTCGCCTCTGAAATTTACGACTTTTTGCACAATCCTGTGCCACAGGATTTTGTCCAATTTTTTTTAGATCCTTCCGCTCGGTGCATTTTGATAGACATTTTGATTGGGAGCTCTGAAGTGTAAGATTTCAAGTCTTAGCAACCCTAATGTTCAAAAAGAAACAGGAAAAGTGTCAAAAGTAACAGGTGAGGTAGCAAGGTCACTTTTCTCCCAGTGGAATGAGAGATAACCACAGGACACGTTTCAGACATTGTCAGTACATTTTTACAACCTTGGTACTCAGTCACATTAGTGACTAACAAAGTTTGCTGCCTCTAATTTCCCCAGAGGCTTCTTATTAGAGATGGGTGTATTCGTATTCATATACGAATACGAATATCCCTGCACAGTTGGAGTTAATGAGGGTCCAGCCTCTGGAGCCGGACCATCCACTCACACTTCTGCTGCTACCGGCAGCCCCGCTCATCCTTCCATTCGCTCCCAAGTGCCATTCTCTTCCCAGTCAGCTAGCCACTCCTGGCAGAAGGAGGGAGGATAAATCTCCCTGCAAGACTGCAGAGTGGCTAGCTGAGCAGCGCTTCGGAGTGACTGGAAGGAAGAGAGGGGCCACACACACCGTCCCCACATACAACATTTTGTAATATACCTCTCAGAATCCTCTAGACCAGTGGTTCTTAACCTTTGTTACTCAGGTGTTTTTGAACTGCAACTCCCAGAAACCTCAGCCAGCAGAGCTGATGGTGAAGGCATCTGGCAGTTGCAGTCCAAAAACATCTGAGTAACAAAGGTTAAGAACCAGTGCTCTAGACAGCAGTTGATGCTTTCCAGGGGATTCTGGGAGCTCTTCTCCTGAGAGTAACATTTGTCCAGGCGCTAGTTTTTGGCTTTTGGGGCAGCCTCTGTCCAAAGTAAATTGTCCTCAGTTTGAGATTTTGAGGTGAGAAATCTGGATAAGCAACCATCTTTTTTCACCAGCAGCTGTCCTGTTTCTATCCCCTATAGATTATCCTCTGAGATTTCATTAGGATAATTTCAGCTTCTTCATCTCGGTCCTTGATTTAATTCCGTTTGCTTGTGGCCTCAAGGAATGCTTGTCACTACCCATTTCCTTCCAGGTTTTTTTTTTTTTCGTGAGGATTTCACAACCCCAGAACAACTGCAGTAGGAGTAAACAAGCCTGCTGACAGAGAGAGAGAGAGAGAGAGAGAGAGAGAGAGAGAGAGAGAGGGCAAGAGGGTCTCAGGAGAACTGCTGCATTCTTCCCACCCTCACAGTTTGGTTAAGTAAATAGTTACCAAATGTGTCAGAGAGAGAATGTGATCTTTATCGGCATGAATATTAAGGCCGCTGATATTTTGAAGTCCTGAAAGACTGCAAAAACTGGTGCCGAGAAAAGAGCAACGGAGGGGGAAAGCTGGCACGGATTTCTGCGTTTGTCATTCTTTGCCGGAGGGTGGGGGAGTCGGATGTAGAAACAAGGTCAGCAAATATGTGTGTATACATGGGAGTTGTTTGTGTGGGTATGTGCGTGTAGGCCCTCACAAACTCAAAATGTGGACTACCAGCTGCTGATCTGCACATGCATTCTGACTGCATGTGTAAATAGATTACACATGTTAAACCCAGGCAAGATCTCAGTATTATCTTGGTAGTTCTGGAAGAATAGTGCTTTTCAGTGAAGTCAGTTCACACATTCAGTTTTGGGTGTACCAATGCTATTGTCTTTGTGTAGAATAATGTGCGGGCAGGACAGTGCTCCATGTCTCCTCACCAACACCCATTCAACTATGCAAAGACTGTAATATAAGTATAGTTTGAAAAAGTTCATCTTTTTCTTGCTACTCCTAAATTGCTGGAAACCTTTTAATCTCTCTTTCTCTCTCTTGTTTGGTTGTCTTTTAGTATGCCATTTTCTCTATTGTGTCAGAGCTAAATAAAAATGCTTTTCTGCTAAAACTTTGGTACCTTGGTCTCATTCCATGCAGAGGACTGGCTTCCGCGTCCCTGTAGAGCGGTGAGCCATCAGATCCTACTGCTCACAATACAGTGGGGTCTCTACTTAAGAACGTCCCTACTTAAGAACAATTCCACTTAAGAACAGCTCCATTTGCTAAATTTTGCTTCTACTTGAGAACAAAAATCCAGATAAGAACAGGAAAAAAAAAAACTTTCCTGCTCTTTTTTTAACCTTAGGTCATCTTAGGTTAAAAAAAGTTCTCCCCCTAGTGGTAGAGTACGTATTAACCAGCTTTGCATTAGTTCCTATGGGAACTAATGCTTCAATGTACGAACGCACCTCTACATAAAAAAAAACAGCCAAAACGGATTAATTGGTTTTCAGTCCATTGCTTCAAAATTAGCTTCGTCAGAAGTGCTTTTAACACTGTTCCCTGACCTAAGGGAAAGAAAAAGAAAAAAAATCCCCCTCTAGTGGTAGAAGGCGGAATAGCAGCTTCCCATTAGTTTCTATGGACGGAAAAGAGCAGATAGGGATTAAATGGTTTTCAATGCATTCCTATGGGAAATGCAGATTCTACATAAGAACTTTTCCACTTGAGAACCACCTTCCAATACAGATTAAGTTCTTAAGTAGAGACCCCACTGTACTCTTGTTTGTAAGGTGGTTCTGCTTCGAGAATATCTTTCATGAGAATATAGATGTCAGATGGATGGAAACCATTTTAATATAGCATAATATTAACTGTGTGCTGTCAGTTAAGTTCTGATTTATATCTGACTCTTCTGGGTATACAGTATTTAGAAGTGGTTTACATCCTCTTCTTCTAGGGATGCTCTGCAACTGATGTGGCTTGCCAAGGCCACACAGGCTGGCTCTTCTCCTGCAAGACACAGCAAGGAATCAAACTCCCCACTCCTGACTATGCAAGTGTTTCAGTGAACTGAGCTATCCAGCTGACGAACTGTACATCAGAAAGTCTGGTGTAGAGAAATCACAGTTTATATATCTACTTTCTTTCAGTGAATACAAGGTAGCACATGAGATTCACCACTGTTTGCCTTCACATGAACCATGTGAGGTAGTCTAGTTGATGATGTGTCAACTGGCCCAAGGCCATCTAATGAGTTTCCTGGCTGAACAAAAAACTGAAGCTGGATCTAGTCAGTCTGATAGTCCAGTCCTGGACAGGCAGGATGGTGAGAGCCTTCACAGATACAGGAAACTCTTTGCTGAAGGAAGTCACCATCTGCATGTGGCGGATGCAAAAACAGTAACAAAGTAAGTGCAGAGCCAGAGTGCTTGCATGTGCTCCATCACCCAGTCATCTTACATAGTTTAGAATAGTGGTCCCCAACCTTGGGTCTCCAGATGTTCTTGGACTTCAACTCCCAGAAATCCTGGCCAGCAGAGGTGGTGGTGAAGGCTTCTGGGAGGTGTAGACCAAGAACATCTGGAGGCCCAAGGTTGGGGACCACTGGTTTAGAACACCTGACTAGGGCTCTGCAGGACTCAGTATTTTATCTCTCATTGACAACAACACAGATTTTGGTTAGGAAGATTCTAGGAAGAGAAGGGGATGGAATTATCTGTTGTGAAAAGGATTTTTTTTTTACAGGAAACTGAAGGGGTGTCTAATGGTTGTTGTGGGTTTTTCGGGCTCTTTGGCCGTGTTCTGAAGGTTGTTGTTCCTAACGTTTCGCCAGTCTCTGTGGCCGGCATCTTCAGAGGACAGCACAGAGGAGGAAGTATGGGGAAAGCTCTGTAACTATTACCTACTTCCACAGCATCTCTCACCTGAGATAGTTGATGCGCCCTGCCTATATGGCCAGCCCTGACTGTCCCATGTTTACTAGATAGTCCACATTAGCGTTTATTTTTATGGATTCTTCTTCACAGGAGATTTTTAAACAGAGACTGGATCACAACCTATCAGGGATGCTTTAGCTGTGAATCTCCTGCCCTGGCAGAGGACTGGACATACTGGCCCTTGAGGTCTCTTCTATCTACTGTATTTACAGTTCTATAATTGGATGAGTCAAGTAACTGTATATTCTCATAAATAGTTCTCTAAAGAACATGAAAGAGTTGCTGCTCCCAAACTTTGAAACTCCCTCCCATAGGAGGTCTGGCTGGCCCCATCTTTGCTCTCCGCCACAAGCAAGTAAAGACCTTTCTCTTCAGGCAAGCTTTCCCTTAGTGAATGGCTATCAGAGAGGTGTTTTTAAATGGAGCATTGTGCCTTGTTGCCTTGAATGTGTTTGCTTGTGTTGATTTTCTTTACCATTGTTAGTGTGGCATTTGTTTGATTTTTTAAAAAAAAATATTTGTATACATTCTGTTTTTAGCTTTTAAATATTGTCTTTCAATGACGTTAGCTACCTTGGGTCCTTTTTAAGGAGAAAAATAAAATAATATAAAATAAAGAAGCAAGAAAACAAATATTCTACTGTGGCCCAAGCCTCTGCATGCATCATCCTTAGTAAACCAAGTGAGTCTTATTATTACTTCCAGGTAAGAGTGCTTAAGATTTTAGACTTTAAGAGCTGGTGTAATAGTAGTGGAAGTTTTCCTACCATCTACAACACAATCAAGAAAAGGAGATTTCTATAAATATGGAGACTTGGTAATTATAACCAGACATCGTCATTAAAATTCAGCAGTTAACTTCTCCTTGTGGGGAAAAGGAAAAAAACAAACCTCATTCCAGTTAGAAGCACATTATCAGCACAATGTTTCAGGGAAGTCAGCTGCCATATAATATTAAGTACATGCTCATGACTTCAGTCGCTAGCATGGGAACAAAACAGAGTGGCCCAGAAGCCAAAAGCATATAACAGAAGCAAAAGAGGGAGAAATCCATATTGTTTAGTGCAAACACTAAATATGCATAAAAGTAAGGTGTATTGTTCTTACATCAGATGCATTTGTGCAAACCAGTGATTGAAGGGCATAAGTAACAGACTTGTTTAATGCAGGTTTCTGTATTCAGTCCTCAGCAAACTTTTCAGGGTTAATGATACACTCAAACTGTATAGGAAGGATGAGTGAATCTTGCTTATTATGATCCGGGTATACTATTAATATCTGAAGCAGTTGCTCATAAATCTCTTCCATAGCTGGCTCATTGTGCCTCAGCTCTGTAAGAAAATATATGTCCTGTGTTTTTAGCAGAAGCTTTTCGATCCTCTGAAATGGGCTAAATAGTACGAGTCTCTCCTTTGGATGTTAATAACATGCCTCTACCGAATGTGACCTACGTATACTTCCTGTACTCACGTGCATCAAGAATGCCCATATCAACGTGTGATCTTCAGTGCAATCCTCTGTCTTCAAGATAGCCTAAGGCCCCAGATCACCCAAAAGGACATGATATAAACCATCAAACCACGAGTTTGAAGATGGCAAGACCCGTGCATGAAATGTGCATACACTAATTTATATGCAGAAATGCCAACTTGTAAATCACTAATGTAATTTAAATACAACACATTTCAGTCACAGTGGTAAAGCCTGTGACTGAGTAACCTGTGGTTCTGCCACCTCATTTGGTGCCCAAGAGCTAACGGCTGATGGTTAACTTTGAAATTGCTACTAGAGTTGAGCCCTGCATCCTTTGAGTGCTGGAGGAGGTGGGACTTTGAAGCACCAAACACCAGTTCAAGTGATAAATGAAACAATACGAACCACTGTTCATGCCCATCCTTAGTTCATGCCCTTCACTACTACCTCTTCTTAGTATTTATTCTTCTTAAACTTGTATTCTGTGCCATCAAATTGCTTCTGATTTCTGACAAACCTAATAGTTTTTTTCAAGGTTCTTGAGATGTTCAAGGAGTGGTTTACAAATGCCACACAATATTGTCATGGACAGACAGAGATTTAAGCCAGGTATCCTGGCTCCCAATCTGACATTCTGTCCATTACATCTTAGTGTCTCTTTGAAACTGGAGATTTCCTGAAATAGAGAACCACCCCTATATAAAAGAGCCCAGAATCATTACCAGGTATCTTCCAGAGTGAGAATACAGAAATATGTCTTGCAAGACCAAACTTCCATCTGAAGACCTAGGCCAGTGTCTTGTTGGGTTTCTGCCCAGTGGAAAAATCCCACCAACGTAGGATCATACCACTTATACAAAAGTGCTGTTGCCCAATTGAAAAGTGGGTTTTCCTCAGGAAGATCATCATTTCTGCAATGGCAAGAAATGATAGATGAATGGATTTTATATAGCAAGTATCCCATCCAATACATTCTACAAGGAGAAGCTGCAGGTGAGAATTCTCACAGGTAGTCTTTGCTTACATGTGGTCTCATACAAATCATTGCATGCTGTCCAGTCAATTCTGACTTATGGGGGTCCTTTCCATGATTTTCTAGGTACAAAGTATTCAAAAGTGATTTAACATTGCCATCTTTGTAGGGTGTGTGTGCTGTGATACGGTGCAGCTTGCCCATGGATACACAGGCTGGCTCTTTCCAACTGCTGGCTCCACAGCCAGACAGGCAATAATCCTTACATGACCCCCAGTTTTGTGTGTTCATGCATGCATGCATCTATGGTTCCTTGTAGGAGGTAGCAGGCAGGGCCCCCAACATCTTATCTGCCCCAAGCTCCATAAACCTTCTTTGTGGCCCTCTACATCTGACCATGGACACTCCTCTCCTGGGTCACTGTTTGTCCTAGGGCTGGCCGGCTTCCACCCCTCCCTTCTAATCAAGCTGTCTGTTTAGCTAGATATGTGAGAAACACAAAACGTCTGTACTCTGACCTTTGCTTGGAAACTTAAGCAGCTACAGATACATCTGTACATATATGTGTGTGTGTGTGTGTGTGTGTGTGTGCTCCATATATAATGTTTGCCAAGGAGCACTTTGTGGGCAGAAAGTGAGATCATTGTCTTCAACATTCCTGAGCAGAGGCCAAAGAATTTTCTTCTTTTAAAAAAATCACCCTTTCTTTGTGTATGCATGAAAATGGCTTTTTAAAGGGCAGGATGAAATTCTATTGGAAGGCTTCAGATAGCCTTTTGGTTTGTTGTTTTAGAGATTAGGCGGGTGAAATTGTGAGAAGCTGGGTGGGCAAAGTGAGAACAATGTGGAAAAACTTTTGCCTTTGGATTTTCTGGCTCATCTGTACAAATAGGTAGGTAAGGAAGTTACTTTAATCTCTTAAAAATTTCTAAAGCAGCTCATTTGTAATCTGGGTAGAACAATCCTGTTTTTACTGCCTCCAGATGTTGAGGGACTGCAGATTCTATCATTCCTTATCATTGGCTGCCCTGGCTAGGGCTAAGGGGATTTGTTGTCCATGACCATCTGGAAAGCCACACATTTGCCACCTCTTGTTTTACAGGGTGCTATTTATTTATGTAAGGTCTATTTATTCTAGTCCCCCCCCCCCCCGCATTAAAACATTTGAAGTGTTTTACAGCAAATTCAATGTAAAATAAGTGTTTTTGTAGCCCTCTGTAGAACAGATGTGCATGAATCTTTTTTCTAGTTCAGTCATCTTAAATCTGTAGGATTATTATTTTTTTTGTTTTCTTTTTGTATTTCTGGTTCCAACTTTGAAAGATAAAAAGGTAATACATTAAGATCCAGTACAACTACTTTGAAAGGCAGAACTATATATATAAAACTAACTTTGGGGTTTGAGAAACCTTGAATTTGTGTGGTCTAGAAGCAAAAATGCAATTTGTAAGATCAGATTACAGCCAGATTACATGAGATGAACATCAAGGTTGGCTGTTTATGGAGAATCCCGTTGGTCATGAGTGCTTCTTAGGAATGTACTTCTTAAAATTAATTGGTGCCTCTTACATATTCCAGGGTTTGGAAAAAAAATCACTCTTGTTCAAAACTTTTGTATATACAAAACTTATTATGCATATACATTTTTGCTTCTAGACCATATGAATTCAAGGTTTCTCAAACCCAAACTGATGGCACTATGATCCAAAACCACAACTTGCCTGCTCCAATCAGGATGATAAAGCTCCTTTTCTGTTGCTCCACAGATCAAGATCAATCATGTTGGCATAACTATGCCTGCAGAAGGGTGATCTCTCTCTCTCTCTCTCTCTCTCTCTCTCTCTCTCTCTCTCTCTATCTATCTATCTATCTATCTATCTATCTATCTATCTATCTATCTATCTATCTATCTATCTATCTATCTATCTATCTATCTATCTATCTATCTATCTATCTATCTATCTCTGTCTCTGTCTCTGTCTCTGTCTCTGTCTCTGTCTCTATCTATCTATCTATCTATCTATCTATCTATCTATCTATCTATCTATCTATCTATCTATCTATCTATCTATCTATCTATCTATCTATCTATCTATCTATCTATCTATCTATCTATCTATCTACCTCTTAGTTAAAAACTTCCTACTTTTGTCCTGCTGTTTTTCTGACTCCCAAGGAACCTATGGGAGCTGTGAGACAGAAGAACGTTTTTCAGAATCTTTGACAATTAATGCCCAAAAGGGGAACACTTTTTTGTGCTTTCTCTGTCACAGCTTCGGTGCAACAGCAAGGATTACAAAAGAGTCAGAAAATCCACAGGACCAAAGTTCAAAGTTTTTAATTACTGGAAATCATCTCCGGCTGGTGACATCATCACCCAGCATTATGCAACAGGATTTCAGCCATGGTGTGCCATGGCTTCCCTGGAGAAATCGTCCAGCAAGGCTGGGCATCATTCTGATATAACTGCAATAATTTTAGTTACTTTCATAGGTGATGGGGTGGAGTATTAAATAGTGGATGAAGAACATAAGCTTGTTCAGATGCTAACACATGCCACGTCTCCTACTGCTGAATGAAAATAACTAATAAGTAGCTCTTTTACTCATGTTTGTGGAAGGTTAAAGCAAAGGGGTGCCTTTTAAAAATGTACTGGAGAAATAACAATGTCAGTGAATTGCTGCAAGAAGAACAAAGGGTTGTGGCAATTTAAAGAAACAACATATTATTTGGCACAAGCTTTCATAGACAGCAATCCACTTCCTTAGGGCATGAAATGTAGCATCAGTAGGCAGATGTTTCCTGGTATGGTAACTAAGTATTGGGGGGGGGGTTGGAATTTATCTCTCTACTAATTACTTTTTCAAAATGTTCTTCAGGGCTGGCAGTCTGATTCCATAACCACCCTAGTGGTGCATGCACACTCCTTTGCAGTCTAAAATGGCCTTCCCATTCTACTCTGTACTCTTAACACCTCATTCTCAGCTCATGCGTCATGTGTGTGTGTGTGTCCGTGTGTGTGTCTGTGTGTGTGTGTGTGTGTCTGTGTGGGTATCCAGGCCAGGTTTCTCAAATCTGAAGCTGTGATCTCAGAATAATAAAGAACATGCCAGCCAGCTACAGTGTGCACTCCGTCATGCTAATGAAAACATTAATGCAAAGGCTTTTCCTCACAGGATCTGGAGCAAAAGCTTCAAATTGGTTGCAGCCCCCCTGGCACGTGAGTTATTTCTAAGACGATTCCAAGTTGCCCATCCTGGTGTGAGGCACTGCAGTGGAGAGGAACTGTTCAAACCAGCAGTTCGAGCCCCTCCATAAATGGGAATTAACTTGTCTCACACAACATTAGAGGCCAGGCATGATGCACAGCGTGCGCCTCATTGTCAATTGCCTTCCTCTAAGCACATTCAAACACCTCCAAATTGGCACCTAAGTGGCCAGGAGCAACTCAGTCAGGGAGCACTGAAGGATTTGCTGGCATCTTAATGAGAATTAAGACCTTGCCAGGTTTGAGGTTTGGCCATTAAAAAGATCTTCTGCAGAGTGGAAAATTAAAGCTCTCATATTTGCTCTAATGAAGTGGGAAGACCGTTTTATTCCTCTTTGGAAGCTTAGCCCCCATCCACCATTACCACTTCCCTTGTTCACCAACAGTCTTTGATACAACATCTTGATAACTCCACCAAATAAACCCAAGTCCTTGTGTAACAATTCATAGCTATTAAAGCAGTGTTTCCCAACCTTGGGTCCTCAGATGTTCTTGGACTGCAACTCCCAGAACATCTGGGAATTTAAGTCCAAGGATACCTAAGAACCCAAGGTTGGGGAGCCACTGTATTAAGGGAAAGTATGGGCTTCAGCTGTACCAGTTGGCTGTACTGATAACTACTGAGGGCGCTGTCCAGATGCTTCTAACTGTGAATGAGCAGCTTCACATGTTCCTCCCTGTCATTCTCTATAACAGAAGACATCTTGAAAGAGAAGACTGTCATTGTGACAAGTGAGTACGGCAGTCGGGGGGGGATGAGTGGTGAAGGCAGGAAAGAGACGAGGAGGCGACTCTTCTTCAAAATCAACAAGTTTATTGAGTAAGAACTTAATTCAACGGGATCAAACGGATCCTTTAAAACATCATCTGACAACAAGTGATATTTCTTGGGGCGCCGTATATCCACATTCCCTTCCATATCTACAAGGGGGCCGGGCCAAAGCGCTCCCGATCCGTCATCGGACGTAAGGGGGTGCTCCTTACCGTGCACACAGTCCCGCAACAGGGATGGCAGGCCCAGTCTCCCTCCGGAGGCTTCTGTTGGAATTCGGGGCCTGGTCTGATCACTTGCCGGCCACCAAGGAAATTCCGGGGGTACACCGAAACGATCCATTCCAAAGGATCATATGCGCGGCCGTGACTGCCTGGAGGGAAGGGATCTGGCAGTAATCCCCCTCCTTGCCGTAGGTTCGGGAATTCCCTCGTAAGGCCTGGTGTAACTCCACTTGCGAGCATGGGTTCGGTTTGAACCCCTCGATTAACATAACCTCCTAGTGCTCCTTCCCCCAGCCAACTGAAAACCCCCGCGCTTCCCTCCTCCTTTTCATCTTCCCACATAATCAAATCTAGCTCCACCCCCTCTTCATCAGCCAAACACACTTCAGTAGGCTTCCTCTTCATTCCCTCATCCTGTTCTATTTCAATCAGGACGCCCTCCACGCAGCCACTCTCCTCTGTCTGTGCTTTATCTTCGGAGGACGGCACACTCAGACTCACTCCTTCACAGTCGTCCGACAGGTTTTCATGTAGATCAGTGTTTCCCAGCTTTGAGTAACCCAGGTATTTGGTTGTTGTGGGTTTTTCGGGCTGTTTGGCTGTGTTCTGGGTGTATTGTTCTGAAAAGGGGGGGAGATGATCTGTCACTGTGATTGATGGGTGTCATTATCTAGTCTCCCTCCTTGTCACAACAATACACCCATAACAAAAAACACCATGATCACAAGAATCACCCAATCTCCTGAAAAGGACAAAAACCTGATCCCACAGCTACAAGTAGTCAACAGTTCCACACACTACACCAGAACACAGACAGAATTCTATCTCCTGTCCTCTGAAGATGCCGGCTGCCACTATGTATGGTGAAATGTTATGAAGAAAAATCTCCAGAACATGACTGAACAGCCCGAAAAACCTACAACAACCATTGGATCCTGGCTGTGAAAGCCTTCGGAAAAAAAACAGGTGTTTTTGGACTGCAATTCCCAGAAGTCTTCACCACCAGCTGTGCTGGCTGAGGTTTCTGGGAATTGCAGTCCAGGAACATCTGGGTTATTCAAGTTTGGGAACCACTGACATAGATGACTATCCTCCATAATAAAAGATCTATGACCACTGAAAGATCCACTTCTTTGAACTATTCTACACTCCACTGGTTTCTTAAACATAGTGGCAGCTACACATTATTGTTTGATCTAGTTATTATCTATAGTGAATGGGACATTACCAAAGTAGCTAGTTCACTTGTTTAACATTGCAGGTGCCACTATAGTCACAGTGGATTTGTTCTATTAGTGCGAGCAAATGATTGAGACAACACATAACTAGGAGTTTATTATACATTGCTCTTTGGTAAAAGACATATAGTTTGACTTTATTCCTTTTGTGTACTCTTTGGTATCTGTTTGTAGCAGGAAACATTGCACCTTGGGTGCTAACATTAAGAAAGAAAGAAAGAAAGAAAGAAAAAAAGAAAGAAAGAAAGAAAGAAAGAAAGAAAGAAAGAAAGAAAGAAAGAAAGAAAGAAAGAAAGAAAGAAAGAAAGAAAGAAAGAAAGAAAGAAAGAAAGAAAAAGAAAGGGGGGGTCAATGGACACTGAAATTCTTCCTGGGATGATCGCTTTTTTGGATTAACCCAGTGGTTCTTAACCTTTGTTACTCAGATGCTTTTGAACTGCAACTCCCAGAAACCCCAGTCAGCACAGCTTGTGGTGAAGGCTTCTGGGAGTTGCAGTCCAAAACTCCTGAATAACCCAAGGTTAAGAACCAGTGGATTAACCAAATGCCTTCTTTGATTCCCCTAATATAAAGGGAATTAAAGGTTGTGGAATATACAGATCAAGAAATTAATAGTGGCATAAGCATTCACACTGTCCTGGAAGTGATTGTTTAGCATGGCCATTGTTCCAGATACAGCTATAGATGTAACTAAATCATTTACATAGCACAGGCATGCATGAACGAGAATTGTTGAAATCTGAAAGAAGACCCACACCATTGCGGTATGTTAATCCTATAGACCATTTTCCTAGCTGTACTTCAAGGTATTGTTTTGTTTTAAGGAGAATAGCATACAAAGACTCCTATCAGAAAGACAACTTCAAGTGGGAACACATCACAAGCAAAAAAGACTACTTGTCCTGTGTGACTGGGACAGACTCTGATCCAGACACAAGTGTATTACCATTTAGAGACTAAACTATATTAATGAGCAATTCATTGATTATCCTGTCATCTAGCAACAGCTTTCTTTCCCCTAACCTACCCCACACCTGACTAGAGGATACAAAGGCAGGAACCATTTATACCTTTATTAGACCTCATCTCTAGGGGAACACTGATGTGAAAATCTCTTGAGGGCTGTGTCTTTTCCAAGACTCCTATATAGGGAAATCTAGGTTCCAAAGATAGTCCCAGCTTCTCCGCACATTCAACGCTGGTACTGGTAGGTGAAGTCATTTCTGAACAGCCTTATAGCAACCTCAGCTGGCTGTATAGCTCAGTGAGTTAGATATCTGGCTGCAGAGCCAGAAGTTGAGAGTTCAATTCCCCACTGTGCCTCAGGGAAAACAGCCAGCCTGGGTAGCCTTGGGCAAGCTGCACAGTTCTAGGATGCCCCCAGAAGGGAATCGTAAACCACTTCTGAATACTGTCTACCTAAGAAACCCAAAAAGGGGTCACCATAAGTCAGAATGCACTTGGCGGCACATGATGGTAGTGGTGGTGGTGGTGGTGGTGGTGGTGGTGGTGATGATGATGATGATGATGATGATGATGATGATGATGATGATGATGATGATGATAGAAACTGCACTCAAGGTACACTCAAGCTACAGTCACATGTGTGGGGAAAAACAGGTGAAGTGATGGAATGATGGCCGCATGGTACAATTCTTACTTCAGCTTAAAATGGTGCCCAAAGCCCACCATTTTAAGCCACAGTAAGACATCTTCCATGTTGAGCTTGGGGCAAGAAAGCCCTTCTCTGCAGGGCTCACTTGTCCAGCAGGTAGGTGGACAATGGCTGCTGCAGTTGTGCTCCCCAGCTGCCATTGCCACTGTCCAGCAGTCAGGGGTCAAGACAGCTTCTCCAGCAGGCAGCTTCCATGGCTGCTTGTTTGCATCTTCCCAAATGCTTCTTGGCCACTTGCTATCACCACCACCACCACCACCACCGTCCAAGTGCATGAAACACAACCATTAAAACAGATGCATGTTTCAAGTGGTTTCACTCTGGTTTACAGATACCCGCAGTAAAAAAATCATAGTTCCGCTTATCTGCTCCCGTGTAGCTCTTGCCCCACTGGGTTTCATGGCTGGCTGGCAGGATGGATTTGTGAGGCAGGACTCCTCAGGCCAAAACCAACCTCCTCCCAACCATACTCTCCTGCCAGAATGATAATAGTGTTTCAAAAAAGAAATATGATCTGAACCTGACAGCTTGGGGGCCTGAATATGCAGTAGAGCTAAAGGTTATCTTGACCTCTGCAAAGATTTACATGTAAACGGGCCCCTTGAGTGAAACAATCTGCAGTGAATAAAGATACCAAATTTGCCATGAGAAAACTGAGAGGCTTTTGGCCTCCAAAGTCATTCGGTGACAAGATGAAATATGGAAGACCAGAGGAAATGAGGTGGAGTGCATGGGAAACAGCAGGCTTAAAATAAAGCCCCAAGCCAACAGAGGTATGGAAAGGCTGACAGTATCGATTTAAGAACAGATCCAGTCATGTCCTACTATAATGTCATAAGGAGGGACGTGTTTCTTTTGCTGAAATAAATGGCACAGACGAACATTTAAAACATAAATGGCACTGGCTGTTAAAATACAGCAAAATAACTCTGTCAGTAACTACACATCATAAGGGGTATGTGCAGAAATAACTCTATTTCATTGGAAAATAAAATAAAATAAAAACTTGTTCTGAAAATACAGCTGTTATGATCACTGTTGTTCTAATTGAACATGGGTAACCTGTAACCTCAATAGGCAGACTGGGGCCTTGGCGTGATAATTGTAACCAATTACTTTGTAAAAGTAACTTTCCAAGCTCTGATCTACAGTATATCTGTTTAGGAAGCTCACTGTGCCTGTAGCAACTCAACTCCTGAAAAAGTATCTGGCTTTTTGGAAAATAATTGAGTAAAAGCTCCAGGGTCTTGCCTTCTGACTGTCAAGGCTTGCTACGGTAGTCTTTTGCCACTTTTAGAGTGACCCTGGCAGGTCAGCAGGTCTCCCTTTTGGAAAAAAATCTGGCTTTGGTTTTTAGTTGGATTTACTGTTCGGGAAAAAATTAGGCTGCAAAACAGATGGTGGAAACAGAAAACTGTGCCGTTTGGGGTTGATTTGTGGCATGGTTTAACATTCCATTTCAAGCGGGAGTTCTCCACTGGCCTCTGAGCAGCATAAACGGAGACTTTTCCCCCAGCTGCCTTCCGTCATTGACACGGTTGCAAACAGATCCTGAGCAGGCAGTCTTTATCTAGTGCGGATGTCTGCACTACTGTGGATAATCCCATGCAGCAAGGGGCCCAGGAAGAGACCCTTCATATCATCAGGCACAAAGAAACCACATCGCTTGGCTTTCTATCCTAACCTTATTCAGCCAAGAGTTGCAGCTCAGCAAAGAAAGAAAAAAAGGAAAGATATAGAAAACACAGAAACAAAAGCTGGAGATTTGAAGAGTGGTTGCTTTTTTTAAAAAATCACATTTTGACATGCATCCTTTCTGAATTCTCAGCTTCCATAGATGGTTTGCATCTGTGAATCTCAGATACCAGATAATCATAAAGATTGTTCTAATCTTCCCAGGGAAGTTTTCCTTCCCCCAAAAAAGGAAGTATTAAATGACACTGGCTGTTGGTAGAGGGGGGTGACATGTGGGGAAGTTTCTTAAGTATATAGATGAATGCCTGTAAGAGTTACAAAGCAAGGGCAGGAAACTCTAAAATGTCCATTGATCTCACTGTGTTGTTGTGTGCTGTTGGATATGCAGCATTTACAACTGTACCAGGAGATTTCTCCTCACCTGAGGTTTTTAATGGTGATGGCATTCAGTTTATTTCTGACCCAAGAATGTTGTCCAGCAGATAAATAAACACATTGATGGATGATCTTTGCTGGAAACTGGTCAATGGGACTACGTACTGTACATCCCTGTTGGTTCTGTTGGAATTCTTGGTAGCTTCCAGTCATAGTGTCCTCCTGGCCCTTCTCTCTGGGATGAAACTTGGGGCCACTAATAGAACCACAATTCCCAACTCTCTGGGACATACAATTAGTTCAGTGTCCCATTCAGTTATCATCGGTCTGGCAGCTTTGATTAGCCAGGCCGAGCGAGGGTCAAGGGAGGAGGTGGTGGCTCGGCAGCGATCAAGGACCTTGTCCACCTCTGCGGAAGTCACAGGTTGAAGCTGAGTAATTCTCAACGGACAAGGCCCTGCGCTGGACGTCTCAGCTTGATCCACTGTTTTCAAATAGGGTGCAAGATCCCTCCATTGTTTTAAAAAAAATGCTGCGAATTGGTGACAAGAAATGCTAGATGGAGGCCAATCGTTGTGGCCAATTCCGGACAGGTCACGTACTATATGGAAGGGTTCCGCCTTTGCTTATCCAGACAGCGAAGTAGGCTTTCCTAGCAGCCTCTACCATAGCAAGGTAGCGGTTAGATGCAACCTTGGCAGCTTTTTAAGTTATTTTCCATTAGGTTCCGCCTCCAGACACTCTCTAGCGGCCTTCTCCTATTCTGCTTCATAGCCCACAGCTGGTGGCTAAACCAAGGTACTGGTCAGACCCTGCAGCAGAGAGGGTGCTTAGGAGTGATCATGTCTACAGCCCTGACTCTCTGCTCAATGGAGAAAGCCAAAGTGTGGCCACCCATGTGTGTGGGGCCGTTAACACGTTGGGACATGTCCAAGGAAGCCATGGTTTCCAAGAACTCAAGAGCTGGACCAGTAACCTCCACCTCTGCATGGATGTTGAAATCACCCAACAGAGCCATAGAGACGAAGTCGGTTAGCTCCGATAGGGCAGTGGCTGGATCGTGGGGAGCACGATATGCCAGCAGCTTCCCGTGAATACAGAAGGTAATGTGCAGTTGGGGATAAGGAGAAGATAGTGGAGTGTTATTTGTTTTATATTTTTATTGGAACATTCAGGTCCACCAAATGGAGACAACTACATAGAAGAAGAAAGTTGACACAATCTAAGAATTCACGACAGGCAGCTTCTGTTCCTGGTTTTCTACCAAGCTTTATGTGTTTTACTAGCCTAATTTAGATGGATAGTGAGGAGGGAACATACTACTGTATATTAGCTTCAGAGCTGGCTCTACCATGAGGCAGAGTGAGGCAGCTTCATCAGGCAGCTGATTTAGTGTGACACCACAGGACAGCAAGCAGTTGGTTGTTTAACAATTCTTTTTAATTTTTAGTGCCAAGCAGAAGTAGAGATCCTTGTGGGATGTGCTAACTCGAGTGGCAAAAATAACCTTGACCAGCCTGGAATACTAAATACCCGGAGCTGAGGAGACACTGAGACAGTGCCATTTGCTGTTCCACTTCAGGCAGCAAAACAGTCCTAATTAGTTGTTGCTGCTCTGTCCATCAGAAAGAGAGAAAATCTTTTCCATTTACAGCAGACCACCCAAATATTTACAGCAGACCACCCAAATATACTACCAGTATATCACAATCTACATTCTGTCTTTCTCTAATCTGGAAATTAATATTTGGGGAATCCTTACGACCACCCCCTTTTGTCCACTTGACTGCATTATTTTTCTCCACCTAACTTTGTGACTGAATTTGCAATATCTGTCCAAAGGGGGGTGTCCCGTCCCCCCACCACTGCCAATTACATGTCTTCATGATAGTCACTCATGTAATGGTGATAGTACAACTTCACATTGGTGCTTCTGGAGTCGAAGGATCAGCCAACAGGCCCAATCATTGCCCAGGGAATGGCTGACTGTGTTCACATTCTTCAAGGAAGTTTCTTCTGTGTCCTTCCTAATCAACTCCTATTAATAATATCAGTTGCCAAGCAGGCATTGAACCCAGTAACATATGGAGAGAGGTAGCAAGTAATGGTGAAAGCACCTACAGTACAGTGGGGTCTCGACTTACGAACGGCTCGACATGCGAACGTTTCGACTTACGAAGCGCTCTCATAGGAATATATGGACTCGACTTACAAACTTAGATTCGAGTTACGAACTCTTTTTTTCCCTTTTTTTTAAAGCTAAGTCATCTTAGGTTAAAAGGAAAAAAGAAAAAAATATCCCCCTCTAGTGGCAGAAGGTGGAATAGCAGCTTCCCATTAGTTTCTATGGACGAAAAGAGCAGATACGGGTTAAATGGTTTTCAATGCATTCCTATGGGAAATGCAGATTCGACTTACAAACTTTTCGACCTGAGAACTGCCTTCCAATACGGATTAAGTTCGTAAGTCGAGACCCCACTGTACATCAAATGTGCATCCACTCTTTCATTACCGCCCCACCTCTGCCAGGTTAAAATGAGAGAAAACATTTTTTTCCAGAACGTCTGTGAATCTTGAAGGAACAGCAGAGAATCCCAGAACTATCATGTGGAAATCAAGAATTATTCACCCCTTCAAATAGATGAAACCCTGGGAAAGTCTAGCCCCTGGTTACATGAAGAACTAGGTTACTTACTTATTATTAATTAATTTAATTAATTAGTTAATTTAAAATATTTTTAGCCCACCTTTCTTCTTAATAAGGACCCAACACGACATACATCATTAAAAGACAATGTTTAAAGCTAAAAACAATGAGTATACAAAGGTGGCTGGAACTAGAAAAGGTCATATGATTTTTATCAAACAGCTTCAGTCAGCTCAGTAAGGGACTGGGATGAGCAGAGGACAGAGATGCTCACTAAGGGTTGGTCACGTCTGGGAGCCACTTACACACACACACACACGCACACACAAACACAAACATCATTACCTATATGTACAGTACGTACATAATTAATTCCATGCAAGGTTTAAAAGACACAAATTGTGGCACTCAGTTCAGAATTAATTTTTCTGAACATTTGTTTTCATTTAAAAAGGAAGCAACACATGCTCTCTACTAGTAAATTTCAGTGCCAGTATCCTGCTCTAGATTTATGCCAGTATAAGTGTAACTGTGTAAACTATGGCAGCAGACTACTGGTAGATAAGGTGCTGCTTGCATTCCTTGTCATGTATCAATCACACAATTTGCTAGTGACCAGGAATATGAGCAGTAACTTGTTAATTATGAAGAGATTCCTCTTCATTGTAACTTCTGAGATATCACCCTATGTAGTAGAATTTAGCAATTATATAGAGTAAATGTATTAAAACAGCCAATATTCTTTCTTATGCATATATTTAGTTAGTTAGTTAGTTTGTTTGTTTGTTTGTTTGTTTGTTTGTTTGTTTGTTTGTTTATTGCACCATTGGTGCCAAAGCATTATTTTGAGTGTTTTACAAGCAGTTAAAACAAACTACACAAAGCAATAAACACTAAACTACAACACAAATAGCTAGGTAAATATACAGTATTATGGAAAAAAAGCCATTTCTTACAAAGCTGTGAAGGCACATAGGCATTCTTGCAGCAGCAAAGAAGCCTCATAAAACAATTAACTCACACATCCTGTCCTTTGAATAAACTGTCTCAGGACACAGATAAACTCTATCCATCATTTTGGACAGGACAGATGTAAAAGGAAATGTTACAATTTGAGAAAGTCACTTAAATACAATGTGGAAGTCTCCTAATAGGCTGTAGACTGAAGTTGGCAGAACCAACATAAACCTAAGAAAGTTGGGTCTTCGCACTGACACAGTCCTTGGCAAGAACACAGAAGAACAGGCAGTGTCACACCTACATCGGTTCACTCTGCATCCCTCAACATGTACCAAGGAAGACTGGTCATTAGCTGTCCCAACTGTTCTTGATGTTGTTGGTCATTTAGCAAAAATTATCAGATGTATTTGTTAATCATACAGTGGTGCTTCTGACATGAACAAAGAAAATAAGACCCTCATATGATTCACAAGTTACACGGGATCTTCCTTGTTCTGATTTCATTTGGGAATGTCTGCTTGTAGGTACATAAAGGAAACATCCTCCCTTCCATTCCATTCCATTCCATTCCATTCCATTCCATTCCATTCCATTCCATTCCCCTCTCTCTTTCCTCTTTGGGTCATCCTTCTGTTTCTCCACCCAGAAGACACTGAGGGGGAAATACAGGCATGGCTTGACTCAGTGAGGGGTGTTCTGTACTTTTCAGTGCACTGTTTTTCCATAAAAGGGAGGGAGGTGTTAGAGAGGTGCTGGAGCCTTTAAGGATGGGGACAGCAGGATAGGATACACTGGAGGCTGTTTAATATTGTAAAGTACAACATCATAGCCAAAGGTATTGTTTTTCCAGTAACAATGTATGGAAGTGAGAGCTGGACCATAAAGAAGGCTGACCGCCAAAGAATTGATGCTTTTGAATTGTGGTGCTGGAGGAGACTCTTGAGAGTCCCCTGGACAGCAAAGAAAACAAACCTATCCCTTTTGAAGGAAATCAACCCTGAGTGCTCACTGGAAGGACAGATCCTGAAGCTGAGGCTCCAGTACTTTGGCCATTTCATGAGAAAAGAAGACTCCCTGGAAAAGACCCTCATGTTGGGAAAGTTTGAGGGCAAGAGCAGAAGGGGACGACAGAGGACAAGATGGATGGACAGTGTTATTGAAGCGACCAACATGAATTTTACCAAACTCCGGGAGGCAGTGGAAGACAGGAGGGCCTGGCGTGCTGTGGTCCATGGGGTCACGAAGAGCTGGACACAACTAAACGACTAAACAACAACAACACAACATCACACCATCATCATTTATGGCATGGGATTCATAGGGAGTTCCATTTACCCCCCTACCCCTCCTACTATTGCCCCCCCAAAAAATTTGACAACTGGCATGGAATGGCAGGGTGACTAGCTGGATAAGTTAGGTTTCTGGCCGTGGAGCCAGAGGCTGGGTGTCTAATTTGTTTTATTTATTTATTTATTTATTTATTTATTTATTTATTTATTTATTTATTTAATTTATATGCCACCCACACTACCCAAAGGTCTCTGGGCGGCTTACAACATTTGAAATACAATAAAAAGTGAAAAAAATTAAAATGCAATTAAAATATAAACTCTAAAAATTGCCATCGGACCCACAGCTGATATTATTTCAATTAAAAGCCTTCTGGAACAGGAAGGTTTTGACCTGGCGCCGAAATGTCATCATTCTTAATTCTTCCCTGTGCATCTCAGGAGTGAAAAGCTAGCCTGTGTGGCCTTGAGCAAACCGCACATTTTAAGGATGCCTCTGAGTGGGTGTGTCTGCCAGAGGAAGTGGGGCTTTGAAGCGCCAAACACCTGCTTGGTCGATAACCAAACTGGCACGAATTGCCAAACCGATTATTTGTGCCCATCTCTAATGTTAACATGTTAAGTCCTTCGGGGAGACACTTCAGGGTCTCGTTGCTTGTCAGAGTGTCTCTCCCTGAGATTGGTCTGCCTGCTCCACACGCTCCACTCAAGTCACGATGCTGCAGGTTGCTATCCTGAGGGAAACCCAGAAATCTTGATTAAAAATTGGGCCTTCTCAGTGGTAGCCGCCAGATTATGGAGCGCATTGCCAACAGCAGTAGGCCAGGCCCCTTCCCTCCCAGTATTCAGAAAGTTAATCCAAACTCATCTTTTCAGATAGGCTTTTCGAGATACCCTCCCTGCATGATTGCCTATTATGCTATTTTTTAAAAATTTGTTTTTTGATTACTGTTGCTGCTGGGGGGGTTGGGGGAGGGGGTTATTTCCTATCACTTTGCTAGAACACACATAGGCTGAAATCCTGTTTGAATTCATGTAAACTACTGCTACAGTGGAAAAAAAAAACAGAAGCGCCATATCTGAAATTCACAAGATGTGGAACTTATGCTCGTTCTGTGTTAGAGATCCCTTTCATTTAGGATAATTAGAAAATACTAGTTTCTGGGGGATCAGAACTATATTCCAATTGCTACTGTCTACAGTTTTTCTCATGCATATCTCTAATAGTGGTTCGATGACCATGGGTCTTCTTTATTTAAATCCTGGGAGTAGCCATGATCTAGAGATGATGGAGGCAACAAGGACTTTCGATATGTTTAGATGGAGATTTGACATTGTCACTTTCAGTTACCTTTTTAGTACACTTCTTTCAACAGAAAGATTGTCCCCTGTGCTTTATCTTGCTTCAACAAGAAGACCTGTCCTCATTTACATTTAGTGTACCGTGAGCTTACTCATGAAGTGTTTTTGGCAATTCATGAATTTGCTCATTTGGCAAATTATCATTTACTGGGGGCTGTGTAGGTTCTAGAGTTGTAATGGTCAAACCACAGCACAAGTCTGATGTGAGATTAGTAAACGGTAAATCCTCCAATGGATTTTCATCTTCTTGAGCGCTGCCTTTCAGCTCCTGGCTGCAATCTAAGACACAATTCACATTATATACAAATTCAGCTTCTTCCTCCCTTGATACAAAGAACGGCATGATTTTCACCTGCTCTTTCTGGCCATTTAAAGGGATCCCTTCAAAAACAGGTGTAATCCCAAGGTTCTGTAAGCCTTTCTGGTTAGCATTATTCCTTTGCCTGTTATGTCCAGTGCAGAGAAAAGCCAATTGCTACCTCTCCAGCAACAATGGAGGAAAATGCTCCTTCTTTTGCAACTTTAAGCAGACATTCCAAATCTTGATAGTCTCTCTGACACCAGCCACCAATTTCACAACATTGTTTTATTTCCTTCTGCCCTCTGTGCTTGTTTTCACTTACCAAAATTTCCTAACTTCCAGACAGAGAGTTTGAACGCTCCAACCAATGGTAAAGAAAAGACTTCCCCATGGACAGGCTCAGTGGGTGGGAGGAGGTGTGCTTTTCCCCCCCCTCCACTTGAAAAACAGGTTCCAACAATTCCCTCCAGCGGTAGGGAGCAAATCACAAGGAAAGATATAACAAGTTGGAAAGTTGTTTTGTTTTCAATGAGCAGCTGAAACAAAACAGAGATAAAGCAAAGGTCACCCAACAACAGCCCCTAGTCAGCAACTAGAACTGGAACCCTGGGCAAGAAAAATTAACTTGTGCTGCTCACTGAGTTTCTTGTTGCTTTTTTAATTCCCTGCCCTAGCCATTTTTTAAGCACTCAGACATTAGAAACCAATATGCAAAAGCTCCCTCCAAAAAAAAAAAACTGAAAAAAATCTCTTGTCTCCTTCCAAAAATGCCATTTATAGGTAACATTAGCTGTCTGGATAGCTCGGTGGTTTAGGCATCTGGTTACAGAGCCAGAGGTTGGGTGTTCTGTGGGCGTGCCATTCCCACAGTGTTCGATTCCCCACTGGGCCTCCTGCGAGTAGAGCCAACCTGTGTAGCCTTGGGCAAGCTGCACGGCCCCAGAAATAACCCCAGAAGAAGGGAATGGTATACCGCTTCTGAGTATTTCTGTCTGAAAAACCATGAAAATGGTTGCTATAAGCCAGAACTAAGTTGGTGGCACATGAGGATGAGGTAACATTGGCTCAGATCTCATTGAGGAAAATTGTGCACAAAAGGGTCATTTCATTAGTACTGTAGTTGTTTCTCATGCTTGCCATCCATGGTCAAACCAGTCACAGAGTTGTTTCTTCAGCTGCAGGATGTGAAGGAAGATTTTATAATCTTAGAACTACAGGGCTAGAAGGGACCCTCTGGGTCATAAAGTCCGGCCCTTGTGAAAGAGGCACAGTGGGAACTGAACTCCTCACGTCTAGCTTGGCAGCTGGAATCCTAAACCACTGAGCTATCCATGATGGATGGCCAGATGCAGAGGTAGAATCACATGCTTGTGCATGTGCTAAATATTTGCAACAGTATTCTGACCGTTAAAAGTAGCTCATTGTATTACTTCTGAAATAAAAGTTTCTTATACCTCCATACAACAAAAAATAACACTTGCATGACTTCCGAGCACTAACTGCAGGGCATGTTTCTCCTTTCTCTGGCTACTTTATGCCTCGTCAGTGTTCAAAATTGTTTTTAGAGTTAAGAAGAAGAAGAAAACATTAAAAGCATTTTAAAGGGAGGGGAAAGAGATCACATTCCAGACTCCTTTATGCTAGCCCTCAGATGTTAAATCCTTCCTAATGCCAATAAGTTATACACCCACAGGTAGCAACTTTCAGAAATATGATCTAACAGACAGAAAAGCCCGCCCTCTGGCAAAATTTGTTTTGTGCTGTATGAGTTCTCGTATTTGAATCTCGGAGTGCAGCTTCCTGAGCTGACACCAGCAAGATTTTTTTTTCCACCAAGAAACTGGATTTTTTTTTTCTTCACAACCTTCCCAAACACATCCACACATCTGACTTTTGTTTGCTTGCTGCAGAAGTTTAAGTTACCCACTCAACGACAGGCTTAGAGAAATGCTTCTTTGGCACATTACAGTCATGACACAAAGAGGTCCCGTGTTTTTTTTTTTTTTTTTCAAATAAGGGAACAAAACTTCACTGTGGTTTGATGCAAATAAAGCTTAATATAAACTGTGTTTGCAAATGAAGGACCAATACTTCTACCTCCAATGTCAGATAAAAACAAATTCTGCCTTCTTTATTGTATTTCTTTACTGTGAGCTATCACAGAGGGAACATTGCTTAGCCTGTGAGACAGCTATTCTCAGCATGTAGTTTCTTTCTTTAGTTTGATTGAAGGGGTGTTCTGGTCCATAGCTGGCTGAATAGCTCAGTGATTTAGGTACATAGCTATGGACCCAGAGATTGAGAGTTCTATTCCCCTCTGTGCCTCCTGCGAATAAAGCCAGCCCTGTGTGGCCTTGTGCAAGTTGCACAGTCCCACGATGTCTTCCAGAGAATGGCAAACCGCTCCTGCCTACTTTCTACCTGGAAAAACCTGAAAAGAGTCACCATAAGTCAGAATTGATTTGATGGCACATGGTTATTATTTTATCTGAAAACTATTCTCTCTCACTCTATAATTTGTCACTACAGGAGCTATAAAAATGGCAGTCTTGATTTTTAAAACGGGGTATAGATCGCTATGCAGATTCGTCATTAAACGGTGCGCTCGTTATGCGAGGCACCACTGTATATGCTCCTTACATATCTTGTTTCTATACCCTAAGAGTTACTGAGAAGAGGATATTGCAGTGAGCATAGCTTTTCAGGTAAGTTTCACGGGCTGAAAATTCCTCCTTTACCCAACTATCAGAGGTACAGCTAGCACTCAGTGAGCTGGAATACTTGGCTGCGGAGCCAGAGGTCAAAAGTTTGAATCCCAGAAGAGGAGGCAGGCCAGATTGCCCTGCCCATGGGTGGCTGGTGAGGTTATGCGCCCTGCCACCGGTATGGCCAAGGCCAAGCTGCAATAGTCTCAGAGTGCTACCAGAAAGAAAGAATGGTAAACCGCTCCTGAGTATTTCATACTGTACTTAGAAAAACTGGGGGGGGGGGGTTCCTCATAGGTCTGAATTGACTTATTGAAACATAATAATGAATGTTATTATAAATTGGTTTTTTAAAAACTGTGTAACCCACCCTGAGGTCCTGTGATAGAGGGTGAGCTAAACAGTATAAGTAAATAAATATTAAATAACAGGAAAGACTTCCAAGATGCCCTGAAAAAACACTGCCAGTTAGTGAACAGTCAATCAATACCCCATCTTGACGGAGAGCAATTACATATGTTCAGATGAGGAAATTCCAGGGGACTGATAATGAATGTTAAAGCAGAATAAACATCTATATCCAGACCATGGAAAAGTTTGTTTTCTTTATTTTCTTTTTTTTTTAAATTTGGAGTATACCTCCCTAATAATAATAACTGTGAGCTGTCAAGTCAATTCTGACTTGTGGTGTCCCTTTCCATGGTTTTGCAGGTGGAGAATATTCAGAACTTGTTTATCATTCCCTTCTTCTGGGGGCATCCTGGGACTTTGCAGCTTGTCCAAGGCCACACAGGCTGGATCCTCTTCTGGGATGCACAGTGGGGAATTGAACTCCCGACCGATATCTCCATAGCCAGATACCTAAACCACTGAGCTATCCAGCCAGCTCGGAGCCTCTCTCCAGAATGAAAAATAGCCTCAGTGGCTGTGTTATTCAGGAAACTAGTCTAAGCCCTGCCAGCTATATCACTGTATGAACCCTAATTATTCATAACATAGCTACTGAACACTGCAGAGCAAATGAAAACCCTCATCAGAGAAAGGAATTGTTCAACCCGGAGCTCTTTAAAAAAATCTTTCTTGTTTTTCAGTTTGAAAACCAGCACTGCAAATAATCTTACACAGAACAAGAGAAGCTGCAGCGTTTGCTTCCATTAGATGAGCAATAGCAATCTTAAGCCTTCCCCCTTAGTATCTTCTGGCTTCCTGACAAATCTGTTCTCTCAAGGGACAAGTAAATATCAGCTCTTTCCCCAGGAAGATTAAGTAATAAAGTAGAGTGGGAGTTGGGGGAGGTAAAAATCCTGCTGGTTTGCAAAATATAGTGTCTAGTTCACACACACATGCCACATTCAGATACATGTACACATTTTACATTCCAGGGCCTTCTTAAGAAATTTGGTTGCGTGAGGGACAACAGGAAGTGATGCCCTTCCCACACACCAGGCAAACTGTGTAGTGTCCCAAATCAACCAATTTATTTGGTAGATGAAGCAGAAATGCCCAGAAATATCCTCTCCTGTTTCTAGCAACAAAATAGCATGATAACAAACTAAAAAGCTAATAATTTATTGGACACCCAAAATCTGTGGTTTACAATGGCTACTTCACTCTGTCTAACGCTAGCAATAGCCCTGCCATAGCAAAGTAATATTATTGAAAGGATGCCCCCCCAAAAATAACGTATTAAGACTTACAGTGTTCTGCTTCATAGAAAATTGACTTTTCCCCTTATCAGGCAAGTGCTTTTTGGATATAGGTAAAAGGAATAGTCAATTGACTGTTACCTCTCAGTTTTTGAAGAAGTAGCTGTGTTGGGGCATTAGGAAAATGAATCAGGAGATGGAGCAGTGGTTTTGAAGCTGGTTTAAAGTCACAGGACAGTTGCATGGTTTGGGGCATATGATGTGTGCATCTTCTTGGGGACATATTTAGTCCATTTTGAACTGTGCTGGATATCAATCAAGGGAGCTACACAAGCCTTTAAAACCATTGCATTTGAGATTTTGTCCTGCACCCACCTACCCTTGCTCTGGCTGCCTCTCACAGCCACTGGTCACTGCTTCTGTCGTCTTGTTTTTCATATTTGTTTCAGTTTTTGTATTTCTTTCAAACTGGGATAACACTAGTTCAGTACTACAGACAGGGAAAAAAAAACCAGATATGACTGCAAGATTTCCCTGCAGCTTGACACATGCTCATGGGGACACAGACACACACTCTCCCTCTCCCTCCCTCTCTCTCTCTCTCTCCCTCTCCCTCTCTCTCTCACTCTCTCTCTCTCCCTCTCTCTTTCCCTCTCTCTCTCTCTCTCTTGATGGGGGGTATCTCATATGCTACCTGATATGGGGACTAGGAGTACTTAGACTGCCTTTGTGTTCCACTATGCAAGTTGTACAATCTTCCCTCACAGAGGAGTTATTCTAACTTTTGTTCACTTTGGTTTCCATTTTTGCTACATTACCTTTTCTAAGGTGCAGTGACCAAACCTGTACATAGTATACAAAGCATGGACACACCAAGAGCAGCATGATACTGATAGGGTATACTTTTTGTTGTTTATTTATTTTTTTAATCGTCCCTGAGGTGGATTTTTCACAGTTCATTGAGGTATCCACCATACCTCCAAGATGCTTTTCCGAGTTGATTAATGCCTGTTCATATACCATCACCATGTATATAAAATCAGGATCCCAGCCCCAGTTATTCCAGATGGACTTTTTAGGGGTGTGCAGGATGCACTATCTGGTTCTTTCTTCTCTCCACGCACTGTGAAGGGTACAACCCTTCAAAATAGGGTTGGTTCTTTATTTCTAAATTGTGTCTAGCTTGGTTGTTGTTTTTTTCCTAGCCATGGCAAGCTTAAGCAAGTCTGGACGTTGAGCAAAGTTACCCCCTGCCTTCCTGATTCATTTATTTGCTAGTAAGGAGTAAAGCAAGAATGAGCAAGGGATGTATACTAGCATGTTGCTCTTCCAAATCCTGCTATATGAAGCTATAATATTTGGTTTAATTCAACTGTACCAGAATTTGAAATAATCCAAAGCAAATTTTGTTAACACATGAGAATTACAATTTATTGAAGGCTAATTCCAGCTCTTTGCTGAATGAGGCAAGCTACTGATAACCAGAATATGCCTCCTTAGCAATATGATTTGCTGAAAAAAAATGACATGGGCTTTATTTTCCTTTTTTCTTTTGGTAGTACCTGGGGCAAAAGACTATCTCAATGGCAGAATGTCGTAGATTTGCTAGGACAATTTTTGTCCCAGTTTAGTTTTCAAGTTCTTTCTTGGGGGAATCCCAAAGCAAAGCGAAACTACCTGGCTAATGGCTGAAATGTGGGTTTATAGCCCTTCAGTTTGTTAAAAAAGATATTGCCATGAATTGTTGTTTTTAAGCTTTTCATATTGTCTGATTTAATATTGTAAGCCATTTTGGGTCCTCTTGAGGAGAAAGGTGAGGTATAAATATTTTAAATAAATAAATAATGTTGTTAAACACATAGACCCCATAGGACTAGTTCAATGCAGTTTCCACAAGGAAAAAAAACATTTCTCTGTGGGAATAAAATGGCCCATCATAGTGCAGGAAGGTTGATGTAACATGATGTATTATTGCCTGTCCTACTAAATAAGGTAATTTCTGGCTTCTCGCCCCTCCCCAACCATCTTGAGAACATGAATTATGCCATCCTAAAAAAAAGAGAGGGGAAATGACATCATGTGATGTTGTTTTAATATGTCAGGATATTACATGATGTTTTTTTTTTAAAGGAGGTAGATGGGCAGCGTTATGTAATGATAGGAGATGCAATGCCTGTAGTTGTCTTTGAGAGGCAGGGAAAACATTTCTAAACCGAGCTACAGCAGCAGGAAATAAATGTATTGATCTTACTGTACATCTTTTTCTTCCTCCCCCACCACTTAACTTGTAAAAAAAAAAAAAAACAGGGTCGTTAATTGACAGAGCAACTAGTGTTTAGAAAATACATGTATTTTATCACTGCTATAAAAAGAAGCCAGATGTTCAGGAGGAATATTTTCCATGTGGAGGAGGCTGCACGGATATGTGGAACTTTGTAAAAGCCTGCCCAAGCTGCTGCTGTTGTGGTGAAAACAGGAAAGCAACTTCCTCTCTGTGTCCATCCACTGCTTCCCAAGGAGGAAGCAGCAAGCAAAGGGGCATTAGGGGGTGCTTTTCTCTTAGTTCCTCTTGAAAGAGAGGGGAAAGGCAGCTGTGGGGCCAGATTTATGCCAGAGTGACATCAGCAGCGTATGACAGGAATTCCAAAGGACTGAGAGCTGGCAGTAGAATTTGGATTTAATGTGCACCTTATTTCTGGCTTAAACCCGCAAAGAATTTTTTTTCATCTCTGGCGGATTGCCCGGCTGCGACCCTATCTCGGAACGCCTGCTTCCACCAAGGTCTACCCGGATCACCTGCGCGAGTCAGGAGGTGAGGCTGAGGAGCCTGATGCCGAGAGAGGCCCGGAAGGAGAAAACACAAAACCAGGCCTTCTTGGCGGTGGCTCCTCGCCTCTGGAACAATCTCCCTCCAGAGATTCGCACGGCCCCCACACTGGGCATCTTTAAAACCCAATTAAAAACATGGTTGTTTATCCAGGCCTTCCCTCCAGCCAATTCTTGATCTTTCTTTACTTTTCTATCTTTATTTTATTTGTATTATTATGTACCTGATATTGTTTTTACTTTCTGATTTTATTGGAAGCCACCTAGAGTGGACCGTTGGTCCAGATAGGCGGGATAAAAGTCAAATTAATAATAATAATAATAATAATAATAATAATAATAATAATAATAATAATAATAATAATAATAATAATAATAATAATAATAATAATAATAATAATAATAATAATAATAATAATAATACATCCTCATGAATGGGACCAACTGACTAACAACTTCATTTATTTATGTAATACCCATATACCCTTCTAGCTGGCTGGGTAGCTCGGTGGTTTAAGTATCACAGGTTGGGAGTTTGATTCCTCACTGTGCCTGCTGGGGAAAGAGCCAGCCTGGGTGGCCTGGGCCAAGCTGCACAGTCCCGAGGTTGCCCCTGGAAGAAAGCAATGGTAAACCAACTCTGAGTATTCTCTACTTGGGAAACCCTGAAAAGGGTTGCTATAAGTCAGGATTGGCTTGATGGTGCATGATTATTATTTATTTATATATACCCTGCCACAAGTAGAGCTGAGGACACCTTACAATCTTCATAATAGGAAAAAAAATAGAACCGAATGTAACTACAAAATCGTAAAACCAAGTAAAACTGACCGCACCATAAAAACAATTAAAATCAACTGAGTGCATTGAAACCATTAAAAACAACAAAGGCCATGTTTTAAAAACAACAAAGCAATGCAGCTTAAACATCATACCCCAATCTAAAACAATGTGTTGTTACACGTTTCTTAAAATCGCTTAGAATGGAACCTGATCACAGCTCTGACGGGAGTGCATTCCAGAGGGTGGGAGTTTCTTTGCTACTTGGCTTCTTAGTTTGCTGGAAAGCAGCATGAGAGATTTATATATATATAAATAATATATTATTTGTTTTTATTATATATATTGTCCAGATAAATCCTGTTGGCTGGGACACAGAAACACCTCAATGGCTAATAATAATAATAATAATAATAATAATAATAATAATAATAATAATAATAATAATAATAATAATAATAATAATAATAATAATAATAATAATAATAATAATAATAATAATAATAATAGATGTGGGGTTTTTGTTTTGTTTGGGGCTTTTTGTTTGTTTTTGCACTGATGTACAAGAAATTTGGAAGGACAATAGATGATTTGTGACCAGTTCGGTTTAGTTTATGCACCAAATCCAGATTAGTTTCAAAATTCACTTCACTCCAGAACTGAATCTGGCCATAGTATTTCCAGCTTTGGAGGACTCCACTGTACAGCCCTAGTGAAAAGCACATTTATAATAATAATCTTAGACCTGCAGAGCAGGAAGGGACGCTCAAGTCCAGCCCTTTGTCAATGAGGCACAGTGGGGAATCAAACTCCCACCTAAGCCACTGAGCTACCCAGCAATTCAAAATGGTATGAGCATATTGCTAATTATATCGCAAAAATATCCAGCAAATTTCTCTGACAGAGATAAATATATTCCATAAAATAATAACAGTGGCAGTATTCACTGTACCACCTGGAGAAAATACTGCATTTTCTGTAGTGCAAAATTCTATTCAGAAAATATGATAATATGCCTGACATAACAGTGTGGGGTTCAAAGATTGTACACTAAACATAGGGATGAATATAAAAACGAATCAGGATATTCGTTAAATATCCCTGATTCGTCAGATATTTGTTGCTTCATATTCTTGGGGCCCAGAGCCCCCAATGAATACGAGGCACTGAATATAACCCTTTTATATTTGTCCCTTTGTTCCCTATCTGCTTATGCCCCTGCAGATCAGCTGTTCCTTGAGGGCATAAGCAAAGAGGGGGTCTTCCTTTCAGGCAGCTTGCTAAAGCCTGCACAAAGGGAATCCAACCCCCGGGACTGGGGGGTGGTTTGTTTCCCTTTTCCTCCTCTTCCTATGTCTGTGGATAGTGGAGGGGAAAGGGAATCAAAGCAGTGCAGGATCGCTTTGATCCCTGCTCTCTCTCTCTTCTTGCTAAGCCCCAGATCATATCAAGAGGGGGGAAAGCAAAAAAAGGGTGGGGTGGGGACTGGACAAATGATGAATTGATTCGCTATTCCTCAGGTCACTGGGGGGGCAATTTGTGGTTCAAGTTTGACAACCCAGAAAGCAAGACGAACCCCCATTTTGGCGCTTCGTCCCTATCTCTATTGTACACAGCAAAACAGAAATAAATGTTTTGCCTATTGCTGAGTCTTAAATAGAAAGCCTTAACTCTCTAGATGGTTTTACTCTGTTTCTCTGCAGTAGTTTCTTGGAATAATGATTTGTGAGATGTTGAGACTCTTCTCTTCAAGATTGCCCAAGATCCATTTAAGAATAGCAGATTCCAGGGTTCCCTGAGAGGAAATTATTGGTCACTTTATGGAATTCTGGGAAACTATAGTTCTGAAATAGTATAGAGCAATCTTGACTGGAAACTTTCTCAGAATTTGACCAAGCTACAATTTCCAGGACTCTTCAGAAAAAGCCATCTTCAAGATATATTATGTGCTGTCAAGTTGCATGTGACTAATAGGGTTCTCAATGTAAGTGAGATATTTCAGGAGTGGTTTTACCAGTTCCACACACATAAACCCTGTGAGCTTCTATGACCAATTGAGGATTCAGGCTCAGGTCTCCTGAGTCCTATTCCATCATTGTATCCACTACAACAGTGGTCCCCAACCTTGGTCCTCCAGATGTTCTTGGACTTCAATTCCCAGAAATCCTGGCCAGCAGAGGTGGTGTTGAAGGCTTCTGGGAGTTGTAGTCCAAGAACATCTGGAGGCCCAAGGTTGGGTACCACTGCACTACATCACACTGGATACCCCACCTTCTAGAACTGCTAGATAGCTCAGTGATTTAGGTATCTCATTGTGGAGCCAGAGGTTGGAAGTTCAATTCCCCACTGTGTCTCCTTGAGAGGGACTAGATTCAATGATCCATAGGGTTGTCCAGCTCTGCAGTTCTAAGATGATAATGATAATGATGAAGACGTTGTAAGCTGGAAAATCTTTATTTTAAAAAAAGGCCTTAAATTGGCAAAGAATTGTTTCCGGCAACACCACTCATAACAAAACAGATGTTTCATGGGTAGGTTCTTAACTGTGTAGCTAAGCATCTTTTTCCTGAATAACAGGAGCACATGAATCCCAATACATTACCTTTCTTTAACTCTTTATTCTGTGTCATTTCTCATAACATCTATGCCAGGGCTGGCCTTACCCTTTGACAGAGTGAGGAGGATGACTGCTCAGGCAACAGATTTTGGATCTCATGAAATGGCAAAAAAAGTATTTGTTGCATAATTTCTTATAATTACGTCCTCCTGCCAGGGATGGAAAGAAAAGGGATGGGGTTTTATTCTATTTATATGCTATCATTCTCTCGGAATTAAGGCCTAATTTGCCAAAACACCTTAGCTGGCATTGCGTAGTAGGAAGCTAGACCTGGATGAGTGGGACCTGATTCCTGCTCTGCCTCAGGTAGCAAAGTATCTGGGTCAGTTATGGTATATACAGTATGTTTTTCCTTCTGAATTGTTTCTTGCTTCTACCTCTCCTGAGGAACAGTGGTATAGTAATTGGATTAATAATATCAACAAGCCTTCTGCACATGAAAGAACTGGAGAAAGTTTCATCCCTTGCCATTCTAAAGCTCGGATGTGTAACTTCTCTCTTGTTTTGTTTCTTTATTTAAAAAACTCCTTTGGAAAAAGTCAGTGATGAAAACATTGGGCTCTAACAGTGCGTTTCTTAAAACGTTTTGCATGTGAAGCAGCATACTTCCAATGTGTTTGTGTTTCCTTTGGAGCAAGGATATACATTTCACTTGTCCCGTTACAACTTCCTACAGATTTGTTCAGCTGTTTCTAATTTTTTAAAAAGCTGTTTCTGTGGGAGCTTTTCACCATATATATATATATTCCCAAGTTACTAATGCTTCAAATACCAGCTGCACAGATGGGCACAGATGGAAGGAAAGGACAGATATTCTGTACTGTGTGCAATTTACCCCTTAATAACTGCACTAACACTGTTAGGATCTTAATAAAATGCTTTAATGTGTGTATTTTGAGGATTCTTGCTAGAACCGAAAAGCAATTTGAGCATGTGCAAAATGAATCAGTATTTAAAATTATAATTCGTTATTGTCTTTTAAAGTTGATTTTATAAAATATGTTCTTTGTATTTTGTCATATACCACCCAGACTGGTAATTTTGCTAAATGGGTGATATAAAAATTGAATGAATTAATTAATGAATGTATATTTTGAACTTTGAAATTTGACTTGAAATCGGAAAATTGGAAACCCAGTTTTTTGTTTTGCTGACTTCTTTATGCTTGTTTTCTGATGAAATAAATTAGTAGCCTTAGCACGAAACTCCACATTTGAGAAGTACAGTTGCACGTCATCAAATCAAACCACTGATGGTCAGCTGCCAAAAGAGGAAAACAAGCACGTCAGTTAACAAAAGACGATCAAATAGCTATTGCAGTCATGTATCGTCTGTCAAATATTGAACATATCACTGCATGTTAGTTTTAAATACTGTCACAGACCTAAATCTATTCCATGTCAGCTATCAAGGGATATCAAAAGATTAAGCCAGTCATGAAAATCAAATATCAAGATGTTTCTATTCATAAAAAAGATAAAACAATGCAAAAACTGCCAGAACGCGTGTTCAAGTCTAATTTGGTTATCAGTTCTCCATGACTCACGCAGGAAATATTATCGTGTGAGAACAATTCTCCCGTGTATTTACTGAATGTGTGAAGAGAGGTGATGGCAAGATCTCTAGCCTCTCTGTTTACAGCTGAATGTACAAAAGGGGTTCCCTCTGCAAAACATGCAAAGGAGGTCATTCCCCACGCCGACCACAACTCCCTGCTTGCTTTCCATTGCTTTTTAAAGCTGGGTTTTCCTCCCCCAGTCCAGCTGTCATCTCAGAAGTGAGCCAACCATTCCTGTTTCGTATGTGAATGTGGCAAATACTTGCAGCCCAGAGAGGCCATCCTGGCTGAGAGATGTTGGAAGCTGGATAACAAAAAAATGTTACTTTCCCAAGCTCTGATTTCACCCTCAGAGTCAGATAGCTTCTTGTGGTCAGATATACAGTCGTGCCCTGCTTGACGATTACCCCGTTTAACGATGAATCCGCTTCACAATGATGTTTGAATGGGGTTTTTTCGCTTAGCGATGATCGGTTCCCTGCTTTGGGAACCGATTTTTCGCTAAACTATGTTTTTTCAAGAGCTGATTGGCGGTTTTCAAAATGGCCGTCGGCTCTCAAAATGGCCCCCCGCTGTTTTTAGGACGCATTTTTGCAAGACAGGCACTGGAAAATGGCCGCCCTATGGAGGATCTTCGCTTTACGATGAGGTATTTCACCCATTAGAACGCATTAGCCGGTTTCTAATGCATTCTAATGAGCTTTTTAATTTCACTTGACGAGGATTCCACTTAACAGTGATTTCAACGGCACGGATTACTGTATCCTCGTCAAGCGAGGCACCACTGTATTTGTTCTGACTACCCAATAACGTGCAAATATTTTATGAATCCTTGGTTTAGAGGGCAACCAGAGGAGGACATAAAGATCACATTGGAAAGAGTCACTTTCAGGAGGCTAATTTAAAAGGGACCCTTCAGGGTGATTCTTCTGTGTCGTCCCAATCACAGCAGTCTGTTCCAAAGGAGAGCACTTGACCCAAAAGGTCCAGACAGGGAACAGAGAAGTGTCAGGCTGTTTCACAATCTGCAGCACATTGTCTGGTCACCAGCAAATACAGCAGGAATTCCCCGCCTTGGGTCCCCAGGTGTTCTTGGATTAAAACTCCCAGAAGCCTTCAAGACTAAGCGGTGCTGGCCAGCAGTTGTAGTCTCAGAACATCTGGGGATCTAAGGCTGGGAACCATTGAAATAAAGAAAAATAGGCAATGCTGTCAGTGCTTCAAAATGCAGTCTAAAGCTCAGTTTGATTGCGCGCTTAGTTTTATTTATTTTGTGAATGCTTTGAAGGCTGTTCCTCTCATATGCTTGAGCATATGTGTAACCTTTTCCTTATATACTGCTGAGCATACAGTATATATATATGTGCAAACGAATGCATTTCAAGCAGATGGACTATTGTGCTACTGTTCATGAAAAGTCATTTCTGGTAGGCTCTTGATTCATACCATGTGGCATTTTTCAAGGGCATCGTTATTATTGATAAGATCTTCATGATATCAGTAATATGAGCTGCAAAAGAACCAATATGATGTAATGGATAGACTAGGACTCGGGAAGCTTCAGTTCTAAGGGTGTTCATGTTCGCTCATGGACATTTATTGGGGAATGGCAATTGGAAACCATTCCTTGAATATTTCACATGCCTCTAAGGGTCACCTTAGAGGCATGTGAAATAAATTGATGGCACATAACAACAAAATATTAGCTGTATTCTCATGTCTTTAGGTCACACTCTGATTAATATTTAACAGGACATATCTGAAACCGCAGAAGCCATTGTAATGTACTGCAGACCATAGTTCTGAGGATACTTACCTAGGAGTAAGTCCCAATTGAATTTAAAAAGTCTTAATTCGTTCGGAGTCTGTGGCCCTCTACATCTTGTTGGACTCCAGTATTCATCATTGCCAGACCCCTTGTCTGTTTTCAGGGATGGTGGGAGTTGTGGTGCATATCTGAAGGGCCATAGGTTCCCCATGACCATTTAGAACTAGGACACTGTTACAAACTGCATTCCCATAAGTAGAATGTTAACTCCTAATTCAAATCAAATTGAATCAAATGGAAGTTCAATCTTCTGGAGCACAGAAAAGGTGTGAATGACAAATGTTGGAGTTGTTCTAGAGCACTGGTTCTTAACCTTGGGTTACTCAGGAGTTTTGGACTGCAACTCCCAGAAGCCTTCACCACCAGCTGTCCTGACTGGGGTTTCTGGGAGTTGCAGTTCAAAAGCATCTGAGTAACAAAGGTTAAGAACCACTGTTCTAGAGCACAGCTACACTGGCAATCTGAACTGGAGTGATTCAGCTTTGATTTGGCTTGATTCATAAGTTTAGTTGATCACACAAAGACTTCAGATTGTTTCAATGCCAGTCTCTACAGTGGCCTTCAATCAGATGCAGTTTGATACTTAATATGTCACAATAATACCTCCACCCTCCTTTTGTAGAATGAAAGGAACGATCACACAGGGGGAAAAACACGGGCTTTTAACAAAAGGTGGAAGCTCCTGGCAGCAAGGGAAGAGACTCTGAATCAGAAACCAAAAAGGCTGGGCTGATTTGCATTGGCCTTCATATCATGCAATCATTGAAAGATACTTTGAATTCACCTGTGCTAATTGTGGAGCAGACCCCAAAGTATTTGTCAATATAGCCACAGCCTTCGTCTGGTATCGCATTGTCATCCTCATTGTACGAAACAACTGAACGAGGTGATTAGGAAAAGAACGCCATTTGATGCTCCAGTGTTTTCTTTTAACTCATGATAAGACAGGGGAAAATGTTATCACATGTCAAGAGACCTAGTCTTCAAATTTGTCAGTGTAGAGTTACCCACATGGACTCCTCTGAGCAAAATCTGTCATTTTCTCTTAACTCCGTGTCCCTAACTCCCCCTTTCCCAGGGGCCGAAGGAAAATAAAATAAACTTGCCAGGTTAATCTCTCCTTTTTAAAAACAAACAAACAAGCACAACTCTTGCTATATGCTTGGAGAGCTTCCTTTTAGAGATGAAAACTTCCAGAATTCCCAGCCAGTGTTGGCTTTAAGAACAATTAATTAACCAATTAAAAATGTGGTGTCTTTTCATTACTCCAAAACTGCTATCTAAGGCAGTTGACTCACTCTGCCTAATGGTAGAGTCAGCCCTGCAATATGTTCTTCAGTCCCAAGCTCCCCCATCTGAATTTTTCTCATACTTTCCTTTTCTCAACAATGTATGAGTTCATCAGGCAAAATCCAAAGAAACAAAGCAAAGCAAAACAAAACAAGCCAAAAAGATGTGGAACCTTAAAGACTAACTATTATATTTTATGGTTGTTGTGGTTTTTTCGGGCTCTTTGGCCGTGTTCTGAAGGTTGTTCTTCCTAACATTTCGCCAGTCTCTGTGGCCGGCATCTTCAGAGGACAGGAGTCAGAACTCTGTCTGTGCAACTATCCAAACAAACTGCAACAGAGCACAGACAGAGTTCTTCCTCTGAAGAGGCCGGCCACAGAGACTGGCAAAACGTTAGGAAGAACAACCTTCAGAACACGGCCAAAGAGCCTGAAAAACCCACAACAATCATTGGATCCCAGTCATGAAATCCTTTGAGAATATTATATTTTAATGTAAGCTTTTTTAGACACAAAAACTTAAATTGAAATAAATTAGTCTTTACGGGTCTACATGTTTGTCTTGGTTTGTTTTGTTCCTTTGAATTTTGTCTGATTTGCTTGCACAGACTAACATAGCTATCTCATATGAGTTCGTATTTGTTTGTCTTCTTCCTTTTTTGTGATGGTCTGTAGTAAGGAGACTGATGGTAACTCCTGCCTGTTTTTAAAAAGTCAAGATTGCTTTAAAAAATTGTTAACATTCTATCTTTGTTGTGATTTTCAATATACTGTATTTGGTTTGGCCAACATGCAGGCTTGGTCAGCTACTGAAAATCCCATGACCTGTTAATGTGGAGGAAATAGAAGATAAAATATATGAGGAGGGGGCAGTTGTCTGACAGGATAAAACTAGAGAGAGATACAGACCGATAACTCCCCCACACACAAACACACATTGAGCCATAGTTGAGACATCAACAACAGAGATTCTCAAGGTTGCTGGCAAGCGGGTAATAAACAATCCTGGAATGTGAGGTTTGACATTGAAATACAGCTCCAGTGTGTAGGGCTAAGGCCTTGAAGGCGGGAGGCCCCAAATGCTAAAAACTACAAAGATTAACTGTCCAGGCCATATTTATGTATATAGATGTGTCTGGGACAGGATTCCAGCATAACACGACTGGGCAAAGACAAAGCACAAATATTAGTGACAAGTCAGTGGCAAGAAAATGACACATCTAAGACGCCAGACACCATGTGAACCAGGTCACATTTTTAGCTGCCTGCACTCCATACCTTGACTCTACTTATAACAATAGATCCCACAAAGCTTTTATGCACAATCTAGACCACTAGAGTTTTACTAACTTATACAATGGTTCTGATTTGGGATAGGAGCACTAGTAAACATTCTAGCTGGATAGCTCAGGGAGGTAGAATATGTGGCTGCAGAGCCAGAGATTGGATGTTCAATTTGTGCGGTGCCTCATGGAAGAAGAGCCAGCCTGTATAGCCTTGGGCAAGCTGCGTGGTCCCAGGGCACCCCATCTCTGAGTTTTTTTCACCTAGAAAACCCTGGGAAAGGTTGTCATGAGTCAGAATCAACTCAACAGCACATTGTTATTTTTATTTTAACCCTTCTGGAACCAGGGTAGGCAAAAATCTATTTTTTAAAAAATCAGATTGAATTAAATCACCTGATTTCAGAATAAACTCTATCCCATTTAAAAGTGGTGGGATTTCAGACTGATTGAATAAATATCTTAGAACTGCAGAGATGGAAAAGATCCTAAGGATCTGCCCCTGTCAAGGTGGCTCCACAGCCAAAACTACAGTGGTGCCTCGTTAGACTATGATAATCTGTTCCACTGAAATCGCTGTTTAGCAAAATAATTGTCTAGCGAAAAGCATTTCCCCATTGGAATGCATTGAAACCTGTTTAATGTGTTCAGTGGGGAAAATCATCGTTGTCTAGCGAAGATCGGCCATAGAAAAGCCGCTTTGCGACCTGCCAATCAGCTGTTTAAATTGCTATCCTGCAAAGCTTAGGTCCCAAAAACACCTGTTTGCAAGCGCAGAGGGAGCTGTCAAAATCATCATCTAGCGAAAATTGGTTTGTGAAGCAGGGATCAAACATTGTCCAGCGAAATTCCCCCATAGGACTGTTTTGCGACTCTCTATAGCGATCGCAAAAAGCCAATGTCTAGCAAAAAAAGTGTCATGCGGGGTAACTGTCTAGCGAGGCACCACTGTACCTGTATCACAGAGCTATCCAGGAGTTCTAACTGTAGCTATTCTATCCCTAAAATTTGAACTCATTATTTAGAAAAGTTATATTTTTAGACTACATCTCCTGGAATGCCCCAGCCAGCAGTCCAAAAAAAGTAACTTTTCCAAGCTGTAGTTTTAAGTAGCAAAAAGCCCATCTGTATCCTTTGTATTTCCTGCCAACCATTCAGGTTCTCCTGCATTCCAACCACGTGTCAGATTCAGTGCGTATAATGCAAGAAGGAACCTTGCATTATAGATATATATAATGATCTCAGGCTCAGTGCCTGACATTTGCAGGTAAGGCTGGAAGATGCTCGTGTGAACCCCCTGAGACCCACAGGCAGTCCATGAAGACAGTATTGATCCAGGTGAGCCAATCATCTAGTTTTATACACAGGGCAGCAGCTTATATTCCTCAGGCTCAGAAAATCTGTATGGAATTTCTATACCTTAGAAGGGCTCCAAATTTGATTGAAATGCAAGGAATATATACTGCACACTCACACCTCAGCTTGTAGAGACCAGCTCCTTTTGCTGAAAATCAAGGAGACCTTCAGATGTCCATATGGGAGTACCACAAGAATCCTTGATCAGGCATATCTTTATACAGCTGGAATGGGGGTTCTTGTCAAAATATTGTGGTTATCATGGCTTATTTCATTCAGCAGCCCTGTTGCCAAAAAACAAAGTAATTTGCCAAATGATAATTTGGCCCTCAATCAGCATCACAGCAGCCAATATCAAATCCTTCATGTCAACAAGGAAAGCTGCTATGGTTTTGCTCAAAGCATGACCCTTGGCTGAGGGACTGAGAATATTTCCTAGGGGGTGTACCATCTGGTTGGCTTGTTTGGACTTTAGCTTCCAGAATTCTCCAAGAATTCCCCAGGCAGAATTCTGTATTTTCCACAATCTCGTACCGGGAGACATCTTCATTTTACTCACCTGCACAAGACTGAGGCCTCTGAGGCTGTATAGCATCCTAGATCTCATTTTCTGCTCCAGTTTTTCACAGGGACTGTAGTTTTTGGGAGGCTCTCTCTATAAAGCCTAAAGGGCAGCAAGACTGCCATGTCCAGGAAACATGACAGCAGCTTCCTTCCAAGAAGCATTGCAAGTAAGTGAAATGAACATGTTTACAGATATGGGACTCTGGTATTTGAAGGCACAAACAGCAACAAGAATAACAAATGGCACACTCTAATAACTCCCAGCAGATATTGGGGTACGTGATAAATACTCAGAACTTGGCATATTACGGTTCTTGTTAGATGCTGCCCAGTTGCCTCAGAGTCATGACCCATAGGAGTGAGTAATTTCCAGTGATCATATCTCTGGACCTGATGTAGCTGCTGAAAAATGGTAAACTCTGGTTATCAGAAACATCTTATGTCTGTAACTGTTATCACTTTGAGTTTTCATGCCCTCAGAACAGCGTTTTTCACCTTTCTCTTTCCCTTTCTCTCTCTGTCTCTCTCTCTCTGCGTGTGTGTGACTTTTCGCATGTTTCAACCAAGATCACCTTCTGAGCAACCTTCTTCTGAAAGAATAAGGGTGTCAAGTGCCAGATCCCCATTAGTGCAACTGTATTTGTCATAGTGTGTTTCATACAAAAGCAATCTAAAAATGTGCGTGTGTGTGTGTGTTTATTTTGATCCCACCTTTCTTCTTAAAAAATGACCCAGTATGGCTTAGATCACAAAATAACAATATATATCTATAGAATCTAAGTACACCAAACATGTCTTTTTAAAATTTCTGCTTTGCAAAGTCAATCTGGGCCACCCAGGAACCAGACTGGTGGAACATCACGCCCAAATATTTATAATGAGTTACCTGTTCTAATATTCTCCCATCCATTGACTATTTATGAGCCTGAGGTCTTCTGTTGAAAACCATAATTTTGGTTTGATATTAAGGGAATTATCCTTACAATAGTTACTAAATTGTTTCAATAATCTTCTGTATCCTATTTGAGTATAAGATATTAACAGGGTATCATTTGCATAGAGTAATATTGAAATAGCCTTTCCACCTACTCTCGTGGGAAAGAAATGTAGTCCCGTTAACCTATCCACCATGTCATTGACATATAAATTAAAGAGCAATGAAGCCAGGATGCAACCTTGGTGGACATCCTTAGATGTTTTAACTATATTGGATAGATGGCCAGAAACGCCAACTCTGACCTTTGGGGAGGAGTCATTATGCAGATCTCCGATTCTTGCTAGCAAGTCTAGGATCTATTCCAAGGTTTGTAAGTTTTCCCATAATCGTCCCCTTGGAATGGAATCAAAATCAGTTTGAGTCAATGAAGGCCACATATAATTGTCCTGAGGGTACTATAGCATATTTGTTAATTAGATGGTGTAACAAAAAAATATGATCGGTGTGGAGTGACCCTCCCTAAATCTGATCTGTTCGGGAGATCGAAGATTATTTTCTGTTACCCAGGCTTCCAGTTTTAGGAGAAGATGCTGTGCGTAAAGTTTGCCTATGACATCAAGTAAACCTATAGGTCTATAATTAGCTGGATCTTCCATTTTGAATCTTCCATCTTATTTCGATGATCTAATGAATTCTGATTATAGAAAAGCTTTTACTCGGGCACGTTTTGATATGTTACCGCTAGCCAGTTTATTAGGCCGCTATACACAAATTCCGTATCACAAGAGAGTTTGCTCTTGTGATAAAAAATCAGTGGAGAATTTGGCACGCGTAGTGCTCTATTGTCCACTATTAGACACCTATCACTAAAGACTTCTTAACCCTATTTTACAAAAACACTAGTAATTCTGAACAAGAAAAACTCAAGATTCTACTATCCGACAGAAACAAATTTGTCACTTTCTGAATGGCACACGTTATCTCTACATTGATAAAAATGAAATCTCTATCCCCCGCCTCTACCAATTAAGTCATTACTTAAGTAACTACTGTTACATACAGCACTGATGTTACCTGTCTGTCATGGGTTTGGAGGGAAAGTTCCATCCTATGGGGAGTGGAAGGCGGGACATCAGGAGGAGGGGCTGTACTGTATATATAGGTGAAGCCTGTGTGGAGAAAGGGAGACGCTGGGATGTGAAGACGAAGCAGCAGCTGGGAAGAAGAAGCTGGTGTGGGAGTCTGTGTGTCAGACAGGGTACTACTGTGTGTCAGAGTACCAACCTGATAGGTTCAGGTGTCTGTTGGTTAGCCAGAACTGATAGGTTCAGGGTCTGTGCTTCAAGTTAAGGGTTCTGGGTGAACCAAACTGTATGCATGTATGAATGAGACTAAGCCACGTTACTATATCTTATTCACCTTGATCATTTTATTTTTCCCTGTGTGTTTTAAATAAACCTCATCCTTTATTTGTTAAAAATCCATCCCTGGTCTGTGTGACTTATTATAGGGAATGGTTGGTGGCAGCTTAGTAACGTGTGGCAGATCCCAGTAGGTCTGGGTTTGTCACATTGATTGGTGTCCAGCGTGTGGGATACGACTGGTCCAGTTGTCCAGCGGTCCAGCAAAGCCTTGGCAAGTGTGCCCAGAGCAAGGGGGGTCTAGTCAGGGACAATCTGAGAGCACGTAGGTAATCTTCTAGGTGTACCTCAAGGGGAGGTGCGCTAGTAGAAGAACGTGTAACCTCAGATTGGGGACTAGATTAGAGTGCTCTGAGGCAGCCTGGTTTTGGCGGGAAAAAAGCTGAGGCAAAACTGTGTAGTAGCAGTGATTTAGCCTGCCAGCTGAGAGGCCCAGCAGAGGGGGGTAGTCTCTAACTCGCTACAGTTGCAAGTAGTGCTGAAGAACAGCAGCAATCTATAGAAAGCTGGTTCTGAGGCAAAAGAGGAAAAAAGTGGTTGTTTTATTTTGAGGCTTGACTTTTTAAAGCAGCCTGTTCTGAGGGGGGATTATGCCCTTGACTCGAAGCCAAATGGCAGAAATGGGTGAAGTGAAAGACCCCCAGGTTGACCAAGGTTCTGAGGATGAATTTGGCTCAGTGCAGGGTGACAGCACGGGAGAACAAAACCCAGAACTCAGAAAATTGCTCATAGCCCAACAGCATGAACTGAGGATGAGGCAATTTGAAATGGAGGAAAGGGAAAGAGAGGAAAGATTAGAGAGAGAAAAAATGCAGGAAAGGGAAAGGCAAAGGCAATTTGAGATTGAGAGAATGGAAAGAGAAGAAAGATTGGAGAGAGAGAAAATGGCGTTTGAATTAAGAAAACTGGAACTGATGAACCAGAACAATAATAACAATAGGGATTCTGAGGGAGGCCAATTGTCTAAAGCTGACCTGAAGAAATTCCCTGTGTACCACAAGGGAGATTGTCCTGAGGTGTTCTTTTCCTTAGTGGAAAGAGCGTTTGTGGACTTCTCAGTGAGGGAAGCTGAGAAGATGACCATCATGCGATCTTTAATCAGTGGTAGCCTGGCTGAGGTCTATGCCGAGATGCCTGAGGAACTGATGAAAGATTTTGCAGAGTTTAAAAAACTGGTGTTTGCAAGACATGGGATAAATGCGGAACAGTTGAGACAAAGATTTAGGTCAATCACCAAAAAGCCAGAGCAGACTTTTACCCAAGTGGGGGCCCAATTGGTGAGGCTGCTTGAGAAATGGCTATCGCAGGAGGGGACAGAGACCTTTCAACAGCTTAAAGATTTGATAGCGCTGGAACAGTTCTATTCAGTTCTCCATGGGGAATTGAAATTCCAGGTGAGGGAAAGGAAACCAAAATCTGTGGTGGAAGCTGCCGAGATCGCAGATTTTATTTCGCAAATAAGAAAGCCCTTGGGTGAGGGGAAATCTGTAGGTAAACCCAAAGAAACCTACAGCAAGTACTCTCAGGGACCAGGGAAAAGCCAGCAAGGGGGAGGGGCCCATGGTGAAGGGAAGCCCTCAGACATGAAACCAAGACCTCAGATTTTGGAGGGAAAACCAAAACAAGATGAGAGAGAATCAAAATACACCAGAAAATGTTATTTCTGTCAGGGAAAGGGCCATCTAATCTCAGAGTGTGAGAAATTAAAGCAGCTAAAAGGAATGGTGCCTCAGGATTCGAGTGGAACCAAGCCAAAAGCTGTGTTCTGTGTCCAGAAGGAGCAAGGCTCATTGTCACTGAGGGAGCCTGTTGCCATGGCTACTCAGTCTGGAACAGCTACATCTGCTGATCAGGCTGAGGAAAATGGTCCTCTTGTAGAAGTCAGGCGCTGCCTGTTGGTGAGAACAGATTCTCAGTTGTTTGAGACAGCAGGGGTGGACGTAGGAATACTTGACCGTCAGTATCGGGGGCTGCGGGACACTTGTTCCCAGGTGACCCTGTGCCATCCAGATATTATTCCGAGGGAATATGTAATCCCAAATGAGAGCATAAAGGTGGCAGGGATTGAGGGGCAGATAATCTCACTACCAGTCGCGGAGGTACCTGTCAACTTTCAAGGCTGGAGGGGAGTTTGGCGGCTAGCGATTTCATCGACTCTGCCAGCAGCCGTGCTCGTGGGAAATGACCTGGCTGAACATGTGAAACGGGTGCTAGTGATTACACGCTCACAAGCCACCACGGGGACAGTTCAAGGGGGTAATGATGAGCCAGAGACGGAAGCAGAGGGGAATTCAGAAGCTGTGGTGGAAACCTTAACCACAGACAGCAGATTTGGACAAGAGCAAAAGGCAGACGCCACTCTCCAAAAGTGTTTTGAACAGGTGACTGACGCCCAGCTAACACCTGAAACCCCAGTGAGATTTCTGGAGAAAAAGGGGATTTTATATAGAGAGACCCTGAGGAATATCTCAAAAGGGGGAGATGGGATCAGAAGTCAGCTGGTGGTACCTGAAAAGTATCGCCCCATGATCTTACAAAGGGGGCACTCTGACATGTTTGCTGCGCACTTAGGGGTGAACAAAACACAGCAGAGAATCACACAGAATTTTTACTGGCCTGACATAGGGAAGCAGATCAGGGAGTTCTGTAAACAATGTGATGTGTGTCAAAGGCAGGGGAATAACCGCGACAGGACCAAAGCAAAGTTGTGCCCTTTGCCTGTGATTGACACTCCGTTCAAATGCATAGGGGTGGATATTGTGGGACCTTTGCCCAAGGCCACAAAGAGGGGGAACAGGTTCATTCTCACCATTGTGGACCATGCCACAAGGTACCCTGAAGCCATACCCTTGACTAACATTGAAACTAACACAGTGGCAGATGCCTTGGTGGGGTATATGTCCAGGATGGGATTTGCCTCAGAAATAATCACAGATTTGGGAGCATCATTCACATCAAAGCTCATGAAACGCTTATGGCAAATCTGTGGAATTAAGCACAAGGAAACCACTGCCTATCATCCTGAAAGCAATGGGTTAACTGAGAAGTTCAATGGGACTCTAATGCGCATGATTAGGGCTTATTTGGCAGAGAATCCAAACAATTGGGACCAGAAGCTGCAATCCCTTTTGTTTGCGTATCGATCAGTGCCACAAGCCAGTACCGGGTTCAGTCCATTTGAACTTTTATTTGGGAGAAGGGTGAAAGGGCCCCTTGATTTGATCAAACAAAATTGGGAGCAGATCACCCAGGATGACCCACAAGACGTTGTGACATACATAGACACCTTGATGAATGACCTAAAGAGAAATCTAGAGCTGGCAGCAGAAAACCTGCAAGCTCAGAAGGTCAGACAGAAAACATGGTATGACCACAAAGCTAGAGAGAGGCACTTTGACCCAGGGGAGGAAGTGCTTTGGCTTAGGCCCTGCAGGGAGAATAAACTGCAGCTCAAATGGGCAGGACCATATAGGGTCATTTCCAAGATGTCAGACCTGAACTACCTTATAGAGCAGGAGGAGAACCAAGCAAGGAGGGTGGTTCATGTGAATGCCCTAAAACCCTACTACCGAGGGGAACAGAGGGTTTTATTCGCGATAAAAGCAGCTGAGAGTGAGGAAGCTGAATTACCCTTCTGGGAGGGTAGAGGGGAAGTAAAATATAACCCAGAGGAGGTAAAGATCAGTCCTGCACTCACCCAAGACCAGCAGCAAGAACTAAAAATGCTGCTTAGTAAATATCAACAGGTGTTTTCCAACAAGCCGGGGATAGTGAAGGGAGTGATGCATCGGATCCACACAGGGGATGCACCCCCGCAGGCAGTATCCCCATACCGAGTAACGGGACCCTATAGGGACAAGGTGCGGAAGGAGCTGGACGAGATGCTTAGGGAGAACATAATCGTCCCCTCTTCTAGTCCTTGGGCCTCTCCGATAGTCCTTGTGGACAAGCCTGATGGGAGCATTAGGTTTTGTGTCGATTACAGGAAATTAAACCGTGTAACCACTCCTGATGCCTACCCAATGCCCAGGCTAGACAACCTGATTGAGACCATAGGGAGTTGTCGGTTCATCTCATCATTGGACCTGGTAAAGGGATATTGGCAATTAAGAATTGATCCCAGGGATCAAGAAAAGACTGCCTTTTGCAGCCCTTTTGGTCTCTATGAGTTTCGAGTCCTGAGCTTTGGTCTCAGAAATGCACCAGCCACATTCCAAAGGCTGATGGACCAGACCTTGGCAGGGCTCAGTGACTTTACAGTGGCCTACATTGACGACATAGGGATCTTCAGTAATACCTGGGAAGATCACCTGATACACCTGGAGTTAGTGCTGCAGAGGTTAAGTGCAGCAGGGCTAACAGTAAAGGCCAGCAAGTGTCAGCTGGGTAGCCCAGAAATAAAATACTTGGGTCACATGGTAGGGGGAGGAGTGATAAAACCCCTGGAGGCCAAAATAGAAGCTGTTCGTGATTGGCCCAGACCCAACACCAAGAAAAAAGTCAAATCATTTCTTGGGTTGGTGGGCTACTACAGAAAGTTCATCCCGAGGTTTAGCGAGATTGCGGCTCCGCTGACCGATCTGACGAGGAAGAAGGCTGATGACCGCATCCCGTGGACCAGCGACTGTGAGGAGGCGTTCCAGAGGTTGAAGCAGGCGCTCATCAACTATCCAGTGCTGCGGGCTCCAGACTTCGACAGGGAGTTCATCATCTACACCGATGCGTCTAACAGCGGGGTAGGAGCAGTTCTTTGCCAGGAGGATGAGAATGGTGACCAGCATCCAGTGTCCTACCTGAGTAGGAAACTTCAAAAAGGTGAGAGACATTTGGCAACCGTGGAGAAGGAGTGTTTGGCCATAGTCTACGCGATCCAGAAGGCCAAGCCTTACATCTGGGGAAGACATTTTGTTCTGTGCACCGACCATTCACCACTGCAATGGTTAAAGACAATGAAAACCCACAATAGCAAACTTATGAGGTGGGCTTTAAACCTACAGGACTATGACTTTGAAGTGAAGGTGGTCAGAGGGTCAGTGAACTGTGTTGCTGACGCCTTGTCAAGAAGACCTGAAGAATGAAGACGGCGAAAGAAACATGGACTATGTATATATATTGATGACAAAAAGTTAAATGTACCTGGGTTTTTTGAATTTGGTTTGTATGAATAAAGGTAAATTGATGTAATGTATATGGTAAATGTTTAAATGCCTAATTGCTATGGTTAACTTAGAATGTAAGTATAAGTAAGTATGATATGGTATGTATAACTGTTGTTGTGTGTTTTATCCAGGTTGTTTTTTGGGAAAAAGCACCTTAGCTTTCCCCCTACAAAACAACTTATAAAGAGGGGAGGTGTTACATACAGCACTGATGTTACCTGTCTGTCATGGGTTTGGAGGGAAAGTTCCATCCTATGGGGAGTGGAAGGCGGGACATCAGGAGGAGGGGCTGTACTGTATATATAGGTGAAGCCTGTGTGGAGAAAGGGAGACGCTGGGATGTGAAGACGAAGCAGCAGCTGGGAATAAGAAGCTGGTGTGGGAGTCTGTGTGTCAGACAGGGTACTACTGTGTGTCAGAGTACCAACCTGATAGGTTCAGGTGTCTGTTGGTTAGCCAGAACTGATAGGTTCAGGGTCTGTGCTTCAAGTTAAGGGTTCTGGGTGAACCAAACTGTATGCATGTATGAATGAGACTAAGCCACGTTACTATATCTTATTCACCTTGATCATTTTATTTTTCCCTGTGTGTTTTAAATAAACCTCATCCTTTATTTGTTAAAAATCCATCCCTGGTCTGTGTGACTTATTATAGGGAATGGTTGGTGGCAGCTTAGTAACGTGTGGCAGATCCCAGTAGGTCTGGGTTTGTCACAACTACATCTTTGGAGTTATTCCCTCCAGGATAGGTGCTTGCTGCTGGCATTGGTTAATGTTTTCCATTTGTCTTTGTCTTCTCCTTAGATGTCAATATTTTGTGCTGTAATAGAAATCAACCTGATTCTAAATGGCTTTTAATATTTATTGTACTATATTTTAATGGAGTATATTATATTGTTTATACTGTTTTATATTGTTTTATCCGATGTATGTTGCAATGGCCTGTGTGCCACGCAATAAACTTATTTTGCTTGCTTGAATATGTATCTAAAGCTAACAACGGAGATTATGCAAATACAAAAAGGATCAAACAAAGACCATATTGACAAAAATATATAAATAACACCAAAACACATTCAAAGCAGTAAGGTACAACAGTTCCTTTTAAACCCCACTCAAGCAGCCAGTCGCTCAGGAAAAGCTTGCATGAGGAAAAGAGTCCAGGTCAGGAGAGAAGAGGTTGGAGGAGGGAGAGAAACAAAGGCTTGAATTTTGATTTTGTGCTTGGTGACAATTTATATTTGCAGTCCCTAGACCATAGGAGGTGGGGGTGCGTTTGAGTTTGAGAAATGAACGAGAGAAATGTTCTTCCATACTCGACCCCCCAGCCTTTTTTTTTATCGCCAGGATGCTGCTGACCACTTCACATGATTTTAACACTAAAGTAGACTGTTATTCTATGAGACAGGAAGACTGTCCAACATCAGAAGATGATTTAATGTTATTTGATACTCAACCTTATTCAAGTCCCCTGCCTCTACGGTTCCCACTGTTTTCGTTTGCTTCTCCATGTGTTCTGCTGTCAGGCTTCACCCAAGGGGAAATTCAAAGCCTATTTCTTTTCAGCAGTGAGATGGTAAACAAAAATAGGGAATAAAAAAAAGGATGTACTGTACTACTTAAGTCTTCTAGTAGAGGATGGAACCTTGGATTCTCAATCTGCCTTATATGTCAGCATTCTGCCTTTTCCACACCCTTCTGATATGCTCCAGATACCCCTGGCACTGAGCCACAGATCCACAGTTCAGTGCCCAATGAAATTAGAGGTTCTGTTGCAGCCCTGTGGTGTGAATTAGGTCCTTTATTCATAATATAGTATTCCCATCACAGAGATGATAGCTGGTTTTGTTCTAAACAGCATGTGACTAACACGGAACTGTTTTAACTCCACAGAATGTAAGACAGCGTTTTGAATGACTGCCCTTGTGTATGTCTTTTCTCTTTAGGCAAAACAGAATATGCTCTGTGCGTCCATATATGCGTATACCCATGTGCCAAAGTGAGCACTATTAGCTTCTTATCTCCTCGCCAACATCTTGTCTCTCTTTCCTTGGGGGAAAGATTCGGTGTGGGGTCCTGAGATTCTTAAGGCACCTCGGCTGGGTTTCAGCATTCCAGAAGAACGCTAGTGTGTGCTAACTGAGAAAAGGGAGTGACAGGGGGTTTCTCAAAGAGAGAGAGGGAGAGGGAGAGAGATTTAACATTAAGATTTTCAGCCAAAGGAAGACTTTGTCATCCCTCTCTTTTTTTAATCAGATCCAAAAATGCTTATTCTCTTGCATTTGGAGGTTCATGCATATATGGGGAAGAGCAAATTTCTTCGTAAATTCTAGCTCACGGTCCCATTCCTCCTGTCACCCAACATGCACAAACACACACACACATTGCACTGACTACTACAGCACTGGGGAATTTATGGAATTAATTTATCCTGGAAAAACTGTTTCATGTAACTGATAAGCTTGTTCAGCTGCTAAATAAAAAGGTGGCCTCATCTCACATAGTCTTCCTATTCAGAGACAATATTCCTCAGAGCTTGGCAGTAACAGGGTTACTTTTAAAAACTGCAATAGTAAATATTTTAAGCCTTGGAAATAAAAATGCAGTCCATAACTTTTTTAAAAAGTTAACTCTGGTAATCTCTAATGGCCAGTTGCTGATGTTGGGTGGCCCTTTGTCCACATGTACAGAAGACTATCAGAAGACCTGTCGGAATAGAGTTCTGTATTTGAAAACATCCTAATAGAAAAGTGGTCTAACCCAGGAGTCGTCAACCCCCAGTCCGTGGCCCGGTGCCAGTCCATGGGCTTGGCGGAACTGGGCCATGGATACAGATCTACAAACACACACACACACACACACACACACACACACACACACACAAACATATGCCGGTGTGTGTGTCACGCTCGTGTCGCACTGATGGGGGGCATTTCACACTTGCAGTGGGCATGCCACGCTCGCATGGGGAGCATGTCATGCTCGCGAGGAGGCATGTCGCGCTTGCACAGGGGGCATGTCGTGCCTGCGGGGGCGTGTCACATTTGCACACATGCATGTGAGTGCAACACACCCACTCCCCAGCCGGTCCGTGGCCCCAAAAAGGTTGGGGACCGCTGGTCTAACCCACATCTTGTTCACAGATTTTAAGAAACCTAAAAGAAGACTAGCAGCATCTATTATTTTTATCTGCCTAGCTAGCTATTATTCCATTGGTCACTACAGCTATCCTGACTTCAGGGTTGAGATGTCATGCATGGCTTTCTCCCATTCTAGTCTCACAACACTTTTGTGGGTTGGTTAAGAAAACGCCCTTTGTCCAAGGCTATCCAGAGAGTTTTGAATTCGGAGGCATGATTGGTTAGTACTGGACAGATTGACTGCCACACCAGCCCAGAAAGGTGCCTTCCAGCCAAACCTACTAAAGTCAGCATGTGAGGTTCCCAAAACTCCGACAGGGTCTGAGCCAGTGCAAATTTCTAGGCTGGTCCCTTGATCAAGATGGCCTCAGTGGCACCCTCTCCCAGAACAGACCCACCCCTCTTTGCTGCTAGTGCTCTCCACCCCCATTCCTTCCCTTGCCTATACGTACTTTAGGCCCAAGCAGAGGGAAAGTACAAAATGAACAAGAGATGCTCCTCCCTTCTTTTTGATCCTGTCCCTTCTCAGTTGCAAATAAGGAACACAAAGCAACGGCAAGATGAAAGAGAAGCATGGGCAGTAATTACAAATGGGACCCTGGCTTGGGCATGGGGGGGTCTTAGCAACTGGCTGGCTCTCTCAATCCCAGATGCCACTCTTAATCTGAAGCCACATCTTGCCAATTAAAATCCAAGACTCTTCTACTCCAACAACTATCTGATGTTGTATTCTCACAAATGTCTTTCTGCAGAGTAAACACTAGGAAAAGATGAGTCTAGATTGGCTTTCATCCCATGAACCAGCAGCTGTGTGCATCCTGTGCCAGGAAAATGAAACCCAAGTTCACCTTTGAACCTCCACTGGAACTTCACCTGCCTGCATTTGTAATGCTTTTATAATACTGTCTCAAAAGCCTATTCCCTCCCCTCTCTAACATACCACACAGACACACTGATGTTCACACCAGATAGATGCGTATAACTATCTTGCCATCAAATCAGTACAGCAGAAAGTTGGCCTAGTCTGAAAAATGTACAAAATATAATATTAAGGAGACATAAAAGTAACACAGAAAAAAAAAATTCTTAAGTATAACCAGGTACAGTGGTGCCTCGCTTAACGAGCGCCTCGTATAGCGACAAATCCGCATAGCGATCCCTTTTCCGGGATCGCTAATGCGGAGGCATAGGGTCGGCCCCAATGGGCGAAATTCGCATAGCGAAGATTGGTAAGCGTTTTGCTTACCAAACTTCGCTTTGCGACGCCCGGAAATCAGCTGTTCGGTGGCTCCAAAATGGCCGCCGGACAGCCGAAATGGGCGCGCGCAGTGTTTTCGCGCCCTCCCCTCGCTTACCGAGGGCGCGAAAATGGCTGCCGGACCCTGGAAACTTCGCTAAACGGCTTTTTACTTTCCGCTTAGCGAAGTTTTCACATAGCGAAGGTAAATCCAGAACGGATTAACCTCGCTATGCGAGGCACCACTGTAGTTTATATTGACGCTCATATTATAAAATATATTTCTGCTGAAATAAACTCTGTTGATTTTGATGCGGCTTCCTTTAAAGTAAGTGTGCTTCTAAAGATGTGACTACCACTAAAGTAAGCTTAAGGCCTTGTTGTCTTATTTTAATCTCCAGTGTAGGATGATTTGCTGTGTGTATGAAATATTCTGTCAAGTACCTCTTCGGGCAGTGTGTGTGAGGAACTGAATGTGGCTAAATAAAAAAAACCAAAACTTTGTTGTTGTTATGCAGCAGATAAATAGGTTTAGGCAGGGACGCGCAGAGCAGATTGGCTTCAAGTCTCCTGTAGTAACCTCCCCTTATTTGTTAATTTACTTCAACTGGCACTTACTCAATATATCTCAATACATTCACTCACAAACGCTGATAATGAGAAAGAATAAAATGTTTCTGTTTACTTACTTAAGTTCTTAATAGATTAAAAAAACATATTGTGTAAAAATTATAAGCTCGTTACATCATTGAGCTTAACTGGTTAACTGTCTTCATTACTGACTGGTTACGCAGCTGTCAGATCATATCACTCTTAGCTGTCCAGTTCTGGCAGACTCCATAACTAACACTGACAGACCCCTGACTGGAAAAGGTGGGTAAAAGAATCTAAGGTTGAGGGGGAACGATTGGCTTTTGCTGCATTGATTGACATCCACCCAGTCCAGTAAGGTCACTCTCAGACAAAAACATTCAAAGGCATCACATGCAGGTTGTAATATATCCAACAATAGCCACTAAAAAGTGAAGCTGCGAGTCTGAATGATGCTTTCTTCCACTTACACACATCACATACATATAGCAGGTGTTGGAAGATATGAAAGGACAGCAATTTGTTAGTAAAAATACAAGAATGCAAAAAACATGCCTATCAAGTATGGCGGAAGATGTGCTTGTGGGATTTTCTGCCTCAGTTGCCAGAATGACTTGGCTGGTTTGGGGTGCGGGTTGCATCCTGCCTGGTGCAATGCGGGATTTGCCGCTGTATTCTAGGCAGCAAAAAAAAAATCTTGTGCTGGCTCTAGCGAGAATACCCTGCATAACCTAGCCAAGCGTCGGTTAATAAAGCAAAATCAGCTATCAAAGTTTGTTCTTTGCAGGCAGTAAAGAACAGCTCAGTTGAAAACGGAAGAGCATGGGATACAGCGAAGAAGGAGAAGTTAGAGGAGGAGGGGGAACTTTAGTTTGAAATTCAGTTGTGTACTTTTAGAAAGGCTTTGATGCTTTATTTATTTATTTATTTATTTATTTGTTTGTTTGTTCGATTTATATCCCACCCATCTGGTATATTCTACCACTGCTCCTCTGACTCTCACAATTAAGTAGAACCAGGCTCCAAAGTTCTTGAGATGAGTCTTTCTTTCCAATTATTTTTTTTCCTTACACAAATTCTGGCACTCTATGCCACAGCTGGACATTGTGTGAGAACAACTTTACTCAGACCATTTCCAGAGTTTTTCAACTTCTCGTTGACAAACAGGAAATGGGAGGAATGCAAAATTTCATACCTTCTGGAATCAGATGCATGAAATTGATTATCAATTAGGCTGATATTTTGTTTTGTTTTGTTTAGAGATTTACAGCCTGACATAATCTCTGTCCATATACTATTCTTGAAAACACTGCAAGTTGAAAAAGCAAATGGTAATCAGTTATCCATTCTCTCTTGCTTATGTTTACAAAAATAGCTGATTTCCAATGTGCTGTTTGTTCCCATGTATTACAGCCTCCTGTCAGACAATATTTTTAAAAGAAAACACGATGAGTTAGAGGCCAATGCCTACAAGCTAAAATATGGAAGAAAGCTTTACAGGGTGCAGATAAGATGGCACATTTTTCTCACTCTTCTTCTGCTCTATCAGTGAGGTTATCTCTAACTGAAGAGCTTTTGATAGCTCTTTTGTTTATGCCACTAATTTTGTTCCCAGGATGTGTTCCATTTGTTCATTTGAATCATCTGCAGCATGCAACTGAAGTCATTCAGTCTTCCACTAAAACATTCAGTCTAGAACATGTGGCATCATAGTCCCAATTTAGAGAGGGCCAACTGTAGGACATTAAGGTTAAGCATAAGCTTCTTTGGCGTCTTTGGCCAGCAGAAATTTCTCAATGCTGTCTCAAATCGCCTTCTGCCAGCAGAACCTTCTTCTGCTAACTGATATCATTAATCTAGTTGTGCAATTAGCTGTCAGAACTGTTCTTCTAGCTAATAAGCTGGCTACAGAAAAAAAAAAACTAGAAAGGGTTTGAACCAGGTTGTTGCTAGATCCAAACATCCTTGAGTCAACAGATATGTCCACAATGCTAGCCCAAAGTTAGGCTGAAGTAAGAATACATTTTAGTAATTTCCAACCACATTGTTGCTGGCTACTGTATTTGCCGGCGTATAAGACGACTGGGCGTATAAGACTACCCCCAATATTTCCACTCAAAATATAGAGTTTGTTGTATACTCGCCGTATAAGACTGCCCCCTCTTCTGCACACCTTCCACACACCAAATAAAAGGTGCTATTCATTGTCACCATTGTACGGCCGCAGCACGGCCGCAGTGCCTCCGGCCCGCTCCTGCATCTCCCTGTGATCGGCACTAGTGCGCAAGTGTGCATGTGTGAGCTCTGCATAGACAAGGGGCGGGCCGGAGTGCCGCTGCTTCCCACCGAGCAGAACGGGCCAGTCACATCGAAAAGGCTGGCACCCCTGTCTTGCTGCTGATGCTCACCGCGGCCGCGCTGGATACCGCGTGATACTGGATGGTATGTAGAATGAGGTGGGCAGGCATCAGGAGGCTACTATGAGCACCAGGCGAGCATGGGAAGGCCACTATGGGCAGCTATGTCTATCCCAACTGAAGTGCACCCAACATAGAAGATGATCCTCCCCCACTTGGAGTTTTGCAGGGCAAAAAAGTAGTCTTATACCCGAGCAAATACAGTATTTTATTATGATACCTTATAAACTGCTTTGAATTGTAATTTTCACAACCTGTGTTTCCCTTTCTTATGGTTCCTTATCTTCCACTTCAGCTTGAGCCAAGACCCTTCAAATAGATGCCAAAAAAAACCAAAAAAACCTTCTGGTCCTTGAACGTTCATGCAACAAAGTAGCCATCATCATCATCATGTTGCACAGTTTTTGTTATTTGTTTATTAAAGCATTATATGTACAATTTTCGCGAGCTTGCTCGAGAAATGTTTCTTCTTGTCTTCACTTGTCAAGAGCAGCACAAAGTACCTCACCCTTTCATTGGGTATGGAGAATAATTTTTTTGGTTTTCTGTCCTCGCAGGTGAGGATAGGACAAGAGAAGATTTACACCCTTGTCGGTTTACAGATTAAATGTGTGTGTCCTTAATGGACAGGGTGCCCAGGTTCCTCCTATGATTCCCTGTCCATTGGCAGCATGTCATTCCATAACAAATGCTGTTCACAAAAGTGCTTCAATCCTCAGGACTGGCTTCAAAAGGCAGTGCAGCATAGAAAAGGAGGAGGCAGGAAATTCCAGCCACTAGAGGAGAATGCTCATCATTCTCTGGATGCAACCCACTGTACATCTGTTATGAAGTTACCTCCTCCAAGCTAAGCAATCCAGTTGTCACCATTTTGCTTTGCTTTGTTTTGCTTTACTTTGCTTTGTCATTTTCTGAGGTGAAACATTGCTGATGCTGTTGTTAGTCTTTCTGTTGTTGCTGTTCTTCACACTAGTGACTATCCTTGGCTTTTCCCATTAGAACTAGCTTGCTGCAGTATTCCCAGCCATGTGCATTTCCCAGTGGCTCTCTCTCTGTGTTTTTGTAATTAGGTATTTTTAGTTTTGTCTTCTTTTACTGCTACAGGAAGACTCTCATTTGTCAGCAGTTTTTCAGCATGGCTAAATAAAGGCTTGTTGGCAAACTCCATTGAACTCTTTGATAATGACCCAACTTGAGGAAGAAAGAGCTAACACACCCTGCTGTGCTGCGCTGAAGTTGTAGTTTGCGTAAAAGCAAGAGTAAAAGACAATGCATGCTTTCAGATATGTCGAGGTGTTTTGTATTTTGCTAAAAACCCCAAATTAATGTTTGAAAATAATAGTCCTAATCCCCTCCTTTGCCTCTTGTTTAGACAAGATCTTCAATTTTTAATTGTCTTGTCTTTAGAAAAAACTGGCAAAGCATTTCTGGATCAATTACAGGGCAGTCCAAGTACTGTACGCCTTCCCCCACTGTTGCCCTCTAGTTACTTCATATTTCCCTACAAATCACTAAAGTTTCCTCTGGCATTTTGTTGTTGTTGTTTGTTTTTTGTTTTGTTTTGTTTTTGGCCTTTAAAATGATGAAATTTGAAAACAAACATGCTTGGCACCAGTTACTGTAGCAAAAGAAAAAAGTGCACAAAGGGACTAGCAACTGAATCCCAGGTGAAAGTCAAAACCTGCTATGGAAACGCCAATCATTGAGCCCCTGAGGATTCTATATATAGAACCTATGGATTTTATATAGGATTCTGTCTACAAACCAAGCAGCTATTTCACATCAGGCATGGCATAGAGAGGTTGTTATGTCACTTACTAGACTGACTATGTTCTAGATTTTTTTTCTTTTAGGTTGCTGCACTGAAACTTCATTATGCTTGTTGTGTGTGTGTGTGAATGTGGGATGAATTACTGACATTATTTGCAGGTTTTGATTGGATAGGTCAAAGTAGTGCTTGGAATAATCCTTTTTTTCCTCCCCAGTCATTTTCTACTTTTCTTTTAATGCTTGTTGCTGGCCAAAGGAGTTTGGACCCATTGGGGTGTGGGGACTGGGCAAGGAATAGAATGTACAGCTCCAAAATTGAAGTGAAGGAAGATGGTAGGAGCTCTCTTTACAAACTGGAGGTCCAACAGATTCCCTAGACCAAATCAAGCCTGTGTGTTTCCTGGAAGCAAAAATAATGAAACTGAGGCTGCCATACTTTTGGTTTATCATAACAAGACAATAATTCTAGGAAAAGTTGAAGTAGCAAGAAAAGAGGAAGACCAGACATGTGTTTCTGGTCTGCAATTCCCATCAACCCAAGTCACGACAGTCAATGGTGACGGACGATGGTGATGGACGAGTTCGTCCTTGAACTGTGGGATCTGAGGAGTCATTCACCTAATACTGTACTTAAGTGACTATTCTCCCCTAAAGACTTTCTTGATTCACAATAACCAAACAGCAATCAATACATTCCATCTATGCTGGAACATTCTTACAAACAGTCAAAGTCAAACAGCTGTTCTGAGCAAGAAACTGAAATCTCTGTGATTCTCCCAACACTACTTTTCCCTTTCTCTGCTATTGTTTCACCTCATCATGGTAGCTAACAGGTGACAAGATTAGTCTGAAAATGTTATATACCACATAAGTGTGGCAACAGAGAAAGTTGTGGGAACAGAGTATGAATCATGTACCAAGCCAGAAAGTAATTTGTCTCAGCGGTGAGACATAAGAACAGCTCAATCTTATGTAGAGGAAGAAGACCTTTATTTTAATCTTGTTACTTTTAGATAATCTAATACATGTCACCTACTGCCACCCAACCAGCTCTGACAAACATTCTGGGTATTTTAGTCGTGGTAAGGAGCAGATGGAAATCTATCTGATGCTAACATGTATCCTGCTTCTGGGTACAGTACAGTGGTGCCTCGCTTAACGGTCGTCCCGTTTAATGACGAAATCGCATACCAACGAACTTTTTGTGATCGCATTGCAATGTTTTAAATGGGGAAAAATCGCTTTGCGACAATCGGTACCCTGTTTCGCTTACCAATTATCGCAAAGCAATGATTTTCCCCCAGCTGATCAGCGGTTCCAAAATGGCCGCCAGGTAAAAAAAATGGCCAGCCGCTGTGTTTAGGGACGGATTCCTCGCTTACCAGGCAGCGAAAATGGCCACCGTATGGAGGATCTTCGCTTAAAGGTCAGTTTTAAGCCCATAGGAATGCATTGAAGTGGTTTCAATGCATTCCTATGGGCTTTTTAAAATCGCATAGCGACGAAATTGCTTTGCAGCAATTTTTGCTGCACTGATTAACGTCACTATGCGAGGCACCACTGTATCTTTCTTATAAAGCTCCTATTGAAGAAGAAGAAGAAGAAGAAGAAGAAGAAGAAGAAGAAGAAGAAGAAGAAGAAGAAGAAGAAGAAGAAGAAGAAGAAGAAGAAGAAGAAGAAAGCTATATGCTCAGACCATGCACAGATAAAGCTCTTATTAAGGTTTATAGCTTCATTATCACTAGAATTCCAGTTAGGTTACCTGCAGGCACCTCTTGAGAGAGAATATTGAAAGCCAATGCAATGTAACTGATACCCTGTGGTTCCCTGATAGGAAAAGTGGTTTCAAAGCCACCTCAGCCATGACATTTATTTAGTCGAAAAGAGCAATGAGTGTTATTAAAGAGCACATTAATGAGCAACAAGTAGAGTTGTCAGGTCTCAAGGCAGTGGCTGAAGTCTCCTGAAATTGCTGGGCATCTCCAGGAAAGGACAATAATTTCAGGGCAAGCCTTATTTCTGAGGGAGGAAGAAGTTTGATTTCTGCATGTGAGGTGGCTTTAAAGCTTGGTGTCCTACTTTCCTCTGTTCCTGATGGTGCCAGAGTTCACTAGCTCAGCACAAAGGTATTTTTAAGTGTGCTGTGGTTATGCAGTGTTGGTCTGCCAAAAAGCAGGCAGCGTTTAAGAAAGCGCCGCTAGGCACATTGCACGACAGCCTGTCACATCATTTGGAGCACGGCAGAGCGTGCAGCTGCAGCGTCATCACCCCTTGAGCTTTTTGTGGTACGAGTACACACATACAGGTGCGGCCGCATTCAAATGTAAAACATCAACCACGGTTTGACGTCACACAAGCAGGCAATGGACCGGCACACTCCCTGTTTTCTCCTTCTTCTCTTCCCCTCACACACTTCAGTTTCCTAGCAGTTTACAGACTAATCACAATTAGCCACATTTGCATGAAAGGGCAAGTTCTGGTTGCTGAGAAACTGCAGAATTCTTTAAGAAACAGGAGTATGTGGGGGGGGGGAGGCAGTCTATAAACTTAAAGAGTCACCACAGTTTCTTGGGATATTTGAGAGTAGCCAGTGTCTTCCAGTCTCATTAACCTTAGGCTTGAGGAAAAAGTAGAAAGAACACTTATCAGGAGTTCCCTGGAGAAAAGCCGGGGTACAACTGCGATAAATGAATAGTTTCTGAGCAACTGTCACTTCAGTCTTGTATGCTATGCCCATTAATCTCAGTGGCTTCCATTTTTGCGAGCCAACCCGAACTTGAAAGCAATAGGTAGGGCTCTGATTTGGACTCGACAGGCTGTGATCTCCTGGCGGCTCTTGTTTTCACAGATGTGGTTTACAAATGCCCTGGCCCACCAAGAGGGATTAGCACCTCACTGTTTATTCTTCTCAAAGAGGGAAACCGGCAGGAAGTTGACACGTTTTGCCATATGTCAGAGAAACTGAAATGGAGCATAGATATTCTTTGGTGTGGCCTCCCTCCTTAGCTTTTCATTCATTGCGACAGAGGTAAGGCTGACCTTTCGGGGGGGGGGGAATTACAAAAACTGGGGTCAACCCTACTGTTGGGTAGAGTGTGGTAGCTATTTCAGGCAGCCATTTGGGGCTGTCATGAAACGGCAGCAAACTGCTTTGTTTACATTTGTTTTAGTGTATTTTTATTTCCTGAGATGGGGGAGAGGTGGTACTTTCTGCCTCATGCGCCAAACTGAGACTGACTTTGAGTAGTGTCCATTGATTTGGGTTGGTTAGGCTTGGAATTATCTATGCCAAAAAGGAGGGGGGAAAATCCCCTTCAGGTCGTAGGCAGAAATTGCTAGATCTCTTCTTCCTGGTATTTTACATATTTTCAACTTGAAAGGGTTTAAAAACTCACTTGGTAACACACGGTTCAAAATATAACGGTCCAGAAAGTAATTTCTGTTTTAAATGAACAGCACCTACTAGTTTTTAGCATGATCAGCAGCATTTGCTGTAATCTCTTAGTTTGTGTGGGTTTCTTCTTTCAAGGCTTATTGACGGTAACATTCAGAGCTTCTTGGGGCTGGGGAGGGCGCTGACATTTTGCTAATGCGGACAAAACTGTTAGAAAGGGGGGCACACTTTAAAAGGAATGGCTACTGGAGCTTTAGCAGGTCAGTTAGACGTTTGTAGGTATTTTCTGGCCTATAAATGTATAAAAATGCATATACAAAAAAAAACAATGAAACAGCTGTCTGCCTGGCCCAGCTGCATAAATAACCTGTTTGGCTAGTGCCTACGGGCTGAACCAAGCAAGATTTCTCTGCCCTGTGTCTTGAATTTCACCCTCCAAATTTAATTTATAGGCAGCCAACCATTTTTTTAAAGACTGCTTGCAGAAAACTATGCTAACAGGTTGTATTTTATTTGTGTGACAAAATAGTCAAAATTATTTCATTGCTTCAGTTAGTCATGCTGACTGCACATTCTAAAATCAGTCATGTGGGATTTTCAAATCTTGGCTAGAGCTCTAAAACCCTTTTTGCAATGGCTGCCCCATCCTTATTTTGGATTCGACATTCCTGCAAGGAAAGTCAGTATTATGGAGCGAGGAAACAATAGCTTGCTTAGGGCGGGGATAGACAACGATGGCGGGTTTCTTCTGTTTGACATCTAGTTTCTCTGCTACAAGGTGTGACCCATTCCAGTTTCATATAAGCCTCCCCACTACCTGTAAGTAATTTTGAAATGTGTATATCTTTTTTTTGAAATATATGCATTTTTAGAAACATTCAGCCATTGTATGAGGCAAGTCTATGCACATTTTAGAATTGTACACTGTTTTCTTTGTGCACGTTCAAACATGCTGACATACACCTTTCCCCGATTTCCCAAGATATGTTGTGAATTTGGAAAAGTAAAGCTTAAACATAAATTATGTTGGGTTCCACATTTGTTCTGAAGAAGTGCACATTGCCTGTGTCATTTAAAAAAAAATAACGAAAGCATAACTGCATGACTTGTGACGCCTCTTAGAGAAATTAAATATGTACGGGATGTGTATGTTGTACATATTTATAAGAACGTTTGTTCTTTGTTTTTGAAGACAACCATCTCCATCAGATTCTCAATTCGGGGGGTGAGGGAGAGACAAAGTACCATATTTGTTCGTGTACAGTATAAGACATTACTTTTTTCTAAAATCATTACACTAAAAATTGAGGAGTCTCTTTTACATGGAAGTAAGCTGAGGTAGCTGAGGAGAGAACAAAATGGCACATACCTTGCCTGTGCAAACAGGCTTCCTTCAGTCAAGAGGCTTAGCTTCCTATAGTCAGGAGACTTAGCTTCCTCCAATGACAAGCCTTATGGAACTGATGTCAGGTGATGCTGTACAAACCAATTGGAACACACATCATTGGAGGTAGGGTCTGTAGGCTCAGATTCAACAGGGACTCCTAATGTCCGAGTGTTCTGAGCCCAGAGGCTGAACACTCAAAGCTGTTTTCTTAATTTTGGGTTTAGAAAAGTGTGTGTGTGGAGTCTTATAAACAGAAAAATATGGTAAATGGTTAAGACTGCTCAGTAGCACTTTCATGAATGTGCAGATAACTAACTAGTATAGATACATATATATTAAAATTTGAATGGCTAAACCATATACAATTTAAAAAAGGACGAAGTGCTTTAGTTAATAGGAAAAATATGTGCAAAAATGTATACAGTTCCTCCAACAGGAAAAATAGACACAACATCCCTTGTATTAGAGGAAGAGAAAACACAATTTTGCAACAGCCCAGGACTAGCATAGAGGTGGAATTTTGAGAAACACACCAAAATCAAGAGCAAGAGAATTAATTTCGCATACCCAACTGAATTTCAGCTCAGGATTGTAAATAGGTATTCATTTGTTCATTTACAACTAGGCTGAAATCCTATATCAACTGAGTGTTTGCTTCCATGGGGAAATAGATCTCCATTTACACCACTTCTGGATCAGTCCAGTGCAATCTGTTTCCTGTTGTTTCACACAATGCACGGAGAATGCGCTTCAATCAGTCCCCAATCTATACCCAAGCTGGACCTTTTTGCTCCAGATGTAGAGCTTCGACCAGGATGGAATGTTCCCCTGGCAGACAGAAGAATTACTTTAAGGGATAGTGCTCCCATTAAAGCAACCCTTTCTGGTGCAATCAATAGCATGCCTTTACAGCTGTTTGATCACACCCTCACATGAGGAAAATCCTAGGTGAACATGTGTGACTCACTTCTGAGTAGAGGTTTCTAAAAATGCATTGTTAATCTCTTAGTCAAAACCTAAAGTACAGCTGATGTGAAATCAAAACTTTGTGCAGGAAAGTTTTTCCCATTCTGGTTGTTGTGGGTTTTTCGGGCTCTTTGGCCATGTTCTGAAGGTTGTTCTTCCTAACGTTTCACCAGTCTCTGTGGCCGGCGTCTTCAGAGGACAGCACTTCAGCACATGGCCAAAGAGCCTGAAAAACCCACAACAACCATTAGATCCCGGCCATGAAAGCCTTTGCGAATACATTTTTTCCCGTTTTATTTGGTTGTTTCCATTTTATCTAAGATGATAGGTGTGTGGTAGAGCCAATTTTGCCTACATGACTGTTGAACTGCATGGAGAGACAGTTGTTTTTCATGGGGACCATTTAAATACAGCAACTTTTCACCTTGAGGCCAAAATAGCACAGTCTAGGACAAACGATACCGCTTGAACCTGCTGGTTGGTCTTAGTACCTGGGGCCCATCTGCTTTGTAAACTACAACTCATCTGCACTGCCAGCCTCCAAGCTAACAATGAAGCAGCAAGACTGGAAAGAGCTTTTCTTTTCATGTTGAGCTTCAGACCATTTTTTGTGCATTCCTCTTTCACCCTCATTACGAGGTGGCTATGCGGGGGGTGCCTTTCCCCAGCTGATCGGTGGCCAGTAGGCAGAATGGGTTTTTGTTTGTTTTTTAATACAAAGGGCAAATAAAAATGGGTAAATATTTGTCCCTTCGAATTCGTGGGGGTCTCTGGAACCCACGATTATGAAGCGATGAATATTTAACGAATCGGCATGTAGACATGTTATGAAAAATAATAAGTGGCACGGTGGTTAAACTACAGTACTGCTGTCAAGCCTCTGCTCATGACTTGAGTTTGATCCTGAATGGTTCAAGGTTGATTCAGCCTTCTATCCTTCTGGGGTCAGTAAAATTTGTACTGTACCCAGCTCACTTGGGGGTGGTGGTGAGGGAGTTCTTGTTTGCGTAATTACAATACACTGTAAGCTGCCTGGAGAGCGTTCTAGCCCTATGGTTATACAAGTTGAAACAACAACAAAAGTGACTATTTTGTCTTTACCAGCAAAAAAAAATCTTAATACATTTCAAGTAAAAATAATCTTCTGGGCACATGTTTAAAAATGAATAACATAATGAAAAGTGAACCTCTTTCACATGTCCCACATAAAATTCATATATATTCATGCATATATAAAAGGTAAGAGTTACAACCCAATACTTAAGGGTAGCTAAGGTGGCCATATATCCTGTAAGATAAAGAGCATTCCTTCCCCCTCCTCCCTCAGATGTTCTCTGTTTTGAACACTTCTCCACTCCAAGTCTGGTTGAAGGATAACCCATAAGGAGGCGGCAGCCAGGGTCTTGAAAATGCTTCCCCACTTGCTGTTTGCATGCTTAGCACACAGTCTTGCTAAGCATGCAAGTGATGTGTTATATTTCTATTTAAATGTTAGTGAAAGTGGTTCTAATACCTATTTCAAAATCTGTGTCCCTGCTTATAAATGTACCATGTGCAAAGTTTTGCAATCCATTGTCCTTTTCAAAAATCTTCCCCCCCTGGTGATGTATTTCCTTTTTTTCTTGTCTTTTCTTTTTCTTTTTTCTTTCTCTCTTTTTTAAAAAAAAAAACTGCTATGTAAATTCCAAAGGGCAGTGCTGGCGGCCAAGAAGTTGATCTTGCAAAAATGGGCAGAGAAGGAAACGTCAAACAAGATGAGATATTGGTTATTCACTGGTTTTGTGAACTCTTGACCCTCCGCAGCCAGAGAGTGGGAGGAAAAGATATACACATGGACACAGAACATCTAGGTTAGGTTAATGATATTTGGAGGGGTTTTCTCTAGGGATGGCAAAGGATTTTATTTACATTTTAAAGCAATCAAACCAGTTTGGTCTAATCAGCTAAATTATCTGCAGACTGTGTGCTCACCTGACGTTTGCAGTGCAACGTTCGACTAAAAACTGGTGTACAAAAAGTGGTTTGGTTGTTTGTTTGTCTGTCTGTCTGTAGACTGCCTTTTTCCCGATAAGGGGAGTTGGGGCAGCTCATAATATTTAAAAGAATGGAATTAAAAACACAGTAAGTTATACTTTAAAAACAATTGAACTATAAAACTTAGTAAAATGCATTTAATGATTACAACCATGTGAAAATAGTTAAAGCTGTCTGAAATAGAAATGGGGATGAAGTAGCAAAATGGCACTTTGTCTTGGTTTATGGGTCGTCAACACAAACCACAAATTTCCCCCCAGTGGCCCGACAAACCACAAATCAGTTTGATGGTTTGCTGGATCATTTAAAAAAAATTAGACAGATCACTTTGATCCCTTCCCTCCTCTTCCAATGCTGTGTGGCATAGGAAGAGAAGGAAAGGGGTACACAGGCCATCCCCCAGCCCTGCTGTCTTTGGAAAGGCAGCGGGGCTGGGGGATCGCTTTCATCCCGTTTTGATCCCTTCCCTCCTCTTCCTATGCTGCGAGGGCAGAGGAAGACGACGAAAGGGGGACCCAAGCCATCCCCCAGCCCCAGGGGTGGGATTCCCTTCAGGCAGGTTTTAGCAAGCCACCGAAAGGAAAAATCCCTCTCTGCTTATGCCCCTGAGGAACAGCCTCGTGGCGCAGTGGTTAAACTGCTGTACTGCAGCCAAAACTGTGCTCACGACCTAGGGTTCAATCCCAGGTAGCCAGCTCAAGGTTGACTCAGCCTTCCATCCTTCCAAGGTCGGTAAAATGAGTACCCAGCTTGCTGTTGGGGTGCAATGTGTGGCCTGCATAATTGTAAACCGCCCAGTGAGTGGTTGAAGCATTATGGGGCAGTATATAAGCAACACGCTTTACTTTTTTGGCTTTAGCATAAGCAGGTAGGAATAGATGAAGGGGCGAATATAAAAAGGTTATATTCATTGCTTCGTATTCGTCAGGGTCTCTGGACCCCAAGAATAGGAAGCAATTAATATCTGACAAATCAGGGATGTTCGTTGAATATCCCTGATTAGTTTTTATATTCATCCCCATGTCTGATCTTAACTATGGAATGGCATTCAGGGACTCAGTCATGATGATCGATAAAAACCAGCCTGAAAATGTGAGTCTTCAGCTATTGGCAGAAGGATTAAAAGGAGGTGACCAACCTGACTTCCCAAGGAAGAGCATTCTATAACCTAGGAGCAGCCACAGAAAAGGCCCCTCTTGTATTACTATCAACTGCCAGTTTTTACTAATTGTTATTTCTGTGGGTTACTTTTAAGTTCATAATGTTTATAAGTGATTTATAATGTGTAGTGTTCAGTTTAGTTTATTCTTCTTTAGACATTATTTTATTTTGGTTTGTTGATGCCAATTATTGTCTTATTTTCTATTGTGAACCACCCAAACTGGCCTTGGTATCTGTCACACACACCCAGTTCCCCTGTTTGTTCTTCCTCACAACCCAGGTTCACTTTTGAGTATGACATTAACTTTTCAACCCTTTTCGCTGCCACCAGAGGATTTATTCCTCACTCTATCAGAAATGACTCTTAAATCACAGTTATCCAATATAACAATGTTTATTTATGTGTTTATAAGTAAATCATATAAAGTGAATCATGGATGGTCTTATTTTATTCATTCAATAATCGTGCTTTGTTAACATTTATATTTGCTTAGGTAGAATCATTTTAATCAAGGTATTTATTCATTTCTTATCACTTCTAACTCTTTCCAATCATAACCATAAACCATACAAGACTTGTACTTTCCTTGTCTTATTCTCTATCTCTCTATTACTCTTCTCTAACATGAGGCTGGTCGTAACTGCCTAAACGGCTTCTCTCTAACTGATATCGTTAACTGAAGTCCCTAACTCTAACTCTTATCCCTAACTCTAACTGATCTTTAACTGTCTTCCATTCCTCTTATATTTCCTTAGTTCTGCCTCTTCCGTTCAACCATTGGTTGATATATCAAGGTTCCATTGTGATGGACAGGAGTGGTTACTGATCTGTCTGTCACAGTATCCAGATGGGCAATATAGAAATCAAGTAAATAATATATAAACTGTGCCTGTGCTGGAAATTAGTCCAAGAGGAAGGCCTCGTCTGATGATCTTAAGTGCCAAGAAGGCTCATGTGGGGAGATACAGTCCTTCAGGTAGCCTAAGGAAGCTAATGTAAGAAAAGTTACATACAATATGCATATGTTGAGAACATGCACAAAATACATGTTGTATACAATGGGACATTTAAATAATTATAACAGTGTGTGATTTTCTTAAATGCAATATGATGCATGAATTTGATGGAGCAAACATGAATGAATCAGTTGGAAGCTGATGTGGATGTATTGCAGACTAACACCTGTAGTTGCCTCAGTATATTTGAGGGATATTATTGTTTGCCTCTGGAAGCTGAGCAGAAAAAAAACTCAGAAAATCTTCCTTCTCCCATTTGACATTCTTGTGTCCTTTTCTTTGACACTTGTCTTCTTAAGGTAAAGGTTCCCCTTGACAATTTGTCCGGTCATGTCCGACTCAAGGGCGTGGTGTTCATCCCCATTTCCAAGCCATAGAGCCAGTGTTTGTCCGAAGACATTTTCCGTAGTCATGTGGCTAGCGCACCGTTACCTTCCCACCAAGGTGGTACTTATTTATCTACTCACATTTTTACATGCTTTCAAACTGATAGGTTGGCAGGAGCTGGGACAAGCGACGGGAGCTCACTCCATTGCGTGGATTCGTTCTTACAACTGCTGGTCTTCCGACCTTGCAGCACAGAAGCTTCTGTGGTTTAACCCGCAGCACCACCACGTCTTCTTGCCTCTGTGTTAATTGAACTAAACATACTTTGTGTGTGATTTTTGGGCACTCAAAGCTTGGGGCCCTGAGAGGGTGAAAAGGCCTGGGGGAGTGGCACAGTTTTATGAGAAGGGGTTGAAATGGATTAGGGGACTGAAAGATTTATTATGGGCCACATGCTTGCAAATGAAGTTTTTTTATTGCATCGTTATATTGCAACTTTTAAATAGTTGTGAATACATGGGACTGAATCTTAATTTAAAGTACTGTATGTGTAAAGGACAAAAATTATTTGGAGAGAAATATGTCATCAAAGTAACTTCCTGGAGAGCATCGTTTTTTCAACAAACATTGAGATCTGACTTTTTCTCTTAAAGACAGTCTTTCAAAACCCAGCTTATTTACAAACAAGGTTCTCATTTTGCTGATTAAAAAAAACCATCTGCTCGACTTCTTTGAGAGGAAAAAAAAAACCCTACCTGTGAAGGGTTTCTGTTCTTTTGCCAAGCAGTTTTACATGAGTAACTATAGCAACTCCCCTTTTCCATGTTCCAGACAATTTGTACAGACCCAAAATGAAAACAATTTCCAGCTACCAACCATTAGACCTCATAAAATAAACTTGCCAAGAGGAGATTTTGAACCTGCCCTTAGTAACATCTCTTAATGTAATAGCAGAGCTAGCTAAAATGCAACAGCAATCACTGTGGGGAACTAGCTGTTGTTTTTCTTTTTAAAATACTCGCATATTTATCCAGAGGTAGGCTACTACAGTGTCACCTCCATAATGTTTGTGCATTTCTGTGACACGACTGTTTGAAAATATAAGACATCTTAAGAAAGGCAGGCTGAATGTCTATCTAGTTTAACATCCTGTTTTGCAAAGGTCTAATCAGATGCTGACAGAGCTGGAAGTTGGGACTTTGATTTCCCATTGGGCCTCCTGTGAGTTGAGCCAGCCTATGTCACCTTGGGCAAGCTGCACAGTCCTGGGATACTCTCAGGAAAAGGGAGTGGTGCCCCACATCTGAGTACTCTCTACTTGGAAAACCCTGAGATTGGCTGTCATAAATTAGGACTGACTTGATGACACATGATGATTATTAATCAGATGCCTTCCAGAAGCCCAGAAATCGGGGCATGGAGATAATGGGTTTTGCAATCAGTAGTTCCCCTTTCCTACCGCAACTGTCATTCAGTTGGGTTTTCCATTCAGCTGTCATTGCCATAAGTAATTGGACTGAGTAAACAGGGAGGTATTTTCTGACCCCAGAAGAAGGCTGGCACACGGAGGATTAGCGGTCAGTTTAGGACTGTAATTTGGGTACGGATTAAATGCACTTGTTATTTCTGGAACTCACTTAAAATTTTCATTGCCCTCTGCCAACATGAGTTCAGCCCGTGGACAATCAAGCCTTATTCTGTCATTATGAAAGCATGCACAGTCCTCACATCATCAGCAGGGTTTGCTAGCCCCAACTTTTCCAGTACTACTTTTATTGCTCAAGGTTAGAGATGGGCACAAACCTCAATTCGGTGGTTCGTGCTGGTTCGAATGCCGCACATTCCCTTCCCACACCTCCCTGGCCAGTGACCCATTCACCAGTCAGATCAGGCTCCTCTCCTCCTCTTCAGCTGTTCTACCAATCCCTGGCAGGAGCAAGGGTTTGCCTGTCCCGCCTCCTTGTCTGAGTAAGCCAGCTGGCAAGTGGGGGGTCCCATGGGGAGGCAAGGGAGAGAGCACGTGACATCTCTGGTGCCACGTATGAACCGTCACAAACTTACAAACTTTCGTGAAAAACCAAAAACTTTTGTCACAATCTGTTGTCACACTCGTATATCTGCTGGAACAATAGGAATCCCAAAAGCAGTACAGTGGTTGAGAAATTATTTGTCCCAAGTCGGTCTTTTTTAAAATTTGGTCTGTTAAAATTTGAGGACACTGTTAACCCCATTTCAGGTCCCAATATCACAGTCTACCTATGTTGTAAATCCTAGTTCTGTGCGGGTTACTCAACAAAATGTGACTCTGGGGAACTAAAATGCCAATTTCTGGTGGAGGAGAGCGGAAGCCATTTATACTAGTAGCACGGCTTCAGGAAGAATCAGTAATGATATTCTGAAGCCATAGCTAAACAACGTTAGGATAATTCTCCGGGTTTGGCTACAACAGCTGAAGGCTGGACATGTTGCTACAGCATTTCAATATTGTTGGTCACTAATAAATTTACATCTTACAGTACTTGATCAACTGATTCTTGCATGATTATTCTGGGATCCAGTACAAGCTTGAATGTAGTGCTGTTGATGCTTTTGTAATTGTCTTATTGTAAAATAAACATATCAGAGAGAGAGAGAGTGAAAGAGAGAGACAGAGATAGGGAGAGAGAAGGCCACACATACAACAGAACAGACAAAAACCAGCCGGCTAAAATGCTCAGGTAAACAAAAATGTTCTGAAGTGGTGCTGAAACAATTGTTCAGTTGATGCCCATCACCCTTATGCTGGAAAGGTTTTATTCCAAAGATTAGGAGCCACAATTATGAAAGCTGTCTTGTTGAGATACGATGTGCATGATGTGCTGGGGGCAGACTATTTCCTGGTGATCTTAAGTAACGAGAAGCTAGGAAGGGAGAGAAGCACTCATGACGAGACCTTTAATAGAAAGACTGTCGGAAAGACAAATAATTGAGTTGTAGTGTGGTGTAATGGATAAAGCAACGGTATAGGACTCAGGAAAACAGGGTTTGAATCTCCGCTTGGCCATGGAAACAGACTGGGGGAGCGGAGCTGGTAAAACCATTCCTTAAATAGTACCTCACTTCCCTGGAAGGCCACGTGACCACGAAGGATTGTCTGCGGACAAACGCTAGCTCTGTTGGTTGGAAACTGCCTCCTAGAGTCGGACACGGCTGGACAAATTGTAAAGGGGAACGCTTTACCTTTACAGTGGGGTCTCGACTTACGAACTTAATCCGTATTGGAAGGCAGTTCTCAGGGTGAAAAGTTCTTAAGTCGAATCTGCATTTCCCATAGGAATGCATTGAAAACCATTTAATCCGTATCTGCTCTTTTCATCCATAGAAACTAATGGGAAGCTGCTATTCCGCCTTCTGCCACTAGAGGGGGATATTTTTTCTCTTTTTCTTTTAACCTAATGATTTAGCTTTTTAAAAAAGGGGAAAAAAGAGTTCGTAACTCGAATCTAAGTTCGTAAGTCGAGTCCATATATTCCTATGAGAGCAGTTCGTAAGTCAAAACGTTCGTATGTCGAGCCGTTCGTAGGTCGAGACCCCACTGTACAAAGTTACTTATGACTTGATGGCACATAACGGCAACAGATCAAATCAAGCCTGAACTCTTTCAAGAAGTAAAATATGCCTAAAATTAGACTAATATACTTGGACATGCCATGAGAAAACGGCAAGAGTCACAGAAAACACAATAATGTTAGGAAAAGTGCAAGGCAGTAGGAAAAGAGATAGAATGACTCAGCAAAGAAACTACAGTACAGCCTTGAGTTTGCAAGATCTCAGCAAGGATGTTAATGATAGGACATTTGGAGGTCATTCATTCATAGGGTTACTATAAGTCAGAAGCAACTTGGTGGCATATAACAGAGACAATCCAGCAGGCATTTATAGTTAGTTTCTTTTCCAAAAGCATGTAAAACAACCTCTAAGTTTCTGCTGCATTTCCCCCCCCCCCTTTCCCTCCAGCTTAAACACTTCATTCCTCCTCAGCAGACCTGTGGCTTTCCTTTCTGTTAGCCTTTTCCATTCCAAAATAAACTTTCATAACATTAAAACATCTAACTGGAGGGGTCTGCAGACGTCCAGCTCAATAGGGTTTATTAAAAAGTGAACTTAATATCGAGGCAATTGTACTTCTGAAGACACTTTAATAGCAAGACCACACTGAATATTTAGCTATTAAGAAAGAGTTATTCTTGAACCCATGCCTTTTAGTCTGTTATGCATATTCAGTGGTTTGCCCAAGACCTCCGTTTCAGTGTGGAAACTTTTTTCTGTATAATTACAAGGAATCTTTAATTTCGTGCTCAATAACATGAAACCTGTATGTTCACACATAGTTTACACACACACACACACACACACACACACACACACACACACACACACAGAGAGAGAGAGTATATGACAAATATCACACCCCCTGTTTTCTTATCTCTGGTAATTTTATTTTTGGAAGAATTGCAGATTTTAAAAGGGAGGGATTGATATCTAAGTGCAATTTAGCCGGTGTGCTGGAAGGAGCAATGTAAGATTGTGTGAAGGAAATTGTGAATGTAATGCAGCAAGAATGTAGGATCTACATTTCCTACATTTCTCTCTTGAACTGCATAGACCTGGGAAGCATCGTTTTGGTTATACATGTGTTTTTCCAATAAATAAATATTAAATAAATACTGTACTGCTATTCATCTCCAGGACATAGACTGAAAAAGTTTGGTCTTGGACTTACTGAGGGCCCTGTTGTTGGTGAGGTAGTTCCCAGACTGATGGTGGTAGCCCAGTTGGCCTCCTCTCCTGTCTGTGCTGGGGCATGCTGGGAGGCTGATTTGGGTTTTGGGAAAGTTTGTGTGTGTGTGAGAGAGTGTGTGTGTGTGTGAATCTGTCAGAGTATTGAGAATTTTGTAGGCCTGAACAGGTCCAGACTGTAATATTAATGAACTGCCATGATGATCACCTGTGCAAGTGCTGAGTCACAGTGACTAGGAAGATGATGCAACATCTGTGGATGATGCAACACCCATGTAAAGGAGATGATGCAACACATGAAGTGATTGGACAGAGGCATCAGTTCAAGAGTATATAAGTGAACAATGTGAGTAGACATGGTCTAGAGGGGCGGGGTAAAAATCAAATAAATAAATAAATAAATAAATAAATAAATAAATAAATAAATAAATAAATAAGTAAATAAATAAATAAATAAATAAATAAATAAATAAATAAAATGTAAATCTATCTCCTTCTCTTTTCTCTATGCTACTATCCTCTATGCACTTTGCCTCTATTTTTGCTGCCACACCGAAGGTCTGCTGCTTTGTATATCTGTATATATTTTTGTTAATACACGTCTCTTTTTGTAGAAGAAGAGCGTGTGTGTTTTTTTCTTCAATCAGAACTCTGCACAAGAAGCTGACAGAATCAACTGTTAATGCTTTGCAGTTATCTTTGGGGAGGCATATGATATTACCATATTTTTCTGTGTATATGACCCCCCCAATGTATAAAACGGCCCCCTAATTTTGACCCTTGATGGAGACAGAGGAGCAGTCAATGGGCAACTGCTCCTCCACCTCCATCTCCTGCTGCTGCTGTCTCCGCTGCCCGCCCGATGACCTCCTCCAGTGGGACTGCCGGGGCTCACCTTCAAGCTCACGTCGCTGCCTGGTCCCCTACCCTAAGGAGATCGCTGGAGGAGGTGAGCGGAGGAAGAGGCGCCAGAGTGCACGCAAGTGCTTGTTCGCCTCTGCCTCTGCCTCCTGCTGCCTCCACCACCGGAGGGGACAAGGCGCGACATGAGCTGAGCCCGACAGTCCCACTGGAGGTGGTGATTGGGCAGGCGGAGGAGGCAGCAGCAAGAAGCACCCGAGTGCGTGTGAACGCTCCTTTGCCTCCATCTCCGCCTCCTACTGCTGCTGCCTCAGCCACTGGAGGGGACAAGCCGTGAGCTCTGGAAGAGGCAACTGGGCAGTGATGGCGGTGGCAGCAAGAGGCGCCCGAGCGCATGTGCGACTGCTTCCTTCTGTGTATGAAATGACACTCAATTTTTCCTCTGGCTCTTTTAGGAAAAATGTCATTTTATACACGGAAAAATACGGTAAATGGATTTTGAATAACACAGGGGGCTGGTGCTCCTAAGCCCAGTGTTCCTGAAAATGCCCCTGCCCAAACCTCATCCCTTGACAATAACCAGTATGTTCAGAGAGTACATGCTTGCTTATATATACTGTTATAATTAGTTTCTAAATGGGACGTGGTGGCACTGTGGGTTAAACCGCAGAAGCCTCTGTGCTGCAGGGTCAGAAAACCAGCAGTCATAAGATCGAATCCACTCAATGGAGTGAGCTCCCGTCACTTGTCCCAGCTCCTGCCAACCTATCAGTTTGAAAGCATGCCAGGGATTTTCTGGATCCATTTCAATCGGGTTTCAAGCCAGGTTTTGGTACGGAGACTGCCTTGGTCACCCTGTACGATGACCTTTGCCGGGAGAGAGACAGGGGGAGTGTGACCCTGTTGATACTCCTGGACCTCTCAGCGGCTTTCGACACCATCGACCATGGTGTCCTTCTGGATGGGCTGGCTGGGTTGGGAGTTGGGGGCACTGTTTTATGGTGGTTCCGCTCCTTCCTGGCTGACCATGTCCAGAGGGTGGTGCTGGGGGACAGTTGCTGTACCCCATGGCAGTTATGTCATGGGGTTCCTCAGGGCTCGATACTGTCCCCCATGCTGTTTAACATCTACATGAAACTGCTGGGAGAGGTCATCAGGAGGTTTGGGCTGAGGAGTCAGCAATATACTGACGACACTCAGCTCTACCTCTCATTTTCCACCAATCCAGGTGAGGCGGTTTCTGTGCTGAACTCGTGTCTGGACCTGATAATGGACTGGATGAGGGTTAATAAATTGAAACTCAATCCTGACAAGATGGAACTGCTGTTAGTGGATGCTTCGCTGGACAGGTTGGAGGGCCATTTCCCTGCCCTGAATGGGGTTACACCCCCCCTAAGGGACAGGGTCCGCAGCTTGGGGGTTCTCCTGGACCCCAGTCTAACTCTGGAAGCCCAGGTGGACTCGGTGGCCAGGGGCGCCTTCCTTCAGCTATCGAAATTGTACCAGCTACGGCCCTACCTGGACGAGCGGAGTCTCATGACAGTTACACACGCACTGGTAACATCTCGTATAGATTATTGCAATGCGCTCTACGTGGGGCTGCCTTTGAAGATGGTCCAGCGACTGCAACTGGTCCAGAATCGAGCTGCGCGGCTGGTGAGTGGTGGGGCTGCTAGAGAACCCATCAAGCCGATTCTGATTAAATTACATTGGCTACCAGTTGCTGCCCGGGCCAATTCAAAGTGCTTGTTTTGACATATAAAGCCCTAAATGGCTTGGGCCCTGGATACCTGAAGGACTGCCTCCTTCCATATGAGCCTACCCGGCAGTTAAGATCTAGCCAGGGGGCCCTTTTGAAAGAGCCGTCCCTCGAGGAGGTAAGAGGGATGGCTTGTAGACAAAGGTCCTTTTCGGCAGCTGCCCCCAGAAAATGGAATGCCCTCCCGACAGAAATTTGTCTGGTGTCGACTTTGATGACATTTCGGCATCAGGTCAAAACCTTCCTGTTCCAGAAGGCTTTTAATTGAAATAACATCAACTGTGGATCCTAATGGCAATTTTAATTGTATTTTAATCATTTTATTTTTTATTGAATTTTAATTGAATTTTAACTGTTGTAAGCCACCCAGAGACCTTTGGGTAGAGTGGGCGGCATATTAATTAATTAATTAATTAATTAATTAATTAATTAATTAATTAATTAATTAATTAAATAAATAAATAAATAAATAAATAAATAAATAAATAAATAAATAAATAAATAAATACATAAATAAATAGTCAGGGGTTCTTAAATCATTACCAAGTGTGAAATCCTCCACTGATTCCCATCATTTGCCACTTGGGTCAACTATCCAATTGTTACCTTGTATAAGTGAAATTATTCACAGCCGGATGCCCTGTACTATTGCTAAAGAATCATTGTCACTTTGTCTATTAACTGTATCTCCCCATTTGGTCATGGGGCAAAGCATAAATATGACAGTCAGATAGTCTCACTCATGTCTGACGAAGTGGACTTGATCCCCCAAAAAGCTCACATTAAAATATAGCAGTGAGTCTTTACATTTTTGTCTCTTGTTTTATTTGGTTTTTGTCTGATGTAGTGAGCTCCCGTCACTTTGTCCCAACTCCTCGCCAACCTAGCAGTTCGAAAGCATGCAAATGCAAAGTAGATAAATAGGTACCACTTCGGTGGGAAGGTAAAATGGCATTCCCTAGTCATGCTGGCCACGTGACAATGGAAACTGTCTTCGGACAAGCGCTGGCTCTACGGCTTGAAAACAGGATGAGTACCGCCCCCTAGAGTCAGACACGACTGGACTAAGAATGTCAAGGGGAACCTTTACCTTTACCTTACTTTCCTATTCTCTTTTTTTTGTATTGATTGATAATTTCTGACATACAAAAAACCATAAAACACTAAAAAAAGGAAAAGGATAAGAAAAAGACAAAAACAGAAATAAAAAAAACAGATTACGTATACGGGCGAAAAAAACTCTCTAACCCCTCTATTTGAAGTCCCCCCACCCCCCTTTGGAGTCAAAGATTCCAGCCTCGTTTAACCCCTCTATTCTCCCTATATCAGTTTGCAGTGTATACTAATTAGTTCATACATATATCATAAATTTCACCCTAAACTCCTGTCTTCTTCTGGGCCCAAGAATATATTAGTCCCCAGCTTTGTTTTACATAGTCTCTTGGCTGTTCCCGTAGTGCTTATGATATGAGTGTCCAGCTCTGCCATGTCCCATAGCTTCTTTAACAACTCTTCTATCATCGGAACCTCTTCTGTTTTCCATTTCTGGGCCCAGAGTAATCTAGCTGCTGTGAGTATATACATAAGACAATGCTTCAATTTGTTATCATTTAGTCCTGAAATGACATTCAATAATGCCATTTCAGGTTTTAGCTCTAACTTCTGCTGTATAATTTCTTTTGCTAGATCCCATACCTGTGTCCAATAAATTTTGACCTTTTCACATGTCCACCACATATGATAGTAAGTTCCTACATTTTTTTCTACACTTCCAACATATATTGCTGTTACCCTCTGACATTTTTGCTAATCTTACAGGTGTATAGTGCCATCTGTAAAACATTTTGAGTATGTTTTCTCTTAGATTTGCTGGTTTCAAGATCTTATAGTTTTCTTTCCACATCTTAGTCCAATTATCAAGGTCTACATTGTACCCAAAATTTACTTTCCTATTCTCAAGGAGCCCTGTGTTTCTTCCAGCTTCGAAGCCAGGGAAATCATAGAGGTGATAGATGACTCAGGATGCATTTTTCCATTGGGAATGTGTCTCTCACCCCGTGTCTGAAAGGAGAGATGTTTAGCAGTCCTCTTGACAAGGGTGGAAGAGGCCCTTATGGCTAGTACAACATGCATATGGTTAAGGTATCGCTGCTTACCTTGAGGCATCTAACCATGGCTTTTAACTACTGGATATCTCAGTGGTTTAGGCATCTGGTTGAGGACCCAGAGGTTAGGAGCTGAATTCCCCGCTGTGCCTCCATGATAGGGGCGGGACTTGATGATCCACAGCTCCCTTCCAGCTCTGCAGTTCTAAGACAATGATGATGATTATAAGCAGAACTCCCTTACGAAGTAAGATATATCCAGCTCTGCAGTTCTAAGATTATCTAAAATAATCTAAGATTATTTTTCGTTTTCTCTGAAAGCTGGAATTGAGGATGGGGTTAGGGTTAAGGTTCACCTTCTCTTTAATCTTTGGCTAATCACCTTCCACTGTAAATACAAGCACTGACAGGATCAACAATCATCCACTGCAGTTAATAAATTTAAAAAAAAAAAACAAAACCAGACAGGTATCAGAATTAAAAAGACAGGGGCAAAGAAAGAGTATGTGTTATAATAGGTGGGAAGGAAAGCGTAGGGGATGATTGGTTCTTACAGGGTTAAGGAAATTGGAAGCAGACTAAAATCAGCAGTCTGAGACTATAATTGGGGAGAGTGTATATTCCAGAAGCATGGGATTTGAAGGTGGCCCACAAATCTTTTAAGTGTGGGCAATGTGTGTCTCTGCAGATTTTGTTGGGTGGCAATTCAGCTAATGCTGGGAGTTCTTAGATTTTAGACTCTTAGAACTGCAGAGCTCGAAAAGATCTTACGGAAGCGACTCTATGGAGTTGCACCATCACAACAAGGAAGGAGTACAAGACACTCAACATCTATTAAGAATGATTGCAGACATAAACAACCTTCAGTTGTAGCCCGTTACGCTCAGAAAGACTGCCCTACCACCTATATGTACTTAAAATTTAGCTGGGAATGATACTGAAGTCCTGTTTAGCTTGTGGCAAAGAGACTTGTAGCACCTTAAACATAGAAATGTTTTATTTTGTATAGTCTTTCATGGCTTGCTGCCCTCTTCGTGCAACTGATGAAACGACATGTGGTCCGTAAAATCTTATGCCCAATAAAACATGCTTGTCTTTAGGGCTCCACAACCTTCTTCATTGTTTTTGCAACAACAGACTAAAATAGCCATCTAACCTCAAAATATTGAGCTTGTACTACTTATTTCTAAATTTTCATCTCTGGATAGGATAGAAAATACACAGATTTAATGCAGATGGCTGTTAACCTTTGCTCTCTTTTTAGCTGATCCATTTATTCTTTTTTGACAAGGGCCGAAACTCTGTTATGTAATTATGCTTACGTAACTTGACATTGTACAGGCCATCACAAATTTTGCACCAAGACAGAAATCTTAACCAGGATCAATGTTGCAGACCCAGCTGCATGGCCAATTTCTATACAGTCAGTTGCATGGTCAGTACAAGATCTGTTGTGCAACAATTTGCATGGTCAATTGCATGGGTCATTACATGATTCATTGTGCAAATAGATGTGTGAACCGCCTGGCTGTAACATAATGTGAACCTCCAGAGCAGTAACTTAAGCTATGTCAAGTGCAATAGGATTTCAGCCAATATGGGAGGAACATCATCGTTTCCTCCTGCTGGGGCTACATGAATTGGGAGTGTGCTCTAGAAAACATGTGACTCATTCTGTAGCTACATGGAGAAACTATAGCTTGCTTGTTGTTACTGACCATTATACTAAACTACACCAGCTTTTGAACAGGAATTGAAAAGTTACTTTGTTGGCTGCTGAAATTTGAACCAAGAGTACCCATTTCATATCTCCCAACGCTTGTTGCAAAACAGAGAACTTGCTTCACAAATCTGTACATTCACGAGATTTTCATGGTGTTCTGGGAAAATAAAATACACTACCTGTGTCTTTGGAAAGAAACAGGCAGCAAAAAAAAATTCATACCATTGAAAAACTGACTCAAATATGGTCAATAAGGAGAAATGGATACAAAAATGTGTACATTACGAGAAAAGGATGCCAAAGTATGCACATTGAAAGAAATTGGCTTTTTTTTCCTTCCAAGAAGGAAGGAAAAACAGGCTCGCAACTTAACATGAAAAAAGTTAGGAAGAATACAGGTGAGTTTTTGAGAAATTTAATAAAATTGAGATGGAGAGCTATCCAAATCCTTTTTTCCCCCAAAGCACTCCACCATCTCTCATAGAACCCTATCTGACAGATGGGATTACACCACTCCACAGAATTCTTGCAACAGCAGACTATGTATATGAAGATGCAGGGAGTTGTATGCATCCATTGATCAAACAGGAGAGCTACCACCATTCCGTGGGGTGGGCCATGCCAGAACCTTGGATTGAAAGCAGTTAGTTGCCAGGCTGTGGCTGAGTAATTTCCCTTAATTTAAATCTGCCACAGAGGATGTTGAAAAGGCGGAACGAATGGCAGCAGGCACATTTTTTGAGGATTACGAGCTTCCTATGCATGACTTTGTATGTGTGTGTGTGTGTGTGTTAATATTTTAAGCTGACTTCTAAAACCGGTAAACAATGTGCTGCTCGTGCTGGTGGATGGTGTCGGATGACCTCTTTTACATGCCTGATTATCCCGTCAACATGTATAATGCCTTTGATATTTCTTTCTCTTTGGGATTGGATCTGTTAAGCAGTTACAATTTCGCTTCTGCTAGGCTTGCATTACTCTCGGCTCCGAATCCCCTGGTAATATATGTTGACATTAATTTCTGTAGATTTAGCAATGAAGGATTGTTAATTTATTCATGGTTGAAAGAGATCTGAAATGGGGGGGGGGAAATGGTCTCTAGGACAAATGGGGGTGGGGGGGAAATACACATCTTGTATGTCACAGAAGGCTGATCTTTCATGCCTGTTTGTTTCGCGCAGAATAATGAATGCCCCTTCCTGATTAACAGTTTTGACCTATTTAAAGATGCACGGCTCTTCTGTATCCTCTGTTTTGCGTCTTGAACAATGTGAACCACACATAACATTTTACAACCCATCCGCTGCAGCATTTGTCTTATCGTTATTGTACGCCCGCAATGGGAATGTAAGCAACAATGAAAGATTTCCATGGGTCTGCGTTGCAGAGATTATACAGATGAACCTATTGTGTCTGCAATTTAAACCTACCAAAAAAAAGCCCTGGCCATGTTAATTTAACCTAATACATAAAGACAAAGCTGTGCTGGATATTCCAGCATGGGTCATTAAAGGATCAAAATTACATTTATATTTACAAAGAGTATCCTCTCTGTATTTTTTATTCATGGTTTAGAAGGCTGTGTTTTGGAAGGGGGTAGTAAATCTGTGGATTATATATTCACCATCTTTTTAGGAAGCTGGCCCAGTCTTCTCATGCATAGTGGATTCACTACACACACACACACACACACACACACACACACACACACACACACACCATGCTGGTTCAAAGGATTTTCAAAAACATTGGTTCACAGGCTAACAAATAACATGTTACCAATTTGGTTTTCTTTTTTTCTGAAACAAAGTTATCTTTCTGCTAAAGACAACTGGGAAATTAACTTCTAGTTTGTCTAGACCGGTGGTTCTCAACCTTGGGTAACCCAAGTGTTCTTGGACTGCAGTTCCCAGAAATCTTCATTGCCAGCTGTGCTGGTGAAGTTTCTGGGAGTTGCAATCCAAAATCACCTGGGTTGATCTTGGACTGCAAGAGAACCACTGGTTTATAGGAAGTTAAGATGCCGAATGGAAGGACAGATCCTGAAGCTGAGGCTCTAATACTTTGGCCATATCATGAGAAGAGAAGACTCCTTGGAAAAGACCCTGATGTTGGGAAAGTGTGAAGGCAAGAGGAGAAGGGGATGACAGAGGATGAGATGGTTGGACAATGTCATCGAAGCGACCAACATGAATTAGACCCAACTCCGGGAGGCAGTGGAAGACCGGAGGGCCTGGCGTGCTCTGGTCCACAGGGTCATGAAGAGTCGGACACGACTAAACAACAACAAGAAGATGCAAAAGACACATGAAGTGATCTAGAAACACAGAATAGAAAGCTATAGAATGGTCCTTTCCATCTCTACAGAATGGAAAGAACCTTCAGTGAAATATAAGACTTGTCTAGTCCAGCATCCTCTTTTCTGCAGTGGCCAAGCAAATATCTCCTGGGAAGCCCACAAGCACATTAGCACTAGTCCACTGCTCCAGAGAGGTATGCCAGTTCAGAAAGTGGCACATGGCCATCATGACTAGTACCCACTGATTGGGTATGAAAATTGGCCAAACCCTTTTGTATTGACCATCACTCTATCCTGAAATCTCCCACCATCTAACTCTTGTTAGATGTCCCAACTAGGGATAACAACAAAAATTTAAAAATGGAGAAAAGTGTCTACCTTCATCATGTCTCTTTTTCACACTTCTTTCTACACTAAAATGGCCAGTAACTATACCCAGACGTTCAAGAGCAGGGTTAGGCACAAAATCACAACATCTCTCTTAAAAATCAGCTACCTGTTTCAACCACTCCTCTCAGTCTATGCTGCTAAAAGTGGCCACTGTGAGGAAAGCAAAAAAAGGCATTGACAAGGAATCAGGTCATTTTAGTGGTGGCCCCCAGTCTTTGGACTAAGGTGCCATGTGAGATATGCCAGGCGTCTTTCCTCCTTATGTTCAGGAAATCGGTGGAAACAGAATTATTCAAAGCTGCCTTCAACAGATGATTTTCCTGAGTGCTGTTAATTTTAATGTTAATTTTATTCCCCACCTCTTTTTGTATGAATTTCAGTCCTGTACTGATAATCATCATATTGTTGGATTTATTTTGCTACGTGGGGTTTTCTGGGATTTACATTTTAACTTGTAAACCACCCAGAGTAGTGCTTGCACTAATGGATTGCTATATAAATCAAAGAAATAAAATATTTTTTAAAAAAATAAAGTATAACAGAATCTGCTTTAGATTAATGGATCATTTTTCAGGAGATAAGCAAGAGCTTCTGATTTCCTATTATTTAACATCAGATATAATATTAAAATACTTTATTTCCTCCTAAACTAGACAAACAGAAGCCCTAACCTGTCTGTTTGTATTTGTGCATGCAGTAAGAAGGTTCTCTGTCACTGCTATAGTGGATAATTTGCTCCATTCCCTGACAGACAATTTCACATCTGTTTTCTCCATTTTATGATACAGTGGGGTCTCGACTTACGAACGACCCGACTTGCGAACAATTCGAGTTACGAACCTGCCCTATAGGGAAAGTAAGGACTCGACATGCGAACTTCCCTCGAGTTACGAACAGGGGAAAAAGTCCCCCCTCCCTCCCCTTAGAGGCTTCTGGAGGGGGGAAAAGGGTCAGAAACTTAAAAATAAATACTGTACTGTTAAATAAAGTCACTTATCACTTGGTAGCCCCCAAACCACAGGAAAAAGAGCAGGAAAGAGCTAAAAGCCGACACTCAGAAAGAGCCTGGCAGCCATTTTGTGGTTTTCCCCACTCCTCTCCCCGCCTAACAGCTGATCGGCTGGCTCTGAGCAGGCTTCCGGAGGCTTGCTCAGCACCTAAAAAGCCTGCCTGAGTGCCTTTGTGCTGAAAAAATCAGCACAACATGCTTTAAAAGATTATTTAAAATTGGCTTCGTTTTTTAAAAAAAGAGTTCTAAAGTGCTGCCTTTAGTGTTCCCTGCCTTCCCTGAACCTAAGGGGGGAAAAGAAAGAAAATATCCCCCTCTAGTGGCAGAAGGCAGAATAGCAGCTTCCCATTAGTTTCTATGGACAGAAAAGAGCAGATACGGATTAAATGGTTTTCAATGCATTCCTATGGGAAATGCAGATTCGACTTAAGAACTTTTCGACTTGAGAACCACCTTCCAATACGGATTAAGTTCTTAAGTTGAGACCCCACTGTAATACTTGTGTGCCATCAAGTTCATTTTAACTTATGGCAACCCTTTCCAGAAATTTCCAGGTAGAGAATGCTCAGAAGTGGTTCCTTTCTTCTGGTGGCATTCTATGACTGTGCAACTTGCCCAGGGTCACACAGGCTGGTTCTTCTGGAATGCACAGTAGGGAGCTGAACTCTCAACCTCTGGCTCGTCACTGCACTATCCAACCCACTCGTTTATACCAGTTCTTGTTACACCTTTTGGCTCTGTTAAAAATAGTTCTAGTAAAACTGTAGTCTACCCACTTTCTAAAGTGTGGGTGTAATTTGTAACAAGGAACTTAATTACCTGTAACAGTTATTTCTTGGGTAATAAGCAATGTACCAGGTAGTTATGCTGCAATATAAGGAACATAGCAAGTTGGGACAAAGTTACTTTTCAAGGGCAACAAGTAACATTTTCTACTTGATTAATCTGGGTAACTCCCAGAGCCTGCAGAGTGTTTTTTGTGTTTGCATAGTGTCCAAATTCGGTGAAAATCCACCCAGACATTTTTCATGACATAGTAACAAATGGACAGAGAGAAATAAACATACTCATATTTAAAGGTTACCAGGAGAGTTATAACCAGAAATAGGAGCAGAAGGAGAATCCTGAAGTTTGAATATGCCAATCCCAGGGCATAGCTAAAGGAAGGTGGTTTGTTTTTCTTGGTGTCTTTGTTATCCACTTTACTTTCTCCCAAATGAAAATAATCACATCCTTTTATATACAACCTTGAGCTTTTACAGGTCAGCTAGCATCTGAGAGATACAGTAGTGCAAAAGAAGGTCTCATGATCACAGTCTCAGGAATTGTGGTTGATAAAGATATTTGTTTTCACTTCTTCCAAGCCCCTGGGATCTGGAAACGCTACTGATCCGTCCTCCCTATCGCCCTGCAAAAAATAAAAAATATAAAAAACCCACAACTTCAATAGTAAATTAATGAAGTAAACACCGTGAGGAGCAAAATGTGCTGCCAGGATATGACTTTTGTTGTTGCCTAGAGACTTCCTTCTTTCACAAGAAGTATTTGGGGCTTGGAGACTCATTTTGGTTTAGCACAAGGAGGGAGAGAGAGATCTTTGGGAAACGAATCAAATGTAGTTTTCCCAGTTTACACAAAGGAAGGCACATTTTAGAAGAAATGAACAAAGCAGCAAGTTATTATAAATCTCTGAATGACCCCATTCTCTTAAGTGCCCTCGACATCTTCACTTCATGGTCTTCAGATACACAATGGCCATAAAAATCTATTATACATAGATTTTGCTGGGTAAATTACATCTGATTCATCTCCCAATGATTTTTCCCTGCTTGTCCTAATCTGGAATCAGTCCCTAAGTCTCAAATACTTTTTGTGTGTGTGAAAGAAGGAAGTCTTTGTGAAAAAAAGGAAGTTTCCATTTCCTATACACCCCTTTGTGACATCTCAGTTCATCTGAAAGTGCCCTATTGCATCTACCCCAGTTTCCTTCCCGTTTTTCTATCACATGGAAATAGTTTACAGCTCTGCCTTCAGTGTCTTTAAGAAATTCACATCCATCAAAGTGCTGGTTTTAATCCAAAAAGACCTAAGTTGCTCGGGCCCAAGTTATCTCAAAAACAGTGTCTGCCTTTATGAAACTGTCCAAAGGTGCATTTGGTGAGGAAACAGGAGAGGGCCTTTTCCGTTGCTGCTCCCAGACTCTGGAACTCCCTCCCACAGGAGGCCAGGTTAGTTCCATCTTTGCTTTCCTTCTGCGAGCAGGCAAAGACCTTTCTTTTCAGGCAAGTTTTTCCTTAATGACTGACTAGAAAACAAGAAATGGGATGGTTTATATTTTGTTGCTTCTAAATTTGTTATTCACAATGCTTTTGCCTAACATTTTTAATATAATGTTATTAATTCTTCTTTAATATTTGAATGATTTACTGTTTTAATGTTCTATTTTTAATGGTGTAATCCATCTCAGGGGAAGCAATCCTGGAAAAGGAGATAATGTGATGTTTGTGTGTGATGTGGCTTTAAAGTAGGGTTTTAAGTTTTGAGGGCCAAATTCTAGCTTTTTCCGTTTACTGCAGAAGGCCCAGGAATAGCCAAAAATGTCAATTTTTCAAAAAAAAAAAAAAAAAAACAGGAAATGTCTCTAGATGGACATATCTAAGGTATGAAGAAGTCTTGGGGGACCCACTCAAGGCTGAGGAGCTCCAGTGTTTTCCAAAAACCAATATAAGCCATTTTAATCATCATTCTGATTTTTTAAAAACTTTGGGGCTTGGGGAAGCCCCTGGGGATTGCAAAAGTGTCCCTCAGAAGGGTGGGGGGGGCTCATGTCTTCCCTGGGCCTTTCCTTTCTCACCCACCCAACTTTGAAATTTAAGCGTTCATCTTCATTCATCCCTGCTAACATCAGGACCGCAAAGATTTTTTTTATACAGGGTTGCTGATCTTCTCTTTAAAATTATTTTTGTTATTCTTTTTCTGATTTTTTTACAGTGTTTTTAAATTTTTTTAAAAAAAGTTAATAGGATTTAAAAATATTTGTGTTGTCAATTTGTCATTTGCCTCCACCACCATTTTATAAGGCTCTTCGGGGCCCTGGATTGAGAGAAAGGCAGAACAGAAATAAAAGAAAATATCTAAATGAGTGAAGATCCTGGGTTGCTCCAAATCACATGATGGTCCCAACTCCCTATACCCACAGTCTCTCTCCCTGGTCTGTTTCCTTTCCTCCTCTCTTTTTGGCAAACTGATCTTAGGCACATCCTGTCATTTGGACCAAGGCAGAGAATAGAGCACCACCATCATGCTCCATGAGCCTTCTTATTTGCACCAATCCAGCGCCTAAAGGCAAGAGGAAAAAAACTCCCCCTTTCCGACCCTTGCCTGCCCTGCCTCTGTGACATCATCACAAGGTCCAATCCCTGGTTTCAGATTTTGTCCCTGACATCTCAGAGAATAGGATGCTGGTGGCTTACCAAATTTATCCAGCGGTCTACAGTAGAACAGACGGGCTATTTCGTTAATTATAGTGATTTTTTTTTTAAAAAATGCCTGCTAATGAGTCCTTTTGTTTCTTTCAGCTCCAAGGTTCCTTGAAAAGAAAACTGGTGGTTAATCTGTCACCATCCAATAACAAGAGGCTGAATGGCATTGCCGACAACTCCCTTCTTGACATTAAGAGGCTCCGTGTTGGTGATAATAACCTTTCTATGGGACGAGGACACTGTGGTAGCAATTGCCAAAATCAATCCATGTTGGGATCCTTGTCAGCTAGTCAAATTCCTCAAAGGAAGGTCAGCAGCCCAACAAATAACACCCACTCCAATGGAAACGGGATGTTTAACATGGCTCTAAAAGAGGTGAAGAAAGAGCCAGGAGAAACGCTCTCGTGCAGTAAACATTTGGATGACCAGGTATCCCAAGGTAATCCTTTTCCTAATCGATATAGGGAAGACACAGGAGAACAATTAATGGATCCAGAACTTCAGGAACTGTTCAATGAGCTGACCAATATTTCTGTGCCACCCATGAGTGACCTTGAACTGGAAAATATGATAAATGCCACCATCAAGCAAGATGAACCATTTAACATTGACCTTGGACAGCAGATCCAGAGAGCGCCCCCTGCCAGATCGTCGTCGTCACTGCAGGTGGACAAAATGGTGATCAAGCAAGAGTATTCGCCAGCTCTGAATCAAACCTCCATTGGGTCTCCCCAAATGAGGCCGTCCTCCACGGGTCCCGTTTTCACCATGTCGACGGCTGCCATGTCCACCTCCTCACCCATTCCGTCAGCGCCTCCGACACCTCCCTCCCAAGCCTCTTCCATTCCCAACCGGCCTTTGGCCAACTGGCAAGAGGTTTCTCATGCCCAGCAACTGAAGCAGATAGCAGCCAACCGACAGCAGCATGCGCTGATGCAATGCCAGCAAAACCAAGCCCCCTCTGCCTGGCCTGCCTTGTCCTCTGCAGAGCCTTCTGCTGGATCATTTGCTCAGGAGAAAATTTCCAGCCCTTCATTCCAGCAGCAGCAACAGCAGTTCAGCCCACAAAGTTCTACCATGTCCGGAGTCCCGTTAAATGGGAATCCACCCAAAGGGATGAATAACTACATCTACCGATCCAGTGCCATGTCCCAGGGAACCTCCCTAAACACCATGATGCAACAACAAAAGCCTCTTGACCTTGGCAGGGGATATATAGGCAACAGCCAGCTGCCGATGGAGGAACCTCAAAACAACATCAAGCCTTTGTTTCATTTCAACTCGGAGCAAACCGCTCAGCAGATGCCTCCCGTTCTGAGCTCTCAAAACAAGGCTTCCCTTCTGCACTACGCGCAACAGCAGCCTAGCGCTGTAGCTGTGCAGCAGCAGCAGCAACAACAACAACATGCACAGCAGCAGCAGCAACCTGCTCAGCCCCTGCAAAGGCCACCAAGCATGCCCTTAGCTTTGCAGCAAAAGATCATGATCCAGAAGATGCTGCAAAATCAGCCTGTTTCGGGACTGCAGTACCCTGTTCCTTCGCAGCATCAACTGGTAAGGTTGTTTCCTAGCATAGAAATAGTTCAATATATTCTTAAAGGCTTTCACGGCCAGGATCTGATGGTTGTTGTAGGTTTCTCAGGCTGTTTTCAGAAAAAAAAACCAAACGGCCGAAAAATTTACAACAACCGTAGAAGTAGTTTGTTGGGAAATAAGAGAGCTGTTGGCTATCTCCCATAGGACAGAATTGGACAATAATGATTCACTCTTTAGTGATGATGAGGGGAGAGCATTTTCTTAGACATTAAGGCATGTTTCACTTAATTTCAAGTGGACCAAGCTCCCTCTGCTGAGGTTGTGGCTCCTTCTGTTTGTTGTGATGAGTTTCCATAAGAGGAGCCCAATTTTGACCAGTGCTTCAAAATATGAGAAACTGTTTGATTGTTTGTTTGGAGTCTTGTAGTGTAGTAGTTAAACTACAGTGCTGCAGTCAAGACTCTGCTCGTGACTTGAATTTGACAGGCTCAGGTAGCTGGCTCGAGATTGACTCAGCCTTCCAGAAACGAAGTGGAGCTAGGAACTTTCTGGGTAGGAGGGTCTATAACATCATCTGCCAGAAAGCATAAGAAATGTATAGTTCACCAGGTATTTCTGTGTGGTAACATCATCCCACTCTCTACTTTCTGATGAATGTCTTGCTCCAGCACCATCTGAAGGCAAGGCTGTGTATCCTCTGTGCTGGCCATGAAATATTGCATTAGAGTGTAATGGGGTTTTATTTTGTTTGTAAAAGAAATGTTGAGTTAATTCGATAAACGTCTGTGACTCCTCTTCTTTGGCAGACACTGGCATGTAGCAATGGCATTCTGTATAATTTATTATCTGTTTGTGAGATGCTAGTCTGAGTTCAGCAGATTCACAAGAAAGTTACGTAAACGTTTTCCGGCAAAAGGATTTCTTGTTTTAAAGAAAAGACAATCCTCTGGTTTGTTGTGTGGAATACATTGAAGCCATGCTTTCTGAAAACAATTTGGTTACCTTGTATTGGATTTAAGATGCCAGATTCTGGAATACAGAAGAAGGGATGCCTGGCATACCATAGATGCACAGAATGTCATCCCCCCCCATTGTCTTTCATACATTTTTTAAAATATATATATATATACTGCTTTCACAGACTGCATCCCACAAGTGTCTCAGCAAACAGTATATTTGCTGAACCCTATTCAGCCACGATGATGCTCTTACAAGAATCTGTCAGTACAAGAGGAGACAATGGAGTCTTCTCATAAATGTTCCTAGTCTGGGATGTTATACGAGAAATAATTGTTTATGTTAAAAGCACCACTCACTCTTGCTCCGGTTTTCCTTTTAAATTGCTACCAAGAAAGTTCACTGCAAGGAGGCCAAAGTGGTAAAATTATGACCAACCAGGGAACAGAAATGGTGATCGCACAAACTTTCAGCAACCCTTGCAGACATTCTGGATTAATGTCCTAGGACTTGCATCATGGAGGGCTACAGTCTGACCTCCTATGTTATTTAAATTAGGATCACACACACACACCCATGGCATGTTAATGCATAGGCATCCAGTTGGTGGATATTTACTGATTATCAGTAGCACACTACAAATAATTTTATTTGGGGCACCCCTGTTTTTGAGTTGGCTTACAGATCGCTGAATCCTGCTGTCAGCAGAATATATTGGTGCCCTCCTGGACACCAATAACATTGTTTACATTGGGACAAAAGCTACACGTAGCTGAGATTTTTGAATTCTAAAATCTTGGCTCTCTTTTTTTCTGGTTGTATTTTTTTTTACATCTAAACATGTAATAAAGAAATGTTTAAATACACAGTACTTCCCACTACCAGGACCATTTGGGTATAGTCACCTGTACCATTTATCCTAGGGCAGCCGCATCTCCCTACCAGAATTGTATTGGTGCTTGCACTGGGCTTCATCCCTTCCCCTTTATTAATACAAAACTGAGAAAGCAAACCTGTGCTGCTTATATACTGCCCCTTAGTGCTTAAAGCACTCTCTGGTCAGTTTACGATTTAATTCTGTAGTAGGCTACACATTGTCCCCCACCCCATAGCAAGCGGTGTATTCAATTTACCAATCTTGGAAGGATGAAAGGCTGAGTCAACCTTGAGTTGGCTACTTAAACCTGTTAGGATCAAACTTGGGTCGTAAGCAAAACTTATAGACTGGTTGTTCCTATGCGCTGTCCCATTTATGCCATGAATGAAGGTCTTCCGAGTTGTAATTTGATACACTACCAACTCTAGCCACTATACTAGACTGGCTGCCTTTGAGATATACAGATTGAGGAGATGGAACAAGAGCAGGGGTGTTCTCTTGCAACTGATGCACAGCATTGTCGATTGTGGAAGATCTCTTTTCTCAGGTTTCGCTAGGTCAAAGTTTCATTTCGAGTGGTGGAATGAGAGTTGTATGAAATGTTTGGTTTCTTTCCCATAATTTCTGTGTCACATATGGATCTGCACCTTTGCACTGTGATGTCTTGAAACCTTCTACGTAAAGAGGGTTTTGGCTCTAGCATGTGTGAGCTCCCTTCCTTAGTTCTGTTTGATAAAGGTAAAGGTAAAGGTTCCCCTTGACAATTTTTGTCCAGTCATGTTTGACTCTGGGGGCAGTGCTCATCCCCGTTTCCAAACCATAGAGCCAGCTTTTTTTGTCCCAAGACAATCTTCCGTGGTCACATGGCCAGTGCGACTTAGACACGGAACGCTGTTACCTTCCCACCGAGGTGGTCCCTATTTATCTACTTGTATTTGCATGCTTTCGAACCGCTAGGTTGGCGGGAGCTGGGACAAGCGACGGGAGCTCACTCCATCACATGGATTCGATCTTACAACTGCTGGTCTTCTGACCCTGCAGCACAGGCTTCTGCGGTTTAGCCCGCAGCGCCACCACGTCCCTTGTTTGATAAAGGTAGTATTTTATTTTCCTTTTATGCACAATTTTCAGCAAGTCTCAGTCTTGTACAATCCCCTTTGCTTCCCACTTTGTTTGTACACAAGGTGATTAATTTCTTTCATTTGCTGCTTGTAACAAACCATGGTTTCCTGTATGATTTGCATCTGGGAAACAGTGGTTTGTATAAACTATATAATGAGATAATAAACTAGGACAATAAATATCTATAATGCCATTGCATGTATGGTGACATTTGGGGATAGGGCTTTTGCTCGTCCCCCCTCACACACACACACACACCGAAATAACTTTATACAAGTTCAGTCCTGAAAAAAGCTAAAATATATTTTGGGACACCGCTTTATCTTATACCCCTGGTAAAATAATTATTTCTCTTTGTTAAGAGTAAGAGTCATTTCTCTGTTTCCCATGAGGACTGTGTGCTGGTCCTGGGAGAGAGTGCTGGCATTAGCAAACTTCATGACTGCTTTTAGATACTCCATATAATCAATCCCCAAAAGAGTCTTTTAAGGAGAACTTCTTGGGAAACAAGGGAGTGAAAAAGTCATTTTTCTTTCTCCCCCACTTTTTCGGGGGAGGGGTGGCTGTCATATTCTGTGTTTTCTCTGTATTGGACAGACCCTATGAAAAGTTTATCCTTTCCCAGATTTCTCTGTGCTCAGTGGAGTGTGCACAAATGGTGGATACTTTGCAAAAACTGTAGGTGTTTTTACATACCCTAATCCAGGATGTTTGAATTTAGCTTGAAAATAAGGTACATGCTTCCTTTGGAAGCTTTGTTTTATGGGGCTATTTTATTTTAGTTTGATGACATGGCAGCAAATTATTAGGGTACAAATATCTGGAGCTAACATGCAGCCCATGACACACATGGAGTCCATTCCCATTTTAAGAGCTGCTGAATAGCTCACTGGCTTAGGCATCTGACTGCAAAGTCTGAGGTTGGGAGTTCAGTTCCCCACTGTGCCTCCTCGATAATCCATAGGGTCCCTTCCTGCTCTGACAGTGCTCTATCACAAGGGGGCGGTGCTCATCCCCGTTTCCAAGCCATAGAGCCAGCGTTTGTCATAGACAGTTCTATGGTCATGTGGCCAGCACGACTAGACACAGAACAGCGGTTACGTTCCCACTGCAGTGGTACCTATTTATCGACTTGCATTTTTACATGCTTTCAAACTGCTAGGTTGGCAGGAGCTGGGACAAGCGACGGGAGCTCATTCTGTCGTGTGGATTCGATCTTACGTCGACTGGTCTTCTGACTTTGCAGTACAGAGGCTTCCACGGTTTAACCTGCAGCGCCACCACGTCCCTTAGCAGCAACATAGAGTCTGGAAAAAAAACCCAAACATTTTCATGTGTGATGTGAACAGTGTGGAAAGTAAACCTTAGCAGGAATTGTGTCAATCACTACAGTTGTGGCGCAGTTTTCCTCCAACACTGAACAATGTTGCCACCCTACCCCACTTCTGCATGGGAATATTTCCTAACCAGCTGGGTTTCGCTCAGATTCCAGGGCCCTTATCTGGATTCGCTTCATGCCCATTTCCACAATCAAGCTATGCCACAGTCAGTTCTATACCTGCTCCTGATGCCTGAATGTACTCCTACCACATGACGGGGGGTAGCCCTGAAGTCTCAAAGTATACTGAATACTGCTAAGTCAAGGTTGCTCAGGCCTTAGCAAGGCCTTAAAAATGACCCTTTGTGTCATGGCTTCCAGATCTATAAGCCCATTTTAAGGCCTCTTTTTCCTACTGAACTACTGAGCGCAGTGATTCATGCAGTTCAAGAAAATTCTGCCCGCGTCTTGAAGCGATGGGAGAGCAAGAGAGGGAAAGAGGTTAACTCCAAATTATTTACTACATCGGGAACAGGAGCACGAAAGGAGCTGCATATAACCATCAATCACCTTCTTTGTTGAGACTTCACGAGTGAGTGATGAATGGCCCTTCTGTCTAGAAATATCCAGCTACACTGTAAAAATCCCATAAATGACAAATGTGTTAATCTTGTGTGCTGCACATGCAAAGAGCACTGAGAACTGTTAACAGAGGCGGGATAGTGAGCCCTACTGATGATGGAGCCACACCAGTCCGGTACACATGAACAGTGTGTACAAGAGGTGCGCACAAGCTGTGGTGTTTGGGGGATTCTGGGAGCTGTAGGCCAATAACACACATTTCTAGACTTCATAGCTGTGTACAGACATTTTTAATTGTGAGCAGATGAGGAAGAATTTCACTGCTCTGTAAACCATTTCTTTCTCTCCCTCTCCCTGGTTTGGACTACAATTCCCAGCTGCCATGAAGTTTCCTGGGAATTGTAGTCCAGTATGAAAATCCAGTTGCTGGTGTCAGTTAAACTAGGCCCATTGAATCTGTGGATGGATGAGAAGTGTACACATGCATAAATCCCACTGAATCAGAGGGTCTTCTCTAGTTCAGGCAAACTATTGGATTCTGACCCATACTTTTCCAAGTAAACCAGCTGAAATGCATATAAGCAAATCACATTATGCTTGGGCAATCATGTATGCTTCCCCTCAAAATGAAAATATGCATCACTAAAGAACAATTGCATAAAATTTCCATATGCTGATTTATAAATGTAGGCCAGGATCCTATTAGTTATGCCCTCTGCCATACCCCTGTTAGCATAAAGTTCAGCAGTGAATTGCCATAAATGAAGCTTTCTCCATCATATACCAGTCTTGTGACTTGGGTGCAATAGGAAATACCTATGTTAATGTGGGCATTGGCTGCTCAGTTATGCAGGCAGAAATATGCAACAAGATTCCAGTCATGGGTACCATTTTAGAAATGGTTACTGTAACTGAAATAGCATTACAGTAGGACCCCTGTATCTGTGGGATCAATATCCACTGGTTCACTTATCCATGGACTGAAAATATTAAAAATATTAAAAGAAAAAATCCGAGAAATATATATTTCTAAATATGAAGTTTCCAGAATGGGCCACTAGAAGGAGCTAGAAACCATGCTATATATAGTGTTTGTTTTTAAAAGAGTGTTTACTATAATTCACGTTTTTCAGCATCCGCTGAGCTACTTGGAACCAATTTCCCATGGATACAGGGGTCCTATCGTACTACTGCAGAGTAAACTCAATGGAGGGGACCTATGAGCCTGGGTATTCCGTTGTCCAAATGCTAACTGTGGATGGGCGACTGCAAGGCCCCTGATCTTTCTTTATTCTTCAACCCAATGTGGCCGAGAAGCCACTTCCAATGGAGGACGCCTTCAATTATTCAACTGTCCTCTAGAACGGTGGTTCTTAACCTTTGTTACTCGGATGTTTTTGAACTGCAACTCCCAGAAACCCCAGTCAGGACAGCTGGTGGTGAAGGCTTCTGGGAGTTGCAGTCCAAAAACTCCTGAGTAACCCAAGGTTAAGAACCAGTGCTCTAGAATACAGGGCACGTGGCCAACCTAGAAAAAGTTAATCACAAAAATTAAACAAAACAAAGACCAGGGTTGGGCCTGGTGATGACTTGGGCATCAGATGACCAGGGAATCTCCAGGTACAGCTAAGAAATAAAACTGCTTGAAACCCTGGAGAAACCTTGCGAGTCACTGGATGGAACAATGATCTCATTCTATAAAAAACAGGTTCTTATGTTTTCAGCAAGAAACAAACAGAATTGTATCAATTACAACAAACTGCAAAACACAAGAAAGGGCAAATTATACAATATCTATACTGGTTATTGGATAACACCTTTTAGCTTTTGGCTGGGTAAAGCAATAAGACCAAAAGCAGTTTTGCCGGTTCAAAAGAGACTGATACATGGATTGCAAGCGCTAACTTGACCTCTGTCTTAGTAGAACCTGCAACCTAAAACATACCACTGAGGAGGGGGTTTGGGTTGTTAATCCACAGTGTTAATTAGGAAACACTAGTTCAAGAACCCATGATACTTGAAACTGAATGTTTCAGTAAGACATGCAAAGGGGGGGGGGGGAGGCGGCAAGATAATGCAGCCAGTCTGTCCAAATTTTAACATTTAATGTAATGGACTTATTATCTATTTCTATCTCTCTTTTTTTTTTTCATTTACTTCTCATCACCACGATGTGTGTTTCTTGAGAAGGAAGGTTGGATTGCTACTCCAGAGCTTAGCAAAGTTAGTGTATGAGCCATGTCTTACAAAATCCCCCAGTTGCAATGGTTGGGTAGGGTATCCTGGATACAGTACAGTGGGGTCTTGACTTGAGAACTTAATCCGTATTGGAAGGTGGTTCTCAAGTCAAAAAGTCTGTAGGTCAAGTCTCCATTGACCTACAGTGCATTGAAAACCGATTAATCCCGTAACAGGCCGTTTTTGTTCCATTTTGGTTTTTTTCTGGTCTGTAAGTCAATTCTCAGTCTGCAAGTCAAACCTAAATTTTGCAGCCAGAGAAGTCTGTAACTCAAAAAGTCTGTAAGTCAAGCCGTCTGTAAGTCAAGGGTCCACTGTATTATAGTCCAAAAAAGTAATGTTTCCAACTTCTGGAAACTTTGCTTGTTTGCCCTGCACAAAATGGCTTGTTCATGTTTAAGAGGAGGGAAGTTCTGTCAGGAAACGAGTAGAATGTATGAGAAAATGTGGACCACTTCATGTCGAATAAGGGGTGTGAAAGCTGTGCTTCCTTTCATGGGAATGAGAATTTCTTGCCAAACTGAGATGCCTCAGGCTTCCCCGGGGAATTAATCCCGTCTCCGATTGGTGAACATGACTGTGAGAAGCCAGAGCGGGCCAGCAGCAAAAGATGTGAATTTGTCAGTATGTGAAGCAGAAGGACAGCCCTCTTTAGACTCTGAGTCTAGCTAAGATAGGCATCAGATTTAATGTCAACAGAAGGGTATTTATACCCAAGATGCAAATCCAGGAAGCAGTAATGCAGAACAGGCAAATTTCTTTACTAATCTTCCTGTCCGTTTTAATTACTGTGGTTAAACCACAATCAGTAAAACAGTGGTTACGATGCTAGCCCCAAAGGATAGGAGATAGTTTATTAATTTTTTACTATTTTCTTTTAATTTAAAAGCATCTAAAGCAGCTCACGGCAGAAAGCACAATTCAAATATTTCACATCAGTAGAAACAGTCATAAAAAATACCCGCCAGGAGAGAAAAACAGCACGATGGAAATCCAGAGATCTTTTTTTAAAACCACAGACATGACTATGAGAAAGATAAAATGTATACAAACCCTATGCGGATCTTACAGCTTTAACACACAGAGAAATACACACACAAAACCTCTGCATTAAATTTTAGGAAGGGCTGGAGTCTTGCTGGCTTTGCTATTAAAGAGAGAGAGAAATTACAGGAATGGCTCCCTGTTCTCTTATAGGATAGTCCTCCATTTGAACAGCTGGGAACAGCTGCCTCCTTTTGACAGGGTCTTCCATTTGAAGGAATGTCCGGTCCCCAAAAGATTTAAAGATAAAACGTAAGGAGAAAGATCAGGGACCCATGTGACCTATGCTTAATGAGCATCTGGACGGAAACCTCCACAGGTACACAGGCCACCTTGTTACAGTCTTCTTCCAGTTGGCTGTGCTTGTGACAGTCATTTATAATTTTTCATTGGTATCTATATATTAGGATGTGCACAGTCGTACATATCCATGTCTTTATTCACGCTTCTTCTTAGTGATGTTTAAGTGGTCAGTTGGCCATCTTATAACGGAAAGTGGTGGGTCAGGTGATCACAGACGATTATTGAGGGTCTTATAGTGAATGTAAGGAGACTCAGAGGCTGACTACATGGGCTGTTTAGCCTGCTCTTTGGAGCACTGTAGGGACGTGCTGGTGCAGTCTTAAAGATGGCGATCAGACAATGCCTTTGCTAGCCTGCACCACCCCCACCCCCAGAGTCTTCCTACCCACACCATTCTGGCCCCTGTTAAGGGACTTCTACTTTTCTGGTGCAGGTGGGATCACACTGGTTTGGATTGGTTCCAGCACACGTGATTGCTGTAACCAATCCAAAGCAATTTTCAATTTGCCCATATCGTGAAGTGGCTTAATAATTAATAACTTCCCCTACTTTGCAGAGGAAATGGGGGGGGAGAGAGAATTGTCTGTATATAGAATATCATCGATGCGCTACATCATTAATTTTTTAAAAAAATTAAAAATCTTTTATGTCCCTCACCTTAAAGGACTGCTCGAGAAACATCCTGTATTTGAATCCATGGCAGTAGCTTTGACTGGAGGCAATTTCTTGATCTGCCCTTTAAGAGAAGGCAAAGAAAAAAAAATTTAATATAACCAATGCAGTGGATCTGCAATAGCCTATATACTGTCCAAACATTTTTTTTCAGTTTACCTGCCCTCTGCCAAGGAGGTGAAATGATTAATTTGCCAATATCCTGAAATAGCTCGCTGATTAAGCCACTTCACAATATTGGCAGGAGCTATTTCCATGTGGACAGTCAAGATCATTCTAATCAAGTCCAACTACTGTATTCTGAAGCGGCCCATATTAGCTCACTCCCTGCTGCTAGTATAGCTGTACCCTCAAGTAGTTTAAAAAAAACAACTGAGGCTGTCAATTCTATAACAGCTCTGACATTTCAAATGTACCGTAATTCACTATATTCCTTGTTTTGTAGCAACTCTTACAATATAAGAGTCCTGTAGTATAGTGGGTTGAAGTGCAGTATTGCAGGGAAGATTCCTCTCACAACCTGAGTTAAATCCTGGGCTCAGTAGCCAACTCAAGGTTCACTCCGCCTTCCATCCTTCCAAGTTAAACTGAATACCCAGCTTGAGGGGGGCAGCAATGAGTTGCCTGCACGATTAAATTGTAAATCACCAAGAAAGAGCTTTAAGCAATGTGGGCCAGAATATAAGCAGCATACTTTGCTTTTGCTTTTAATATATAAATCCTCAATAAAGTTCTAGTGATGGTGTGTTTTCCCTGAGCAATCCTGTAACTTCAGGGATAGACGGCATTCTAAAGCCACTCTTTAAAAGAAAAAAAAAAGGCTAAAGCAACCGTTGATATGTCTAATCACTTAATGGCTTCATCACAGATTAGGAGCAGCATACGGATTAATTAATTGGATCTATTCCTCAGCATGCTCAAGTTGCCACCACTGGGGACTGGCTAACCTCTTAGGTTCCTTGCCTCTTTACTTCCTTTGATATATATATTTTTTTGAAACATAACAGTGGCCAGAAACCAAAATCCCGCAAGGGCTATAATTCTTCCCAAAACCCTGGCAGTGCCATTCATATCACTAGTTGGTATCCTTAGAATGGAATCTTTGCTAATTTTCACATTTGCTTCGAAATGCGTATATATAGCCCAGCTCAATACCATACCCTTACTTTTTTGAACTACATTTTACGAAGTCTTCTCGCCACCACTGGCAATGTGTTAAATGGCTGAAGTCACATAGTGACAGATGGCTGAAGTCTTCCCGCCACTCCTATCATGGGAGTCTTATGGCCATCAATATGACACATGGCTGCAGGCACAACTTTTCACTTTGTAGTCCACTATAGCTTGCCAGACAGCTGCTTCTCACTTTTTCTTTGGTAGTTGGAGGTCCTTCAGGCCTCCACTAGAGTTCTCCAAGAATTCCCCAGGCAAAAGTTCTAGTCCATAGACCCACACCTGTAAACACCTGGGACAGGTGTTGCAATGGTTCCCGAGTGTCATAGCCTCATTGCTCTCCAAGAAAACCACAATGCCCAGGAAGCATTGCAACATGTAGCAGGAAATGTACATGCAGGCAGACCAATTTGCCAGGTGGGCACCGGACACCAGGTGGTCTCTTCTCTAAGATTTCTCTTGACTTCTGTGATTTATTGTAGCTAATTGCGGCTAAGTGACCAGGATGCCTGGATGCATTCTGGTCACATGCCTGGTCAACCAAGATGTGTTCTGGCAGCTCTTTAGTCGCCCACAGCAATTTACACAAAACTTATGTGAACACAAGTAAGATTCTGGCCTTTGTATTTAAATCTAAATATAGTATCTATCAAGGGACGTGGTGGCGCTGCGGGCTAAACTGCAGAAGCCTGTGCTGCAGGGTCAGAAGACCAAGCAGTCGTAAGATCGAATCCACGTGACGGAGTGAGCTCCCGTCACTTGTCCCAGCTCCCGCCAACCTAGCGGTTCGAAAGCATGCAAATGTGAGTAGATAAATAGGGACCACCTCGGTAGGAAGGTAACAGCGTTCCATGTCTAAGTCGCACTGGCCATGTGACCACGGAAGATTGTCTCCGGACAAACGCTGGCTCTACGGCTTGGAAACGGGGATGAGCACCGCCCCCTAGAGTTGAACACGACTGGACAAAAATTGTCAAGGGGAACCGTTACCTTTACCTATTGTATTTATCACCATAGTTGGAATACATAATGATCAGGTGACCACATTTTTATGTGTTTAATTTGGTTTCCTAACTCTTAGATGGGTAACTTCAACGACCCTTTTCTTCTTTCTTAAAATTGATTGTTTTTACGGAGACATGGTCCTCCCGGCTTGCGAGGTGTTTGCCTGTGGTGCCAAAGTTTAGGCATCTGGGAGAAGAACCAGCCTGTGTAGCCTCAGGTCTGCTGCATAGTCTCAGGTGCCCCTAGAAGATGGAAGTGGTAAACTATTTCTAAACACTCTCTACCTAGATTCCCTGGAAAGAGTGACCATAAAATTGACTTGACAACATGTAATCAGTATTATTATTGGAACTCTATGGATTCCTAAATGAAAGGCACCTTCGGGCAGAAGCAAAAATTCCGGTTATGGTAATCATTATACTAAATAAGCAAGCACTTTTAAAAAAGATCTATCTGTAACGGTTTTGGCAGACAAAATAACTTCCATGACAAATGCTACAGTTCACCAAATGCTATAACATGTGCACCTGAAGAAGACTTCTGCGTGACGTGAAAGCTTGCTTTGTTTGGTAACTTTTAAATGATTCAGTAAAAGTATTGCCCAGCTCAGAATTTTATTTTTGCTTGTGGATCGCACAGCTACTTTGATTAATACAAAGTAGACCCATACATACAGTAGACACACACACACAACACACACTGCACAGGCAGGCCTTCACACTGATGTTACAGGCAAATGTGTATTTCCCTGCCATACAATACTGTCCTTCCAGGTGTGTGTGTGTGTGTATAACGTGAAGTATACCAAGTCCTGTCTCTCACACTATTGTCCTTTTGTGCTTCAAATTCCCCTGTTGCTTTAAATCTTCTCTCCAGTAACAAGTATTTTCCTCCATCAGAGAAAACAACTCATTAACATGGAAGCTTTGAAAAAAAATCCTTTGGGAGACAGAACTGTGTAACTACTTCTTGTAGCTGAATAGTAGAAACTCATTAACTCAGGTTTTATTTTGGGCTGAAGATGAAAGGGAAGTTTCGCAATTGCTGGGTATAAACACTTTTCTTCCTCTTTTTTTTTATGTTGGATTCTTATTGTTAATGTGCAAGCAGGACCCAGGTAGCTCATTCTTTCTCCAGCTCTATGGTCCTATGATCATTCCTTCACAGTGAAATTTCAGGACACAACTTTTTGATCTTCTTGAGAATATATTTGTGACTATTATGTATTTCTGTGGAATGATTTGGTACATAGAACAGGTCACAAATAATGAATCACTCATAATTGGTTTGCTTTTACAAAGGTATAAATGTATTACATGATGATGACAACGTAACATGGAATAACATCACTTATCTCGGTCCTTTAAGATGTCACTAACTGTGAGTAATTTACTTCAGATTAACAAAGACTAGCAAGTAATTTACCGTACATAGCAAATAAGCCCAGCATCATGCTCACAGCATCCTCCCTTCCTTCTTACTTTATATTTTATTGTCAGATAACAACCAGCAGTGTATTCCGTGGTTACAGATCCTCGTGTTAAAAAATACTTTGAAAAATACGTTGTCTTTTTCTAAACCAGTATTATGTTGATTCCTAAAATTTGTGTGTTTAGCAGAGAGAGAAACTGCATTTTTGTTCCTGTAGTTGTCACAGTGTTGTATTTTTAGTTCAAAATGTGGAACTGTGAAAGCTGTCCAGATGTTGTTAGGCTATGTTGTGGAACTGTAACTCCCATCAGTCACAGCCAGCATCCCTGCCAGGAAGAAAACGGAGAGTTCCAATCCAACCAAATCTGGAAGGTCACCCTCTGCCCACATTGGTCTAATATTATAAACAGTGTAACCCTGCATAGTGGGAGGCACACACGGACCCAAAGGACAATGTTATCTAAGGTCTAGTATCACCAAGCTTTACTGTGAGTGTGGGTACAGGGCTCAGGCTGTGACAGATCAAACCAGGACTGTGTGCAGAGTGACAAGGGGAGACGTCATAGGTGAAGGGTAGAGATGGGCGTGAACTGATTCATCCCAGTTTGCCCCAGTTCATCCCAGTTCACAAAGGTGGCAGCACAGGTGCTGCTGCTCCCCTCCCCTGCCTCCTCCGGCTCAATCAGCCCCTCACCAGCCCCAGCCTCCATGATCTTCAACTGATCTTCCAGTCTTGGCAACAGCTCAGGCTTCTCTGCCCCGCCCTCTTGGCTGATCTCCTGCTATGGCAAAAAGGACAGGGCAGAGACGTCTGTGCTCTTGCTCGTGACTGGGAGATTAGCTGAGGAGGTGGAGAAAGCAAGCCAGCTGAGGCTGGTGAGTAACTGTTTGAGCCAGAGGAGATAAGGAGAGGGGCATCTGCACCTGTGTTACTGCCTTTATGAACTGGGACAAAGCAGTTCATGCCCATCATTAGTGAACAGCAAACAAACAGATACTCCAAAACAAGAAGACTTGATGCACAGGTAATGTCTCTCCTCAAAGAAGAATACTGCTCTCGCTTTGTTGTTGTTGTTTAGTCGTTAAGTTGTGTCTGACTCTTTGTGACTGCATGGACCAGAACACACCAGACTCTCCTGTCTTCCACTGCCTCCTGGAGTTGGGTCAAATTCATGTTGGTCACTTCAATGACACTGTCCAACCGTATCATCCTCTGTTGTCGCCTTCTCCTCTTGCCTTCACACTTTCCCAACATTAAGGTCTTTTCCAGGGAGTCTTCTCTTCTCATGAGATGACTAAATTATTGGAGCCTCAGCTTCAGGATCTGTCCTTCCAGTGAGCACTCAGGGTTGATTTCCTTTAGAATGGATAGGTTTGTTCTCCTTGCAGTCCAGGGGACTCTCAAGAGTCTCCTCCAGCACCACAATTCAAAGGCATCAATTCTTCGGCGGTCTGCTTTCTTTATGGTCCAGCTCTCACTTCCATACATCACGACAGGAAAAAACATAGCTTTGACTATTCGGACTTTTGTTGGCAAGGTGATGTCTCTGCTCTTTAAGATGCTGTCGAGGTTTGTCATCGCTTTCCTCCGAAGAAGCAGGCGTCTTTTAATTTCGTGGCTGCTGTCTCCATCTGCAGCTGTCTCCATCTGCAGTGATCATGGAGCCCAAGAAAGTAAAATCTGTCACTGCCTCCATCTCTTCCCCTTCCAAGCCATACTCTTGGTGGCTTACCGAATGGGGCAGCAGCGTAGAGAGTTTATAATTCCAACCCACTAGTTATTGATGTTGAGTATCTAAAATCAGAAAGAATGGATGCAGGCAAGCACAATTACACACAGTAAAATCTAGTCATAGGCATTGATGATGTACTGTATGCAAATACAGGAAGCGCCAATGACTCACAGTTACTTGGATGCACATAATAGTGTATCAGAAATGAGAATTATAATTCCTTAAAGCATAGTCATGCGGGATTCTGGGAATTGTTGTTTGGAAAGTAAGTTTGTGCCTCTCACCAACCGATACCAGACACATTTATATCAAGGCACTAAGCCATAACACCTCATGAGTTTCTTTCAAGAATTGACTGGAGTAAAAAGAAGTTGCCACACATCACAAAAGGTGTGTTGGATTTCTCAAATACTAGCCATCAGGCTGGTCACTTATAGGACCAATGTACCTTTTCTGTGTGGTGTCAGGTTCCGAAGTGGTCCCTAGCCTCTCATCCACCACATGGAGCTTCTGGCGATCAAATCTCTTGCATTTTTATTGAATGTTACCTTTAAAGTGTCCTGAATACTAAATCATTGCTAACCAGAATATCACTTACTCACTCATGACTAGCACTGTTTCTGGTAAACCTGAATCACTAGACTGCCCAGCAATTCCTGTCTATCCCTGTTCCCCCTGCCTTTTTCTCCCCCCTCTTGTTTCTTTTAACTTTCAAGTGAACATACTTGACTGAAAATGGTTCCAGAAAACATATTCTTTTTGGGATAAAGGAAAGTTTATGAAGTAGGGTTATTTTGTTTTTTGTTTTTCTCCTCCTCCTCTTTGGCTTGTGGCCAGGTGTGTTGAAGCACAGGCGTGACACTAAAGATGGGAATCAAAACGTTTCTTCCTTACCGAGGACACCCCCAGCATGGATAAATGCTGCCAAGACCACATAACAGATGGGAGCTCTGTGAGGGAGCTATCTCGCAAGACAAGATTGTTGCAACTGGAATGTCTGGTGTTTTTTTTTTTCTTCTTCATGTTTTCTCACTCACACTCTCGTAAACGCACTGAGGGAAGGAAAGAGACCAAAAAAGTGAGAGTAAATTTGGAAGGCTACAATACTGGAAAATAGTATTTCTTACTATTATAATTGCACTTAAATATTGGCACTACCATCCCTCAGAGAAACTAAAATAGTTATTTTTAGTGAATACTTTTAAAAAAGAAAAGAAAAACTTGAAATTGATAAACTGTTAAGTCTGTGGTACAAAACATGCATTCCTCCATCTTTGTTGGCTCAACGCCCAAGAACAACAGACAATGCACCAGTATGAGGCACAGTACAAGCCAACACTACAACCATTCCTGCTCCACCATTTTTCAAGCCACACCCAAGAAACTCTAAAATGAACTAAAGACCAGATTCCTATTGCTTGTTTATAGTAATGTATGTGCACTGGCAGAAACTGCAATGGCAAATTGCAGCTAGTTAATAAGCCACTAATTGCCAAAGAATTGATGCTTTTGAACTTTGGTGCTGGAGGACACTCTCAAGAGTCACCTGGACTGCAAGGAAAACAAACCTATCTGTTCTGAAGGAAATCAAACCAGAGTGCTCACTGGAAGGACAGATCCTGAAGCTGAGGCTCCAATACTTTGGCCATCTCATGAGAAAAGAAGACTCCCTGGAAAAGACCCTGAGGTTGGGAAAGTGTGAAGGCAAGAGGAGAAGGGGACAACAGAGGATAAGATGGTTGGACAGTGTCATCAAAGTGACCAACATGAATTTGACCCAACTCTGGGAGACAGTGGAAGAGAGAAGGGCCTGGTGTGCTCTGGTCAATGGGGTCACGAAGAGTCAGACACGACTTAACGACTAAACAACAACAACTAAGTCACTGCTTGTATCCTGTATTGTGCACCAGTTGCATAATTTGGTGATAAGCAGCAATCCATTAAATAGTGGCAATTAGCCACTATGATTTACACCCCTGTGCTTAATGCTAGTATGAATAACCACTAGCATTCTCACCAAAATACTACTAGATAGGAACAGACAAGGGTTGCCATAAATTGAAATTGACTTGATGGCACATAATTGATACAATTCATAACTTGTCCACCCATGTAATCTAGCTATACGTTTGCTATTGGGAAAAAAAGAAAATAACACTAATAATATCTATATGTTTATGACTAGTTGCTGTGCTGGTTGGGGATTATGGGAGTTGTAGTTAAAAAACCTTAGAAGCTATTTTTTGTGTGTGCATCATTTTGATCACTCATCCACTAAAAATTGCTGGGAGAATCGCCTCTTTTCCAGTGCTTTTTGAAGGTAGACTATTTTCTTCTGATTCCGTCAGTGCCCTTCCTTGTGCCGTACAGTCCTGACATGCAAGAGGTTAGAGAAGGTGTTTTTAAAATAAAAATTTAAATTGTCATTTTAATTTTATAATTCCTAAGACCAACAAATGCAGAAAGGTTCCAACTTAAAAGCCGTGACATAAAATACTGTCACGTTTGATTTCTGTTTGAGAAAGATGTGTGTGGCCTACAAGCCCCTGATCAGCTTTGTTTTAATGGTTTGAGAGACAATGCGCTTTGATACATCTCTGAGAAATGTGCATAAAAACGACAATAAAAAGTCTTTTAAGGGGCTGCTTTCCGTCTCCATCTGTGCTGATTAAAAAGGACGATGGTAAACAAAATACAACAAGGATACCTCTAAAAGGGGGATTTAATCCTCCTGAAAGAAACACTTCATTTATCGCCACCGTGCTTATCTCGCTCACAGCAAGGGGATTATGCGATAGCTTTTGTGCTCTGAGTGATTGTGGCGAGACGGTTTCTAACATAAGAGACTTGCCACCCACACATTTTGCCATCCTATAGCTTTGTTGCTGGCCACGAGGTGTACATTGCATTCAACCAAAATAGAATACGACTCACGGTAGAAGAAAGTGTATACAGCTGGATAGAATTGGCCTTACCATTAGGCAGAATGAGGTGGCCAATTCAGGTGATATATATGAGGGGGTGGGCAGCAGGCATAGCCTCCTGGCCGCTCCCCTGTCATAGACCATTTTCGTTTTTGTTGTTAAGTAATGTCCGACTCTTCATGACCCCATGGACCAGAGCATGCCTAGTCCTCCTGTCTTCCACTGCCTCCCGGAGTTGGGTCAAATTCATGTTGGTCGCTTCGATTGTCTAACCATCTCGTCCTCTGTCGTTCCTTCCCCTCTTGCCTTCACACTTTCCCAACATCAGGGTCTTTTCCACGGAGCTGTGTATTCCACGCAAACTGTCTTGCGTCTCTTCCGCTTCCTACTTCAGCTGTGGTAGAGGAGATTTTCCCTACCAAAATGAAGCATCCTGCTGTTCTCCTGATATCCAGTGTGGTGTAGTGGGTAGAGTGGTGGACTAGAACTCAGGAGACTCTGGATTCTAATCCCTGCTTGGCTACAGAAACCCATTGGGGTGTGGACATGGTAAAACTACTCCTTAACTATTTAACCTTGAAAGCTGTATTAGGCTCACTGTAAGAAGTCCGCCCAGAGTAGACACGCCCTAAATGGGAGGTATAATAAATAAATATTTGTTTGCAAATTTCCTTTATGGACTACAACTTGCAGAATCCCTTAGCAACTATCCTGACCTTTGTGGCTCAGAGATTATGGAAGGTTTCCCATGATGTATTCTGCATATAAGTTAAATAGGCTGAGGGACAATATACAGCCTTGTTGTACTCCTTTCCCAATTTTGAACCAATCAGTTGTTCCATATGCAGTTCTAACTATTGCTTCCTGTCCCACATAGAGATTTCTCAGGAGATAGACAAGGTGGTCAGGCACTCCCATTTCTTTAAGAACTTGCCATAGTTTGTTGTGGTCCACATAGTCAAAGGCTTTTGCATTGTCAATGAAGCAGAAGTAGATGTTTTTCTGGAACTCTCTGGCTTTTTCCATAACCCAGTGCATGTTAGCAATTTGGTCTCTAGTTCCTCTGCCCCTTCAAAATCGAGCTTGTACTTCTGGGAGTTCTCGGTCCACATACTGCTGAAGCCCACCTTGTAGGATTTTGCCCATAACCTTGCTAGCATGTGAAATGAATGCAATTGTACAGTAGTTGGAGCTTTCTTTGACACTGCACTTCTTTGGGATTGGGATGTAGACTGATCTTTTCCAATCCTCTGGCCGCTGTTGAGTTTTCCAAACTTGCTGGCATATTGAGTGTAGCACCTTAACAGCATCATCTTTTTAGATTTTAAATAGTTCAACCAGAATGCCATCACCTCCACTGGCCTTGTTCTTAGCCATGCTTTCTAAGGCCCACTTGACTTCACTCTCCAGGATGTCTGGCTCAAGGTCAGCAACCAAACTATCTGGGTTGTCCAGGATATCCAGATTTTCTGGTATAATTCCTCTGTGTATTCTTGCCACATTTTCTTGATGTCTTCTGCTTCTGTTAGGTCCCTACCATTTTTGTCCTTTATCATGTCCATCTTTGCACAAAATGTTCCTTATATATCTCCAGTTTTCCTGAACAGATCTCTGGTTTTTCTTTTTCTGTTATTTTCCTCTATTTCTTTGCACTGTTTATTTAAGAAGGCCTCTTGTCTCTCCTTGCTATTCTTTGGAAGTCTGCATTCAATTTTCTGTAACTTTCCCTATCTCCCTTGCATTTTGCTTCCCTTCTCCTCTCTGCTATTTCTAAGGCCTCGTTGGACAGCCACTTTGCTTTCTTGCATTTTCTTTTCTTTGGGATGGTTTTTGTTGCTGCCTCCTGGACAATGTTACGAGCCTCTATCCAAAGTTCTTCAGGCACTCTGTCCACCAAATCTAGTCCCTTAAATCTGTTCTTCACTTCCACTGTGTATTCATAAGGGATTTGGTTTAGATTATACCTGACTAGCCCAGTGGTTTTTCCTACTTTCTTCAGTTTAAGCTTGAATTTTGCTATGAGAAGCTGATGATCAGAGCCACAATCGGCTCCAGGTCTTGTTTTTGCTGACTGTATAGAGCTTCTCCATCTTTGGCTGCAGAGAATATAATCAATCTGATTTCAATATTGCCCATCTGGTGATTTCCATGTATAGAGTCGCCTCTTGTGTTGTTGGAAAAGAGTGTTTGTGATGACCAGCTTGTTCTCTTGGCAAAACTCTATTAGCCTTTGCCCTGCTTCATTTTGAACTCCAAGGCCAAACTTCCCTGTTGTTCCTTTTATCTCTTGGTTCCCTACTTTAGCATTCCAGTCCCATAGAATGAGAAGAACATCTTTCTTTGGTGTCAGTTCTAGAAGGTGTTGTAAATCTTCATAAAATTGGTCAGTTTCAGTCTCCTCAGCATTGGTGGTTGGTGCATAAACTTGGATTACTGTGATGTTGAAAGTTCTGCTTTGGATTCGCATTGACATCATTCTATCATTTTTGAGATTATATCCCATTACCGCTTTTCCCACTCTTTTGTTGACTATGAGGGCTACTCCATTCCTTTTGCGGGATTCTTGCTCTCAATAGTAGATATGATAATCATCTGAGTTGAATTCGCCCATTCCTGTCCATTGTAGTTCACTGATGCCCAGGATGTCAATGTTTATTCTTGCCATCTCCTGTTCGACCACATCCAGCTTACCAAGGTTCATATATCTTACATTCCAGGTTCCTATGCAGTATTTTTCTTTGCAGCATCGGACTTTGCTTTTACTTCCAGGCATGTCAGCAGCTGAGCGTCCTTTCGGTTTTGGCCCAACCACTTCATTAGCTCTGGAGCTACTTGTCCTTGTCTTCCACTCTTCCTCAGTAGCATGTTGGACGCCTTCCGACCTGAGGGGCTCATCTTCCAGCATCATGTTTTTTAGCCTTTTGTTTCTGTTCATGGGGTTTTCTTGGCAAAGATACTGGAGTGGGTTGCCAGTTCTTGCTCCAGGTGGATCGCGTTTAGTCAGAATTCTCCACTATGACCTGTCTGTCTTGGGTGTCCCTGCCTGGCATAGCCCATAGATTCTCTGAATTACTCAAGCCCCTTTGCCATGACAAGGCAGCAATCCATGAAGGGGGTGGTGGTGATATGATAGCACTTCTCAAATATATGACAGGCTGTCATACAGAAGAGGGGCAAGATCTGTTCTCCATCATCCCCGAGTGCAGGACACACAGCAATGGGCTCAAATTAAAGGAAGCCAGATTTTGTTTGAATACCAGGAAAAACTTCCTAACTGTTAGAGCAGTACGACAATGGAACCAGTTACCTCAGGAGTTGGTGAGTGCTCCAACACTGGAGACATTCAAGAAAAACTTCGATAATCACCTAGCAGATCTGCTTTGATTGTATTCCTGCATTGAGCATGGGGCTGAACTTGATGGACTTTTCTATGAGTCTTTGTCACATAGTGAGTTACCGAGATCTTAAGGGCAGTTAATGAAAAAAGAGGTGGATAACTCTGTGGAACGTGAAGCTATTATGCTCTGTAGATCCCTGCACTTCTGTTGCACAGCTAGAGGAATTTAACCAATAAATCAGAAGTCTGCAACATAGGAAACAAATGAAAGCAGTGTTATGGCTGTGTGTTGGATTAAACTGCAAAGATCTGGGTTCAGATTCCACTTTGCCATAAAATTCCCCAGATAATGTCCACCCAACCTGCCTCACAGGATTGCTACAAGGATTTTAATATAGATATATATTTATAGGAAGAGTGCCATGTAAGTGTGCATTGAACTCTCAGCAGGAAAGGTGTTGTGTGGAATGGGTAGGACGCTAAATTAAAACATGACCTGGAAGCCTCCGAGATATTGATCCAGGTTCATTCACTGTTCAATCTAGAATCAATTCCAAATTGGCTTCACATGCATTGTGATTCCCCAAATCCAAATTTTAGTAAATTCATTCTGGAGCTGTTGACTGGTGGTGACCCGAAGAGGAACCTTTTTGGTACTTCTGCCCAGGGTTTAAGCATGGAGCTTTACCGCTCCTGCCTGCCCTCCCCCCTTCCATCCCTATTTCCTTTGTGCCGATACAAAAGAGTTTGGCCTCCAGGATTGGCTGGAAAGAGATCAGTGCAGCCATGCGTAAAGTTTACAAGGCACTGGAGCAAACGTGTCATTAAACATTAGAAGTCATTCAATCATGCCCATGTCTTCATTTACCAAGGAAAAAGGAAGGGAGGATCTCCATCTAACTAGCCACAAAGAATAGAGAGGCTCTGGAAAGCTCTTTCCCTTACTGCCACCTTTGGTTATCTCTACCAGCTACTTTCCTTGCAGAAGGCGAGTGGCAGGCGGCGGGTGGGTGGGGGAAGAGTTTGCACAGAGGTTTAAATCTCGGTTTATTGCAATTGTATTTCTGTCCTCTTGAATTCTGCATTATATAACTAGTTTTGAGGGGAACTCAGCAATTTGCTGTTGCAATAGAGTGAAAAGGTGAAGGGACTTGATCCAAAGGGCTGAGCCAGCTCTGAGCTATTTATAAATTGCGGGTTGGCCTTCGTAAATACCTGCATGCCTCTGGTGTCAAGAGTCGGTTTGACGAGAACCTGTAAGGTTTTGCAAGAAAGAAATGGTAAGCATTATGTTTTTGCTTCTGTGCTGAAAGAAAGAGACAGAGCATCGCTGTAAGTGGGGGAAATATATAAGAAAGCAGGAGGGAGGAACAATTAGAGTAAGAGATGTCTTAATTAAAAAGATGTATTTACTAGATGTTTGGGACAAGCACCATCTGCTGGCCATCGGCAGACCAGCGGTGGAAAACCCATAGTCTGGGACTTGTAGCAGAATGTTAAAACTCAAGAGAATGGCCTTAGAGACTGTCCCTATACTGCAACATTAAAACAGTTTGATTCCACTTTAATTGCCATGGCTCCATCCATCCTAAGGAATTGAGGCATCTGGAATTTGCTGACTAATTTAGGATTCCCTGCTGTAGTTCAAGGGAGTGGTCTGCTACTTTCTAGCAGATAATTCTAAGTCTCTCATTAAACTATAAACCCAGGATTCCATAGGAGTGAGCCATGACCATGAAAGAGACATCAAACTGCTACAACTGTGTAGTGTTGATAATCTTATACAGAGTTAGTTCGTTGGACCATTTCACCTAGTATTCTCTACGCCAGGGGTCTCAAACATGCGGCCCGGGGGCCATTTGCAGCCCACCGGATGATAGTTTGCGGCCCCTGCCTTGCCTGTCCCCCCCCCAAAGCGCCCACGCATCCTCTGCTGTCAAGAGTAAAAAAAAGCCTAGCCTCGCTCGCCAGCTCTCTCCCAAGACAGCGCCTCTTGCACCCTCCATCTGGAACTGCAGCCTACCAGCCAGCAGAGAGGCGGGCTGGCTGGCAGGCTGCAGTTCCGGATGGAGGGTTCAAGAGGCACTGTCTTGGGGGAGAGCTGGCGAGCGAGGTGCGCTGCCAGACCTTTTCCCTGAGCACCTGAGCCGCCGCCGAGCGATGCCTGAGAGCGGAGCACACTCCTGGCCCATCCTCCAAGAGCACATCCAACAGTACTGCCAACAGCAGCTGCCGCCACCGCTGCCTCTTCCAGGGAAGTGGCTCTCTAGCTCTCTTTCTCTCTCAGCACCCCCGGCACCAGCATGGTCAGCAGTGCTTCCTCCTCCTTCTCCTCTTCTTTGTCCTGCTTGAGCCGCCTCGGCTCTGGAGGCTGCCTGGGCTCACCTCGCAAAGTTTGCTCCTCTGTCATGGTGGGGGTAGCTGCTGCTGCTGCTGAGTGTGCCTTTTTTTTGAGGGGGGGCCTCAGAGGAAGGTCGCCACGCACACCTGCAAGCACCTGTGGGGGGCCACCCCGTTCTGTTTAATTTCACGGGTATTGATGGGCGCTTTTCTCCTTTGGCAAGGCAATTCTGGGAGAGGGTTTTTTTTAATTTATGTTGTGCCCTCCCCCCGGCTAGGGGGTCGCTGGCACTCCCTCCCTTCTCCGCTTCTTCATCCTGCTGCTGCTGGTGGTGGTGGTAGTGAAGTAGGAGCCGGAGGGGGTCGTGGCCGGTGAGGAGGGCTCGTGCACCCCTCCTCAGCTGGGCTCAGGAAACTCCTGGGCGGCTTCCTCGGGCTCTTGCTCCGCTTGGTGGAAAATCTGATGTGGCCCAGCCTCATCCTGACTCTGCCTCCAGCGGCCAACAAGTAAATTGAGTTTGAGACCCCTGCGCTACACTGAGCAGCGATATATTCAGTTCTTGGGCACGGCTCCTCTCCAAACCTACCTGGAAGTTCCAGGAATTGATTTTCCTATGTGTAAAACATGTGCTAAACTCAGTGCTCACTAGTCCCCATGGAGCAGTTAGAGATGGCAGAGGTTGGCAAGGCAGGAGCCATTGCTAGTCGTTAGGGCTGGGAGTTAACAATCTGGTACTCTCTGTTAAGGATATGCCATGTTTAAAAAACTCCCAACTCCCTGAATTCTGGGAGTTCCTACCCATAGACGCATATCTGTAGACACCTACATTTCAGTCACCTGGAACAGCCCTGTCTTTCATGCTATCTTAGGCCTAGTTCCTGTATATATAAAAAAGAAAGAAATTGTCCTGCTGTTTCCTGGAAGACCTAGCTCTTTGTTGGAGGTATAGTTCTCAAGCCCAATGGGAACAAAGACTATATCTCCCAAAAAGACCTAGACCTCCAAGGAACCACTGGGGCAGTTTCTTTTTTGTACAGGAAGTAAGCCTGCGATAGCTTGGAAGATAGGTCTTGCTCAAGGTGAGTGAAATGTATCTATGTGCATGAACTCCCAGAATTCTCCAAGAATCCCCCAGGCAGAATTCTGGGAGTTGGAGTCCAAAGAACACAAAAGATACACCCCATCCCTTGTTCTTGCTTTGATCATCTCTCTCTCTTTCCCCTTCACACACAGGGTGTGTAAAGCCTGGGAGTTTGATAAGTGGAGAACACACATAAATCCTTGCGTAGAAATCAAGCAGGAGCAGATTTGCTTTGCACCAGTCTGAGATTTCCTTTGATGCTTTGTCCCAACCCTGTCAGCCACAGATTCAGTTAATACGAACAGAAAAGAAGTACACTGCAACAATTTGTTGCAGTTTCTCACCTTTTTGGAGGGTATGATAATATGAAGTTGCCTTACAGTTGCCTTGAAAGTCTTTTCTATCACCATTTTAACTGGAAACGCAAGGAATTCAGCCTGGCCAAAATCCAGCAGTAAGTTGCAACTGGAGAAAGTCCATTTGAATCAATGGGACTTGCGGAGAAGTTGAATCACCAGATCCCCATTGATTCAACGGCCCTACTCTAGTTGTGACTTACTACTGGATTTCAGCGAACGTGTTAGATTTAACGTGTTGGCATAAAAAATTTAAAGTAACATTTTTAGTGTTTTATCGTGAGTTTCAAAATGTTATTTTTAAAAATTTAGGTGCATTTCTCCTTTTTAAGGCAAAAGCAATAACTTTAGTGTCAATGAATTAAAGGCAACACATTATTTCCAAACTCTGTGCCAAGTGTATACAGTACTTGATCATGGATTCCTTCCCCATGAGTGGGAGGGGGGAATAACTGGGCTGAAAATCATTAGAAGTGAAACCCACGAGGTGGCTCACGAGTACATTAATTCCAAATAACTTTTTTTCCCTGGCAAGCCCCCCCCCCAACTTGGATTCTTGTACAGCTGGATATGTATAATAATTTAAGGATGGCCACAGCAAGACCAAAATGTAGAGTTATGAGCTCATTGTCAAGCTTTGAGTGGGAACAGAATGCACATGTTGTAAGGAAATGCTGACATGCATACCTGTGGTTTGAATGAATGAAAGACGTTTGTGTGAGAGAGAAACAGAGAGAGGGAGAGAGACAGAGACCAAAACGATTCCAAAGAGGATAATCACTACTTAGCTCTATATTAAATAAGACCTCACTTTTTAATTTTTTTTATTTTTGCTATAATATGAAAAAGATAAATTTCATGCTTTTTTTTTAAGCTGTGGGGTTATTTTTTAAAAAAGCTGGGCTTTTGTTCTTCCCTGGAAGAAATTGTGCATAACAACGGTGGCAGAGACCCAGCATAAACGAAATAGTTGATGCATACGTACACACATCTGCACACAAATTATTGTTGGCTCTAATAATCCTTTCTTCTGTGCCTCAGTTCATCAGTACCATATATAAAAGATTACACTAATCTCTTAAGAACATTGATAGTATCAGAATGTTTTCCTCTCTCCCAGATGCCCTCTTGTTAACCTGTGTTAAATCTCCCACCCCCACAAAATAATACTAGCTGGTATACGCAATTCTTGGTCTGAATAATATTTTTAATGTGAGGGCTTTGTTTCAGCAATGTGTTTCCCTTCTGCACTTCACTTTACATGGCGTGGTAAGTGCCTTTTCAATCAGCTGAAAAATATATTAATGATATACTGATAAACTGTGAAATGCAGAACCAGAGTGTTGGAAGTTCTATTTTAAAGTTAATTATAGCTCTGCTTCAAAAGCCCTTTAGTGTGAATTAGTGCAAATTACATTTTTTTTTCAAAAGTACCTATTTTCTATTTTCTCAGATGTAACTTAAACAATTTCAGTTACTTTTTTAAAAAATCGGAATGCTGCAAATTGCTGGCCTGCGGTAGCATTCATCCTCTCTTCCTGTTTACCCCCATCAAAATTTACTCTTGACCAGGAGGAAACAGCACATTGTGCAGCGTGAGCACACACCTGAACCAAGTGCTGTTCCTTCTTCACATTTCGGTGAGCCCATACCCCTGTAACTAGAAAAATAACTAAAAGTTCCATTGATGTTACAAAAGGAATGGTTGTTCCTAGTTATGTTGCAGTTGTAATGCAGGATCATTACACTTTAGTAGGTGGGAAATGAATTAGTTACAAGTAACTAATTGTTTGTCATTAGTTACCTCTGAACTCTAGCAGGAACCCATCATGAAAGTAGCCTCAGGGGTTCAGAAAGGGGTCTTAGGAGGAGAGAGCCTGCTATACATGGAGAAATTGGCTCAGTGCGGAAAAACCAGGGACTCCAATGGGGAGACTCCATGCACATTGAGCTGTTTCCTCTCTTGACGGTCAGTCTCCACATGGGGGAGCCACAACAGTGTGGGTGTGGGCTATCCATCTCGCCCGACACATTCAGATTATTTTGTGCTCTCCTGAAGAGCGCTATTATAGGCGCGTACACACAAACATCAGAGATTATATCCAGCCTGTTAGGATCCGCGTGATTGCAGCCCTACAAATAGTTGCTCTCAGGGCTGGCTCTGTGATCGGGCATGTGAGACATCTGCTTCAGCTTTAAAAAGACACCTCTTCTGCACCCCCAACTTCTCCAGTGTGTTCTGATGTCCGAATGCACAGAGGAGGATGCTGTGTGAACATTCTCCCCCGCCTCTGCATGTCTGCCACAACTCAGTGTCTGTGACAATCTTCCCTTTGTTTCCCCTATTTATTTGACCCTCACAAAGGATCACGCCTTTTCACGCTGCCACCAGGTATTCTCCTAATACCAATTTATGTCATACACATGTGCTGCCAAAACTAAGGGTCACTGAACTTAGGAATCAGAGGTTTAATTAAGTATTCTTTTATTGTCAAACAAATCATAAAGGTAAATCACATAGGAACTGTTTCAGGTATTAACATGTATTGGATCATGTAGGCAATCACTTTTATTGTATACTGCTGTATACTGCTGTATACTTTCAAGTATACTGTTGTATACTTTCAATCGATATCTCTCTTGTAGTGCTTATACTTTCATTCCTGCTAGTTCAATATTGTTTAAACTTCTCAGTTTCCCCTCCTAACACTCTCAGCTCAATTCACTAACCCTCTCCTTCCTTCTCCTAAACCCTCACTCTAACTGCCATTCCACATCTCCAACTGTCTCTCTCTTAACTGTCCAACTGTCTCTCTGGCTCCGCCCCTCCTGCCCTATCCTTGGCTCCTCCCCCTTGAGCTTCTGTGATGGACAGGCAGGAATGATGTCACTTTTTGGCATTTCGCTACGGTCTGCCTTTCCTTGCTTCCTGTGGAAGCTGATTTCCAAGGGCTCCACCAAGACTCCGGCTACTCCCAGCCAGCCCTTCCCCTCCTGTTGAACTCACAGCCTCACCTCACTGCATAGATGTGCCTGCATGTGTGAGAGAGGACCGGGTGTGTTTGCGTGTGAAACAAGATAATGATTGTGAATGAGTAAGGCCGACTGTCCAGCTATGAAACCAAGCTCTGGAGGCATCTGCAGCCGGTAGAGAGCTCTTCTAACTTGGGGGGGGGGGAGGTGTGTTTCTTAGCTGAGTTGTAGACTGAATGAACGAGGTGTCATTGAGGGAGTTCTAAGGCCTCGTCAGACAAGGCATTGATTTCATATTTAGAAGCACGGCGCCTTTAAGAGGAAAAGCCTGTCCATTGTCACACAAGCGTGCCTCAATCCACATTGGGAAAGTTAGGGTTCTGTGCTTTTGTAACTGCTCAGCTCGGAGATAACACAAGCTGTATCAATTAGCATGTCTGATGTCTCAGGCAGGTGGCTCTGAAAGGTTTGCATGCCTGGAAGGACATCATAGTAAGGGAGAGAAATACACATTTGCCTATAACATGTGACGTGTCCATCACATGTGATGGTGTGTGTGTGTGTGTGTGTGTGTGTGTGTGTGTGTAGTTCAAGCAAAAAGCTGCCACTTAATGCAGCTATTTGCTCCCAATGGTCTTACCTCTGTTTCTTTTAGGGCAAATGGCAATGCTGTGTAGATCAAAGATTAGTGTCAGAAAACGGTGTAAGTGGGAGGATTAAATGTTTGCTCCTTCTTTGAGTCAGAGGTGGAAAAGTCAGTGAGTGGTCATACAGGCTATCAAGCGATTCATGAAGCCTCATGATGTCATTTTTTTAAAGGTATGGCTGCAATATAACCCCGTCCGGATCAGGAGACCCTGTGGCCGTTTGTGCCCTTAATCAGACTGGGCCCAGTTTTCAAGCATGCACGTGGGGGTCAGGTGCTCCTCTGAATGTGTAGTTTGCCCTTCAGATTCTTGTTTCTAGCCCAGTGAATGTTTGCCCTTGAGACTCAGTGCCAGGATTCTTGAGGGATGCCGGGTTTTATTTCTTAATTTGGAAAAGGCAGCCCAGTCTGTTCATCCCACATGGATGCTCTGTAGCCGAGACAGGAAATATGCCAGACTGACCCAGCAGGAGGCTGCACTGAGCACGTGCGCATCGAGAAACAAGACAGCGCTTAATGATTCATCCTGCTAGAGCTTTGTTCTTGTTAAAGACTTGATTGTTGAAGGCGGCTTGAAAAGAGGCGCGTTTTCTTTAGCTGTTGCTACAGGAGATGGAGGGAGATGATGTACCGTCCAAGGAAAGGCACAACTCTTTCTGAGGAGCTTTACTGTGTTGCTTAGTAGCCCTACAGAGTCCCATCAGTATCTGAGTTGTTGTCCTTTGTTTTTTTTTATGTAAAGAAACCTTCAGGGATGAGTCTATTTTCTGGTTCATATGTATATTCTGCGTGAAATTAGCTGTCCAGTTTCTGCATTGATCTGTGATTGTTTTTCGAACACACAGAACTATGCATGTTTGTACACAATTTTGCCTAACATGAGCATTTTGTAGACAATTTTGCTACAGGAAAAGGCCATATATTTTACTACTCTGCTTTTCCTAGTGTGCGCGCACATGCACGTGTGTGTGTGTGCACGTGCGTTTGTGCATGTGTGTGTGTGTGTGTGTGTGTACTTTTTGGGCCAATCACTATTTTGTAAAATTTGGGGACATCTGTGATCTGAAAAATAACCGTCTGCATTTTAATCCAGGAAATGCAATTTAGGTTGGTGTGCTTTAAAATACTGGCCAAATGAATTCTTTCCTTCCTCTTACATTGTTATTGTTGTTGTCGTGATCATCACCATCATCATATCCATCCAGTTGTTTCAGATTTATGGTTCTACTCACGGGAGGCACAGTGGGAAATTAAACTCCCAATCTCTGGTTCTTCAGCCAGATACCTAAATTACTGAGGCATTTAGCCAGCCTCCTATTATATGAGGAGTAATAATAATCCATACCTGTTGTTCTGGGCAGTTCTTTACATAGGCAGCATTTTGTTTTTGTCCAGCAGGCCGAGGCAAAGAGGAAGTCACAAAAGCAGCAAAACCAGGGAGCTGGACAGGGGACAGATTGGATTTGTCTTCAGTGTGGAAGAGATTGTCACTCTCGAATTGGCCTCTTCAGCCACACTAGACGCTGTTCCAAGTCCTCCATACAGAGCACGTCACCATAGTCTTTTGAGACTGAAGGATGCCTAACTAACTAATTTTGTTTTTGAGGCTCCTCCCTATAATAAATTATTAACTGCCTGAATGCTGATTGGATGGGATCACATCAAGAATTGCTTGACATGCTGTGACACTATGGCTTAAGTGTTGGAGTTAGTAAAAACAATCACATGGATTGATGCAACCAGTCAGATTTGGGTATATGCTGATGCCACTGAGACAGAGTAAGGGTGGAGAGTAATGGAGGAGTGAGGGCAATCACAAAGATTACTCCTGTGACATCCCAAAGCCCTGCTGGTCATGTTTTGGCCATGAAATCTGAGGATGCTAATGATCTGGTTAGACCTTCTGGGAGTTGTAGTCCAACAGTATCTGGGGAGCTATTTTTGGAAACCACTGTACTATACTCGTTGCTTTGTTGGTATCTGTTAATGTAGTTGTTGCTACCTAAATCACACTGATGTCTACAAAATGTTATGACAGCTTCCCAAATGGTTCCCAGGGCAACCCAGTTGCTTCTTCTGAGCTTCTGTCAACTTCTGCTAGAACGCCAAGATTTTCCACTGCAACCGCAGGGACAGCCCTGTAATTTTTCTATCAGTTTTCTCTGCCAACTTTCTCTAGCTTCTTGAACAGTTCAAAAGAGATGGGTTTATATTTTAATCAGTCTTCAGAAGGTGGGGTGTTGGTTTTATATTCTTGTGTGTCTGCAAGGCTTTTCACACACATACCTTTTCCTTTTTTTTACTTTCCTCCTTTTTTTTTTTGTTTTTTTTTTTTTTTTTTTGGTAATTCACAGGATCAGCACCCTGTCATAGGCCAAAACGCAGGTCCCAGTTCCAGTGCTGGCACTTGCACAAATCCAAATGCTGGAAGCAGTTACATAAATTCACCCCAGCAAGCACTGCTGAATCAGCAGCTCAAACAGCAACTCCTTTTGCAACAGCAGCAACAGCAACAACAACAGCAACAACAGCAGCAGCAGCAACAGCAGCAACAACAACAACAGATGATAACAGAAGTGGTAAGCCTTCCAGTTGTGTTTTATAAGAAGCTGACTATCATGTGGTTCAAAAACAGTAATCATAGGCAGTTCATGACTGGACCAGGGCTGCCCACTCTGGCTTGAAATTTGGGGATCACCCTGAGGATACAGGCCAGAATCCTATGGCTGATTCCTCCTTGTATAAGGGAAAATACAGCAAGATCTGACATTGATTTGCCATACATTGACATAGGCTTGGTTGCATTAATGAGCGCATGGACAGGAGTGCAATGAATGACTTGTAAATGAGCAGCAATTTGCCACCAAGACTTTTGAAGTTTTCCTTCTGCACATATAAATCAGCCATAGGATTTGGGCCACAGTTCAAGCTTGGGTTAAGGGCATATAACTCAGTGGCAGAGCACATGTTTTGCATGCTCATAGTCTCTGCCATCGCCAGATTGAAAGCTGAGCCATAATCTGAGTGATTTTGGATTGATTGCCCCCCAATAAAAAATCATTGACTGCACCTGATTAGGTAATACAGTGGTGCCTCGCTTTACTATTGCTCCGCATTACGACGAATCCACTTTATGACGATCTTTTTGCGATCGCAATTGCAATCGCAAAACGATGGTCTAAATGGGGGAAATTCGCTTTGCGATTATCGGTTCCCTGCTTCGGGAACCGATTCTTCGTAAAACGATGATTTTTCAGCAGCTGATTGGCAGTTTCAAAATGGCCACCGGGTAAATAAAATGGCTCCCCGCTGTGTTTAGGGATGGATTCCTCGCTAGACAGGCAGCGAAAATGGCCGCTGTATGGAGGATCTTTGCTGGACGGTGAGTTTTAAGCCCATTGGAATGCATTGAAAAGTTTTCAATGCGTTTCAATGGGCTTTTTGTTTTCGCTTAACGGCGATTTTCCTGGAACGGATTATCACCGTTAAGCGAGGCACCACTGTACAGTAGGTGCTCCAAGGTCCTCTGAGGACTTGGAAAACTGCTTGTGGTTACAGTAGGCAGTATTGGGCTAGACAGAAAAACCTTGACTGTGCATAATGTTGAATGATTCTGCTTTGTGGATAAATTGCAATTAGTGATGGGTTTGTCCCTGTTCATAAAGGTGGCAGCACAGGTGCGGCTGTTCCCCTTCCCTGCCTCCTCACACAGCCACTCACCAGGCCCAGTTTACTTGTTTTTTCCACCTCCTCAGCTGATCTTCCAGTCCCGGCAACAGCTTAGACTTCTCTGCTCCTCCCCTCTTCGCTGATCTCCCATTCAAACAAAAAGGGAAGGGCAGAGAAGTCTGGGCTCTTGCTCCTGACTGAGAGATTCACTGAGGAGGTTAAAACAAAGAAGCTGGGATCTGGTTAATGGCTGTTTGAGCCAGAGGAGGCAGCGGAAGGGAGCAGCCGCATCCCACCTTTACGAACCGGATGAACTGGTTCGTGCCCATCTCTAACTAAGATGAAGCACAGGTTAAGGTGTGAGCATAATACAAGCTTTGCCCTCAATATGGGGGTCCCTGTGCTGTGGTAACCCCCCCTTCCTTTTTCTTTTGACTTTAACGTCCCTTTGACTTCATCAACTTCCAGTTTTGGAAAAGATGTCCTACCCACTGAACCTGAAATAGGTCTGTGGGGAGTCTGAAACAGGGTGAAATTTACTTTTACTTTTACTTTTATTAGATTTTTACCCCGCCCCCCCTAGACAAAGTCTACTCGAGGCGGTTTACATAACATAATAAAAACAGCACAGAAACAACATCCTAACCACATTTAAATTGGCCTCCATCTCCCAGAGAAAAATTATTTTCATTTATAAAGCATCTCCCAGAGAACTGGGAGAGACTTTATAAATGAAAAGATTTAAAAAAGAGAGAGAGAAAGGTTTGGGGGATCCAAATCCAGCCCTGTGAGATCTGGAGAGAGCATGTGTGTCCCCCGTACCTCTTTCCAAAACTGCTCAGGGATTCTGGCAGAGGGAGTGGGTTTGGAATGGATCCAGGGACCTGTGAAGCCCCGGTTGTTTTGAGCAAAGGCCTGCCTCTCTCCCACCCAGCGCCACCCAGTTCCTGCCCTGTGATACGATTTTGTAATGCAAGTTAGCAGCTTGACACACGGCTGCAGACAAAAGCGAGTGGGAGGTTTGTCCTTTCAGCCGCAAAGCAAGCAGGTTCCAGGGCAGCCGCGCTGTCAGTAGGCAGCCGAGAGTTACATTTCCTTTCTAAAGCAGATGCTGGCAACATGCTAAGGACCACCCGGGTGGGCACGGTCTCTGCATATCTTCAAGCGACATTCTCTCTTTTTTTCCCTCCCTTGGAAAACCTCCTTGTGTCCAGACTGCAAAGCTGGAGAGAAAAATGCCTTCCCTCTATAGGGAGAGTGAACACATTTTGACAGTTTTGCTGAGATGAAAACAGAAGGAGAGCTGCAGGATTCAGAAAATTAGTTCCTAGCCACTTCCTGTAAGCTGGCTGCAACCACTGCCACTTTCTTTGGTGGTGATGGGGCTTCTTCTTCCTCCTTTTTTGGGTCAGAACAACTTTGCCAATGTTTTTCACGTGGGTAATACATCTTAATGGCTACAACCACTGACCTACCTGGTTCAGCTCTCACCTCTATCAGATGGCTTTATGCCAGCCCCCCTCTCTTTGTTCTTCATTTGCACTGTGGATAGTAATAGTGGGCTGCTTTATATAAGCATAGTAAATATTACTGAGATACAGTGGTGCCCTGCTTGACGACGATAATGCGTTCTAGGAAAATCGCTGTTAAGCAAAATCGTTGTCAAGCGGGGGAAACCCCATTGGAATGCATTGAAAACCGGTCAATGCGTTCCAGTGGGGGAAATACCTCATTGTCCAGCGAAGATCCTTCATAGGGCGGCCATTTTGAGATCCCTGTCTTGCAGACAATCGGTCCGGAAAACAGCAGGGAGTCGTTTTGCAAACTGCCGATCAGCTGTTTATAATCATTGTCTAGTGAAAAAACGGTTCCCGAAGCAGGGAATGATTCATCGTAAAGCGAAAAAACCGATAGAAACATGGTTTTGCGATTGCTATAGTGATCGCAAAAAGTCATCATAAAGCGATTTCGTTGTCAAGCCGGGTCATCGTCAAGCGGGGCACCACTGTAACTGTAAGAAATATTAGAATCAGTTTTGTTTTGTGTGCGAGAGAGTGAGAAAGAAAGAGGTTTTTTTAAAAAAATCAGTTTTAAGTCCTATTGCTAAGTATAAATCCACTGGCAGCATTTTCCCTAGATCACAACTGAAAAGCAACCTTTTTCATTATTTATTCTGAGCCCATATAGTCCCAGGACCTATGCTATATCTCCAAGGAGTCACAGAGACTGTCAAGAGGGCTGAAACGTACCAAAGCTACTGGGTAGCTGGCAGAGTTTGGGAGTTTGATTCCCGACTGGGCCTCCTTCACAGGGGCTGGACCAATGATCCATAGGGTCCCTTCCAGCTCTGAAGTTCTAAGATGCTGATAATTTAAAAACTGAAACCACAAGTGGCCAGAAGTCTAGGGTTGTTGTTGTGATTTTTTTTCAAGAAAAGGTCATTTGGGGGTGTTAAATGGTGCAGAGGATTTTTCAGCTTTTCCATCTTTGAATCTCCCCAGTGCCTTAATTCCACTTGAAACACAAAACGTGTATTTCCACCTCTGGAGGTTTCAGGCAAGCTGGAATTCCACCTTTTTTTTTCCTTGCTGGGAGAGAAAAGAGAGGGCTTGGGGAGGACAGAAGGACCATTGAGGGGGGTGCTGTTTGTCCACCCTATGGAGCACAGAGAAAGAACTGCTGCATCTGTGTCTCAGAAGCATCCACCTTGCCCCATCCAGGGCTCTCTAGATATGCTTGGCTACAACTATCATCCTCTTCCCACCAGACTAACTAGTGGACTGCTGGCTGGACCTGATGGGCTCAGTAATCAAATGTATCCAGAGGAGATCCAGGTTAAGGACCTTTATGAGCGGGAGATGTGTTTTTCTCACCCATCTTCCTACTGATTCACAATGATCTCTGTGGGATGAATCAAAGCGGCCTATTTCTCTTTCTGTTCTAATCCTATAGGAGAAGATAACTCCTCAAGATCAATTGAATAGACACCTCACAAGGCCACCACCAGATTATAAAGACCAAAGAAGGAATCAGGTCAACATGCAGCAGTCCCACCAGTATTCAGGTAAGAACCACTTTAAAAAACAAAAAATAAGCTAGAAAACTGCAGCCAGAGAATCAAGCGGTTTAAAATTTGTAAAGTTTAGCCCTTTTCTCCCTCCCCTGTCTTGGAGGTCTGTGTAAGATTTCCGTTCTATTCTTTTCCTGTTTTAGTCAGGTTCTTTCAGCTTCTAGCTTTTTCAGCCTTTCCATCTTTGAATCTCCCCTGTGCCTTAATTCCACTTGAAGCACAAAGCTTTTCTTGTCCCCAGGCCTTCTGTGAGAAGTTCCTCCCCCCCACCCCACCCAACAGCCCAGTCTTCCCCTGCTTTCACAGAAGCTCCATTGATTTTTGATATCACTTGATTGACCTTTCCCCTCTTCCCCCCCCAAGCTGTTAGAGTATCGGTGAACATTCTATGTATAGAGAGATCAATTAGAGCGGATCCAAAGATAGAAAATCCGTCTGCCTCTTTTTGTTGGAATTTGTCTGGGTGGCTGACAGATTCGGGACTTGTCCAGAAAATAAAAGGGTGAAGCAACTTTATAAATAGGAAATAATAGGCACCTTGGAATAACTTAAGACCATTTCCCTATGGCTTCCCTTTAAAAACAAAGCATGGAGTGCTTAATTACAAACAAGCAATACTGTAATTTGCACCAGGTCCTGGATGTTTCAGAGAAACTGAGGCTTGGTAACATAACCAGAAATCCCATTTTGTGTGTCATGTCTTCCCCACATATTACCTTTTTTAAGGCATACAGCTGAGAAAATATGAATGGAACATACAATAAATAAAAAAAATAAAAAAATAAAAAAAATACATGTGTTTGCAAACTCAGATCCATACAGACATAACTCTTTTGGAAGCTAAGCTTGTCAAGTCTTATTTAGACTCCCAGGAGACACAGAGAGAGAATTAGATCTGTTGCCATTGGCCCAACCGAGTACATCTAAGCACTTATATTTTTTTTTTTGAGTTTGCAGAACTGACAGCCCTTTTACAGGCTACATGTACATGTGTTCTGAGAGCCAGCGTGGTTTAGCAATTAAAGCAGTGGTTCCCAACCATGGGTCCTCAACTGCTCTTGGACTAAAACTCCCAGAAGCCTTCACCACTAGCTTTGCTGGCCAAGATTTCTGGGAGTTGCAGTCCAAGAACATCTGGGGACCCAAGGTTGGGAAGCACTGGAATAGAGCATGTGTCAGATGCAGGGGGCTTCAAAGTAGTGGCAAGGTGTTGGGAGACTCAGACTGGAAGATTTGGGGCAGGCAGTAAAATTCCTTTAAAACACGTTTATGGCCTCTGTACTTTGTCCCTGCAGTCTAGCTGCCACATGTTGCACTGCCTGTAGCCAGTGTGGTCTTCTAAAGTAACTCCACATACAGCACATTACAGTAGTCTGAACACAAATTACTACAGTGGTGCCTCGCTTAACGAGGATAATCCGTTCCAGCGAAATCACTGTAGAGTGAAATCCTCGTTAAACGAATTAAAAAAGCCCGTAGAAACGCATTGAAAACCCTTCAATGCATTCCAATGGGCTGAAAACTCACCGTCCAGTGAAGATCCTCCATAGGAATGGCCATTTTCACTGCCTGTAAAGTGAGGAATCCATCCTAAATCACAGCGGGGAGCCATTTTGTGCACCCGGCGGCCATTTTGAAACCCGACATTCAGCTGTTTTTAGATCATTGTAATGCAAAAATCGGTTCCCGAGGCAGGGAACCGATCATCGTGAAGCAGATTTTTCCCATTTAAACCATCATTTTGCGATTGCAAAAACCTAATTGTCAAGCGATTTCCTTGTTAAGCGAGGCAATCGTTAAGCGAGGCACCACTGTAGTGTGTGATCTAATGCAACCAAATTGTCCCTGTCCAGGAAGGGCATAGTTAATGGGCTAATCTAAGCTGGCTGCTAACACAGTGAACTATGGAGTCCAACTGGCCTTCTAGAGAGAGACAAATCCAGAAGCACTCCCAGTATTTACACCTGCTGCTTCAGACAGATCATTTCCCTGGACCAGGGAACCTTTAATCTACAAAGCTTCTGCCTGGTTGGAACCCCACTTCAGTTTATTGGCACTTACCTAGACAATTGCAGCACCCAGACACGGTGTCTGCACCTTACAGTGTCTCACTTGTCTCAAACAATAAGATCTTGATGGCATATTAATGGTGGTACTCAACTCCAAAATTCCTAATGATCTCACACCCCAGGTTCATGTATAGGCATTAAAATGAATAACAGGTTGAATCGGGCGCTGTGTTGTTGCACAGCTTATAACCTCTAGAGACAAATTAAAATTCACTGCCTATGCTTGGAGTGGTGGGGCTAAGTCCTCCGCCATGGGTTCATTGTTTTGACAGGCTGGTTAACAGGTACGCCAGGTTTTATTGTAATCTTAAACAAGGTCACCGAGATCCTTCATCCCCACGTCCGTCCTGCCAACCTTAAGCCTTGGGTCCTGGTTGCAGATGCTGGCCCCAGGTCCACAGTAGCCTCCTGCTGGGACTGAGTTGAAGTCACTAACCCCAGCAGCTGGGCTTTGTCCTTAAGTGACAGCTGGTGTGCCGGAGTGGAAACCCAGCCTTCCTGCCACACCTGCTCCTTCCTCCTCTGGAGCCAGCTGTGCCAAGTGCTGGCATTGGCAGTGTCACCTCCAGAATCACTTCTGACTCAAGAGTTGGACACCCCAGCTGTGAGGTGGAGGGATGTCTGCACTGCCTTCCCACTGGTTCGAGCACAGTGGGTTGCAACACCCAACTCACCAACTCTGAGCTCCAGATAAAAGTCATCCACGCTGTGGTGCAGGGGTCCCAGGATAAAGAGATTGCCCTCGTCCTCCTCCAGGGCACAAAAGACTGGCAGCTGTTCTTTGAGGGCCTCCGGCTGGTCCCCATCCTCCTCCTCTTTTCTTCCCCCCTCCCAGCTGGTTCCACCTGCTCCTTCCTGCCCACCAGCTGCCCTAGCACCTTCCTCCTGGGCCCATGGTTCCTCAGCCTCTCCATCCTTGTCCCTTCACAGATGTGTTCTTTGCCTTTGGGCTGCCCAGGAACTGAAGTCTTGGGGAAGTCCAACAGAAGGCCAGCAGAAGAGGTAGATGGCCTGTTCAGAACAGTGGAACCATCTCTCTTACGCACCATCAATAACACCCCTGACAGAATGAGACATTTGCAACAGGAGAAAGAGTCTAGATATGGTTATAGAATCACATAAAGCTGTCTTCTACAGCCAAAATCCATCTGAGAAAAAAATTGTATGAGTTAAAGGCAGTAGTACAGCACAAAGAGGAGGAGGAAGGAAGTCTACTTCTTTGCATGTACATTTGAAAAGGCCAAAATCCTGTTGTATGAGTTATGCCTGCAAATGAGTGATGATATCACTGGAATGGGCAGATTTTCAGTAATTAAAGGCCTCCTATTTTTGTCTCATTACCTAAGCAGTTCATTGTGTGGGAACTGAGGGACAAAAGGAAGAGGTTTTTAACTACCAAAAGTCTCTGCCATAAGATGATGTTGCTAGGAATGGGAGATTTTAGGTGATTAAACACTTCCTCCTTCAGTCCTGCAGATTCCATGGCTTCCATGGAGTGAAACAGATCGTTTGGAAGTTGGTCAGCCAGTGGGATGGAAGAATGCAGACTTTAATTACTAAAAATCTTCCCCTCCCAGTGACACCATTGCCCTTCTGCAGGTGTAACTTACACAACATAATTTGGGCAAAAAATGAAAGCAGACAGAGCCTATTTACCTGTCTATTCCTTCCCTGCCCACGTCTTGGTTCAGGTCACTTGCTACGTCTGTTGGTGCTTCGTTTCCACCACTGCTATGACAAGCAGAAGCACAAAAATGGCCCAGGGTGGGCCTGAAGATGACCAAGCACCATAATAACATCAGCACTGCCATAGTCAATCCTGGCTGATGTTTTGTTTCAGTATTAATGCATCCGTCTATACTTGCTGTTCAGGAGATATTGCTTAAAGCACACGGTGGTGCAGGCTCTCATCTGTATGCCTCACTCCTTGTGTTGCTTGTCAGGCCTGGGCATGAATCAGAAACTGACACATTTCTCCAGTACCACTCACTCATTTTGGTATTTTAAGGTCTGATTCTGCTTTCTGCCCAGCACTAATTGGAATGCAGTTTCTTCCCATCTGGTAGAAATTAAGAGTGGCGGAGGGGGAAGAAGGCTAAAAATAGCCAGCGATTCAGAGGGGGAAGAGAGAAAACTTTGTCTCTGGAGTGAGATACGAAACCAATGTCACAACCACAGTGCCCTTTGAAACAACTCATGAAGTTGCCCAAGAATAAAAGGGTGTTGGCCATCTGTAGGCGAGTCGACACACTCCATCTTCGCTCATCTTTAGGATTCTCGAAGGCTCTTTGACATTTTTCCTGCATTTCACTATAGATCTGTCTTCTTCCAGGGAGGTGTTTTGTGTCAATGGCAGTTGAAATACTCCTGGAAGGTGCATTTCAACTCAGGCCCACACTGCCATCCTTAACTGTTAACGGCGTGCCTTCTCTAGTAGCCCTCTGACATGGTTCATTATATTTTCTTTCATTTCTGGTCATCCTTTTTTCATCCCTTGTGTTCCTCCCCATGTATTTACTGTCTTCTCTTGGGGATGAGGGACGTGGTGGCGCTGTGGGTTAAACTGCAGAAGCCTCTGTGCTTCAGGGTTGGAAGATCAACAGTCGTGAGATCGAATCCACGCGACGGAGTGAGCTCCCATTGCTTTGTCCCAGCTCCTGCCAATCTAGCAGTTCGAAAGCATGTAAAAATGCAAGTAAATAAATAGGTACCACCATGGTGGGAAGGTAACGGCATTCTGTGTCTAGTCGCGCTGGCCACGTGACCACGGAAGATTGTCTTCGGACAAACGCTAGTTCTATGGGTTGGAAACAGGGATGAACACCGCACCCAGAGTCGGACACGACTGGACAAAATGTCAAGGGGAACCTTTACCTTTACCTTGGGGATGAGGGCTGTCATTTACCTACAAAACAAATGATGGATGAAATCTTTCCCTCATTTTCTAGGTGGATCATCTGCTGTGAGCATCAGTTCCAACCTGTGCTTTCCGAACACCATTTCCACTCCTAGCCTCTCGCCACAGGCTTCGAATCTCCTGTCTACTGCTCACGGAACCAGGATGGCTTCCCTTTCAGCAAGCCATCACATGAGTTGTTATGGCAACATCCCTTGCAGTCCACAAAGTACTTACAATGTGACGTCTTCGGGAGCGGGCCCAGTCCCACAGCACAGGAACCCAAACCAAATCATTGCGGGTCAAAACAACCCTACGGCATCTCGCCAAGCACCACCTGGGCAAGGCAATAACTTGTCAGCATTTGACAGTGGGCAAGGGACCAACTCCCAGCCGGGGAAACCCAGTCTGAACCAGGGGACATCCACACAAAGACCTCCCAATGTTATGGTCAGCTCAAATTCTGGAGCTCAGAGCTGGGTCTCTCAAGAAACAGGAGCGAAGCAGCAGGATACACGGAAAGCAGTGGGATCCCCCTTCCCCACAGGGAGTTCTTATACAAACCAGCTGCTGCAGCGCGCGGTTACCCACCAGCAGTTTCCTCAACGTACCGCAGTGCCTCCTGACCAATTGGCCACCATCCAGATAAGGACACCCGTGAGCCAAATGAACCAGACTCTAAATGGACAAGTGGCCGGGACATCAAAATCCCACGGCACAAGGGCTAACCAGGTACGGGCGCAGACGGTGCCCCACTTAAATCCGCCTGGAGTGGGTATGACACCACCACATCCTTTGTCATCCAGTCACTTCCCTTCTGGTACCAACCAAACATCTGGCAGGGCTTATCAAGGAACTGATCACAACAACGATCTAGCGTTTGACTTTCTGAACCAGCAAGGGGATAATATTGGGCCAGCGCTGAACAGCGATCCGGACTTCATTGATTCCTTGTTGAAAACGGAGCCTGGCAATGATGACTGGATGAAAGATATCAACCTGGATGAAATCTTAGGTGGCCATTCCTGAGACAAGGCCGTTCATGACTACAGACTCATAGTGTTTGGCATTTGTTTATGATTGCTTGTTTGCCCAAAATACAGAGTTTCCCCTCTGTTTGTAGAGGAAGGGTTGAGTCCACTGGTTTAGATTCCAGACGTAGTCATGACAAAGCAGTTTCATTTGATCTGCATAAACATGACTAAGTCTGGCTCCAATCTGAAGCTCTGTAAATGGTTGAAGGACTCCCAAGCGGCTTACAGTGGGAAACAAAATCAAAGCGATTGCCATATTTAACTAAACTTGGTGTTGGCAAAACACAGTCCTACAGACATTGTTAGACTGCAGTTCCCATCGGCTGAAGCCAATATGACCAGTGGAGAGGAATGCTGGGAATTGTAGTCCATCAGCATCTGCCCATCCCTGATCTAAACACAATACCTGCTTTCTGAAGCCAACATGTGTAACCCTATATTTACCTTTATATATCTGAGTGGTGGCAAGGGGCAAAAGGTCCAATATGTTGGAAATTAAGCTGCTTTACTCCTGGGGTGGCTGACAGACCAAGGAGAGGATGTGTCCCTCCTCTAGTCACAAGCCAGTTACATGTTCTACTAATAAATTTGTGTGTGTGTGTGTGTGTGTGTGTGTCTGTGTGTCTGTGTGTGTGTGTGTGTGTGTGTGAGAGAGAGAGAGAGAGAGAGAGAGAGAGAGAGAGAGAGATGCATCCATCTTGAACCTCTTAGGCCTTCTCAGATGTTTTCAGGAGGCTACTTTTTAAAAAATCTGGTGGCTGGGGATCCTATGACCCTCCTCTGCATAAACTTCTACTCCTGGATACCACGAGGAACAGAAATACTGCTCTTTGCAGGAGGGCAAAAAAGGAGGAGAGATTGGATAGAGATTTTGGCTGGGCTGGACTTGGGGATTCCATGGAGGCCTGGGAGCCCTCCAAAATGGGCTGCAGTTTGCCCACACCAGATTGATGAATGAGTGCTAATTGCATGAGAGAACTAAAGACCTTCAGCTCGAGGTTTGACTAATTAGTTCCAGTAAAGTATAGGTCAATTTCTTCTTGCATTATGCAATTCTGGAAGTGTGATAACGTAAGAATCCCCTCCAGTTCAGAAGGCCCATTTTTGCATGCCTGGCTTCACACCGCTAGCAAGATTGGAATGCAACTGGGGTTCTTCAGAAACAGGGAAATGCAATTGCTCTTATGCTCTGATTAGGATTACTGGCCATATGATTCAGCCTCTCCACTACCATAATTTGCCCCATAGATAACTCAGTTCCAAAGCCCTCCCCTCCTCTCCAAAATCTTTCCAAACCAGCATGTGGTATTCTCCTTTGCCTAAATAGTCATGGATTGGGCCATGCCTTCAGCATAACTGGAATGTTTCTGGGTTTGCCTTTTGTCTATTTAATATAGCACAGACATCAGAGAACCCTAGTGTGTCCTTATCTGTAACACACAGACACACACACACACACACACACGCACACACAGAGAGAGAGAGAGAGAGATGTGCATGCATGTAAGTGTGTGTATATCCACAAATGGACAGATTCATACTCCTTATTGGGGGAAGGAAGATCAGAGAGTCATAGCTGTGTTCCCCCCCCTTTCCAAAGAATGCTGAGTGGTAGGTACACCCATTTTTTAAGGCACACCCTAAAGCCCTCCTCTTACCACACTAGTTTTGGAATAGTTATGCATTGTATCCTTTCAAGTAAAAGGCAGGTTGCTTTTAAGCTAGTTGAGGTATATTCTTTCTTTTTGGTTTTTTTTTTTAACTGCAACCTTAAGATTCAGCAACTGGAACCAGACAGAAAATGATGCCTCAGAAGGATGCCTTTGAGACACATGCAAAAGATCCACCTGGGTTTCCTCTGTGTTTCAACCACCTAATTAATTTAGTCAGGGGAATCTTACAGTTATTGCAAATGGAAATCATCTGAACAAAGTCTTGTGAGCTGCTGCAAATCATCCAAGGATCTACCAGGAGTTCCTGATCTACCGTCCCCTTTTCCCTGGGTAGCAAAGCCAGTATTCTGGAGGTTCACTGTTAAGAGTGTTCCTAAGGAAGACTATTGTAAGTGATGGTTGTTGTGGGTTTTTCAGGCTCTTTGGCCGTGTTCTGAAGGTTGTTCTTCCTAACATTTCGCCACAGTGACAGATAATCTCTTCTCCTTAGCACAACAATACACCCACAACAAGACACATTAATCACCCATCTACAGAAAAAGACAAAGGCCCATCTCACAGCCATAAATACTCCACTCCCAAGCCAACTACACCAGAGCACAGAGTGCTGTCCTCTGAAGATGCTGGCCACAGAGACTGGCGAGACGTTAGGAAGAGCAACCTTCAGAACACGGCCAAAGAGCCAAAAAAAAACCACAACAACCATTAGATCCTGGCCGTAAAAGCCTTCGCAAATATATTGTAAGTGACTCCAGATTCAAGGGAGACCCTCCCCTCCTACATCGACAGGGGCTTCTGTGGGCTTAACATGCTGATGGCAACGCCATAGCCAGGGTTTCAGGGGTGGGTGGGGTGGACTTGCCTTCTGTTTTCATTACCCACAATGCCTCCCTCCATAGCATCTGTTCAGAGTATTGTCCAGTTTGGGGGGGAGGAAACACCCCACCTCCGCTTTTGACTTCTACTGCCATAATCTCCCAAATGGATCGGGGATTCTGGAAACCGTTGTCCAAAAAAAAAAAAAACTTTAGTTCCTGCTGCTGGATGGCACCGCCATGAAGCAAGACAATCATCTTGTGAGATGGATGAGGAGAGGGAAACCATGGTAGTTTTTTCATCAGGCTGTTCCTACTGAACCATGCAGTTGTTCTTTGACACCAGAAGATAAAACTATGTAAGCCTTTAAATCGGCTTTCTACCCTCAAATCTGTATGTTATCCTATCACCAGTATCAGGTAAGGTTCTACTGGCGGTCTGATCTGCTTCCAAACGTGGAATGTGAAGGAAGACAACATTCTCCATTACCCCCTCCCCAGCCGACATGACCAATGGCCATGCTGCCCAGGGATTATGGGAACTGAAGTCTTGAAAAAGAACTTTTCCAAGCACTGCCTAGCATCTGCCACTGAAATGTATCAAAGTTGTCCTAGCAATGTTGTCCACCAGTTGCACCTTTATGACCAAAATAGAGAAAAGCTGGCTTGTCTGTTTCTTGTTTGTTTGTTTGATTTTTTAAAACTACATTTTTCATAGCATTATGTATCTTTTTCTTTTCTTTTAAGTTACAGTTAAATGCACTGCCCAGACATGTTGCATTACTGAATCAGGAGCTATTGGCTTGTAAATATATATGGAAAGCTTTTGTAAACTTTTGTACAAAACAAATTGTAATATTTTGGTAGGAATACTGAAAACATATTCTTTGGGTTATATTTATACACATGTGAAATAAAAATGTAATGTCCAAACTTTGTATTTTATACAGATGAGGAAACAAAAAAAAACTTACCTTTTTGTATCTTAATATACACAGTTGTTGTTGGGCTTTATTTTTGTATCACATGATAGTTTTATTTTCCTCCTGAAATGGATTTAAGCAGTGGTTTATAATCTGGAAGCAAAAGGAGAATCACAAATACAGAAAGAAAGGTGTAATCTGTAGCTTTTTACCGACATCTCAAGTGCTGGATTGCAAAATGACTTGTCTGTGTCTGTGTGCTGAGAAAGCAGAACATTTCCTGGAAATCTATTGGCATTGTCACAAAAATCCAGGAAGCAGTGGAAGACAGGAGGGCCTGGCGTGCTCTGGTCCACGGGGTCACAAAGAGTCGGACACGACTTAACGACTAAACAACAACAACTCTCAGAGGTTTTAAACATGATCCCAGTAAGAGATCATTTTTACACATCTTTGCTTTTTAGGGATGACCATCTCTCCAACAGCTGAACTAGGGCTGTTTTGGATGGTTAACCTTTCATTTGATTCTACCAATAATTGGATCAAATAAATATCACAAACTTAATTGATCAAGACATCTGAGAGCCAGCTGAAGTGACACTCGATCAGCTGCTGGAGTTCTGCTGTATCAAAACTTTTTCCAGTCTAGGGATGTTGGAAATTACAAGAAGCCTTTCGCTGAGAATGCTTTGCTCCATATAATTCATTGCATTCAAGCCACTTTACATCTAAGAGTCCTATGTTGAATTCATAGGATCCGCAGTTAAGCTTTTTGTAAAAAATTTGCACAAATGGGTTTAACTGGAAAACCCTGCTTGCACCCTCTAGTGGCCAAAACATTTTTTAAAAAATCATATTTAGGCACGAGGCGCTGGGGGCTCATCAGAAAACTGCCCTCGTATCACTGAGAAGGCACAAGGGGTATTTTTGATTCTAACTTTTTTTCTTTTGTTGTCAGGGTGCTGGGGGGTGTTCCTAGGATGCTCATGGGTTATTACATTTGGGCCTCAATGAAATGCAGCCCCAGATATGCACTACAAACACATGGCAGAGATTACATGTACCCCAAGAGACCCCAAGAGTATATGTCAAGAGCTCAGATGTACAGTACACATGCCTACAGAAGTTAGGACCCTGGCAATAGTGTTTAGCATGTCATGATATGAGGGCGCTGGATGAGACCAAAGAACACTAACGTTAATTGAACAGCATCACATTGTGAATTATGTGATGGTTCCTCTACAGCTCTATAGCTTGAGACAACTCACAAGTGTATCTTTGAAAAACGTAATAGTTATGCATGGCAAGCAACATTACTGGAACAAGTAGAATCTTTCTTTAATTTTTTTTTTTTTAAATGCTGTTGGAACGTTCATATGGATATTCTGAAATGCATTCAGGTCGTGACTCAGCATGTCCTGGAATAACCTTCAAATTTAAAAAATGGCATCTCAGTGGAAGGGAGAGGAAAAAAAGACTGCAGTGCGGTTTTTTAAAAGCCTAGCTCATACATCCGCCACTTTTTATCAAGATTGGCTCTTATTTCCTCAAGTTGCCAACATCCGACCTAGTTTCTCCATGCATGATGGTGAATTATCAACTAGCTTTCTTTATAATGCAGAAATGTCATAATGTTATAACTTTACATTATGGACGAAATTCTGCCTAAATCAGGAGTACTGAACTTTCCTTTCTGTTGAAAACCAGAGTTCTGAACAGTTAAATCTGTGGACTATAACTCCCAGTATTGCCCAGCCAGCAAAAGATTACTTGATTAAGCTACCATCTCTTCTCTGTGGTACCCCACAAACCCTGCACTGGTAAATGTAAAAAAAAAAAAAAGTGTGTAAGTTACGAAAGCACAGGAATTTCTTCTACACTTGATAAGGAGAGCTAAATACAGATCTTGTCAAAAGCAATTATTTATTCATTTTTATATATCATAGCTTCCCTTTCTTTCAATAAGTTGGGTTCTTTTAATGAGAAAGGCAGGATAAAAATATTTTAAATAAATAAATAAATAAATAAATAAACAAACAAATAAATAAATAAATAAATAAATAAATAAATAAATAAATAAATAAATAAATAAATAAATAAATAAATGTAATAGGACCCCCCATATCTACAGGAGTGGTATCTGTGGTTTCACTTATCTGTGGTCTGAAAAATGTTTAAAATATGAAAAGAAAAAAATCCCAGAAAAATTTATTTCTACAATGTAGTTACCAGACGTGGCCACTAGAGGGAACCAGAGACCATTCTATGACTAACATTCACTATTATCTGCAGGTTTTCAGCATCCACGGTGGGAGCTTGAAATCAAACGCTTGTGGATATGGGAGTCCTACTTTAAGTTCAAAATAATATAGTCGGCTCTTTTCTGCCAACATCCCTGCAAGGTAGTCCAGGCCAAGAGGGTGTGACTGGCCTGAGGTCACTTAGTGAGCTTCCCTACCAGGTGTGGATGTGAACCCAGTTCTCACGAGTCCGTGTCCAGTAATGTAACCATTATATTGTACTGGCATAGTCAGAACTGAATCCAAAAGTGCTGGCAAAAACTGTCTCTTACTGATTGAGCCCTAAAATACGGTTGTAAGCTCCCAGCTCAGAAAGAAAGAAAGAAAGAAAGAAAGAAAGAAAGAAAGAAAGAAAGAAAGAAAGAAAGAAAGAAAGAAAGAAAGAAAGAAAGAAAGAAAGGTAGGCATCCTTCAGTCTCAAGAGACTATGGTAACGTGCTCTGAATAGAGGTCTTGGAACAGCATCTAGTGTGGCTGAAAAGGCCAATTCAAGAGTGACAATCCCTTCCACACTTAAGACAAATACAATCTGTCCCCTGTCCAGCTCCCTGATTTTGCTGGTTTCGGGACTGCCTTTTTGCCTTGGCCTGCTGGACAAGTGTCTCTTCAAATTGGGAGAGGCCGTGATGCACCGCCTGCCTCCAGGCTGAGCACTCAGACGTCAGGGTTTCCCATCTGTTGAGGTCCATTCCTAAGGCCTTCAGATCTCGCTTGCAGATGTCCTTGTATCACAGCTGTGGTCTCCCTCCCTGCTGAAAGAAAGAAAAGAAAAAGAAAATATGGTCCCTACCAAAGGAAAGAGAAAATATCCGCTTTCAAAAGAAAAAGAGAAAGAAAAGGAAAGTGAATAAGGATGGATGCTATGATCGTTTATTTTCCTAACGCTCCCCTATAGACTGGCTTCTAGATTTTGACAACCTCTGCATTTTGGTGCCCTGGGGCAGAATCCCAGTTGTCTTGTCCAGCTACAATCCTTGGTGTAGTACTCCTATTTTACAGGTGAGGAACACTGAGATGCCAGAATATTTAAAGCATCTGGAACTATGAAAATTTGGGGGTTTAACTCACATCACTCATACATAGGTGTACCAGTAGATCCCAAACTATCCTTGGCACATGTCTCATTTTAAGGCACCAGGGCAATGAAACCCATGTTTAGGCAGCTGAAGTGATCACAACACAAGCCAGTGAAGCAACTATCAAAGAACCAACAATGAACAAGGAAGACTATGCCGGCCAGAATTCTCCACCCAGTGTGGCCACGGCCATATTCTGAGCGATGCAGGAATTTGTGTTGTTTTTTAAAGTGGTATTTCCAGGCCCCAACAGAGTTGGCAAGGTTGTTGTTTTGTAAAGTCTGGAAAGGACCTTTTGTTCAAGACATAAGTCACTTTGTAGCCTATGCGCATATGCCGTAGGATAAGTGGTTTAATAATGGCATTTTTTTTATCGTGTAAAGCAGAAGGCCATTAGAACGAAATGAGATTGTGTAATAATATTAGGTTGGATAAAACCGCTATACAAAGATTAGGCAATAAAAGAAAAGGTAGGACGTCATTAGATATAATGTAGAATCATCTTCAAGGCACTTGGTTGCCATAATCCTTGTTCGAAAAGAGACAGAAGAATGTCAATTTTTATATTTCATGAATGTATTTTATTCTAGTTATCGGGTTCTGTTTGTTTGTTTGTTTAGGAGCGAGGGGGAGTGTTTCATATCAGACATAAAGAAAGAAAAATCTTGCATATATGAAATGCTGGATAGAAGTATCTGAATGTGGAGCCAGAGGCTGGGAATTCAATTCTCCACTTTCGCCTCCTTGACAGGGGGTGGACTCGATGATCTATAGGATCTTCTTCCAGCTCTGGAGTTCTACGATTTATTATTATTATTCAAAAATACCAGGCACAGTCAATCAAAATTATGAAAACATTAACCAAAAACCTAAGTATATGTTTAATATCAACACAGTACATATGCTGTTTCCTAATATTGGCGTTTTTTGTTGCTCTGATGGTGTTATTTTCTGAGATCTGCAACTGCTTATAGTACTGTCTGAAATTTCTTCTTATACACTTGCTGGTTTTTGAAATATGCTCACCCCTTTCTGAGAACCCCCCCCCCAGTGTAGCATACTGTAGATTAAAAAAAACCAATAAAACTATATTATTTTAACTATTATTATTATGCTTAAGGGAGGCAGTCTCCTCCCATCCAAAACCCCAGAGCATGCATGCTGTGGCATTTTAAAGTGCTTGTGGTATAAGGTTCATACCACGCTTCCTCTCTTTTTTCCTGTTCTGCTGATAGAGAAGATGAATTCAAGGAAATACAAATCTCCCTTCTGTCTCTGACTGGCCTAAATATGAACCTCTGTCATTGTTATCCTTAACTAGGTAACAAATAAGACTGGCTGGGTTACTCTTTCACAGCAAAAACCCATGAAGTCTTGCAGTGCCTTAAAGTCACAACGATTTTTATTGTTTCAGTCTTACTTGAGTGTGAAAATCCTCTGAATAATGTGCCTTTAACCATATTTGTACCAGATTGAATATTTTGGTCCCCTAAAGTCAAATTTTGTCACGAGAACAATACAGGACTTGACCTGCAGGATAGGTGTTCTACAATGAACATAATTGAAATAATATTAGCTGTGGGTCCAATGGCAATTGTATTTTAATTGTTCTAAATTTTATTGTATTTTAAATGTTGTAAGCCGCCCAGAGACCTTTGGGTAGTGTGGGTAGCATATAAATAAATAAATAAATAAATAAATAAATAAATAAATAAATAGATGATGATGATGATGATGATGATGATGATGATGATGATGATGATGATGATGATGATGATGATGATGATGATGATGTCACCTGAATTTAACCACGGATAGTATATATATAAAATACTGCAGTGGCAAAAAGCGATAGATTTGTTGGGACAATTCTTTTTTGTCTGTAATATATTACAGACAAAAAAGAATTGTCCCAACGAATCTATTGCTTTTTGCCACTGCAGTACTGTATTTTATTGTCTCAGCCAACATAGCATACTGGATACAAAATGCCCCTTGATGTTTTTTGGCAAACCATGATGCCAAGAAGAAGAACTGAGATATTCTGGTTGTGTGTCAGTTAGTTTCAATGGTGTTGGGAAGATATTAGAATTTTCAGGGAGTTCAGGAAATTCAAAATGGGTTCATGCAACCCATCCCATATCCATAACCCCACTGCTAGCCATAAAGTTAAATAAACTGGAATTTTAGTGGGATCAGAAAACGTCCTGTTGCAGAGCTCTGCCTGCTCAGTAGGAGTGACCACACCATCAGTAGCAGATTGCCAACAATTAAAGAGTTTCTATTTAAATTTTGGGATACATGCAATTTAATTTCTTTGTACACACACACACAAAGAGAGAGAGAGAGAGAGAAATCAAAAAGGTACTCTTTAATTATCAGCAGTCTGCTACTCATAGTAATCTCTATCTCATAAGCAGAGCCCCAACATGCAGACAGCTGGATTCATCTGTATAAACTAATGAAGAGCAGGTCTTTGGTAAAGTTAATGGCTCTTAATGTCCATGCAAGACCAAAATCTTAAAACACATTAAGCAGGGATAGTTTGCAAGAATATACTGTTACTGGGGAAATCCATTTCTTTTCTAGTTACCGAGAGCCCTGGGCTAAGTTTAAAGACTAAATGGAATTGTGGATGGTGTCAAAGTCCCTGCTACTCGGAAAATCCCAGGGCTTCAACCCCGTGTGCCGTGGGTCCACTACACCACTGCAGACTATATTCCCCTTGCAATCCTCCCGTGTTTTCCCCCATGGTTTCTTCTGGTTGCTGTTGTCGTTTTCCTTCCCTATATAGGAGACTCAAACATTTCAAGGGTGCTTCCAGACCGAAGAGCCAGTGTAATGTAGTGATTTAACTATCATAATGGGACTTGGAGAGCTGGGTTCAAGAACTCCATTCATAAACTCATTGGATGACCTTAAGCCAATCTCTCTGTGTGTCTCTCTCTCTGTCTAACCTACCTCAAAGGATTGCTGTGAGGAAGAAATCGGAAGAGAGACATTTACGCTACCTTTGAGCTCACTCAAGGCGGGATATAAATGGAAAGAAGGAAGAAATAATTTAGCTCAAAATTAAAAAGCTACGCTGTGGTGCCAATTGTTCTGTAGTCTGCTTTTTCTTAAACACATACTGGACCTTTTTTTAAATGTCCTTTGCCCTTACAGTACAATGAGATGCAGTGCTATGCCTTTCTGTCAACTGTGCTAAACAATTAAACAGCCCTCAGCTCTCCCATCCATTTCCCCTGAATGGGGGAAATAGCAAGGGAAAAAAAGGCTGAAGGAGTGGTGGGAAAACACAGGAAGGCACCGTCTGAAAGAACAATGTCCGCAACCCGGATTCCTAAACCCCAGATTAAGCCATACTGAGACTATGTCAGCCTCAAGAAGATGATGGTCATCCTGTGCCTTCTTCACGGGGCCTCGGATTGTCAGCAACCCCTACGGGTTTGGGAATCACCTCAGAAAAGTCGTGCCGTGAGCAGCCCTGCTCAGGGCCTGCAAACCCCCAGCTCAGGCAGAAATTCAACAGGCAGGAGAGTGCGGGGAGAGCGCTCGTCGGGAAGGGCTTCACCTGTTGCACTCCCAGCGTCACACACACACACACACACACACACACACACACACACACACACACACACACACACACACACACACACACACACCCCAGGGCACCTAAGCTGGGGAGAGGCACACAGCGAGCACTGCTCTCCTTCGTGGTCTCGTCGAGTCGAGCCTGCATGGCATCTTTCCCCCCCCCCCCACAACCATCCCGCCCGGGTTTTGCTGAGGCGGAGGAGGAGGAGGAGGATGCGCGGGAACCGCCAACCGGGGGCGGGCAGGCGGGCGAGGGGGGGCCGCGAGAGCGAGGGAGGGGCGCCAAAGCATCACACCTCCCCGCCTTGCGCATTGCACTGTGGGCGAAAGATGGCAGCTTCCTGCCCCTCTCTCGGTTCCCCACTCGTTTGACAGCGGGTCCCCACCACACACACACACACACACACACACACACACACCCTTGCCGCCTGGGGCGCGCTTCCTTCTCGCCCCGTTTCCCTTTTGCCCGGTCGTCGTCGGCGGCGCGCAAAGGGGGGACCCAGCATGGAGAAGAGCGCCAGCTGCGAGAGCCTCGCCTCCAAGCCGGCGCCGGCCGCCACCCGCCAGCCGAGTATCGATTCCCTCTCCAGGTAACCCTCCTCCTATTCCTCCTCCTTCTCCTTGGGGGGTGGGATGGGATGCGGTGTGTGTGTGTCTTTCTTGGCTTTGCATTTTTGCGGTCCTCCCCCAGCGATTACAAAGGAAAGGAAAGGCGCCCTTGACGCCGCCCCTGATGGCTGGGGAAGATGCGCCGAGATGCACCGGCGGCCCCCCCCCCCCGCTCGCTCGGACGACAACTCCCATCATCCTGCCAGCGAGCAGCCGTGGAAGCAAGAGAACTGCAATTAAAGGAAACGCTAAGGAAGAAGGATCCACCCCTGGGTTTGAAAAAGAGCCACTGTGGTTTAGGGGAGAAATGGTTGGAGGAGGGCTCTCTGCCCCCCCCAAGAGCTGGTTTCAAATCCATCACTTATTGGGTCGGGGTGGCAGTGAAGCGGGGGAGGAAACAACCCATTCCTTAAACATTCTACATACTTTGAAACTGAGCTGCTGGATAGCTCAGTGGTTCAAATCGAGGTTGCGAGTTCGATTCCCCACTGGGTTTCCTTGACAAGGGGCTGGGCTCAAGGATCCATAAAGTCCCTTCCAGTTCTGCAGTTCCAAGATGATGATGACTGGGGTTGCCATAAGTTTGAATCAACTTATCTATACATAACATAAAGTAGACATTCAGGGCGTCACCCATCAATCAGTGTTACTCCCGCTCATGGGTGCTTGTTGCTTTTTTGTAGAGGAGTGGGGGGGGGGGAGGAATTGCTCTTTTTCTTAATCTGTTGCCCCCCTGCCTCCCTCACCTTCATTTCACAACTGGAAAATTCTCTACACTGGAAGGTACCTAGAATAAAATGAAGAATGTAGGTTCTGGTCTGTTGGTCTTATAGGGGAAAAAATCAACCAACTGGTTTTGAAATCCAAGGAAGGCACAAACAGGTGATAATACAACATGGTATTCATTTATTACAATAATAGCTCCTTGATGTGTTGTGTGCCAGATTATCTTTCTACATTGTGGACTGCCATTCTAAATCAGTGACTTCTGATAGGAGTATTGAGCTCTTGGTTTGTTGGGTATTGTTGGTTTTTTTGCTTTGTCTTCCTTTTCTATTTATTTCTTGTTGAAAAAAGATCACTACTTTATCTGGGAGGGGAAAGAATAACGAAGTGTAATTCGAACCTGCTGGTTGGGAAAATGGCATTGTTTTAACAGCTTCATCTGAAATATGTGGTTTGATTGATTAGCTAAAGTTTTATGAACATAGAGGGAGCACAGAAAAACATTTTAGAAGAGGGACATTTGTGACTTCAGCTCCTGGAATTTCCCCATTCTGACAGAGGAATTCCAAAGCCTAACTTTTCTATATTTTGCATAGAGTTCTGATAATTATTACTGTGTGCCCTCAAGTCATTTCTGACTGACGACTCTTTGCAGGGTTTTATAGAGGGTACCCAGATGTGTTTTACCATTCCCTTTCTCTGGGAGCATCCTAGGACTGTGCAGCTTGCCCAAGGCTACATGGAATGTTTTTTCTGAGAGGCACCATGGGGAACTGAACTCCTAACCACTCGCTCTGCAGCCAGATCCCTAATTCACTGAGCTATCCAGGCAGCAGTGCATAGAAGACTGCTTTGTACTAAAACAAACTATGGTCTGTCTAGCCCCATATTGTTTTCTGGCCCAGTATGATCCAGTCTCGCCGGTGGTGATTCTCCATGCTTTCAAGCTTAGGTCCTTTGCATTACTTGCTCCACTTTCAAATTTTAAAAAAAACCCCAAAAGACTGCAGGTGCCAGGGGTTGATTTGTGATCTTTTGCATGCAGACCTGTAGTCCTGTTGCAAAGACTCCTTTATAACTGCTCACCAAAGATGAGACCTGCATTCTTCTTATCTTGCATCATCTTTTGGCTACGCATCATGTTGGATGTCTGGATATTCATGCCTTTGGATAGCAATAGAACTATAGGTCAGTGGGCTTATTGAATCTTGGACTCTCTGCAGGCAGAGCTATCATCTCACTTCAAAGAAACCTGTGGTGCTGTTCACCAAAGACGCATGTCTTGGTTTGATCTCCTTTCCTGTGCTGATTCTCCTTCTGTTGCATTCTGCCTCCTCCTGATCAGGATCTGGTGTCCAGATGGTGTTGCCTTTGGTTACTTGGGAGGGTATTGTCTGTGAGTGCAGGACACGCAAGAGTGGGGTCAAGTTATAGGAAGCCAGAAAAGCTTCCTAACTGTTAGAGCAGTATCACAATGGAACCAGATACCTCAAGAGGTGGTGGGTGCTCTAACACTGGAGGCATTCAAGAGAAATTTAGACATCCACCTGGCAGATATCCCTTGATTTGTATTCCTGCATTGAGCAGGGGGTTGAACTTGATGGCCTTAGAGGCCCCTTCCATCTCCATTATTCTGTGATTCTGCTATAGATCTACAGGTTAGTGGAGTCAGTAGCTCAGTGGCAAAGCACATGTTTTGCAGGCAGAAATTTTCAGGTTTCATCCCTTTGCAGGGATCTCTAGCTCCACTCTAGCTCATGGTGGCGCTTCAGGTTAAACCACAGAAGCCTCTGTGCTGCAAGGTTGGAAGACCAGCAGCTGTAAGATCGAATCCACGCGACGGAGTGAGCTCCCATCGCTTGTCCCAGCTCCTGCCAACCTAGCAGTTCAAAAGCATGTAATGCGAGTAGATAAATAGGTACCACCTTGGTGGGAAGGTAGCGGCATTCTGTGTCTAGTTGTGTTGGCCAAGTGACCACGGAAACTGTCTTCGGACAAACGCTGGCTCTACGGCTTGGAAACGGGGATGAGCACCACGCCCTAGAGTCGGACACGACTGGACTAAATGTCAAGGGGAACCTTTGCCTTTACCTTTACCTGGCTCCAAAGATCTCAGCCAGCTCTAATGGGGCTCGGAAAGCTCTCTGTGAGAGATCTGCAGTTCCTCTCGATCAGAACAGACAGTACCCAGCCAAATGGACCATGGAGCCCTGCTTTATTTGGGGCAGCACCCTAGGCCTGTTTGCACATTTTATGTTCTCTCAGTTCAGTGACTTCAGTGTTGCCTTAACCAAGTAAATTTAAAATAATCTGCCGTAAGTGATACTACTTAAGATTTCTGGAGTGAGTGGAATGCAAATTGGTCTTTTAGAACTGTACAGAACATTTCTACAAGCCCTTAAAGATGTTTTTGTCCTCCATTCTCCCCCCACTTTTCTTTTTTAAGAAGCAGCTTGCAGAAGGAAAGGAAGAAAGCAAAGCTGTTTCTATATTCCAGTGCAGACTATGGGGTGCATTGGAAAGCTTGCCATCTGTGTTTCTATTTTGGGCTTGAGTGTGATGGCTTGTGGGTTTCTGATGTTCTGTCCAGAAGATTTGATGGAGTCTGTTCTCTGTTCATGCTTGCAGATGATCGGCTATTACCTTATTTCACAAATGCTTCCAACCAAAGTGTACAATTACCTTGCCTTATTCAAATAGTATTACTTAGGGCTCAGATGATGTTGCTTTTTGTTTGTAATCTTTCTGTGTTTTCTCACCTTTTCTTCCAGCCTTTCTTACCTACCACAGAAAATACTTTTAAGAAGGGGAAAACAGGATAGCTTCAAAATATCTTTTGGCTGGTAGCACGGATGGCTCTTTGACTGGTTACACCTCTGGTCTATTTGCTTTTCTGTCCCAGGGTAGTCTGCACTAGCCAGAAAATAAAACTAGTTCCAAGTAATTAGTTGCATAAAATTAATTTGCTTTCCTGTAATGAAGATGCAACTTGTAGCTTAACTAGGAGAACGTTGCTTCTATAACTTCTAGTTACTTTTTTAGTTCCATAGATGTGGTAGCAAAGGAATATCTTATGGTTAAGTGCTGGATTGAGTTGTGCCTGGGAACATGAATGGGAAATGTTTAGATTTTTAAGAGCTAACTAAAAGTAACTATTTTTGTTACTTTTGAGAAACAGGAAAGTGGAGCATTTACCCAGTTCCACAGGCCTTGGAACATTTGCAAATACTGTACTGTAGTCTGTCGTGTATTAATTCAGACATGGAAAGTCTGTTGAGGAATGATTTCTCCTTCATTGCTGCTTGCATAAGGGGGAATCCACTAACCCCTTGAACTAGGGGAAACCCCATTGTTTTCATGAGAAAGATCCCTGGCTTATATGATTACAAGCTCCAGATCACGGCAGCAAATGCAGAGTGCTCTGACTGCAGAACCCTTACATTCATCATTTGCCAACAAGATTCTATCCAGTGGATAATTGTTTAATTACTAATTACTAATTATTAATTACTTGAGGTAACTTCATTTGACACATGAAATTGTTGGGAGTTTATATCCAGATTTTGAGTCGAGGTGCTTCCATGCTCCATTTATGAGCCACTTATGCTAGTTAGAAAAAGAGAAACCAGAAGTCAAAGAAATCTGAATTCCAAAGCGTGGTTCAAAACCAAACAACAAAACAGAACAAAAGCAAGAACAAAAAGCTGGATTCTACATGGATTCTGAAAACCACGTCATTTCACATATATTGTCTTGCTGGTGAGAAAGGAGAAAGGGTATATAGTAGGGTGGCAAAATGAAGGTCTCTGGATGTTGTTGGACTGCAACTCCCACCAGGCCCTAGCCAGCAGAGTCAGTGACTAATGACTAATCTGAGACTCTAGTGCTTTGGACATAGCAGGAGTGGCTTCCTTGGAAAAACAACAGTACAGTGGACCCTTGACTTACAGACGGCTTGACTTACAGACTTTTTGAGTTACAGACTTCTCTGGCCGCAAAATTTAGGTTTGACTTGCAGACTGAGATTTGACTTACAGACCAGAAAAAAACCAAAATGGAACAAAAACGGCCTGTTACGGGATTAAACGGTTTTCAATGCACTGTAGGTCAATGGAGACTTGACTTACAGACTTTTTGGCTTGAGAACTGCCTTCCAATACGGATTAAGTTCTCAAGTCAAGACCCCACTGTAGTGGGAAAAGTGAAAGACAGTAGGAAAAGAGGAAGACCTAACATGAGATGCATTGAATCAATAAAAGAAAGCCCTGGTTTTTAGTCTGGAAGACCTGAGCAGAACTGTTAATGACATGATCTTGACTGATAGTGTTACCAAAAGTCAAAAGCAACACATAGCAACAAGAATGTGTAACATACGTTACTTTGAGATTGAGGAAAGAAAGAAAGAAAGAAAGAAAGAAAGAAAGAAAGAAAGAAAGAAAGAAAGAAAGAAAGAAAGAAAGAAAGAAAGAAAGAAAGAAAGAAAGAAAGAAAGAAAGAAAGAAAAAGAAAGGGGAGAATTCCCAGGGGAAGCTGAATTCTATAGCCAGTACTGCAGGACTGGGCTGTTGACTCATGAATGGCCCAATTCAGTGGCTGCCTAGGGTTTTTTTTTTCCATAGGAACGCTGTACTGCATTTCAATGGGTAGTTGGCTTTCTAGTTTTGGAGTACAGAAAAAGATTCCAACAATCCCTGCTTTGTTTACTGAGCGACTTGCACAGACTGCAGGCTATTTTATAATTTAGCCCCCACCCATCCCCCTGTTTTTTTTTAAAAGGAAGAAAGACTAATAGTCATGAACACTGCCTAGGACACTGTAGGCTATTGTGTGAGGATGTTAACACGAAATTTACTCTCATAGTGGGGGAAGGCTCACCCATGGATAGTATATAGGGTACTTTTCCCAATTGTTCATCAGGAAAAAGATAGATAGATAGATAGATAGATAGATAGATAGATAGATAGATAGATAGATAGATAGATAGATAGATAGATAGATAGATAGATAGATAGATAGATAGATAGATAGATAGATAGATAGATGGATGGATAGATGGATAGATGGAGGGAGGGAGGGAGGGAGGGACGGACGGACGGACGGACGGACGGACGGCTGAAGATATACCATATTTTTCAGTTTATAAGACACCCCCATCACTTTTCTAACCCAAAAATTAAGGAAACATAGCTTTGAGTATTCAGCCTCTGACATTATGAGTCCCTGTTGCATCTGAGCCTACAGGCTCCACCTCCAACGAAGTGTGTTCCAATCGGTTTGTTCAGCATCAGCTGACGTCCCTTCCATAAGGCTCATGATTCGAGGAAGCTAAGCCTCGTGATTGAAGGAAGCCTGTTTACAGAGCCAAGGTACGGGCCGTTTTGTTCAATCCATATTCTCATCTTACTTCTGTGTATAAGATGCCCCTCAATGTTTAGTGTAACAATTTTACGAAAAAGTAGTGTCTTATACATTGAAAAATATGGGATATCATTGCTGTGCAACCCTGATTGTTTTCTCTTCTCCAAATTCTCTTACTCAATTGCTTGGATCTGGCCATAAGTCACATTCAGATTGGTCACGTAGGGGGCTCACCTGCTGGATTTCTAAAGGTTTGGTTAAGTTTTATTCTCTGGGATACCTTCTGGAGAGGTGGCTGCATTTGTCACATTTACCCCACAAAAAAAAGAGCTTTGTGCCACCTTAAAGACTAATTCCTTAAAGATTTCTGTGTGTAGGAATAGAAGCTTTCACAGGCTTTTGTCCATGGCTTCCTCTGATCCATGAATTGTTCCTCTTGAATGGCAGATTAATAGGATGTGCAAGGATATGAAAGGGCAGGAAATACAAGCTGTAGATTCACGTCCGTGTATAGCTTAGTCTGCAGTGTGGAGGAGGTTTTTGAAGAGGGACACACAGCCAGTAGCAATGGGATTCTGGCCGCTAACATCCAGAAAATTAATGACTCTCACAATCCAGCATGGCCCGTTGAGAGATTTTGAAAAGTGTAGAATATCGCCAAACTCTGGCCTGGCCATTCTCAGCCTTGTGCTCTCCAAAGTTTGTTTATTTATTTATTTGGAATATTTTTATGCCGCCTTTCTCTTTGAAAAGGATCCAAGGTGGCTCACAACACTGTTAACGGTGGTTAACATCATTAAAAGACTATTATTATTATTATTATTATTATTATTATTATTATTATTATTATTATTATTATTATTATTATTATTATTATTATTATTATTATTATTATTATTTTATATCCCGCCTATCTAGTCAATTTATATATATATATATATATATATATATATATATATATATATATATATATATATATATATATATATATATATATATATATATATATATATATATATATATATATATATAAAATTTATATTTATAATATAATTTATATATATAATATATATATAAATTATATATATATATATAAAATTTATATATATATAATTTATATAGATATAGATATAGATATAGATATCATTTATATTTATATATATATATATATATATATATATATATATATAGAGAGAGAGAGAGAGAGAGAGAGAGAGAGAGAGAGAGAGAGAGAGAGAGAGAGAGATTTCCAAGGTAAGTGAAATATTTAAAGCGTGGTTTTACCAGTTCAACTTCCCCATTGAGTTTCCGTGGCCAAATGGGGATTCAAACCATGTTTTTCAGACTTCTGTTCCCTCACTCTATCCAGTATACCATGTTGGATATTCAAAATAAATAATAATAAGTCTCATATTTTCTCCAGATGACCTTTGCCACCTCTGCAAATTTCCATGTGTCATTACAGCTACAGATTAAGCACTGGCTTTTCTTGCAGTCCTTGGTCAGAAAGAATCTATGGGAAAATTTCTCTATAATTACTATTCTGCAAAATCAGACCGTAATCTTGCCTTCTTCTTCCTCCTCCTCTTCTTCTTTTTCCTCTAGTGCTTCCACCTCTCACTCGGATCATTCGACACATACAAAATCTGCTTCGGTCATCTCGTCGGATTCTGTCTCTACCTCTACAGAAAACTTTTCTCCAGATTTAAGGGTAGGTCTTGCCAATCCACACCTTCAGCAGAATCGTGTGATTATTGCACTGCACCATTGTTACCGGTGTGAAAACTGCATGTTTCAGTCCCCTTCATAAGAAAAATCTTACTCTATGTCAAAAAAGAAAATCAATACATTTGGGGGCGTTGTATTCCCAACTAAAATAAACTGATTGGCCAGAATCCTATTACGTAGTTACACCTGCGGTGTAACACCAGCAGTGCAACTTTCAATGGCAAATTGCCGCAAGTTAGGAGTCAGCATAGGACTGACTGCCCACTTTCCTGTTGTCCACTAACCATATAATTCAGTGTGTGATAGAAAATACCTACTCCAGCTTTTTAACTTAAGGCAATTCACAGCTGAAAGTTAAGCCACTAATGTTACGCTGGCAGAAATATACAATGGGATTCCGGTTGTTGAATCCATGCTGGAATTTTGAAAAGGCAAGACTTAGGGATTCAGGGTGGTGACTCTAGCTAGGACTGGCAGTTGGCGGCTTCAGGCCTAAGGCAGAAGGTGTCTCTTCTGATCTAGTAAGGTTTTAATGCAGAGGCAATGTATAGTGCTTGCAACTTCTGGAAAAATATTCAGTCATGGAATTCACTACCTGCAGGGCTGTTCCTACAGCTAGCCAGAGTGAGAAAAGTGCTCAGACAGCAGATGCTTGGAGAGGGCACCAGTTCCCAGCTGTTCCTCCTTCGCTTTCTGGTTGCCACCTTCATTCTCTGGAAGGCAAGAGTTGGGAATGCCGCACATTTTGTCCTTGCTCGCTAAACTAGCCTGCTGTTCTCTCTCTAATTTCCAGAGCTGAATTCAGATGCAAGCCAGTCACCTTCTATATGTGGAATGGAGAGGGACACCATCTTTTCCTTTGCCTTAGGGGGCAAAATACATTTGGCCATCTTTGTTTGGCCACATACATACAGGGAATGGCTGTTCGTCCTGTGTGAACAACTAAAGTGAGACCAATAGTTCTCTCTCTGTTTTTCTGTATGTCCTTCCGGGTGGCTATTTACAGTGGTGCCTCGCAAGACGATTGCCTCACCGGACGAAAAACTCGCTAGACAAATGGGTCCGGTGAGGTTTTTGGTGCCTTGCAAGAAGATTCTTCCTTTGGCCATTTTTCACATGATGAATGCGCTTTTTTCCATTCGGAGCCTTACTGAAGGCAGGGGGAAAGGGTGCGATCTTCAAAAATGATGCTGGGCAAGCCTCTGCAAGCGCCGCTTGCTGCTCAGAGGGACCCCCGCCTGTCTTCTGATGGTGCAAGGGAAGCCCCGGGGGACCTCCTAAGGCAGTGATCTGGGCAAGGGGGCCCCCCACCAGTCCTCTGATGGTGCTTCCCCAGCTCCCTAACCGGTGACTTAAAAAAAAATTCTTATAGGAACGCAGTAATTAAATTTCAATGCATTCCTATGGGAAACAGCAGCTCACAAGATGAAAATATCTCAAGACAACATTAACCCCAGAACGGATTAATTTCGTCTTGCGAGGCACTACTGTATTTCGAGTCCAGAATGCTGTCATGAGATCTGCCTGCTTTCCACAGTGCACATGTTCCAGCTATTACTGTTTCTCTCCTCATTTGAATAATGGATGACATTACAGGTTGCGTTGTCCATGCAGGATGCCTTTCATACTGCCAGTGCTAGCTCAGTGATTTAGGAATCTGGCTGCAGAGCCAAAGGCTAGGGGGTTTGATTCCCCACTGTGCCTCCTTGACAGGGGAGGATCTTGATGATCCATAGGGTTCCTTCCAGCCTCTGCAGTTCTAAGGTGATGATAACTTTTTCAGAAACAACTTCCTGGGTTTCATGTTCTGTCCAACATTATAGCAGTCTGGTTGGAGCAAATGCCACAAACTCCACATGGTTCCTTCGGATACTCCTTCCTTTCAGTTTTTGACACTGTGCATTAACTTCTCATTCTTGTCTATCTGCCCCAGCAGTATATATTTTTGGTAAACGGCAAGAATGAAGTAAAGAAAAGCTCAAGTTTCAAATTTATGTCAGACAGGTGCTGGACAGATTCCTAGAGTCCATTGCTGGCTACAAGACATGATGGGGATGTACAATCTCCAGGCTTAAAAGGAAGGTACCTTAAAATGCCAGATGCAGGGGAGGGCTCTCTCATTGTCTCGTGTGCTCCCAGATGCATCTGGTGGGGCCACTGGGAGATACAGGGAGCTGGATTAGATGGGCCCTTGGCCTGATCCAGCAGGACTCTTCTTACGTTTTTAGTCTGGATCAAAATTTTAAGAGCAGGACTTAAGCTAACCTGTCATTTAGATAGAAGTGGGGAACCTTTTCCATCCAGCTGCATTTCCAGGGGCTGCATGCCATCCACAGCAGGATCCAGATCTAGAACTGAATGGGGCCAATATCTTGCCATTCACACATATAAACATATACACACTCTGTTTTCACATGCATGTTTACCCATCCATGCAGATTTCTGGACTAGTGATAAGAAAACTAGGGGGATCTGAGATCCAGAACATCTGGAGGGCTACAGTTCCCCAACCTAGGCTAGGCATTTAATTCAATAGGTCAGCCATTCTCAAAGATTTCAGGAATTCCTCAAACTGCTGGGGATTTTTTCAGTAAAACAACCAGAAATTGCAAACAAGTTTGTTTACCAATCCCAACCTTTGAGAATAAAATGGAAGGAATGCCCTTGTTGTTGTTGTTGTTGTTAATTTCACCCACCAATCTATTCATCATCTGGCAATTTCATTATCCAATTGCCATTTTTCCTCCACCGTACTTTATTTAGACCTGGCAATAGAAAAACTAAAGATATTACGAGGCTGCTTTATTTTCATTATGGTGATCGTGTGCTGTCGTTTCTGACTTATGGTGAACCTTTCCAGAGTTTTCTAGGTAGAGAGTACTTAATGGTTTACCATTCCCTTCTTCTGGATCCTGCAACTGGGCAGCTTGCCCAAGGCTATACAGGCTGGCTCGTCTACCAGGAGGGTCAGTGGGGAATCAAACTCCCAACCTCCGGCTTCACTCATACCAAATTCATTGGGCTATCCTGCTAGCTTATTTTAGCTAGGCAAAAATCAAAGGACAAAGGAAAGAGCAGTTGCCAAGTTGAATGATTCATCACTGAAAAGAAAAACGAGTGACAAATTGACAAAAAGAACAATGAACAGCTGTACCACCCATGAAGGTGAAGTTGGAGGACAGTTCTGGGCAAGGCTGCTTTCACATTTGAGGGGACTGCCTCACTCACACACACACACCCCACAAAGGGTCACCTGGTGGCCATGGTAGCCACTTTCTTATCATTGTAATTACTCCACAACACAGCTTGTGGATCTGTGAAGAAGTGGATTGCAGTCCATGTGACCTTAAAACTGGCTAGTCTTTAAAGACATGACAAGATTTGTTCCTGCTGCTGTTATTGTTGTTGCAAGTCAGCTGTTACCATGTAGTCAGCAGTTTGTGTGTATTTTGTGCGGGGCAAACTTTGCAGCTGTAATCTGCTAATGGATTCAGCATGATCTGAGTTCAAGCTGTTCTGAATCATGCAGCAATTTCAGTTGTAGCTTTAAGTTTGTGACAGAATACTAGTTGTCAGAATCCAATTGGCAGCAATGTGTCTTGGAAAATTGTGCCGAGGGGAGTTGTAATTCGGTTTCTCCCTGTTCTGTTTTAAAATCCCAACTATTAGAGCTGGAAAGCGTCTCAGATAATCTGCCAGTCTCCTCAGAAGATGTCTACCATTATGAGGATGCTTAGAATTGGCTGGATAGGTCAGTGGTTAGGTATCTGGATGCGGAGCCAGAGGTTGGAAGTTTGATTCCTCACTGTGCCTCCTGGGGAAAAGATCCAGCCTGGGTGGCCTTGGGCAAGCTGCACTGTCCCAGGACGCCTCCCAGAAGGGAATGGCAAACCTCTTCTGAATATTCTCTAAGTGGAAAGGTTTGCCGTAAGTCAGAATTGACTTGATGGCACATAATTATAATGATGACAATGCTTAATGTGTGTATCATAGTGCTGTATCCAGATTGGAAGTAAACCCTTTCTTTCTAAGAACTTTTTAAAAAGTTTGTTTTTTAAATTATATGTAACATGGGGCTTTTTCTGAAAATGCCACCAGGAGGGTGGGTTAGCGGTAAAGCCCCTGGAGCTGACTCCAGCTTTTCATGAGTTACTTTTCCCCATCATACTATGGCTGCTGCATGATTTTCTACTTAAGGCTGCCCTTTAATATAATTTGGTGATTATAGTTTGGTAACTATTTCAACAAGAAAGCAAGGCAGTCAGGACATATAATTGCTGTTGTACACCAGATGTGTTGGCTATCAGTTTGGTTTTGTCCTCACTATAAAACCTTTAAAACTAAGTACAGTAGCCTGGAACAGGGTTAACTGGAGGGCTATACTTACCTCTATGAATGTATCCAGCATTTGAGATCACGCGTTGAAGCCTCTCAGCTTTCCCTGTGAATCATACTCAGCTAGTGATTGCTCATACCCACATATTTGATGACGCTCTTTAAGGATTCTCTTGCTAAGATTTTCTCTGATCGAATGGTGAGAAATTCAGGTTGGACAAAAAGAAATACCTTCATCGCACAGCTCATAGTTGAACTATGGAATTCGTGACCACAAGACATAGTGGTGGCCAAATATGTAGGTGGCTTTAAACAAGCCTTTAGAGAACTTAAGGGGATAATGCTAACGAGACTACTAGTCATGATGTCTGTATGCTGCTTTGATGATCAGGGCCAGATGCTTCTGCAGTAATTCTATTTGCTGGGAAACAAATGCAGAAGAGAATTATTGTCCTAAGACAGTGGTGCCTCACTAGACAATTACCCCGCATGGCAGTTTTTTAGCTAGACATTAGCTTTTGCGATCGCTATAGTGATTTGCAAAACAGTGATTCCTATGGGGGAATTTTGCCGGACAATGTTTGGTCCCTGCTTCGCAAACCGATTTTCGCTAGACGACGATTTTGACAGCTCCCTCCGCGCTCGCAAACAGTTGTTTTCGGGACCCAAGCTTCGCATGACAGTGATCTAAACAGCTGATCTGCAGTTTGCAAAGCTGCTTTCCTATGGCCGATCTTCACTAGACAACAACGATTCTTCCCCATTGGAACACATTAAACAGGTTTCAATGCATTCCAATGGGGAAATGCTTTTCGCTAGACAATGATTTCGTTAAACAGCGATTTCAGTGGAACGGGTTATCATCACCTAGCGAGGCACCACTGTATCCTGCTCATGGTCTTGTCGTAAGTATTGAACATGTCACAGTGGGAAACAGGGTGCTGGACTAGGCTAAACGTCTGTTTAATTTTTCAACTGTGGAAATGTCCCTCAATTGTTACAAAAGAGGCCCAATGGAAAACCTGTGTCAGAAACACAGGAGCCTCTCATTTGCGTGCTAAGTGTGGTCTCCCCAAGAAATGTGAATGTCATACAGTACTTTTCATTGTCACTTCTGTTGCCCTCCTAAGTGTGGAAAGCAATGCATCTGAAGAAGGAGAATTGTATTGGCAGTGGTGCCGGCGTTGGTGTTCTCTTTGTGAGCTGGGAAAACTCCCGTGCATAGTAAAGAAACTCCTTCTTCAGACTCAGGTGTGAGTCAGCCACCATAAGTCCTTTCGAGGAGGAAGGCGGGGTAAAAATATTTTAAATAAATTAAATAAAAAATAAACAGACAGCAGTAAAGGATCATGGCTGATGCTCTCGAAATAGTTCCATCCTAGCTCCAAAAAAAAAAAATAAGGCTACCACTGGGCCGAAAAGGTCTGGATTTTGTTGGTTCACCATCTCGTCTGATCGCCTGAAATGGCTTGCGCTGGGCTATTCCACAAGCAGTCCATAACAAGAGATCTGCCTCCATCTGATCATGTCCTAATTCCCTCTACACGTAAAATCAGGGGCAGGACAAAGAAAAGAGCATATTTTATTGTTTGCATAAACTCATCAATGTATGATGAACAGGGCTATAGTTCATGCCGTCCTCCTTATTCTCTGTCATTTATTTCCCAAAGAGAGCACAATTTGCAACCTTTGTAGTTTCTAAACTGCTTTCCCCTTCCAGCCAGCTTGTCTTGTAATCTAGAAGAAATGCTTGTTTGAGCAAGATCTTCTTTTAATGCTGTCCTTCTCGCATCCCTCTATTTATAGCTCTCTCTCGTCATAGACCTGTCAAAGCCCAGGTTACAATATATTGATTTAGTGCAAATTAGATCAGGGAAAGCCAGACTCAGTCAATTTTCTGTCTCTTAGTCGAGGGAAAGGGAAGCGCCTGGAGTGTGGTCGTGTTTCAGAAGGCAGCCAAAAAAGAAAGGGATCTTAATAACGTAATGTTCAAGGTCCCTGGATGTTTGCATAGGTACTAAACGTACAGTGCGGATGTTATACTGAAACTATTTATGAGTGTCATTCGTGAGGAACAGAAGGCTCAAGGAAATAAGCCTGTAGCCTTGGTATGTCCTCTTGAGAGAGAGGTGATCTGTTATTGCCTTCAAGGACTATGGTATTTTTCCCAGTTATGAATCTGCTGTAGAATACAACCGGGTAAGGGATTTTTTTTTTTACTCTCCTCCTTTTAGTATGATGAGTCCAAAAGTAAATGTTGTTTTAGCATGTCAAATCCAAAAACCACCTTGGATCTCTCTTCTTGGGAAAAGGCAGGAAGTTATTGAATGAATGAATGAATGGTTTATTCTTGATGGATGATTTTTAAACAGATGTTGCATGCCCATCTATCAAGTTGCTTTAACTGTGGATTTCTTACATTGGCAAGGATGGTGCTAGATGGCCTTTGGTATAATACCTTCCAAGTCTACATTCCTGGGATCCTGAAGCAACCACGATGATACTTTAGATAGCCTTGCCAAACATCTGAACCAAAGTAATTGGATTATTGCTTCGGCCAGTATTTTCAGTGTTGTCTTTGTATCTCCAGGCAACAATATCTACAGAGTATTGTAGAAGGACTCAAAAATAAGTGCTGTTTTTAATTCAGCACTGCATTTTAAAGAAAGACTAATATCACTTGAACTTTGTACTCTTAGTAGATATGGATGGTCAATTACTAGGTGACATTTATCCTTAAATAATGATACTAGTGCTCAACTGTTCAGCATAATCTTGTTAGAACTCTCCTTCCTTCCTTCCTTCCTTCCTTCCTTCCTTCCTTCCTTCCTTCCTTCCTTCCTTCCTTCCTTCCTTCCTTCCTTCCTTCCTTCCTTCCTTCCTTCCTTCCTTCCTTCCTTCCTTCCTTCCTTCCTTCCTTCCTTCCTTCCTTCCTTCCTTCCTTCCTTCCTTCCTTTAAAAGGATGGTTTGTGCAATTGCACCAAATGCTCCTGACCCCATGCTCATTTATTTTTAGTGCAAGCTAATCAAAGGTTGGGTAAAATGCACCCTGTGAGCCAAGAACACTGCCAGGGCCTTAAATGTGACCTTCTGGGATGGCTGGAGCCTCCAGTCCCCCATTCACTATTTTTTTTTCTCAAAAAGCCCTTTTTTCTCTCTGGTAGGTGTTGGAGGCAATGTTTCAATGTTCTGGATCCCCCAGGATTTCTGATGCCCCATCTTAATTTTTTTTTTTTTGGTAGATGAAAAATGTTTTTGGCCACTAGGGGGCATGCATATTACTTAGATCAGTGGTCCCCAACCTTGGGCCTCCAGATGTTCTTGGACTACAACTCCCAGAAGCCTTCAGCACTACCTCTGCTGGCCAGGATTTCTGGGAGTTGAAGTCCAAGAACATCTGGAAGCCCAAGGTTGGGGACCACTGACTTAGATCAGGCCTGAAGACATTCAGTGACTTTTTGTGGACAGTGAGAATTGTGATCTGAATCTCCTCAGCCCCATACTCTAAACACAACTCTGACCGTCAAACTTTAACTTTCATCACTGGTAGTTCTTCCTCTCTGTTTTTCACAAGCTCAGCATGAGTTAACAAAGTGATGCAGCAGCAAAAAACAAAGTAAAACACCAGTGTGATAAGACTAAGGGAAGTCCTAGTGATACTATTCTCTTTTGGTGAGACCTCACGTAGATTATTGTGTCCAATTCTGGATACCACATTTTAAAAAGAATATTGAGAAACTTGACCATGTCCAGAGAGAAGAAGAAAAGGTTTCAAGACCTTATGAGGAAAGGTTGAAGGAACGTGGCATGTACAGCCTAGAGAGAGAGAAAGGCTGAGATTGGTGATATGATAGCTATGTCAAGTATTTGAAGGGCTGTTATATGGAAGATGGAGTGGGCCTGTTTTTACAGCTCAAGAGGATGGGACCAGAAATAATGGATTCAAATTACAAGAGAGGAGATTTAAACTAAACATCAGGAAGAACTCCCTAACAAGGAGAGCCATTCAAGAAGAATGGAATGTTGCAAAATTATCTGCAAAAACATGTCACTCCTCCAAAATTCTTTGCTAAACATTGTTATGCTTGCAACACCATCTCTTTGAAATGTTCTTGCTTTGTTTTGTATTATTTTTTTTACACTAACTAAAACCAAAATATTAAGATGGGTGGCTTTTCTGTAGGATTACAGAAATCACAAGTTACAATCTTTGTTTAAAACCAGAGTAGTTTCCTAGGTGGAGGCAACTTCCATATAGGAGTTGTTCCCCAATAACAAAGGTACGAGCAGCCACTTCAGAGCACATATTCTGAGATTCCTTGAAACACTAGCAAATCGTCAATGCAATAGTAACATCATTATGAGTATATTAATGTCCTACTTCTACTCCTATCACCATGGATTGTGCTATTTTATTCTTTCGATTGTTATTATACAATAATTTTTTTAAAAAAAATCTAAAATCATTATTAGCATCAGTATTACTGTTACTATTATTATTGACATCATTAATTTATTACTGTTTTACTTCAGTAAAGAGCACAATCAGGGGTTTTCCAGTTTAGGTGCCAAAATATGTTAGAGCACCCTCTTCATGTTCCGTAATGACTAGCCTGCCAAAAAACACATAATAGCTAATCATATTATTTGTTTCCCATTTTATTTTGTTTTACTTCTATACAATGTGTCCGATGGTCTGCAGTAACAATGAATAACATGAGTGAAGATTCCTAGCATATGCAAGACCAATTAATGTGTCACTTCAATACCTCTAGAATCCTAAGTTTATTTATTATGTTATTGAATAGAGAGAGATGCACTGTATTGCAGTGATGCAGGCTATGATAACATAGCACTAACATACCACAATACAGCTCCTCACCCCAGTCCCTCCAGACTATCTCAAAGATTAGAGGCAGTTGATTAGAGAGAGAAGAGTGTTTTTGTGCCGAGGTCTTGCTTGTGAGCTTCTCTGAGGCATCCGCTTGACCAGTCTGGGAACAGAACTGACAACTAGGTGGGCATTTGGTTTGAGCTTATAAGGATGTGGTGGCGCTGCGGGTTAAACCGCAGAAGCCTCTGAGCTGCAAGGTCAGAAGACCAAGCAGTCGTAAGATCAAATCCACGCGACAGAGTGAGCCCCCGTTGCGTGTCCCAGCTCCTGCCAACCTAGCAGTTCAAAAGCATGTAAATGCGAGTAGATAAATAGGTACCACCTTGGTGGGAAGGTAATGGCATTCCGTGTCTAGTCATGCTGGCCACGTGACAACGGAAACTGTCTTTGGACAAAACGCTGGCTCTATGGCTTGAAAACGGTGATGAGCACCGCACCCTAGAGTCGGAGACGACTGGACTAAATGTCAAGGGCAACTTCTACCTTTACCTTTACCTTACCTATAAGGCCTGTCTTTTGTTTTTGTGAAAAATCTACTTTCTAATCATTTTGGATCCTTTTTTAAAGTTTTTAGTTTTAAAAAGGTGTTTTGCTTGTTTACTTGTTTGTTTCAACTACTCAGTTATTGCTGTCATGTCAATATAATTATTTCCTTAACAGGAAGAGTAAGCATCAGATGTCTGATTTGTGAACATCGGTCACCCTTGTGCTAATGGTGTATGTATGGGATTTGTGTTTCAGGTTCTCAGGGAATGTAACAAATTGGCTGAAATGGAGGAACCTCCTTTGCTGCCAGGAGAAACAATTAAGGACATGGGTAGGTGCAGACATTTCTCTTTGTAACTTGTTGGCAGAGTGGATCACACCAAGGGACAAAAGTGCATTACAAGTAGTCTGTCATTAGAGCTGAAGACATACAAGTGTCCCAGAGCAATAATTTAGTCATTTATTGGTCTCTGAGCAATCTCACCTTAAAATTCAGTTCCTGTTTAGCTCCTAAAGATCAGTCAGAGAAGAAACCAAGTTTATTTACAGACTCCAGAAAGTGAAAGATTCTCCTGTTCTGACGCTCAGATGCTTTCAGCTGTCACACAGGTTATCTGTTGTATGTCGTTCAGCTGTGGGCTGAATGATGTCACACTTAACTAGTAGCAAACTCAGTTCTTATATTTCTGATGCTTATGGAGAAAAAAAAGGCACCGTCCACACACAAGAGAAACTATCGATCTTAAGAAACACATAACATTTATGGTGAGCATGAAATTCAGTGGGTTGACTGGGAATCTTAGCAGGAACAATCTATGCTACAGTATTCTGTTGCAGGGCACATTCATTTGGTAAGAACAGGTTAAATATGCATAAAGCAGTGCCCTTAGACTGAATGTTCATTTTACCATACAGTTTGGTCCCCTCATTTTATTTTTGTTAACGTTCACCTCATTGCTTCATTCCCTGGATGAAACTGCAAGATGACCACTGAAAAGAAAGTTTTATTCGTGGGGGAAGGTTGAGAAATCGATTTGCCGGGAGCCAAAATGTTATCAAAAAGATTTCGGAAACGCAGTTCCTTTTAAAATATTATCATTTTCTTTCCAGCAAAAGATGTTACTCACATCTGCCCATTTACTGGTGCTATTAGAGGAACGTTGACTGTCACAAATTACAGGCTATACTTTAAAAGCATGGAAAGGGTAAGCCTTAATTAGTTTCTTTTTACTCTTTCTTACGCTTTTAAAAAACAATTATTTATAAATTGTACGTAGAAAACAAAACTTTAAAAAATGTACATACATTTAACGTGCTTCCCCCCCCCCTTCTTATGTTTTACCATTACCTATTATTGCAAATTCAACTTCAAATTCAGCTCAGGTTTGCATGCCAGGGGACAAGGATTTAGCACTGGCTTCTTACATTAAAAGGATCTCTCGTAACAGGTGATGGGTAAATATCCATGCTTCAGCAGAACGTAGAAAAGTTATTTTGAATTATTTAAGGAAGTGGACTTATCCATGAAAGCTCGCATTAAAATATAGCAGTTTGTCTTTAAGGTGCCACAATGTTTTTGTTTTGTTTATTTATTTATTTTTTATTTTTGCCTGATATTTTTTAATGAACTCCCAGAATCCCACATCCAGTTTGCTGACTGGAAGTTTCTGAGCATTGTAGTACAAAAAAGTAACTTTTCCCAGCTCTGTGCTTGAGACCCTGGAAAAGTGCTGCTGGTCTAAGTAGACAGTACTGAGGTCAAAAGATCTGTGCATCGTAGAGTGTGATAGGTTCATATGGTTTTGTCACAGCTAGCTTCATCTTGCTACAGAGTTTATATATATATATATATATTCCAGGCTCTGGGCAATACTGAGTAGTTGTTTGAGCCTTTGTGAGCCTTTTTATTCATATGCTGCTGTTTTCCCCAGGACCCACCCTTTGTTCTAGATGCTCCTCTTGGAGTGATCAACAGGGTCGAGAAAATTGGAGGGGCTTCCAGCCGTGGTGAAAATTCGTATGGTTTAGAGATTGTATGTAAGGTAAGTTTATCCATCTGCAGTTGGTGGGTTCTTAATCCACAGTAGTCTAACTATAGGGATTTGGGTTTTTGTATGCTTTTTTTACTGGTTTCAGATAGGTCATCTCTCCAGAAACCTGACACAATGGAACTCACACCAGAGACAGAATAAGAGAATTGGGAAGGATTTGTTTTTTTAATGCGGGGGGTATCTCATAGGTTAGTTTTCCCAACCTTGGATAACCCAAATACAGTGGTGCCCCGCATAGCGAGGTTAATCCGTTCCGGATTAACCCTCGCTATGGGAAACATTGCTCAACGAAACGAAAAAACCCATTGAAACGCATTAAACTTGGTTTAATCCGTTCCAATGGGCCCCGAAACTCACCGTTGAGTGATGCTTCCCTATGGCCGGCAGCCATTTTCGCTCCCTCCCCTCCCTTAGCGAGGGCGCGAAAACGCTGCACGCGGCCATTTTGGGGCTTCCGGCTGCCATTTTGGAGCCGCCGAACAGCTGATCCGCGGGTCGCAAAGCGAAGGTCGGTAAGCGAAACGCTTACCGACCTTCGCTATGCAATTTTCGGCCATAGAGGCCATCGCTTTGCGATCGCAAAAACGTCCTCGCTATGCAGATTCGTCGTTCTACAGTGCGCTCGCTAAGCGAGGCACCACTGTATTCTTGGACTGCAATTCCCAGAAACCGTGGCCAGCACAGCTGCTGGTGAAGGTTTTTGGAACTGGCAGTCTAAGAACACTTGAGTTACCCAAGATTGAGAACTAAGTGTTACAGGTTATCAGATTCAGTCACTTTGGTGCAAGGCATCTTGCGCTTATAAATTCCCTAAGAAGGGCGGTCGAAGTTTTCACTTTATGACTTCTAACAGGTGAAAATCCACCACTAAGGATGTGCTATTCTAGTTTTCTTGTTTGTTTTTTGACAAATCCTTGAGGTTGCCTGCCAAATGGGAGTCCCACTTGACAGACAGACTCCCTCAGACACCTAAATGTGGCTTATCTGGTGAAAAAGACCTAAGTTGGAAGGCTTCATGGCCTATCCTGTGCCTCGGTCCTCCTAGCTTCAAAAAGGAAACTCCCAGAAAGCACAAGGCAACTTCCTTGTTTGAATAGGAAGCTAGGCCTGTGCTAGGCCAAGAAGCCTTCCAGCTTAGGCCTTTCACCCGGGTGAGCCGTATTTAGGTCTGTGTCTGTCAAGTGGGGCTCCTAGAATGGAGAATTCTGGCATTTGTAGTCCGAACAAAAAAAAAAACCACACACACCAAATGGCACATCTCTACATTGGCTACATTGTTGAACTGCTCTTACTGGCAGGAAGATCACTAAACCCAGTGGATAATTTGGGTGCGGCAGCCCCTTGATGAGCTCTCAAGTGAATGGCGTGCTGCAAGAAGGACTGAGAACAGGCTGAAGGTTTTGGTGTACCAGTCCAGAGGCTCTGTCTCAGACTCCATCTCTTCTGACCAAGTGGGAAGCCTGAAGGCAGAGATGAGAATCCTGCCTCCTCATAGGGCTCCCAGTTCCCTGTTCTGGACCTTGTTACCTAAAACTCAGCCTAAAAATGAACAGTTGCGTGCGCGCAACCCGAAGCCTCCAGAGAATGTGACTGACCATTTTAAGACTGTTTTTCTGTTTTTTGGGGGGGGGGGGGCTCTTTTAAAGGACTCAAATAACCTTTCTTTTTTCTTTTTTCTTTTCTTTTTCTTTTTCTTTTTTTCTTTTTTTTTTTACAAAATGGGAAGTTTTCAGAGAAGGGGTGGGGACAGTCCTCAGAGGTATGGAAGACTGGAAAATGCATAGGGTGGTCGCCAACCCTTGTGTGTGGCTGTTCACATTAAAGAGGCAGGCCTTCAGTCTGAAACCTAGTATTCCTGTTTCTCCAAGAGTTCAAGCTGGGCATCTGCTGGCAGTGGTATACCAGCTTCTGGACTGTGCAGCTTTTAAGGATGATGCCTAAGAGTGGTTTTCTCATGAGAGCCTATTGATGCTGGTCTGGGCTAAAAGGCTTGGCCACTTCCATCCTCTTGGGGTCAGGGGGGTCTCTGGTACCACAGAGGTTGTTACTCCCAGTTCCTTATCTATTGATACCTCTGGTTTCACAGCTGTTGGGTCCATGTTGAAGTCATGGTTGGACTCTAGAGCCATGAGAGAGAAGTGGATAGATATCTGACCTAGCCGAAGGCAGATTCATTTGTATGAGCCGATGAGGTCCTCATTAATAGAGACAGTCAAAGTTTCCTCTGCAGATGTTGCTGCACCTCCTATAAGCCCAGGTCAACATAGGCAATGGTGCAAGGTAGTGGGAACAGCATCTGAAGGCCATGCTTTGTCCAGCTCTTCTCTATAACAAGAGGAGAGGTTTTCTGGCAGAAGACAGGCGTCCTGTCATGAATGACTCCACATTACATTCTGTTACACTCTGTAGTGTAGCTGAGTTTTGCCCGACATTTTGCAGGATGTCCGGAACCTACGTTTTGCCCATAGGCCTGAGGGGCGTACAAGAAGATCCATATTTGAGAACTTGACGAAATATGCGTTTCCAGTCTCAAATCATTTGGTAAGCTCTTCCTGTATGCTGTGATCCAAGACCCGGGGGACGGAATGTCTGCATTGTAAGTCAGGACTCAAAAGCCATCCGTCCTGTTAGGGATTGAGGGCTATTTTAAAAACGTGAATCAACATCTGAGAAGTGAAACACAAGCCTTGATCTGTTGTTGGGCTGTATCATTTCGTATTGCAAAGGGAGTTGGGGCTGCTGTTTAAATGCTTCTTTGCATAAAAATGTAGGTCAGACCTTTCCTTCACAGGCCAGGTTTTGGGGAAGAGAGTGAGGGGAACATTGTATATGTGGGACAGCAGTCAAACATTCAGTTTCTGCACTAGCAATTTTGAATGCTGCAGGCAAGCAACTCAAGCATACATAGCTTCCCTGCTCCTTGCTTACCCCAGAAACCTGAAGCATGGCGTGCCGATTTGGAAACATTAAGAGCTAAGTTTTGCAAGTGGTTCTCAACCCCTGTGTTTGGTAGAGTAACTTCCATATGACTCTGCCTGAGAAATCTTCCTGCATGTACACTGTGCTGTCACGAATTCTGTCCGCATTAGCCTCTCTGCAGAAGCCACCTTAAACTCCCTATCACTTCCTCCCCTTGGTGAGTTTGTAGGTAATAGCTGGGAGAACAAAAAGAATATAGGGAAACATACATTGACATGCTAATTACAGTGTACAGAGACAGTTTCTGAGTATCTCTCCTTTTTAAAATTATTTTTTTATGCACCAGTGTTAAAGAAACAAAAAGGCTACAGGGAAATTTCTTATATGAGATGTCAGATATAGTGCTATGCACTATGGGATGGTATACAAGTTAAATAAACAAGCAAGCAAGCTGAATGGTCTCTCTCTCTCTTTTTTTTTCTTTTAGTCTCTTTTTGCATTTGAATACAAAGAGGTTTTCCCAGAAAATAGCTGGAAGGTTTATGATCCTGTTTTGGAGTATAAAAGACAGGTGCGTATTTCTGTTCCACCTTTGATTTGCCCTTCTGTCCAAACAGCAAAATGAATCCTGCTTAATCACGGATTCTCCCTTCAGTGTCAGGAAATCTGTGCTCTGTAGATTAAATGAAAAACACTTCTTAAATATACCTTAGTTGCTTTCAGGATTGGGCTGGCCACTGGCCAGATTGCAAGAGTCCCCTCGGGGAGGGAGGGGCAGAGTGGTGGAGGCGACAACAGAGCCACCATTTAATCTCTGCTCTCTGAGCCACCTGCCATGACCACTAGCCTCTTTCTTATTGGCGCTACCCACTTCATGTTCTGAGTGCTCCTTAGCCAGCCATGCGATCAATGCCTTCGCCCCAAGAATTCTGGGAATGAGATATTATAGAGTATACAGATGATCTTCTCCTCCTCCCCATTCCCAGTGGGTTCCGAGGTGGGAGTGGGGATTTGGTATTTAACAGCACTTCTTTTCTGCCTGAGGTAGCTGGTGAGCTTTTCTGCCTGAGGTAGCTGGCGAGCGGCACCAGCAACGGTCATATTCCGTCTTTTTTCCAGTGAGCTCAATGTGGCATACAAGGCTCCCCTTGTCTTACCTACTTCACCCCCCAAAACAATCCGTCTAGGTGGATCCAGCTATAGGAACCAAAATGGGTACTAGAATCTGGGTTTACCCAATTCACCACAACCACACTGGCTTCCTCTAGAGTTTGGGGTGGATTAATGATTTTGCTCAGTATAGCACAGATGGCCAATATCTGACATAAGAGCCACTAGTGATGTATTTATTGAGGGACATGGGACTCCTGGACAGGAAGAGGGGACCACACACTTTCTTGGTTCAAGAAATAAAGGGAAAACAATATAGGGCTCCCAGAGGTTTTCATACAGTGGTGTAGTGGTAAAGTTGGGAGTACAGTACAGATGTCCAGAATGACAGTCTGCATAGCTGGCCCCCCCAGTGCATAAAGATGGTCCCAAAAAAGGCAAGCAGCTGGATTACTCCATCTCAACAAATGAAGAGCAGACCTTTTGCTAAACTGATTAATCTTAACTGCCTATACAATACCAAACCACACTCAGATATTTTGCATTATAATAGGGATAATTTGCAACACATAATAAAGGCTAAAAGGAAAGTGACTCTTCCTTTTAGCCTCCAATTTGAGAACCATGTTCTAACCAGCTACTCTTTCCAATCCAGGGGATTCCTAATGAAAGCTGGAGAATCACGAAGGTCAATGAACAGTATGAACTCTGTGATACATATCCTGCCCTTCTTGTGGTTCCTGCCAATATTCCAGATGAGGAATTGAAGAGAGTGGCTGCCTTCCGATCAAGGAGTCGAATACCGGTAGGTTGGGCACAGTGAGGTCAATTTGATTTGGTTCTGTATGCATCTTTTTGAAAAGAAGGCCAAAAAGAGAGAACAACTTGAGGATTTTTTTTTTCAGAAAAGGCAGGAATTCTGTTATTTATTTATTTATTTATTTATTTATTTATCTATTTATTTATCTATTTATCTATTTATCTATTTATCTATTTATCTATTTATTTATGCCCCGCCGATCTGAGCGACACGCCCACTCTAGGCGGCTTACAATATAGAATAAAACAATAAAACACAGAAAAGTACATGATTGTTCAATAACAATTATAATAAAAAGGAGGGATAATAAATAAGGGAAAATAAGAAAGAGATCAAGTATTGACTGGAGGGAAGGCCTGGATGTATAACCAAGTTTTTAATTGGGTTTTAAAAATTCCCAGCGTAGGGGCCACGCGAATCTCTGGAGGGAGGTTGTTCCATAGGCGAGGAGCCACCACTGAGAAGGCCCGGTTTTGTGTTTTCTCCTTCCAGGCCTCTCTCGGCGTCAGGCTCCTCAGCCTCACCTCCTGACTCGCATGGGTGATCTGGGTAGACCTTGGTGGGAGCAGGCGTTCTGCCAAATATCGAGGTCCTAAACCGTTTAGGGCCTTATAAGTAAGCATTAAAACTTTGAAGTCGACGCGGAAACGAATGGGCAGCCAATGCAGTGCAGCCAGAATTGGAGAAATGTGTTGGTATTTTCTCACTCCAGTAAGGAGTCTGGCCGCCGCATTCTGCACCACCTGAAGTTTCCGCATCAGCCTCAAAGGCAGCCCCACGTAGAGCGCATTACAGTGGTCTAATCTTGAGATTACGAGCGCATGTACTAAGATAGTGAGCACCCCCGTGTCGAGGTAGAGTCGCAGCCGGGCAATCCACCAAAGGTGGAAAAAGGTGGTGCGGACTACTGACGCCACCTGCGTTTCCATGGTGAGCGTTGGGTCCAGGTGTATCCCCAGGCTGCGAACCCCAGTCTTCGCGGCCAGGGTCACCCCCCCCCAAACCTGAGGGAGTCACCCAAGCCGCCTACCACAGGGGCACCCACCCTCAGGACTTCCGTTTTCTACTGCTGTAGAGCAAGGGAGTGGAACCACAGCTGCTCAGGTCTAATGCAGCCCACTAGGGAATCCAGTCTGGCCCACATAAATTCCATGATGGCCACCTTTCCCCAAAGTCCTAGTGGGCTGTGCAGCAGGAAGGAGAAAAAGCTATGCCATGCACTTCCATGGCTTTGTTGCCCTTTCACATTCTTCACATAAGGAAAGTCAAGTGGCAGAATCTAGAGAGCATGGGGTGGAAATTGAATAAATACAGATTCCATCTGAGTGAGGAGAGAAACCTCCTGACCTCAAGTACTGTTGAACAGTGAGGTCAACTGTCTTAGGAGGCAATAGGGCCCCCTTTGCTACTTATATAAAGGAGGTTGGGCCCCTGTCATAGATGCCGTGGAACTTGTGTTGTGGATCCTGTATTGGTCAGCGGTAATACTACATGACCTTGAACTGGATGGAAATTAGCTGTATAATACTTTACTTTTTTACTTTTATTGAACTTATACCCCACCCCTCTAGACAAAGTCCACTCGGGGCAGCTTACATGAGTAATAAAACAGAATAAAATAACATACATAATAAAACCTAGTAAAAAGTGTGTATATACATATATACATTAGCAAGATGGGATAGTTAAGAAACACAAACAGAAAATAAGTTAATTGTATTAATACACATACAGTATATACTGTACACTATTGCACTGCAGCACAATGGAAACCATAAGTGTGGCGTTCACCCTCGTGTCCCTTTTGAACATACGAAGGCAAACAATCCCCTCTTTTACACTGCTGCCGCCAGGTGATCACTAAATCACCATTACTTCAGGAAGATAAAGATTCAGGTCCATACTTCAAAGTCTTTTAAATAGGACTTTTGTTTATTGATTAGAGAAATTGATGTTGATTCATGAATATCTTCTTTAGGTAAATTTATTATAATCAACAACCTTCTATCAGATAATACACTCCTAACTCTAATCACACCTCAATATTCCCCAAACTCCACACTCTTATCTCCCTTCTCTCACTTTACTCCAACTCCTCTCTCTATCTCCGGCTCCACATCTTATCGCATCTCCCTCGGCTCCGCCTCTCAGCAACATGAATATGCATGAACAATTAACATAACAAAACATGAACCCTTGACATATTAAAGGGGAACGCTACAATAAGCATAGGGGGGAAAACATCCTGTACCATCCTGAACTTACAAACCTATTGACCTGATCAGAGAAGACGTTTGCCCCACTGGGCATGAGACAACTTTAAGAGGGCATGTGTGGCTATTATCCTCCATTGTTCCCTGCCAGGTTCAATTTATGGATATATTTTTGATTGCCCAAGTCAAGTAGTAGCCCTTCTTCTATGAGAAAGAGGAGTGCATCGTTGGTGTAGTATCTGGCCTCATGGACGATGACCAGGTGGACTCAGAGGGTCTTTCCTATCAACCATCAACACAATAAGTTTTCTGTGCATGAGTGGCTGTCTGTTTTTATTAGGACTCAGAAAATGTAAATGTATGAGGTTCTGGTTGGCCCATAGCTTCCAGTTAGCACAGACTCGCACAGTCTGTCCATCTCTGTGATATTATATTGAACGCAAGAAAGGGCCAGAGGCCAGGTGAAATTCCCGTGAGCAGTTTAGTTTCACCTACCCCATTGTTCCAGGATCATTCCGTAAAACAGAATGGGAAAGAATCTTATACACACCTCTTGTTACCTTGAAGAAAGAACAGGATAAAAATGAACTAGGAGAGGGTGAAAATTAAAAATTCATTTACTGTCCAAATTAACCGGTGGCAGTAAAAAAATAAAAAGGCAAGAGTTTTGTAACACCTTAAAGATTAATGTATAATGGTGTACACATGTAGGAAATCCTGAACATCAGAAAAGACTTCTTACCTGTTAGAGCAGTACAACAATGGAATCAATTACCTCGGGAAGTAGTGAGTGCTGCAACACTGGAAGCATTCAAAAGAAAATTGGACAGCCATCTCTCAGATATGCTTTGGTTTGGATTCCTGCATTGAGTAGGGTGCATTGACTTGATGGCCTTATAGGCCCTTTCCAGCTGAATGATTTGAGATTCTGTTAAAAGGAATTGTTAAAACAGACTTTAGTCCTTTAAAACCTATGCTATTTCCAAATTGTTTAAATTTGGGGGGCAGGGGGAGGACAGTGTTAGCCATGTTAGTCTATTACACCAAAACTAACAAGCGGTCTTGTTCCAATGTAAAGACTAATAGACTTTATCCAGTGTACACTTCCATGGACTGCAACCTACTCCATGAGAAGCACTGATGTTACTTCAGTTGGCTAATACGTGCCAGGTTGAGAAGGAGCTGTGGGGCAAAAAGAAACACAAAAGGGACAAACATTGACAATTCTATTAATGCAGTAACATACAGTTGTTAGAAGGTGCATTTTATCAGCGATAAGCAGATTAACATGTGGGTGGTGATAAAAATGTCTTTGTCTAATCCAAGCCTTAAAAAGAGAGAATTTAATCTCTAAGTGAGCTCTACTAGGGTGGGGTGGGGTGGGGAGATGGTAAACAGAAGGCTAGAAATTTAGAAATTACAGGCAGTGAGAATTGCATAAACAGGGGTCATGTAACAAACAAAAGCATGTAGGTGTCATAGACATCTCTGTGTAGATGAATCCTTTAGCACATGTAATGAGATAAAAGCCTTTTTTCCCAATCAAACCCCAGGAGATGGAGTTGACCCTCTTGTTGAATTCTTATGGAGATGTTTCCCACTAGAGTCTGTCTTTGAAGTATTGTTTCTTCCCGGATAGCCACCTTGAGTGCGATAGGAGATAGTACTGTATTTGTATTCAGGCATTATGCTGAACACAGGTAGAAGGCTATACAGTGGCGCCTCGCTTAGCAATGTTAATCCGTGCAGAAAAAAAATGCTGCTAAGCGATAACATCGCTAAGCAAAAATAAAAAGCCCATAGAAAAGCATTAAAATGTGATTAATACATTCCTATGGGCTAAAAACGCACCTTTAAGCGAAGATCCTCCATAGGAGCGGCCTTTTTCGGTGCCTCTTAAGCGAGGAAACACAGTGGGAGGCCATTTTGTTTACCCGGCGGCCATTTTGAAACCGCCAATCAGCTGGCCGAAAATGAAGGCTTTGTGATGATTGCTTCCCTGCGATCATCGCAAAGCGAAATTTCCCCATAGGGACCATCGCAAAGCGATCGGTTTTGCAATGGCAAAAAGTCCATCGCAAAGCGATTTCATCGCTATACGGAGCGATCGCTATGCAAGGCACCACTGTATGTCCTGGCCGATGGGGCTGTATTCATAAGCCCTACTTCCTCCCATCCCCCCCCCCAATCCGGAAGTCAGTTAGATCATAACATTATTGCGCTACTTTTGAAGTGTTCTTTTTGTTTATTTGTTTCACTTTGTTTTGTTTCTAATACTCTTTCCTTCTGCAAGGTCTTGTCATGGATTCATCCAGAAAGCCAAGCCACCATTACTCGCTGCAGCCAACCAATGGTTGGAGTGAGTGGCAAACGGAGCAAAGAGGACGAGAAATACTTGCAGACAATCATGGACTCAAATGCACAGTCCCACAAAATATTCATCTTTGATGCCAGACCAAGTGTCAATGCTGTAGCCAACAAGGTGGGATGATTAGAGCTCTCAAAACCTCTAGCAATTCAACAGTGTTGAGGAAGTTGACTTGTATCGATAAAAATACTAATGTATATTACAAAGTGATTCATCATGCTCTATAATTTTCTACAATCCTGCTAGTATTTGCAGAAGATTTGTGTAACTTCTATTACAAGTTTGTGTAACTGATGTAGCTAATTGTGGCTAATTCATGAGGTGCCAGTGCACATCTCAGTTTCACAATGGGGCCTATGCCTTAATGATAATGGATTCTGTGATGTCAAGGTGAATCCAATTTACACCTACCCTTGCCAGGGTTTCCTGGGTATAATGTGTTCAGAAGTATGCAGTTCTCTTCTTCTGGAGATAGTCTAGGAATGTGCAGCTTGCCCAAAGCTACACAGGATAGTTTTTCTCCCAAGAGACATAATAGGGGTTGAACCCCCAGTACCTGGTTCTTTGTTTGGATTCACTCAACTATGGGATGGCTTACAAAATGAATAATAATTTGCTATAAATACAATAATGATAAATAGCAAAATTAAATAACATCAAGATAAAACAATACAAAAGAGTAACATTTTTTCTTCAAAGAAGATTTTTTTTTAAATGGTACAGTGTTTCTCCGAAAATAAGACAGGGTCTTATACAGTATTAATTTTTGCTCCAAAAAACACAGTAGGGCTTATTTTCAGGGGATTTTTTTTCATGTACAACAATCTAGAATTTATTCAAATACAGACATGTTATCTTCTGGTTGCTGCACAAGGGTGGAGGTCGGGGTTTCACTTAACTAGGGCTTATTTTGGGGATAGGGCTTATATGACGAGCATCCTGAAAAAAATCATACTAGGGCTTATTTTCAGGGAAACAGGGTAGAGTTTCATAGCTTGAAAAATAACGTTTAGAGCACCTTCCCTAGAATGTCCTTGCCAACATGGCTACTCAGAGTCCTGGGAGTTGTGATTCAAAAGCTAACTTTCCCAAGCTCCGGTTTTTCTTTGAAAAAAATGGGAGATGATTTCAGAGAGCTTGTTTCATAACTTCAGAGAAACCACAGAAAAGACCCTGCTACTCTCTGCGGTTGATCTAAGCCTGTTAAATACAAGATCCAAAAAAAGGCCTTTCCAGGACAATCTGAACATACATAGTGGAAGATTTTATAGTATGGAGACAAGCAACGTGCATCTCTTCAGGTATGGTTGGGTGCAACTCGCATCTTCCTTCCACTACTGGTGGTGCTGACTAGGGCTGCTGAGAGTTGAAGTCCAACCACATATTGAAAGAGTCCACCTCTAATACAGGGTAAAGCACTCCCTTCAGCTTGTAGGTTTACCGGTATTAGCTATCTCCCCCACCCCACCCCAAGAAAAATCCAACATGCATTTTCTTTGGCAGGCTAAAGGAGGAGGCTATGAAAGTGAGGACGCCTATCAGAATACAGAGCTTGTCTTCCTAGATATCCATAATATCCATGTTATGAGAGAGTCCTTGAGAAAACTAAAGGAGATTGTATATCCCAACATAGAAGAGACTCATTGGCTGTCTAATTTGGAATCAACTCATTGGTTAGAACATATCAAGGTAGGTTTGTGTGCATGTGTTTGTGTTCAAATGATATGCATATTTAGATATTCTGTTATCATATGATTTCAGCCACCGCCATAGCAGATCCTACAGCCATAAAGACTTCTACCCATTGCTGGGAGTACATTGCTGGTACGGTTGCTTATAATGGGTGAAAAGTTAACAGTTCTGGGAGTCTTCATTGCAATGTCCCCTGAAGGTTTGTGTAGTCCCAGCTCTAACACACCAGCCAGAATCCAACTGGTGGTATACTCCAGCACAAGTGTAAGTCAAGGCAGCAAATTGCCACTAATTGACAAAGTGCTAGTTGCTTTCCTGGGCACTAATCCAGTGGCACAATCAGTTACATACCCAAGAATGCAATCAACACCTTTTGGATTTGCAACAGTTTGTTGCTGTGACTTATGCCATTTTTCTTATGCAATCCCAAATTGCCAGTTGAATTCTGGCTGTAATCTAAAAGGGAATTCAAGCTGATGTGCCTTAAGTATCTATATATGAACGTAGTTGGAAGAGGATGTAAAACTGAGAGACACATTGAATCTTGAATGAGTCAAAATCAAAGTACACTGAAACCAATGGAACAAGTTAGTCATGATTTCAATAGCTCTACTGTTAGGATGGCTACATCTGTATTCAACCTACTACATAATAGCATAACCTAAAAAACACAGAATGCAAGGGAACCTGTGTTTGGCATAAGGCAATAAAGGTGTGATAATATCTTTACTAGGACAAGTAAAATAGCACAAAAATCTCAATGCAAGCATTAAATCTTAGCGCAAGCATTAATTCTACAGTGTTGGCAAGTTTTTACATCTTAAGAAGGTATGCAGATTACAGTGCTGTAACATGGAGCCCCCCACCTTATTAAAATAGTGCTTAATCAAGAGAGCATGCAGAGATTTTTGTACCTTTATAATTGATCTAATAAAGTATGCACAATTTTAAAGCACATCCAACCATCCCTTGTGAAATACACTCTTCTCTTTGATCTAAACAAGCCTTCCTTCCATCATCAACTCCTTCCCTCCCTCCTTCCCCCATCCCTCCTTCCTTCCTTCCTTCCTTCCTTCCTTCCTTCCTTCCTTCCTTCCTTCCTTCCTTCCTTCCTTCCTTCCTTCCTTCCTTCCTTCCTTCCTTCCTTCCTTCCTTCCTTCCTTCCCTCCATCCTCCCTTCCTCAACTCCTTCTTTCCTTCCTTCACCAATTCCTTCATTCCTTCTGTTTAATCATCTTGGCAAAACTCAAAGGCCTTGTTCCTTTCCTTAATTATAAAAGTAAATCCTCCATTGACATCCATGAAGCCATTCACTGTCCGTAGCAAATATCATAGTCACACAATGCCCCCTCTTTTATCCCAGCTGATTCTTGCAGGTGCTCTTCGGATAGCTGACAAGGTGGAATCTGGGAAAACCTCTGTGGTTGTGCATTGCAGTGATGGTTGGGACCGAACAGCCCAGCTCACGTCTCTTGCTATGCTCATGCTGGACGGCTACTATCGGACCATACGAGGGTTTGAAGTGCTGGTGGAGAAGGAATGGCTGAGTTTTGGGCACAGATTCCAGCTGGTGAGTTGGTAACAGTGACAGAAATGACAGCATTTCAGAAGCATTGTTGTGAAATGGTTTAAGGCAGCCATTGAAGGCTCAGTGGCTTAGGATCTGGAGGCAGAACCAAAGATTGGAAGTTGGATTCTCCACTATGCCCCCTTGACAAGGGACTGGACTTAATGATCCATAGGGTCTCTTCCAGCTCTGCAGTTCTGAGATTATATTATTATATTATATTATATTGCAAAATTATATCAAAGAAAGAAACTAGACTTGAAGTTACTGGTAGATTTCTGGATCACCAACAGTAGATCAGCAAGTGTCTCTCACATTTACACTCAGTGTGTGGCTGCCGATGGAAGGTGTCAGGAAACTTCAGTGGGTCCAAAATGTAGCAGCCAGATTGCTAATGGACTGGTTAAAGGGATCACATAACCACACTTAAGCAGCTCCACTGGATACCGATCCATTTCCCGGCACAATTCAGACTGCTGGTTTTAACTTATAAAGCCCTAAACGGATTGGATGCAAGCTGTCTCAAGCTATCTCCCATTATGGAGCCTGCTCGGGTGTTGAGACAACCAGGAGAGGCCTTTCTCAAAGCCCCATCACCTTGACAGGTGTGTTTCATAAGAACCGAAGAAGAGCCCTGCTGGATCAAGCCAAGGGCCCATCTAGTCGAGCTTCCTGTATCTCACAGTGTCCCCACCAGATGCCTCTGGGAGCACACCAGACAACAAGACGCCTGTCTCCCGATACCCCTCCCCTGCATCTGGCATTTGAAGGCACCTTCCTTCTAAGCCTGGAGATTGTACATCCCTCATCATGGCTTGTAACCTGTGATGGACTTTTCCTCCAGGAATCTGTCCAATCCCCTTTTAAGGGCATGTAGGCCAGATGCCATCGCCACATCCTGTGGCAAGGAGTTCCACAGACTAAACAACACGCGGGGTAAAGAAATATTTTCTTTTCTCCTGGGGACTCAGGAGAAGGCCTTATCTGTTGCTGCTCCCAGACCTTGAAACTCCACAGGAAGCCAGGCTGGTCCCATCTTTGCTGTCCTTCCACAAGCAGGCAAAGACTGTTCTCCAGGCAAGCTTTCCCTCAGTGGCTGCCTGAGTGGGATTTTCAGATGGATTGTTATGGATTACTGGTTTTACCATGTTTTTAGTATTGCTTGTGTTGACCATTTCTCAGTGTTTTTGTTGTTGTTGCTGTTCCTTAATATTTATATATTTATTATTTTAGCTGAGTAGACCTTTGGTCTAGATGGGTGGGATAGAAATCCAATAAATAAATAAATAAATACTGTTGTTTAATGATGTAAGCTGCCTTTTTATGCTCCTTGTTTTAGCTTTAAATATTATCTTTCAATAATGTAAAATATTTTAAAATAAATAAAATATAATTTCTAACAGCAATCACTAAAAATTCATAAAGGTAAAGGTTCCCCTAGACAATTTGTCCAGTCGTGTCCAACTCTAGGTGGTGGTGCTCATCTCCGTTTCCAACCCATAGAGCTAGCGTTTGTCCACAGACAATCCTCCGTGGCCACGTGGCCAGCGTGACTAGACACGGAACGCCTTCCCACCGAGGTGGTACCTATTTATCTACTCGCATTTTTGCATTTTTCATGCTTTCGAACTACTAGGTTGGTGGGAGCTGGGACAAGCGAGGGGGGCTCACTCCATCATGTGGATTTGATCTTACAACTGCTGGTCTTCCGACCTTGCAGCACAGAAGCTTCAGCGGTTTAACCTGCAGCACCACCACATCCCTCTAAAAAACTCATATTCCCCCTTAATTGAGTTGCTGAGGAAAAAAGAGTTTGGGTAGGGGGAGAAAGCGGGTTTTTGTGTGAAAGGATTAGTGATTTTGCTTTTCAGTATTAATTTTTAAAAAATGCCCAGGCTGAGTGAAGGCTCAGAAGACTTGTGTTGTTAACTTATAGTTAACTGCTATTATTATTCATATTTATATCCCTCCTTTCTCCAGAGAGTTCAAAGCAGTGTACATATGTCTCTTCCTCACCCTTTTATCCTTACAGCAACATCTGGAGAGGTGTACTTAGCAACCTCCAATCTAATGTAATCTGTATAATTTCTTCTGTCTCAAGCATATAGGGTGCCTTCTAGATCTAAAGTGTCATCAGCGTGATTCGTGGTGTGGAAGAATAGGGATTGTAGTCAAAAACAGCTGAAAAAAAACAGCCAGTTTACCTACTTTTGACATATACTGGCTTTTACCAATGATTTTTTCCCACCTTTCGCTTTTTTCCTGCTTTCCTTCAGAGAGTAGGCCATGGTGACAAGAATCATGCCGATGCAGACCGCTCTCCTGTTTTTCTCCAGTTCGTTGACTGTGTCTGGCAGATGACAAGACAGGTACTTCTCTGGGCTTATATAAAGACAAGAATCTTGGGAATGTTGACCCTCGCCTTTTGTCTTGCTTTTCAGCAAATGTAGATTGAATCTGTCATTTCTTCTGTGTGTTGCTAGTTAAGGATATAGCAAATATTTGCAAATTTTCTCATCTTTGTTGAAGAAACATGTCTTGAGACACCAAAACCTCCCTCCAGTGAAAGCATGGCCACCTGCTGCCTAAGAGCAAAAAGATCACCATTTTTTTTCCTCAGCATTAGGGAGGGGAAAAGCAAAATAGTCAATTCCCTCCAAAAACTGTTCTACTTGCACAATTCACCCTTTGCGTGAAAGAAAAAAAATCCACCAATTTTCTGCCAAAAAAGTGCTTAAACTCTAAAAATGTACAAAAAGTCTTGTAATCACACCCAACAGGGCGAAAACGTTTGAAAATTTTCATTCTCATGTGGGAACAGGAAATGGAAATTGAGATCCATAGCCTAGCAGTGAAAAAGGCCTGTAAGTTGCAAATTTGTGCATATTTCCTTTAAAATAATGTCTCACAAAACTCAGTGGACTGGCTTGTGTAAACTGTGCTGTCTTGTCAGGGCGTTTTTTTGGGAGATTGCCTGACTTCTAGTGTCAACTGTTAACAGGCAGAATTTGGAAAAGTGTTTTGGGAGTCTTGAATGACGGCTTTCAAAATCCCCCAGGGTGGGACTGTCATCTTAAAAAGCAACTTTCCAAATTTCTTGTAACAGGACAGAGAAGAACAGCATCATAAGAAAACGCTGTAGGCATGTCTAGACACCCAGTGTGTTATAGTGGACAGAGTGATGGGCGAGGCCTCAGGAGACCTGGATTTCAACTTGACAGTGTACACACATTGAAACATTCAGGGTTTTCTGTGACCCGTGCTTCCACAATCAAGATGTTCACCATAAAGCAATGTGCTCTACCCCTGAGCCAGAACCTTTCATAAAGATATATACAGTGATGTATCAGCCATTCACCTTTGGCACACACTCCGCATTCTTTACTGAATATGTAAAGCCGTCATTTCTTGCTTTTGGAAAGCAGCAATATGGCTTCATAAAAGAGGTTTGCCAGACAGTAACACAAACAAATTCTTCACTAGGACTGTTTCTCCCCTTGTTCCCAACCCAAACACTTTCTCCCACTCCCCCACGTCTACCTCCTTTAAACTCTTTGCAAGAATACGTTTTCATGTACCGTGCAAGAAACATCCAGTGAAAATAAACTAATTGCATTGCTTGTCTTTTGAAGTTTCCCACAGCCTTTGAATTCAACGAGTGCTTTCTGATCACAGTTCTGGACCACCTCTACAGCTGTCTGTTTGGGACATTCCTGTGTAATAGTGAGCAGCAGAGGGTGAAAGAGGTAAAAACCCAGATGACCCCTTTTTAAAAAAAAAAAAAAAACTTTTTTCTTCCCCATTTCTACCAGCTGTTTCTTTGTTGCTCCTTTTTTGGATAGGTTAAAAGATCTAACTGTATGCTCCGTTGATTTACCTAATTGCAGTGTGGGAAAAGGTTACTATTTTAGATGGCATATTTGAGGACCTGGAAAGAAGAATGACTGAAGCTGTAGTCCAAAAAATAACTTTTGCAGGATCTGCTTTCTCCATCTAGAGCTGTTCTACCAAAGCATGGTGTTCAGTTCATGAAATGGTACAAAAGAAAGAGAGAAGCAGAGAGAGCGAGGAGTGTCAAATAATTAAGTCAATTATTTATTTAATTTAAAATATTTATGTATTACTCTTCATTAGGCAGTACACAACATTAATTAAAACAATAAGTAAACTGAAATTACTGTGCGTTGCTGGTGTCATCAAGACCGTGCCAATCGCGGCAGTCCAGAAGCACCCCCACCTCCCTGTTCGCCCAGCCACTCCACAGCTGAGCAGGGAAATTCATCCTCCCGCCCCCTTGCCAGAGTGGCTGGGCAAGCAGGGAGGCAGGGCTGCAGCAGGCAGGCTACTGCTGCCATTGGTGCAGTGACAATGACACTGGCGACGTGCACTACACGGTAAGTGGTCCAGTGGGGTTTGAGGGTGGAAAATAATCAGGAGGGCCACCTGTGCTATGGGGCTTAGTATTTGTATATGAATATACCCATCTCTATTCTCACTTTTTCTTATGGATGTGGACGAGGAAAATGGCTCTGCAGAGATTGGTGAACTGCAACTCCCATTATTCCTAAAATAGGTTGTGTAGACTCACACTAATGGGATTTGTATTCCACCACTATATGAAGAACCACCCTTTCCCTATCCCTCTTCTGGAAGGTTACTGGGAACTACATTCCACAGTACAGTGGTGCCTCGCTTAGCGATCGCTCTGTTTAGCAAAGAAATCGCTTAGCGATGAATTTTTTCAATCGCAAAAGCGATCGCCCCTATGGGGTATTTTCGCTTTGCGATGATCACAGGGAAGTGATCATTGCAAAGCAATCCTTTTTGCACAGCTGATCGGCAGTTTCAAAATGGCCACCGGGGAAAAAACATGGCCGCCCACTGTTTTTTGGGACAGATTCTTTACTTTAGAGGCACCAGAAATGGCGGCGCTATGGAGGATCTTCGCTCAACAGTGAGTTTTAAGCCCATAGGAACGCATTAATCGCGTTTTAATGCGTTTCTGTGGGCTTTTTTATTTCGCTTAGTGATGTTTTCATTTAGCAGCGATTTTTTCAGAACGAATTAACATCGCTAAGCGAGGCACCACTGTATTGCACTACAGCCATTAATGGTAATTTGATGTGCCATAATTTAAAAACTATTTTTTGTTTTGTTTTGTTCTTCCTCTTTGAATTTGAAGGGTCTTCCAAAAAAGACAGTGTCACTCTGGTCCTACATAAATAGCCAGCTCGAAGACTTCACCAACCCCCTGTATGCCAGCTACACCAACCATGTTCTGTATCCTGTAGCCAGCATGCGCCATCTAGAGCTGTGGGTCGGGTACTACATCCGGTGGAACCCACGGATGAAACCACAGGTGAGCTGGGTGATGGGGAGGAGAAATGAATGTGGACTTGGTTATTTAAGAGCCAAACACCCAAAGCCTGCTTCTTAAAATTAAAAAAAAATCATCCCAGGTATGAAGAAATATGCAAAAATTGTTTTAAAAAAACCTTTCCAATTTGTTTGAAGGCAACTGTGTTAATAACAACTATGTGCCATCAAGTCAATTTTGACTTATGGTGACCCTTTCCAGGGTTTCTTAGGTAGAGAATACATAAAAGGGGTGTACTGTTCAACTTCTGGGGTCATCCTGGGACTGTGCAGCTTGCCCAAGGCCATACAGGAAGACAATGGGGGAATCGACCTCCCAACTTCTGGCTGCACAGCCAGATGCCTGAACCATTGAACTATTCAGCCACCTTAATATCTGTATTATATGTTGTGGTGTGTGTTTGTATATGTTAGATATATGTAACCCTCCTTGTAATGACCGTGCTCTCATCTTTGTTACTATTTCAGTGTTTAAAGTCAAGAGTAGGCAACCATGATTGGCTCTAAGGTGCAGATTTCCTCCCCCCCCCCCCAGCATGAGATGTGCATCTCTGGCGAGCTGCTGTGTTGGCCACCCTATGCTTAGGCTGAGTTTTGGAACTGAAAATAGGTTCTGGTGCTGATCCATTGCTCAAATGAACCTTCCTCCTGTAATGATACGGTTTTCCTCTGGATGCTGACTACAGTGGGTCTTTTTTAACTTTTAGGAGCCGGTGCATAACCGTTACAAGGAACTTCTGGTGAAACGAGCTGAGCTTCAAAAGAAAGTTGATGAACTACAGCGAGAAATTGCCAACCGCTCCACTTCGTCCTCTGAAAGAGCTGGCTCTCCTGCACAATGTGTAACTCCAGTCCAGACGGTTGTATAACGCAGTGTGTCCTGCCTCCAGAACCTTGCTGTAAGGCAGCTTTTCTAGAAAAGAAGGCTTACAAGAGAAATTTCTGAACTTAGAAGGCAGACCTCTGGAGTCTTAAACACTCTATTTATTGAACAGCCACCCTCCGGGTTATTTTGCTAGGGCTGTAACACTACAGGAAACAAATGCTTATTTATTTAATTTTTTTTTAAATGGCTTCTCATATAATTAAACTTCTTGAGGGCTAATTACAACAAAACTAGCTATGTAGCCTTCCAAAACAAAAGGAGAACATTTTTTAAAGTTGCACTCAAGAGCTTAACCAGCTGTTTTTGCTTTGGACTCCTGCTCACACTGGAATCATACAAACAGGAAAGCAAGTGGCCAGAATTGGGGGAACTCTAGATGTGTGGGGCAAGGCTTTGCGTCAACAATCTGCTCCCCCAAATTCAGATGAATGCTGTGGGTTGTGGCACAATATAAAAGACCTGTGTCATAGGTCTTTTATTTCTTCCTTAGAAATCCCAGTGCATGAGTTCTTGTGTATACTTAGAATCTCTGGCCATTGTCAACGAAGGGCTTTTGTGTCTTGTCTCCCATAATGCAGAGCTGGTGAAGAGGCTGCCCCCCAGCTGTTGTTCAACTCAATCTGCTAGTGATGATGGAAACTTGAGTCCACTATCATCTTGCAGGGCCACCTGTTCCCCATTTCTGCCATTGTGGAAGAGAACAGCTTCTGAGCAGAGGCAATCCAGTAACCTGAATCTTGCCATGTTCAGTCGCTAGTGGAAGGGGCGGATAGACCTCTAGTGTTTATATAGATTCCACTAGCAAAAATGGCAACTTTCTGTATGCTGTACATGTGTCATCTTTGTGTGAGTATGAAGGAAACGCAGCAGGGATACACTCTGCATGAAGAGGATCTTCTCTGCCATGACGAACCAACGTGGGCAGCTGGTAGCTAGCCTGGCCAATCTGAGACCCAACAGCATCAGCTTGCAAGCATTCACTCAGCTGGGATTTAACAGCAGAAAACTAAACACTTTCCAGACTTTAAACGTCTGTGTCTTAAACTAAAAGCTGACCTCCTGCCTTTTTGTTTAAAAACATGCCCAACCAAGAGAGAATGTTCCCATCTTAATAGGTCCAGTTACTTTTTGCCAGGGATGACCCAAACTGTCCTGCTGTCTGAACTGAAAGGAAGAGGAACCCTGTCACTTTTCCCACTTTCCTGCCCTTCTGCTTCCCAGCTGTGTAAAAAAAAAAAATTAGTGGCAACCTGGCTAGTTTTCCTTCCTTACATAGGAGTGAGCAGGAGAGAGGTCATGTGAGGACAGACACAGAGGTGACAACGGGTGGGTGGGACAGGACATGAGGCAACTTCAGCTGGAACTTTCCGGAAAGGGAGAACTGTGCAAATGCTCATTGGAAGTGTTCTACAGCTGAAGGGAGGCCTCCTCGCTCTGCCCAACAGTAGGGCTGGCCCTGCTATTTGCTAGCAATTCATTGTAAAATAGTTAACCTTTTTGTTGTTGTTGTTGTTAATGCAATGCCTTATTTTAATTGGGGTGGGAGAAGTGTTATTGAACATGTTATTGAATGTTATTGAGTGTTATTGAATATGTATTCAGCAGGCTTTCTATATTATACCTATTTCTCACTTTCTTTGAGATAAGGCACTCTCCCTCCTCTGCCTTCTTATACAGAGGGCCTTCAAAATAAATTAGACAGTGCCTCCTCTCATTGCCAACCATTAGCCATGGTGAGTTGCGGTCCAAAAAATTGTCCGGAAGGCACCATCTCAGGGTAGACGCTTCAGCCTGATAACTTTAATCACAGCAACTGTCTGTCACTAGAACACTAATAATCATGCAGGCTGCCGCCTATGTACTTTGCCTCCGATCCTTTCCTAGCCATTTGGCTTTCTTTCATTTTCCAGCTATTCTTGGTGAATAATAAGTGCTACAAAGCTGGCACAGAAGGGAAACTCTGTTCTTTTGTGACACTGAAAGGGGGTCAATGATTTAATTTTGAAAAGGCTGCCCTCTACACCCCAATTAGAAGAGCAGCTTTAAATAAGTTAACTTTTCTACACTGGGTATGTCAAAATATTATGGCTGCGTTGTGAAGTTGTGGCAGGTGATTGGTGTTAACTTTGCTTTCTGACAGCCTGGTATCTATTGTTTGGTGGCTCTATCGTGTTGTGGCAGTGAGCTGAAAAGAGTATATTGTGTCTTGGAGAGTCAGGGGAAGTTGCTGCCCTCCTGTGCTCCCATCAGTGTACAGACGTGGGTCTCCGCAAAGACATGCCCAGGATACTAAATCTACACATCATGAAGTTCCATCTGCCATACTAAAGAAGCCAATATAGTTTTTGGTAAGCAAGTGAAGAGGGAACACAACACCACTGCTTATGACTGCTGGAAAAGCACAGCAAACCATTCCCAAGCAAATTCATCGCTCCAGTCTGATACAGTGTGTCTGTAGATAGCTATGCAGGTAAACCAAACAGATATTTCCTGAAAGCTATAACATCTTTCCTACAACTAAAAGAAACCAGAGGTCACACGAGATCAGCCTGTCTTTTCCATCACATGTTCTCAAGCCGACTAGAGTGGTCGTATAGACCAGATGGGCGGGATACAAATCAAATAAACAAGTACCCCCAACTTTTCCCTTTAAAATAAAGTGACTGGTTCCCATTTAATCAGGGATCAAGGAGATAATTAGGGACACCATGGATGTGAGTCCCATTCCAAGGTCAGCACAGTCCCACCCAGAGTGTCCTCCTGACCTCTAGTGCAGCAGGATGCAGCCTGCAGTTCCATTTCCCCACATCTTCCATAGGCCATGCTATTAATAATTGAGTAGCCATGAGGATTTTAGGCAATGTGGCCTTTTTTTCTCAACTCCAAATGAAGGTGAATTCAACTCTAATCATCATCATCATGTGCCGTAGAGTCACTTCTGACTTATGGTGACCATTTTCACAATTTCCAGGTAAAGAATGCTCAGAAGTGGCTTCCCATTCCCTTTTCTGGGATGTCCCTACAGCCCTATGGGAGGTTGATCTTGGAGATAAGGGATATAACACCATTTGTTTCTGACTTGCTTCTAACTACTTATTTCTAGCTGGCTGATACTTCATGTTCGAAACCAGTGTTTTTTGCCTTTCCCAGGAGACTGCAAAAGTATGGTATGGATGGGGATGTGTTCTCCTAGCTGTTGGTTTTCTTCACAGTTTAGCAATTGGGAAAGCTGGCTGGTGGGGTATGGCAGTTGTAATTTTTTTTAAAAAATCCTTGTTTTTCCAAACTCTGCATCCTGGATTGAACTGGGATACACGACAAGGCTCTTTGTGCTAGTAGGAGAGAAGAGATATGGTGGAGCAAACTAAGTGATCTCCAGGACATGAGGCTAGAGCGGAGTCAAGGAAAGCTTTCTTGAAGACTTTAGCCATTATGACTCTGTTTTGTTTTAGCTGCATCGTCTAAAGCTTTTGTGCAAAAACTGGACTCCATTTCCTCCAAAATTTTGAAGCATCTCGTGCAAGGCGGAAACCTTCAAAAATGAGTTTGCAAGAGACACTCTTGACTTTAACCTTAGAACTGCAAGAGCCGGAAGGGACCCTATGGATCACGGAGTCCAGCCTCTATCAAGGAGGTACAAGTGGGGAATTGAGCGCCCAACCTCTGGCTCCACACCTAGATGCCTAAAACACCGAGTGGTTCTCAGATTTTATGCAATGCAATGTTTATGAATGTTCCTTCTTGTTATCCACAGCATCTGTTTTGTATTCTTTGGAAGCAAAGCGCACAGTTATTTCTTTGTGAAATTGTGGTGGTGAATGTGAGCTCGGATGCACCAGGACATCCCTTTTAAGCTTGGCCTATAGGTCCAGCAGAATCAGAGGATAAGAGGGGGACCAGCCCACTTCAGAATGCAGGCACAAGGCTATGTTTAAAACGAGTATTATAAAAAGCTCTGCAAATAAAAAAAAAAAGGAAAACATGCAGCCAAATACAAACAAGCCTCCTAACAAAGCCTAGCACAAGCTGTAGTCCCAGTTTTCTAAAAGTGAACTGCTTTTTATGCAGGCCTTGAAAAAATGTCATTGCTTCTTGCACTCTGAAGTAGCATAATTAATTCAGTTGAGCACGGGCCATCCTGTTGAGGGTAAACCAAAATTTATTTTGCAAGGCCTTTGAATATTCCAACTGCTTGTCCTGAATAATGGTTTTTCTGTCAGTTATTGGGTTTTTATTGAGTATGGACCATCTTTTATCTCAAAGGAATATAAAGTAAAAAGTCAATACCAAAAACATTCCCTCTCACTATCTTGTCCTTGTTTCACTAGTCTTCTGAAATCAAGGGAATTCTGAACATAAAACAACATGTTGACATGGACAAATGGTTCAAAGAATGTAACCCAAGCACCATACACTTACACCTCTTGAGTTTTATATAATGGTAAAACTCTAATCTCTTTTTAAACAACATTTATTACCTCTATATCTCAGTCTTACATGATCCCTCTAATGGTTTCCTGTTCAAGAAACCAAATGAGTGTAGATAACGGAGTCAGACCTTCCCAAGACATTCAGTGCCAGAGAAGATACCATATTTTTCCGTATATAAGACTATACTTTTGTCTAAAATCTTTAGACTAAAAATTGAGGGTCGTCTTATACATGGAAGTGAGCTGAGGAGAGAACAAAAACAAGTGGAGGGGAAAGCAGGGATGAAAGCAATCCTGCAGCGCTTTGATCCCTTTCCCCCTACACTTGCTAAGCCCTACTTAGATTTCTTCATTTTGGATTAGAAAAGTGGGGGGGGGGGTTCTCATACATGGGGGCGTCTTATACATGGAAAAATACGGTAATCTTTTCAAAGAAATATTCATTTGATGTTACAACTAAGCACTAATCACTTCTTTCCACCACAGATGTCTGCCAACATAGTCATATTCTGTGTCTTAGCAGCTCCACTGGTAAGGAAACAAAATGGAGGAACATGAGGCTCCCTCTGAAGAGGGTTTGGAAACTTCAACTGGTGTAAAATATTGTAGCCAGACTGTTGACTGATGCAGGTGGTTACCGTGATCATGTGACCACTCCCACGACAACAGCTGCCAATTTGATTCTGGTCCTTGTTTAAAGTTCTAGTCTGCAGTCTGAAAATATTAAAAATATTAAATTTTAAAAATCAGAAATATGTTTATATGATGCAATTACCAGAACTGGCCACTACAGGGAACTGGCCATTACATTATATAGGTAATCGGCCACCATTTTGCCTAGTCTCTCGCCAGTTTGAGGCAGTTCCCACTACCCCCTGAGCATTGTTGTCACCAGACATCCTTGGTTACTGGACTTACAGAGCTCTGAGTCCAACAGATTATAGGGTTCGCTATTGTCCACAGTTTTCAGTATCCGTGGAGGAGTGGGCTTGGAACTGATCCCTCATGGATACGGGGATCCTACTGTAAAATAAATGAAGAAGGCAGTGACTTAAACAAGGCACATGAATCAGTCCACATTGAAAACTGGATGCTGTTTCACTGTTGTCCACCATGTACCAAACAGATCACTCTATGTGTGGATTCCCCCCCCCCATGACCGACCTAAGGAGAAATTCACCCAGTGGTCGCAAAGTGGAAAGCCCTATTGCTTCAAACAGCAAACTCCAGTACACACAGCTGTGAGATGATGGACGGCTGCATGGTACACTATAGGCCTGCTGAGGCGCTGCACTCCAAAACCATCAACAAGATGGTCCTCTGCATTTAATTAGGCACATTTGTTTAAAGATTTGTTTTAGAATGGTTAAACCATAACCATCCAACCTTTATTTGTGCATAAAGAGAACACTACCATGGAATGCAGATCTGGGGAACCAATGTCTCTCCAGTTGTTGCTAAATCAAAGCTGCCACCCCAATTAGCCATGCTAGCCTGGCAGTGATGGGAAATGGAGCCCAACATCTGGAGAACCAGAAGCTCCCCAGGCCCCACATTACCTGCATGAAAACTGGGAAATGGTAGGGAGGAAGTATTGGAAGGAGACGCATGCATTTAGAAAGTGATCAAAAAAGTGATTATTCGACATTTTATCCTGTATTTCACATAACAAGTTATCTGCACACACAATAAACCACAGCACAAACTGGATGGCTTCAAATCAGTATGCAGAATAGCTCTTCACACTGCAGATGGAAGATGCCAGTCCTATTTTTAGGCAGAGTGTAGGCTTCTGTTTGTCAGTTCTGTAAACCAAGCTAAGAATGGTGCGAAAGAGGGTAAAGCTTTAATAATGCCTAACTTCCTAATGTTCTTGGACTACAACTCCCAGCAATCCTGGCCAGCACAGCTAGTGGTGAAGGCTTCTGGGAGTTTTAGTCCAATAACTTCTGGGGACCCAAGGTTGGGAACCACTGCCTTAGAGCAAATCAAGAAAGGTTTTTAAAACTCTTACGGTCCTGTTATTTCAAGGTTATGTTGACAAGCCTAAGAGACACTTAACGCCAAGCACTAATGTTTTCATAGCTGAAGACGAATTTAAACCCAAGGCTCCAACTATCAACAGTAACTCTAACAAGAAAGAGGAAGGTATTATACTTGTTTCAGTTGTATCAAACAACAGATTTACCACCAGAAAGACTTCTTGTAGACTGATTACAGCGGGAACAAAGATCTTCTTTTCTAAAGAACCATCTTCTGTCCAGATGTTTTGTGTTGCCCCATGCTTTCCACTTACAGCATTTCTACCCATTAACATTATACTCCTCTTCCTGGCCCCCTCGTAGGCCACTCAAGACATTTTCATGCGGGATTATGAAGTAAGCAGGCCGGAGGAACCACGGATTTTTCATCTTCTGCTTTAGCACATGGTGATAAATATACTGTACGATTATCCACTGTCCAGTTAGTAAAAGACAACTCGCTCTACAGATAGCACAGATCATGAGGGGAGCATAGAATGTTAACAAAAATGGAAACACCAATCCTTGACACAACCCACTTTCAAAACCTTTCTGGGTTAGCATTAGACTTGCAAAGCCCACCTGTCAATAGTTTCCCACTTAATTTCTTCACTTAGCAAGCTGCCTTTATTGGATTCCAGTCAAATCTCAGAAAAATACAGGCAATCTGAGCCAGCCTTACATTCCAATCATTAGAAATCTTTCCCATTATTAATGTAATAAATAATATATTTCTGTTTATACATCATTTTATATCCACAACAGCCACCAGATCTCCTAGACCACAAATAATAGTTTTCAGGTTAAAAAGAAGCTGCCAATGTAAGAACAGCATGATCTGATTTTTTAATATATATTTACATTTACCTCATGTTCTACGAGAACATCTACATGGCTATTCCGTTCCATTCTGGAACTTCATTAAAGTTACCACAGACCAAAATCTGAACCACCCTGAATGTTAATAAGTTTGTTTTTTAAAAAGTTATTTAATGTCAAAGTGATTGCGTGTTTGTTTGCCCTTTTATAAAAAAAATTTGTATTTCAAAATGGGGAATATTTTACCATAAAATGCTAAGGGATGAAGCAACGAAGTGGCGGTAGCACAGCACACTCTACACACAAAAAGAGGGCAGTAGAAAAGAAGAAGAAGAAAAGTGAAAGAACTGTCTAACCTGAACAAAATACCTACTGAAGGGGTCACAATGAAGCCATTATTACTTATAAGTCTTTATGGGGTCCCTTTCCTCCCATTATCATCTTTCCTCAAAGATTGTGTATGCTTATGAGAGGGAGCAAAAATCCACACAGACGGTATGTCCAAGGCAGCAAAACCTTTGTCACCTCCAATTTGGGAGTGGGTGGGGATTATTGTCTTTAGAGTCCCTGAGGTAAACAATTAACTTGTTTAAGGCAAAGCTGTAGGGCAAGGATTAAGCTTCACAGGAAACCCACCACTGGCAGAAATGCAAAGGGCGCAGTAACATATTAAAATAATAATACTAACAAGATAGGGTGGTCTTATTCTCCTTTCCACTCATCCCCCACTTGCCATCAGAACTGAAATGTGATCTGGCTGGCCTACAGGTGGAATATGGGGAGGGTTGTTTAGAAAGTGCACCTACGGCGTAATATTTTGCCCAGCAGTGAAACCAGCTGGGCTACAGCTAGAATGACAAAAATGTTACCAACGATTTATAAAAAGAGAGCGAGAGGCTTCAATATTCCCAACTGATGTCATCTTTCTGAAGGGAGCTCTGGATGCTTTGCATTTCCCTCAGCAACTGCAAGCTCTTCTTGCCGCGCTCACCTGGCTTCTCCTTCAGGCCAAAGTCTTTCACCTTGACAGGAAAGGGCACCATTCTCTCTTCGCCACTGATCCGTCGTGGCTCTTCAGAACTCGACCGCTTGCTTTTGCTGTGTCTCCTGTGTTTCTCCAGCTAAAAGAGGGATGAGGAGAGCCGCCATTTAAGAATGGCCACCTTCACGTCATAAAAACATTCTCTCCCATAGCCAATCCTGACACCCAACAGTCTCTCCATCATGATCGTGAGAATGTGCAATACAGAGGGTTGTTGTGTTTTAAATTTTAAATCATAGTTCAAGATGGGGTCATTTCAAAAACCTCTGCAAGCAATGTTATACTCCTTGTAATTAATCTGTCTCTGTTAAAGGTGTCCTGTTGGGGAGTGGAGAAAAGGAAATATACAAAAAGAGAAAGAGAGAAGAGGGCTTCCCACACATTCTAGCTGTCCTCTGATTGTGTGTGGTGTCCGAAACACTGCCCCCCAAATGTATGGAACCCTCAAGAGAAACAAAAATGTTGTTCACACTTGTTGTTAAGGAAACATCTTGGAAGCCGAATGTGCGAGCACCATTACAGATTTTTCACAATCCATAATTGTATAAAGAATTCAACTCACCAGTGCTAAAACTGGAAAGGATTGGTTCCTGGTCCCAGTTTTAAAGCACAGAATCTCAGGGAGCAAGGACAGTGCTCCTGACTTTGGTGAGCTGCTCCTGATCAGAGCAGACAGCAAAGACTGGAAAAGTTAGCATTTTGGACCCATAGCCAACATCCTACTGGCTGGAGAATTCAAAATCCAAAAATTGAACTTTTCTATGCTCTGCAACTTGGTCAGAAGTTCTGTGTTCACAGCAGAAGTCAAGAAGCACTTCCCAATTTATTGTCTCTCTCAAAGGCTTCAAGTAGCTCAGTTGCTATGGAACTTTCCACTTATGCTTACCCATATTACTCTGGACAAAGAATCACAGAATAATTGAGCTGGGAGGGGCCTAAAAGGCCATCAAGTCCAACTCCCTGCTCAAAGCAGAAATCCAAATCAAAGCAGCTCCGAAGGACGATTATCCAATTTCCTCTTAATTGTACAGCTCTAATAGTTAAGAGGGTTTTTTTTCATGATATTCAGCCTAAATCTAGCTTGAGCTCAATATTGCATGTGCTGCACTCTGGGATAATTGAGAACAGATCCGGCCCTTCCTCTGTATGACCTTTCAAGTATTTGAAAAATGTTTTTAACATCTCCCCTCAAACTTCTTTTCTCAAGGCTAAACATGCTCAGTTCTTTCAGTCTTTCCTCACAGGACATAGTTTCCAGCCCCCTATCATCCTTGTTGCCCTCCTCTGAATTTGTTCCAGTTCCTCAGCATCCTTCTTGGTGTAGTGTCCAGAACTGGACAGAGTACTCTAGATGAAGCCTAATCAGCTCTGAACACAGGGGGACAAATATATCACAGGATTTGGAGATTACACCTCTGTTAATGCCTCCTAAAACTGCATTTGGCTTTTTTGCAGCCACCCTGCTCTGTTGGCTCGCATTCAACTTTTGATCCACAACAAACCCAAGATTCTTCTCACTTGTAGTATTACTGAGCCAAGTATCTCCCATCTTTTAAAGTGTGCATTTGGGTTTTTTTACTACTAGATGTACAACATCTGTGTTTCCACCTCAACCTAAAGCATATCTAAAGGAGAGAAAAACCTTCACAATTGATTACTTCACCGACACCAGATGGAAGTTGCCAAAATACCTCACCCGTGCCTGATGCTTTTTGATTTTTGAGATCTGTTCAGCTTTGGCCTCCATCTTTTTCACCAGAACTTCCAGTTCCCTCTCCAGGTCTTCTCGTAAGGCAACGGTCGGAGCTTCGTGGATCAGTTTTGCCAAATGCTGGTGATCACTTAAGCACAATGGAAAGATAGGGAGCCGGGGGGGGAATGGGTTAAAAATGCTTAAGTTTGTTAAGAATCTCTTGGTTACACCTTTTCACACAGTGGGGGACAGAAGTACCTTCCCCATCCCAACCCAATGCCTACAGAGGTCTCTTCTCTTGCTATTTCAAATGGGCAAGAAAATGCTCATCCCAGAAGCAGCACCCAGCCTAATTGACTGTTTTAAATGCAATCACTGATGCTGCACGCAATATCACAGATTTACTTTCCTTTGAAAGATCTTCCTTCTTCTAAACAGAATTAAAAATTCTGCCTTGCACAAAGAGGAAGCAAAAGGAAATCCAGAGGGAGCCAGAGACTATACTATGTATTGTACAGCATTTGCTATTAAAGTAAGAGTTCGCTGTAATCCACGTGTTCCAGCATCCAAGTGGGCTGGAACCAATGTCTTCAAAACTTTCAACTCACAAACTCATCTGCCCAAGTTCATCTTGCAAAGTCAGCAGCACTTCAGAAAGGTCTCCCTGGGAAGAGGACGAAATGGACGACAGGGAAGATCGCCGGCCTCTGCTTGCCTGTTGACTCAGGGGGATTTCGCTGACCACCCGGTCATTACAAAGGGCTCTTGAGTGATGCTTCATGAGGTGCAGCACATGCTGCACATTGGCTCCCACTGAATGGCTGGGGCTGGTAGACTGAAAGTTAAGAGAGAGAAGAGACCAAGGAGACCAAAACTATTGCCGGTGTATTGAATGCTAAGTGCATCCACTCACTGAGAACCCATTTTCTGAAGAAAGACACTGAGTTTTTCAATGTATTCGCAAAGGTTTTCACAGCCGGGATCTAATGGTTGTTGTGGGTTTTTTGGGCTCTTTGGCCGTGTTCTGAACAAAGAGCCCGAAAAACCCACAACAAACACTGAGTTTTATTGAACAAATAAATATAGCTGTTCAATCCATTATTATAGAATACATATAGATACATATGCATGTACATATGTATATTTGTACACATACACACTCACACACAATGAAAAAAGCTTAATTGCTGAACATACGGCAACTAATGACAGACCACTAGATCCCATACTGGGAAAGATGAATAGGTTCTATGGAGAGATGAGAGAATATAATTTTTTCATAACCAAAAAAAAAAACTGTTTACAAGTTTAAACAGACTTTTTTAAATTTTCAAACTGCGTATCATGGACAATTAATATTATTTTTAGTAAAGAAATTATCTGGCCTTGGTAGCCAGAGGCGTGGTATAAAAGTTGAATAAATAATAAATAAGATATTTACATTTATCTTGTTTTTCTGCCTGTAAACATGGGTCTGGACGATGGTAAAGGAAAGATGGGGGGGAATTGAGCAATATTCCAAAATGAAAATGAAGTTGTGATACAAAGGTTCGAAATCTATTGCTTTAGCCATTGCGTCCTAGCCTCGGGTCTCCAGGTGCCCATAGACTGCAACTCCCAGAAATCCTGCTCAACACAGCTAGTAATGAAGGCTTCTGGGAGTTTTAGTCTTAAGAACATCTGGGGAAAAGGCTGGGAACCATTGCTGTAGGCACTACAAGCTGACAGAAAGATACTTCACAACAGATCGATCTGCAAGCACATTAAGTAACTACAGTGGGGTCTCAACTTACGAACGGCTCGACATACGAACGTTTCGACTTATGAACCACTCTCATAGGAATATATGGACTCGACTTACGAACTTAGATTCGAGTTACGAACTCTTTCCCCCCCTTTTTTTTAAAGCTAAGTCATCTTAGGTTAAAAGGAAAAAAAGAAAAAATATCCCCCTCTAGTGGCAGAAGGTGGAATAGCAGCTTCCCATTAGTTTCTATGGACAAAAGAGCAGATACGGATTAAATGGTTTTCAATGCATTCCTATGGGAAATGCAGATTCGACTTAAGAACTTTTCGACCTGAGAACTGCCTTCCAATACGGATTAAGTTCTTAAGTCGAGACCCCACTGTACTAGCAAATGGAAATAATGCAAATGTTACTATATGTCAAAGCAGACAAAAATATGTAAACATTCAACTCTTTAGACCAGTGGTCCTCAACCTTGGGCCTCCAGATGTTCTTGGACTACAACTCCCAGAAGTCTTCACCACCACCTCTGCTGGCCAGGATTTCTGGGAGTTGAAGTCCAAGAACATCTGGAGGCCCTAGGTTGGGGACTACTGCTTTAGACCATAGAAAGAGGCAGCGGAGCCAGGAGATCGCTTTGATCCCTTCCCCCCTCTTCCTATGCCGCCATCGGGCACAGAAAGAGGGGGAAAGCCCGATGCAAGCCATCCCTCATCCCCAGGGGTGGGTTTCCCTTCCGGTAGGCTTTAGGAAGCCACTGGAAGGGAAAATCTCTCTCTGCTTATACCCCTGAGGAACAGCTAATCCGCAGGGGCATAAGCAGATCGGGGATGACGGGACAAATATAAAAGGGTTATATTCGTTGCTTCGTATTCTTTGGGGTCTCTGGACAACGAATCAGAGATATTCGTTGAATATCCTGATTCATTCTTATATTCGTCCCCATGTCTAGTCAAAACCATTTGGGAATTTAGGATTAGGAAAGGCTGAGACATTGCCTCTGAACACAGAGTTACCACTAAGTTAAGCAATTTTTTCCTTACCTTTCCAGCAACAAATGGCACATCACCCAAACTCAGCCTGTAATGAGGCTGAGGATGGAAGTGGCTCGTTCCAGAGTCATTCTAAGAAAAGAAAGCAAAAAGGGACACTCTCACTAGAAGAAACAATGCAGAGCTCACCCCCATTATACACTAGATACACAGGTAAGTGTTGACTTGAAAGTTGAGAGAGCTGGAATACTTGGATTTGATTCACACAGAAGCCAACCTGTGTAGCCTTGGGCAAGCCGCACAATCTCAAAGCACACCCAGAAGAGAATGGCAAACCACGTCTGACTATTTTCTACCTAGAAAGCTCTGGGAACTGTTGCCATAACCCTGAATTAACTTTGCAGAATTCTTATTATAAGATGGGACCATTAACTCAGTCTACTCAAACTTTAGAAAAGTTACTTTTGGGGACATACTGACTGGGAAATTCAGGGAGTTGTACTCCAAGAAACTCCATATCGATCAGACTACACCAATGTATTCTAAGCTGGTATTCAAAACCATTCTTCCCAGATCTAAGGGGCGGCGGGGGGGGGGAACCTTGCTAGATCAGTCAAAGCTCTCCTACTAGAGTCTCTGGTATTGGAGCTATAAAGCAGATCATGGAGGAAACAACCAGAGAACCTTGTTTGGTGCTACCATTAAAAAGGCCCTGCTTCAAGAGAACAGCCACTAAGCAATGATGCCTTCATTCAGCAATGCCACGTGAAGTGCCATTTTATTCAGCAGTGCTACTGCTCAGCCAACGATCCCTCGGAGCAGTGCTTTTTAATTGTGGTGTCATCGAGGCTGCTCAGAAGCCAACATTCATGTTCTTTTTGCTGTTTAATCCAAAACCTTGGCTCCTTCAAAAAGCTTTTCTTCAGTGTGGTCCTGCTTTTAGATTTTTACCCAGGAATTCTATAGTAGAGTTATTTATAATAATCTATGCCTGTTTTTGTTGCCATGGCACTATATGTTCTAGAAGTGTGCAAATTTGCACCTTTCAGCTATCATGATCAGAACTTCTCAGAGCTTCTACCCTATTGTAGAACTACAGCAGGTCCTAATGCAGAGATTGTCTGCCTCTGAAATTTGGATTTTGTTTTCTTCTCAATACTAAAGACAGCAGCTTCTATTTGTGCACATACCTTATCCAGCTGCTTTACTTTCTTCTTTGCCTTCTTTGGTTTTGAAGGTCCAGACGCCAGGACTGCCTGCTTCTGTGCCTGCAACAACCTTCGATTTGCTTCCAATCCAGTCTGAAGCTGTCGAGACAAGCCTGGGAATTATTATTCTTTCCTTAAAATCAATATAATAGGAGATGAGGGTTCAAATTTCTGTTGAGTCACTGAAACTCATGGGAAGGGAGGCTGAAAATGATAAACTACTCCTTGACCATTTCACATATGAGAAAAAAGAAAAAACCCTATTAAGGTCACAATAAATCAGAAGCAACCTGGTAGTGTGCAACACCACCACAAGCTGAAACTCAAGGATGTAACAGAAAAGAAATAACTATTAGCATATTGACTTTTGATCAGCCAAAAAACTGAAATTATCCCCAAATAATTCCTCGGGGGATTTGAACACTTCCTTGCTGTTTCTACCCCAAAGATGCCTCTGAAGTCCCAAACGGAGGAAATCAGGAAGAAAACACAGGGATATAATTACAGGAAAGAGGAAGATTAAGCACTCTTTACTGTAACTTGGAAAAGGTACATTTTTACCTCAGCTGGGAAATTCTGAGAATTACAGCCCAAGGAAACATCTAGTTCTCCCTTCCATTTTGTACCCTTCCCTTTGCAACAGAAGCTGATCAGGAACCTGGGTGTCCCCCATTCCCTTCGCTGCTCCTCCGAAATCTTGTTTGGACCAAAAAGGCAGCAGAGGGACATTTGACAACCATTTTACCCCAACCATCCCCAAGCTGTCACTCTTGGGGTAAAGGTAAGGGTTCCCCTTGACATTTAGTCCAGTCGTGTCTGACTCTAGGGCAGTGGTTCTTAACCTTTGGTACTCAGGTGTTTTTGAACTGCAACTCCCAGAAACCCCAGCTAGCAGAGGTAGGTAGGTAGGTAGGTAGGTAGGTAGGTAGGTAGGTAGGTAGGTAGGTAGGTAGGTAGGTAGGTAGGTAGGTAGGTAGGTAGGTAGGTAGGTAGGTAGGTAGGTAGGTAGGTAGGTAGGTAGGTAGGTGGGTAGGTAGGTAGGTGGGTGGGTGGGTGGGTGGGTGGATGCTTGGCTGAAGATATGCCATATTTTTCAGTTTATAAGACTGAAATAAATTTACGGATAACTGGACCCCAAAGCAAGCGACGTGAGTCCGATGCGCAATAATTATTCCTCTGAACAGGCAGCAGCCGCTCCTTCTACAGAGTATTCGAAGACCACGCCAGCCCTCCTTACCTCAGCAGCTTTTTCCTGCACCAGCTTCCGTGCCCGCTCTTCCTCTTGGAGCTTCTCCTCCAGTTCTTTCATTTTTTTCTAAGTCAGAAAACAAAAAGCAGACGTCTCCCGCAGATGTAATACGATTAACAGCTAAGCACCAACACAATGGAGCAGACCGGAGAAACCTCCTTTGAACCTTGGAACTGCAGAGCTGGAAGGGACCCTTAGGATCATCAAGTCCAGCCCCTCTCAAGAAGACACAGTAGAGAATCAAACTCCCAACCTCTGGCTCAGCAGCCAGAGCCATAAGCCACTGAGCTATTCAGCAGTTCTGCCCTCACCCAGTGCCTTCCAAGTGCATTGGACTACAACTCCCATGATGCCACTGAACTCAGGGAGGTTGACTTGAGAGCAGAGAAATACCCGGTAAGCTTCCTATAACAAGGATTTCATCACCTTTGCAGATCCTACTCTCCTTGGAAAAGAGGATCTACTTACCTGTGGTTGCCCTATGTGGCTAGTAAAAACTCTTTAACTAAAGCCTGGAAAAATTACTCTTTTCAATTATACCTTCTAAGACCACCCACCATCACCATCTGTAGCCATGCTGGCTGGGGGAAGGCAGAAAGTTGGAGTCTAAAAGCATTTTTCCAAGTCCTAGTTATAATACTAGCACATCTCCAAATCCTCTAAGGCCATTTTTAAGGCAGAGAGGGCGGCTTACAGAAGGCAAAATGGCCCCCTCTGTCTCTCTGAGTCGCTGTTTCCCACTTTGTCTTGATTCTAGTGTAAAAGCATCCGCGCAACTGGGTTGTGAGCAGAGTTTTGGCTACAGTACTGCAGTTTTACTACCGTGTCACGAATACACACAATTCTGGGCAGTGTGCAGCATAAAACAAAAAAACCTACAATCTTCACCCCAAACTCCATTCCTATGTAACAACATAATCAGTATGGTGATGCAACCAACTTGAACACTGTTAATATAAGAAGGCAAGTCAAATTCTGTCTTAAGTTATTTCCTATATATTGGGAGGGAAGGAGCCTGGCAGCAAATGGCAGCTTGTTCCACAGAATAGGGTCCATCATGGAGAAAGCCCACTTCATCACTATCGCCTTCTTAGCCTCCCTCAGCATGCCATCTTCAGAAACTATGAGCTGGGAGGCAAAGGTGGAACGGGTACCTGTTTTCTGGGAGAGATGTTCTGGCAAGTATCAAGATTCTAACCCACTAAGGGCTTTATGACTCATAACCAGCATCTTGAATTGACCACAGAAACTAACAGAGAGCTAATGCAGGGCCAAGACTGGGAATACACGAACAAATTTAGTAGTCCCAGAGATCAGCCTGGCTGACACATTTTGAACCTGCTGAAGCTTCTGTCCTGTTTTCAAGGGCAGCCCTACATAGACAGTGGTAAATCAGATGAAGCGGAGGGCACGGGAGTACAAAATGAATATGCAAGGAAAATTGCTCAGGCAGCTGTCATACAATATACAATGGCTCCATAGTAGTAACTACTGTTGGATACAAACCTGATGAATGAACTGATTAACATAGGTAATGAGATGGAAAAAACCCATTGCTACAGAGTGCCTTCAAACATGCTTGCCATCCGCCATCAGCCCGGGCTTGGCCTTAGAGCTCAAGGCACAAGACTCACCTCTGCAAGCGTCTGCATTGCCGTAAGCCTTGCATATTCTTTCTCCAGCATGTCTAGCCTTTCCAGTTTAGACTTCACATGAGACTGATCAAAGATTCTCTCTCTTTCTAAGCTGGCCTAGAAAGAGAAGAGGGAAAATGGAGGTCCTTCAGGGCACGAGGGGGCGCAGAAAAGGAGGGTAGAAACAGCTTTCTCTATCATATAAAGCCAAAGAAACGAGGCCAGTAAAAAGGGGAGAAGTCAGTAACCCCAAGTCAGTATTTCACTAAAAAGCAGGAAGTTGTTGAAAGAAATGTGAAAGTTGAGGGAAAATGAAAAAGCACAGTGTTACTTCTGACAACCAAGCTAACATACAGCCATCACAGTCAGTAAAGTTTGGGAAATTATGATGGTGGTTGTGGGTTTTTCGGGCTCTTTGGCCGTATTCTGAAGGTTGGTCTTCTTAACGTTTCACCAGTCTCTGTGGCCAGCATTTTTAGAGGACAGGAGTTACCAGAGCACAGACAGAATTCCAACTCCTGTCCTCTGAAGATGTCGGCCACAGAGACTGGCGAAACATTAGGAAGAACAACCTTCAGAACATGGCCAAAGAGCCCGAAAAACCCACAACAGCCATCAGATCCCATCCGTTAAAGCCTTTGAGAATACTCTGTAAAATTGCCTTTTATTTATTTGTTTGGACCACAAAACTAGCAATATCTCCAAGCTGGCATGGCTATTAGCCGAATCCAAATAAGTCTCTTGCCCAAGCATTGCTGATTACTGGCCACTGACACTTTCATCCTCACAAATTTGTCTCGCTCCCTTTTAACACCGCTTCAGCTCTTGCTGCGAACTCCACAGTTAACTAATATAAGTAAGTCAAGGCAATGAGCAAGATTTTTAGGATCTACAGAATCGAACCAGTTAGCTGTAATCCTCTCGCACCTTGCCTGCCAGCATTTACCAGGCATGTTAACTTCAAAGTCTGACGTACCTGCTTCTCCAGGACAGAGGACTTCTCATGTTCAGCCTGCTCTATCATTTGCTTCATGTAATCCAGCTGCTTCTCCAGAAGATTGCACCTTGTCTCAGCACCCGCCAGCTGTGCTGCCAATGCTAAAAGCAGCAGAAAGAGAAACGGTCAGCTAACATGAGAGGGAAGTGCCAGCTGTGCCAGAGGGTTTAGTTTCTACAAATTATCATCCCCTCAAAAAAAATGTTTTTCACAGGCATATGAAGGTGCACGCCACAGATTCAATGCTGAATACATCAGGGGAGAGCTAGTCACCAAGTATTTATGGGCAGAAGACAGGCCCTTAAAAATAAAAGGCAAGAAAATATCAACTGGATCCAAAGGATACACCAAAACCCAGAAATCATGTCATACCTACAGGGCAGCAACTAGACGCTATCCAATATCTAATGTTGAGGTATTCCAACCAGCCACAGATGTGCTTCAATAAATGAAGCCCAAGCTACGAAGAGTAGCAGATGAAGCATGCCAAACACTTGTCTTGGCTGTCACCTAAAAGTTTACTAGGAGGTCCCTGTGGATACGTCCGTCAGTTCCACAAGTGGGAACAATCGGATAACGTGGTGACCCAGCTGCTTCTGGAACTGATACCTGCATTCTGATTCCAGGAGGCTCACTATACAGGATTGCTCTCAAAAAGGTCTTTTTTGAGTAACTTTTCCAAGTTCTCATTCTCCATCACACGGACCGACAGAAAGGGGTCCAGCAACAACCAAGGTTAATTATTTATTTTAAATATTTGTACCACCTTTCTCCCACCGTGTTTCCCTGAAAATAAGACAGAGTCTTATATTAATTTTTGCTCCAAAAAACCCAATAGGGCTTATTTTCAGGGGATGTTTTGTTTTTTTCATGTACAACCATCTACACTTATTCAAATACCGTCATGTCATCTTCTTCTGGTGGCTGCACAAGGGTGGAGGGCAGGGTTTCACTTAACTGGGGCTTATTTTTGGGGTAGGGCTTATATATTATAAGCATCCTGAAAAATCATACTAGGGCTTATTTTCAGGTTAGATCTTATTTTCCGGGAATCAAGGTAGAAGAGCCCAAGGTTCACTGGAAATCGGCAGGGATTGCCCAGAGGGAAGATCCATAACAACATATGAACTTCCTTGAAAGCTTGAACTTCTCTACTGATCTTTGCCTCCAACAGGCATTGACAGGGTGCATCCGATGGGCTCTGCCTGCTGTAAGTTTTAGGAGAACAATCCATGGTCTGCAGCATCACATGGGGCTTTTCCCACTATTTTATACTACTCAGTTGGTCAGCCATTCCAGCACGGATATTAGCAGCACTGGAATAATGATTTTCATTCAAATCAACAAAGAAGGGAAGCTTAACATTTGCCCTGTGCCCAACAATGTTGATACAGCGCAAACCACCCCTTCTCTCTCACTAATAACAATTACCTTTATCAGGATCACCAAAGAATAATGCACAAATTTAGAATACACCCTGTATAACTGGGACAAGTAACGCTCACGTGGTACCCACTGGACCTGTATCAGCTCACAACAGGCTAGCAAGAATGTAATCAACCAGCCAAAAGAGCTCTGTTGGATTATTGCGTGCTGATGCAACGATAGCAAAAAAAGAACAACTTCTTCAACACTATCCCTGCCGTGGAGTAAACCACTGGATGCACTCTAACCCATTTTTGTTCAAACTGGCTCCAGCTTTCCTCCCAACATTGCTGTCCCAATTCTTTCAATGTCTCCCATCCCCTAAAAATCCAGGGAGCTTATATGGTCTACTCAGCAGAAAGGGATGGATGAACCGACACACCATTTCCCCACTTCAGACAGGGGTCAGGGCACTTTTGCTAAACAGATTTTCCCCCAATATAATGTGTTTCTGTATGTTATTTTCACTCATTTATAATTTTCAGTACCTGTTAAACTTCAGTACTTTTTAAACAGCTGCATTGCAAAATTCAGACAGGTGCATATGTCAAAGTGAATGACTTCATTTTAGTTCACATATCAGTTTGAGAATTAACTTCAGGTGAATTCACATTAAAATGGGACCAAATCAATTTCTTCCCCAACCCTAAGTATCCATACAAACACTGGAGATGATCAAACTAGAGATATCAGCTTACCTTCATTCTTCCTGGATACCTCTAGTTTTGAATGCTCCTGTTCCTGCAACTGCTCATTTAGCACTTTCTTATAGTCTGAGGTTTCCCTGGTCAAGTTTTTCACACTCTCCTCTGCTTGAATCCTTTCCAGCTCCAGCCGTCGTATCTTCTCTTGTAAGTTTTTCAGAGCCGAGAATATCGCTAATGTAAAAACAAAGCAAATACAATTAAACATGCCTGTCGCTGAACTGACATGATGCCATAGGCAGAGTTATTAGGTTTTGATCAGAGAGATGGAACTTTAAGACTGCTCAGCAACGACATTTTCTGGGTTGCATTCACCCTGAACAAGCAAGCCACCTGGTTTTGGAAGCTAAGCAGCATTTGTTCTGGTCAGAACTTGGATGGGAGCCCATCACAGAGATATAGAGCTCAGTGGCACAGCACAGGTTCAATCCTCAGCCCTCCATGTAGGGTATTTTTTTTGTGGGAGGAGGAATCCTGCTTGAATCTCTGGAGAGACATCATCAGTCAGGGTCAACAACCTCTGGGCTTGATGGACCAATGGTCTCCCCTCAGCATAAGGCAGTCCCCTCTGTTTCTTCTGCCTTAGCCTACTGCAGAGGCGTGGAAGTAAAGATAAAACAGCATGAACCACCACCCCAGTTATTCTGATGTCCTTGGAGCAAAGACTGGATACCCATCTGAGTTACAGGTTTATTTATTGGTTCATCATCGAATGGGATTTATGATCAGTGCCATTCTGTGTCCGACAGATGGGACAATCTCTGTGCAAAAGAGTGAATGGATATAAATCTGGTAACAAGGATGACAACTCAGAGAAGCCAGTTTCAGAAGACTTCAGCTTCCCAGTACGCTGCTGTGGATACCAAAGTGGTAGCTGTAGAAAAAAAATGGAACTATAAAGGGAAACTGAAGAGCGAGACAGCAGAAATTTGTTACTGAACTCCTTCAAGAGCATCTCTAAGGGTTTAAATAAAAATTAAGGCTTCTTAAAGCCCAGTGTTGTGTAATATCTTATGGGCAGAAAACTGGTTTTCTCCTTGACATATTTTGAATTCCACCCCAGAAAGAACTCTTAACACATTATAATTTACTCCCCCACCCCAAATACAGCTCATCACTCTAACTATGGTTTGCAATTCCAGATAATTAACATCTCAATAGCCCCATTCCTGTTGTCAAGGGTGCACTTACTTTGTCTGTTGTCTAAACCCTCACCTAGTCATGACCCCTCATGGAGATGTGTATAAGCATAGAGAAGACTGAATAAGTATACCATGTTTCTGAGGAAATAATTTTTGATTCATGCAAGCTTTTGCTGAAACAAATGTGCTCACCTATCTGTACGAGGACATCTGTGTTACCATACATTAATGACCACTGTAAATCCAATGATTAATGTTTGTACATTTACCACGTCATTCTCTTTCAATATATATATCAGTGAAAATAATATACAGTACATGAACACTGATGTATCATAAGCTGATCACTTATACTATACTCGGTGCATCTAATATTGGGCTGCAGGCCACAGAAGGCTAGGCCACATAAAATGTCTTAGCCTTTAAGGTGCCTCAGAGATATCTTTTTCCTGCAAGTAACACAACAGTTCTTGCTGCAAACAGATTAACGAGGCTGATTTCTGAAACATTTTGACAGAATTTCTCTTCATCAAACTGTTGCTGACAACACAACCTATGCTGGAATGAGGTAAGCCACATAGAACAGGACAAGAAACAAACATCAAACTGACAATAACAGGTTAGACCTTTCTAATAACTGCAACAGGGCAGTCTCCCTTTCTCTGAACAACTTTTGCCATTCATTTTTTTCACAGTAGCTACAGGAAAGTCAGCAGAAGAGTATTCTGGGAGTTTAAAATTCCTAGGCTTTAGATTAAAGTACTCGCCATACAGGATCAATGCCATAAAGACTCCCCACAGAAAAGCCATGAGGAAACAGAGCCTCTTCTGTCAACGAGGAAAAGGGAAACCTAGTTTCAGTTCTTCCTGCCCCCCAACACACAGCGAAGCTGCAAGAAGCCTGCGCTATCAATAATTAGTAGGCCAGCTTGCTTTTCTGCAATATCCAAGAGAACACCTTGACAATTTTCATTTAATTCAGTTGTCTGGAGCTGATCCAAAACAGGAGAACCTCCTCTAGATTCCAGTGTATGAACACAAGCCAGAGGTTTGAATCAAGGAAGTTAAAATTTCAGTATCCCCAAACATAAGCTGGGGAAGGCTGCTAAGAAATCATTGGGCAAAATTTATTCTTCCCCACATCTCGATAAGAGTCTGGACAAATGGGTAAAATGGAGATAGGGAGAGTGTGGCCAACGCAAGCGTTACCTTTATTAAACCACTAAACCAATCAACTACTGCTGCAAGAACTAACCCTTGAAGGGACTTTCTGCTGCCTTCACACTTCACAGCAAGCGTGAAACTATCCAGGACATGCAATCAACATTTATACAATTATTTGTGTAATAATGCCAATGTAACCTCCCTGTGCTTGATCATATGCACATGTAACTACATTTCACTCAAATATATGAAGAACTGCATTAATCCATGGAAGCTTTGTTGTTGTTTAATCATTAAGGTGTGTCCAACTCTTTGTGACCTCATGGCAGGCCCTCCTGTCTTCCACTGTCTCCCAGAGTCGGGTCAAATTCATGTTGGTAGCTTCGGTGACACTGTCCAACCACCTCATCCTCTGTCATCCCCTTCTCCTCTTGCCATCACACTTTCCCAACATCAGGGTCTTTTCTAGGGAGTCACCTCTTCTCCTGAGATGGCCAAAGTATTGGAGCCTCAGCTTCAGGATCTGTCCTTCCAGTGAGCACTCAGGGTTGATTTTCTTCAGAACAGATAGGTTTGATCTCTTTGCAGTCCAGGGGACTCTCAAGAGTCTCCTCCAGCACCACAATTCAAAAGCATCAATTCTTCAGCAGTGAGCCTTCTTTATGGTCCAGCTCTCACTTCCATACATCACTACTGGAAAAACCATATCTTTGACTTTGTTCCCCTTCTATTTGCCAAGAGGTGATGGGGCCAGTGTCCATTATCTTAGTTGGAAGCTTACATTGGAATATAAAAGTTAGTCTTTAAGGTGGCACCATGTTCTTGTATTTTGCTTTTTATTCTTGCTTTTGTCTAGCATTCTCTGTACTGCATCCCCCATCACCAAGAGCTATGCCAGCACGGACCAGTGGGAACTCCTGTCCAACAACATCTGGAAAGTCTATATTTCAGGAGTGGAAGAGGAAGAAGACCCTCCTTTTTAAAAACCATCAATTGATTTTTCTTCCCTCACTCATTCATCCAATCCCTTGTATCCTTCTTTTGTTAACTGTGCCTAAGGCAGCTTGCAACTTTTTGAATGAATGTTGCAATTGAAAACAATAGAATCAGTTACAAAGAATCATTACATCAATTTTGATTTTTGAAAGTCAAGAAGAATTGCTATGACATTACCAATTTTTTTTAATCTCCCATTTCAGTTCTCTTCAAATCTCTTGATAAGATCTCACAGGCATCTGCCAGAATCCTGTTAGTGATGCAAGCCAGTATAACTCAATCAACATAAATCTCAATGGCAAATTGCCATTTGTTACATACTGCAGAATTTGCTGTTGCATGCCGTCAATGTGAGTCATCTCAATTTGCAGCAGCTCGGTGTGGAGACTGACTTGAATTGAACTGCGCCAATATAAGTATATTGTATGACTCTTGCCATTTTATTTTAAAGTACAACCCAAGGCTCCCCAAGATTATATTTCTTTATGCTGACTGCAAGTTATAAGCTTTCCGATTTGAATAATGAACTGGAATTGATCCTCAAAGCAATCCCATTTCTGTGAGCTGAAAGTTTACCTTTGCTATTACTCTCTGGATATGCCCTTACAGGTCTGGCGGGGGATCGGCTCAAATCAGCATTAATGAAAGGCCTGTGCCGAGGATACTCTGAAAACGAGGCAGCCGAAAGCCTATCTGTGAATGACGACGATCTGTGGCTTGTACGAAGAACTGCCTGGAAAAAAAAGTAAAAATGGTTATAACTTAGAGAGCCAAAAGAGGCACAGAGTTTGCCTGTTCTACCCTGTAATGGGCAAGGGAATGATGTGAATCTTAAGAGGCCCCTAATAGCTAGACTGAAGAAGCTAGTGCTGAATAGTGCTGTGGTTTAGGTATCTGGCAGCACAGCCAGAGGTTGGGAGTTTGATTCCCCACTTGTGCCTCCTTGATGGGGGCTGGATGGACTTGATGATCCACAGGGTCCCTTCCAGTTCGGTGGTTCTAATACAGTGGTGCCCCGTATAGCGAGGTTAATCCGTTCCGGATTAACCCTCGCTATACGGAATCATCGCTAAACGGGTAGGGGAAAGGTATTGGAACGCATTAAACTTCGTTTAATGCGTTCCAATACCTTCGTTACTTACCCGTTCAGCGAGGATTCCAGGTGCCGGCAGCCATTTTCACGCCTTCGCTAAGCGAGGGCAGGGCGCGAAAACGGCTGCCGGCAGCCATTTCCGGGCTTCCGGCGGCCATTTTGGAACCGCCGATCAGCTGTTCGGCGGCTCCAAAATGGCCGCCGCAATACCCGATCTTCGCAATGCGGGTTTTCCCCATTGCGAAGATCGGGTATGTTTCCGTATAGCGATCCCGAAAAAGGGATCGCTATACGGAAACATCGCTATACGGTGCACTCGTTAAGCGAGGCACCACTGTACTCTAAATAAGTAAGAAAACAAACTTTCAGAAGACTTGAAACCATGTGGAGAAGCTGTGGCCCTCCAGAAGCTGTTGGGCTACAACTCCTAACACCTCCTGACCATTGGCCATGCTGACTGGGGCTAAAGGGAACAAGAACCCAGAAATATCTGGAAAGCCGTTGCCTCCCTATTCTTAACATAAAGAAAGAAGGTAAAAGGTAAAGGTTCGCCTTGACATTTTAGTCAGTTGTGTCCGACTCTAGGGGCCAGTGCTCATCCCTGTTTCCAAGCCGTAGAGCCAGCGTTTGTCCGAAGACAGTTTCCATTGTCACGTGGCCAGCGCGACTTAGACCCGGAACACTGTTTACCTTCCCACCGAGGTGGTACCTATTTATCTACTCGCATTTACATGCTTTCGAGCCGCTAGGTTGGCAAGGAGCTGGGACAAAGCGACGGGAGCTCACTCCGTCGCGTGGATTCTATCTTACGACTGCTGGTCTTCTGACCCTGCAGCACACAAAGGCTTCTGTGGTTTAGCCCGCAGCGCCACCACGTCCCTTATTAAAGAGAGAAAGCACTGACTAAACAGGCATCAGGAGTAACAGGACAGAAATCATAAGGCCAATCTGACTGGAATGTCAAATTAATCTCAGGAAAGCCGGATTCAAATTCTATCTCAAGCATGAAGACTGTATAATCTCACGTATCTGCCACTTGGACTTAGCTCACACTGTTTTTGTGAGGATACACCTGGTGCAGGAGGAGTGAAAGAAGCATGTGTTCTGCTAATGTATGTGGTGGTCTTTAAAAGAATGAATGGGATAAAATGCAATTCATTAATTCAACAAGTGGAGGAGGTAATTGAAGGAGACTCTAGATAAACTGATAAACTTATTCCCCCAAAAAATGGGTGAAATACAGGCAAAGCCAGAGGAAGAGGTGACATGCGCATCGTATGACTGCTACTGTGTACAGTACTTACTTTAGTAAATGAATTTGTTAGAGAGTTTATAACCCATCTTTTAAGGTGACCACTTCCAAAACGGCAAAGAACAAAACTGAAAACCACGAGACATAATCTAATGGTAACGTCAGAACATAAGAGACTTACATGGCAGTCCAAGCCATGTTTACCAAAAAAGAGCCAGGAACAGCATTTAAGGATGCAGAAAAAGTTCAGACCCAGTCTCAGCTACAGAGTGCAGAATGATTTTATGCTAAACCATTGTCATCTCAACTGTCTGCTCTGTCTCATAGGGTTATTAGATGATAAAGGGAGGGTGCAACACCACAATTCTTGAAGAAAGAACAGGATAAAAATAATGATGAACAATCCTTATTGACCAATATTATCGTTAATGCTACTGTTATACATTATTGTTATAAATTTAAAAACACACAAGTGTACAGAACCATAGAATAATGGTGTTGGAAAACACCTGTAAGGCCATGGAGTCCCACTCTCAACTTGTGAATGGATATGGGAACCATCTCTACCTCTCTCCCCCAAATTGTCTGTATCTGTGCATAGCACAGGCTTGATGAACCTAATCCCCAAATAAAACTACTGTTTAGCATTCAGTAACCACTCAGTAAACCATAGTTTAGTATTTAAAGTTAACCGTTTTAGATGTTGAACCTACAAGGAAAGCCTTTCATGCAAGCAGCAGCCTTCCTGCTAAGCTTCTGTTTGTAAACTAACAATATGTTTTGCAATGTATTAATTCATTGTTAATTGCTCTTGTTTTTAATACAAGAACAGACTCTGACTGGGGAGAACTGAAGTTAAATCCCTGCTCAGTTTACCACGTGATCACCTCTCAATTCAACTGATCCCCTTGGGGCTTTGTGATGAGCAAGCAGGAGGGGAAGCCACACCTAGTGAACTTTCTCTGGAGCAAAAGCAGGAAATAAGCATAATAATACAAAACAAATCATATACACCACTCTGAGTTCCTTATTAGGATAACAAAATGACCTAAGCAAGCAAACTTGGCCCATTCACTTGGAAATCATTCCTTTGTTTTCTTTAAAAAACACACACAAAAACCTATGGTTCCTGGAAGCCTAGAGATTTCCAGTTGTTGTTTTTTCAAAGGAACTTTTCTAAATTCTAGTTGCAATATGTCACTCCCAGGTCCCTCATGCTGCAATCCTACAGGTCAACCTACTAGAAATAGTGTACACTCTGCTGCTCTCGTTGACTTCCAAACACATCATCTGCACATAGCCTACAAACCGAGCCCCTATGATAGGTAAGTGGTCAAAATTAAAAGGAAAAAAGATCAAAGAGAGTACAAGAGAAGCAGAATACGGTGGCAACCGAGATTTATGTATTTTTTTGGAAATGGTGATAAGTAAGGATCTAGTCTAAGCAACCAAGCTGCAGTTTTTATTTTACTTCCAGACCAAAATGAGGAATATAGGATATGAACAAACAGGTTATCAAGTGTTATGGTATGTTTGCCTTGCAACTACACTACCTTGGTAACATGAGCACGCCTCGGGGTGACAGCACAGGCAACGTAGGTTGCCATCATGTTGCCCTTACTGAAGGTAAGCTCATCTTAGCTTGTCTCCCCCACACCATCAGTGAATAGCTTAGGTCACATGGCAAAAAGTGGCACATACATCTTTTGCGGCCTGTTGCACACACAACAACTTGACCCTAATTCAAGTGATAAATGCTCGATTTAAGTATTTTGCTCACATAGTTTTCTATGCATCATTAAGTATAAAACAGGGAGTAGACTAAGAACCATTTATTTCACCAGTGCACTCAAGCACATTCTCAAAATAATGCCAAGGGAACAAGAGAAGGTGGGGACACAGAGAAGAACAACTGTGTTGCGGAATGGGTTATGTTTGATATGAAGGAAGACCACAGGGGTTTTTGCTAAACCAGGGAACTCACTGAATGGCCTCCAGTCAGTCACTCTCAGTCATTGTAAGACAATGACAAGCATTAAGACAGCACAAGAAGCGCCTTGAATGCCTTAAAGCAGAGATAGGAAAGGTACAAAACCTTACAGATACTCTTGCATTGCAGTTGTCACTGTACTGTACTTCCCTGTTATTTTTTGTGGGCTATTGCTGATGTGAATTGGAGTTTAACAAAACTTGGAGAGCCACAAGTTCTCCATGTACCATAACTAAAAACTTAATACACTGCAATTGAATGAACTATGCAAAACAGTATTACTGAAAATCTGCATGACTTTAGATACACCATCTCTTTTTTTAAAAGAGAAGTTAATTTCATTTTTAGATTCATTCTTTTCCTCTCCCAATTATTCTTACAACAGTCCAGTGAGAGACATGAGGCTGAAAAAGACCAACTGGATGAAATTAACCCACCGATCTTCATGATTTGAGTGAAGGGGCTTGAAGCAATTTATTTGTCAATGATCTTGGGGGGGGGAGGGGAGAGCACCCAGACCCCCAATAACATTCCAAAAATACAGCAGTTTAAGCAAAAATATAAAAACAGCTATCAATGTATCCCTAATTAGAGCTCACCCAAGTTAAACTCTGAAATAACTGGTTGCCCAACTACAGTACTTTTGATTTTTGACGTCAATGAGGGAAAGTGGCAGCAGTCCGACAACACAGGATACATTTTGCCTTCAAAAGATTCCTCTAATCTAAATCATGAAAAACACAGAATTGTAGAGCACGAAGGGGGATCCCACAGGTCATCAAGTCCATCCCCAGCCGATGCAGGAAATCTGCCAAAAAAGGGGCACCCTAATAGATGGCATCCACCCAACTTAAAAAGTCGAGTCCACTATCTCCCCAGGTAGACGGTCCCACGGTCGGAAGCATCTTCCTAGCAAAAAGCTCTTTGCTAATGCTGTCTGTCCCAAATCTCTTTTTTTAATCCTTCCCTTCCCATCCGTCCTTTAATAATAATAATAATAATAATAATAATAATAATAATAATAATAATAATAATAAATAAGAAGAAGAAGAAGAAGAAGAAGGAGATGATGATGATGATGATGATGATGATGATGATGATGATGATCATAGGTGGGGGTCCTGGTCTCATAAATTAAAACCGAACCAGATCCAGGGAGACCCCTGCTTTCACGAGTCTGCAGCTGCCTAGCAGAATTGACACGGAACTATGTCAGTTCCACGGGTTAAGCAAAGCTGGCTCCATGGAAAGCTTGCCTCTGACCATGCGAAGAGCGCCTTTCTGCCCTGGCCGCTCAAGAGCCGCCCACATCCAACCCGCTACCGACATACACACGTACTCCCCGGACACAGCACACGGATCAACCAGGGCCCGGCCTCTTCCCGACCCTCCCCGCTCACCGAGTGCTCAGGGTCTCCTGCCACCGCCATGTCGCCCAAAGGTGGCCGCAGCGGGTGCCTGTCCCTTTAAGGCCAGCCGCTCCCACCGGCCCGCCGCTCTTCCTCTCGCCCTCCCTTCCTCCCGCCTCTGGTGCGCCAACAAGGTAGCTCTGTTGAGTGACATAGCGACCAGCCAACAGCACCGCACCTTCGCCCACATCAATCCGCTCCCGCCATCTACCGCACTCATCATTGCCTTTTAGGGTGTTCTTGCGTCACATAGCCGGAATCCATGATTGACGCGCGGAGGAACCAATAGCGAGGCAGAGGAGCCGAGCCTGGGGCTCCAGTTCCCTCAACGCCGAGGAGGGAAACAGGTGGTGAATTAAACGCCAGCCAAACTGGTGACGCAGTTGGGTTTATGGCAAACTCGGTGCTTTCGCCAGAACAGAAGGGGTTAAAAAACCAACAACAACAAACGTGGGTCCCTTCTAGGCAGCCGCAACTCGACGGCGAACGTAGAGGTGAGGATGTACGCCCTCCCTCCCAGCCGCCAAGCCGCGAGAAAGCTTCAGGGTTTGGCCAATGAAGGAGAACGGAGAGGGTCTTCCCTTTCGGGTTGGTCGGGCTTAACGTGACGCAGGAAAAGAGGCGGGGCATCATCGCCGTATTCTTCATAGGATCGCGAGGTTTGAAACCCCTCCTCTTTTTTTTCTTTTTTTGCCGCGTGGCCCTGATTGGCGCAAACAGCCGCGGCGGCGGCGCTCGCGCCCTTGCTCTGTTTGCGTGAAGAGAAAGAAGGAGGGCGAGAAAGGGCCTTGACGCGGAGGCTGCCGCTGCCGCCGACCCAAGAAGGAAACGGGGCCTAGTGGGGAACCGAGGAGGAGGACGCCGCCGAAGAAGGAGAGGAGGAGCCGGCTGGCTGGCTGAGGGGAACGGCTGCTTCCCCGTGTGTGTGTGTTTGTGTATGAGAGAGAGAGACTGCCTTGGTGAGGTGGTGGTGGTGGAAGAGTGGTTTTTTGGCCTTCCTGAGGTGGACTCTTTCCCGACGGGTCGGCCGCGGCTGCTGCGCTGAGGGGAAAGCGGATGGCGGCAACATCCGGGGCCTCCGGGGCGGCGGTCGTGGCGGCGGCGGCGGGAGCAGCGACCGCGGTTGGATCCGGCGGGGCCCCGGCTCTCTACGCCTGCACCAAGTGCAACCAGCGCTACCCGTTTGAGGAGCTCTCCCAAGGACAGCAGCTCTGCAAGGTGCTGGGTCCGCGAGTGGGGTGGCGACGACGACGAGGGACACCGCCTGAGGGAGGGAAGGAGTTGGGGCTCAGCCGAGAGGAGGCGACCGTTCCGGGAAAGGGAGGCACGGTTAGGTCAGGGAGAGCCGCCCGTGGGCAGAAAGGATGCCTAGCTCTGGGAGGGGAACGCGGGAGCATTCAGGAAACGGACCCGGGTTGGAGGAGGCTTCGAGAGAGGCGCCCGAAACAACCCTCGACAGGGATTGGGAAAAGCAGGCAGGGCTTCCGCTTCTGTATGCTGAATCCGGGGCGGATTCAAGAAGGCCGAGCATCTGTAGTAAAGCAGACCAAATAGCACCAATATGTGTGTGTGTGTACACGCAAGATTTTTAAGGTCTCTAGAGCTTTTCATCAGGCAAGAGGGGCGGGGGTAGATAGAAGAAGCAGAGGGAGTCAGGTAACCAGCTGGCTTATCTGAGGGATTTAAAAAAAGTGGAGAAAAGGATTCTGCAGGATCTCAAAGGAAACCGATGGAGTGATAGGATGGCGTAAGGTTTCACCTCACTCCTGGGTCTCCTGGGATTGGGATAAGGGGGGGGAAGCAATATGCGCTCTTGAAAATACAAAATCACATAAGTTAAATTCTATAGTAGGCTTATTTACGAAGATTATACACGTAAAGGTTGTTTGCATCTTCTGAATAACTAGACCACATCAGGATCTATCATTAAAAGTATCCTGTACGAGGGAAGTTACAGCACTTTCCTAATGAGGTCATATGGGTGTGTTATGCCTGATACAAAGTTGTTGTCCAAAATGGCATCCCTGTGTCAAGTTGTCCACCCCCTGCTCTGACACTGGGGATAATACAATATAATTTGTGTCATATTGTCTATATATTGCCCAGCATAGTTCCACATGTATATTTGAGTACCACTGCCAGTCAATGTGCTAATAATAATCAACAGCTTGCTAACAGAGTAGTGATTGGAAAGAGGTTCATTTTCAGTGGCATTCCCTTTTTAGATGTCTTAATTTAATTTTTTAAAGGTTTTCAAACCCAGGTTTGTTAATATTTATGTTCTTTATTCCCCACTTCTACATTTTAATTAGTTTTTAGTTTGCAAGAATGAAAAGACAGCAATTTTTACTTTCAATACTTTATGGACTGAATAGTCTGTTATAGCCTTCAAGGGTTGGTAATCTGGCATCTTTTGGCTAAGAGGTCAGAATGACCCAAAAGTTTGATCTGGGGTTTGGAAGTACCACAGGAGCTCAACAGTGCACATTTTCAAACAGATCAGAGTCCATGAAGTTTTTTGTAAGAGTGGAATTTCCAGTATTATTTCAGAAGATGTAAGTTGAATTTTAAATGTAATTGTTTTGTTTCAGTATTTGCATATTTTTCTTTTCTAGGAATGTCGTATTGCACATCCCATGGTAAAATGCACTTACTGTCGATCAGAGTTTCAGCAAGAGAGGTAAGTGTTTTCTATGTTTTACACTTTTGGAAAGTGCTATCATATCTCTCCTGGGTTTTCTTTTCTCCAAGTCTAAACCTTTACCTTGATATGCCTGCTTGTTCTTTGATTCAGCTTGCTTTATTTTTTTTCTCCTGAAGCTAAGTCATTTTGTTCTGTTTTACCAGCAACTTCTTTTTCGTATGTATTTTTTGTCTTGTATGTTTAGTAAAGTTTATGTTAGATTTTTACATACAAGCTCTAAGTTTTCTTTTATTAAGCCGTACATAGCAAATGGGTGTTGTTGTTTTTTTAGTGGATGTACATTGGGTTATAGTACATGTAGGGATGTTAGGAAATCAGCCCTGAGTGCTTACTGGAAGGACAGATCCTGAAGCTGAGGCTCCAATACTTCGGCCATCTCATGAGAAGAGAAGACTCCCTGGAAAAGACCCTGATATTGGGAAAGTGTGAGGGCAAGAGGAGAAGGGAACGACAGAGGACGAGATGGTTGGACAGTGTCATCGAAGCTACCAACATGAATTTGACCCATCTCTGGGAGGCAGTGGAAGACAGGAGGGCCTGAGGTGCTCTGGTTCATGGGCTCACAAAGAGTTGGACACGACTAAACAACAAATATTGGGTTACTTCTTTATATAGTTTGTTTGCCGACTTCTTTTTCATTCACCTTCGCTGTTCACTGAATATCCTACATGGCTGTGGATACTCTGGTGGTCCTTTCTTTTTGAGCCAACAATTCCCAGCATTTATCTGGAAATATCTTTGATAGCAAATAATCCAACAGATTCCCATTCCTCTAATCATTTTTATTGTCACCTCCTGAACTTGCTCCAGTTGATCAGCATCTTTCTTAAGGTGAGGTGTTCCTTCCTCCACCTTTTCTAGAAAAATATTATTCACACAAGTCAGTCGGAAGGACCATGTTTGGCAGAATTTGCCTCCCAACACACATCAGGATAATAAAAATCTGCCATTACTACATTGTGTCTTTTTGAAATGCTTGTAACATGTTTTTTGAAGTTTTCATCATCCTCTTCTCTTTGATTGGACAATCAGTAGGTAACTCGAACTACCATGTTCCTTTTATTTTTCATCCCAATTCTATTAATATAGGTGCTCTTGATAGGACTACCAAGCTCATCCTCCTGCATTTTTAGTAAGAATGTTTTTCACATGTACTGCAATTTCACCTCTTTTTCTTTCTGAACAATTTATATCCTTCAGTTGCTGTATTCCACTCATGAAAGTCATCCCTCCAGGTTTCAGTTATCTTTATCAAGTTGTATTTACCTTTCTGAACTAAGATTTCTTCTTGTTCCCCATACTCCTAGAGATTGTGTGATTTGTGGCCTTTGTTCCTTTGTACATTTTTATGAAGTCTGTTGTTGGACCCCATTAGAGTTGCTCACTTTGTACCTCTTACTGTGCATAAGTCTTTATCTGTCATTACCTATGAGTATGTTTCTCCCGCCCCCTTCCAATTTTGTTTAAAACTGTCTTCTGAAGTATAGGCCTCAGAAATGTTATGCTTGACCATGTTTTGCATATTGATTCAGCCCTGTAAGTAGGAATAAAGAGAAGGTTGCCTACTCCTGTTCTTGTTCCCTAGCTCTCTATCCTTTATTCCTTACCATATACTGCATGGCTTCTCTCAAAACCTATTACATTTTTAGTACAGTATCATATTCCAAAATTGAAAGCAATTTGGTTTTTTGGGACCTTCCATCATTGATGCTTATGGTAAACTTTTCTATTTTGTGTGTATATATGTTATTCTTCCAATGTGCTTTTAGCTATCTTAAATGCTTTCACATATTTCTTAAAGATTTTATTACATCGACTGGGGTGCCAATACTATAAACAAATAAGAGTTGGTAAACAATAGTAGTTGGTAGGAATGTCAGTTTCTATCTTTGTATCCCATCATTTGGTCACACAGCTGGCATCTCAGCAACAAGCTGCGGCGACTTCCATGACAATTCTGGCCAATCCTTTTGGTTAAAAATTGGCTGGGAGAATCTTCTATGAATGGAAAGGGATCAGTCGTGAGGGGATGTAGTCAAAAGGTAGAACATTCATGCTGCATGTAGAAGGTCTTAGGCCTTATTAATATTTATCTAGATGGCCCAATAGTTTGTTTCACAGTATAATGTAACTTCCTGTATTTCTAGTAAAGACTATTCATTCTGTGTTCCACTCTGAATGACAACTACCGCATTTTTCCGTGTATAAGATGATACTTTGTCTAAAATCTTTAGGTTAAAAATTGAAGGTCTTATATAAGGAAGTAAGGGGGAAGTGACCAAAGTGCTTTGATTCCTGCTTTCCACCTCTACTTTCTTAGCAAGAAAGTGCTTTCCCCTCCACTTTCTTCAGAAAAATTGGAGGGGGAAGGCAGGAATCATCAAAGCGCTTTGATTCCTGCTAAGCAGGCTTAGCAAGTAAGGGGAAAGCAGGGATCAAAGTGATCCTGCAGTGCCTTGATCCCTGTTTTCCCCCTCCACTTGCTAAGCCCCACTTAGATTTCTTAATTTGGGGTTGGAAAAATGTGTGTGGGAGTCTTATACATGGGGGATGTCTTATACACGGGAAAATAAGATAACCATGAACCTGTATCAGATGTTTGATTATTGCCGTTTACCCTATTTTTTATGTTAGGTTGATTAAGTAATCCTACATATCTTCGAGAATACATTAATCCTACATAGCTTAAATACCCATTTTTATCCAGGGCACTTTTAAAATTCCTGTGGTCAGTGGATTTCATCAACATCTTTTAATTGTAATTTTTCTTAGCTAAAGTCTTCATTCACTGGTTATTGTATCTCCTGCTTGTCCTATTCACTTAACTCATAACTTGCATAAAGATCATGTCTCATGCTATGCTAAAATCAAATAAGATAGGCCAATTTGTGAGCTAGAAATTACAGTGGTGCCCCGCATAACGAACGGTTTGTTTAATGACAAATCCGCATAGCGATGAGGTTTTTGCTATCGCAAAAATTTCAATGGGTAAAAATCGCTTTGCGATGATCGGTAAGTGTTTCGCTTACCAATTATCGCATAACGATGTTTTAAAACAGCTGATCGGCGGTTCCAAAATGGCCGCCGGAAAAAATGGCCGCCCGCAGTGTTTTCGCGCCCTTTCCTCGCATACTGGACAGCGAAAATGGCGGCCACATGGAGGATTTTCGCATAGCGGTGAGTTTTTTCCCCATAGGAACCCATTGAAGGGGTTTCAATGCATTCCTATGGCCTTTTTTGCCCCTCATAGTGACGAATCCGTATAGCGACGATTTTTTTGGAATGGATTGTTGTCGCTATGCGGGGCACCATTGTAGTTCCATTTACCAGTTTTCTACTTCTGTAGCTGAATTATGAAGGCTTAGTGGAACACATTTTGAATTTGTTACATGGTTTTATTCCCAAAAGGGACATGGTGGCGCTGTGGGCTAAACCGCAGAAGCCTGTGCTGCAGGGTCAGAAGACCAGCAGTTGTAAGATCGAATCCACGCAACGGAGTGAGCTCCCGTTGCTTGTCCCAGCTCCCGCCAACCTAGCGGTTCGAAAGCATGCAAATGCAAGTAGATCAATAGGGACCGCCTCGGTGGGAAGGTAGCAGTGTTCCGTGTCTAAGTCGCACTGGCCATGTGACCACGGAAGATTGTCTTCGGACAAAACGCTGGCTCTATAGCTTGGAAACGGGGATGAGCACCGCCCCCTAGAGTCGAACACGACTGGACAAAAAATTGTCAAGGGGAACCTCTACCTTTTATTCCCAAAACCTCATGTCATTTGTTTATTTCTTTTGCTTTGGCAAAAAGTATTGTAAACTGCTTAAAGTGAAGTATTTAGGAAAAAAAGTAATCTTGTTTTTTTCTTTTTAGCAAAACAAATACAATATGCAAGAAATGTGCCCAAAATGTGAAGCAGTTTGGAACGGTAAGTTAGCATCTGTACCTTCCTTTCTGATTTGTTGCTGAATCGGTATTTCACCAAGATGTACATGTGCTGATACGATTTATACTTGGGTAACGGTTAGGAAAAATAGCAAAGTAGTTTCTGGTATGTTAGATGTGATTTTTTTTCATCTGTATGCAATGACATTTGAAATACACATAATGCATGTAGAGAATATTAGTGAACAAAATACATTAATGCAGGGGATGTATGCCCTGTATGGATGTTACAGATTCATGCAGTTCCAGTTATGCAAGAAGCAGGGGAGCAGCAGACAGAATTCTGTTCGTCTCCCTCACTCCTATATGGTTAGGATCTTGTGATGCTTAATGTCCAAATGAAGTGTTAAAGAAACTCTGAGCCATTTTATCTCTTCTAGTTTTGAAATGCAACATCTTCAACAACAAAAATACTGTACTGTCTTCTTTTAGTGTAATTTTTCTTAATTTGCTTTTGTGTTGAAGGAGTACATTTTGGAAGTCATTAATTCATAGAGTCAGAAGTGTTTCTTAATAATAGCAATAATAACAAAAGTAGTACTTCTGCTGAATCGATATCTTTTCAAGTAACTACATTTTGTGAAATGCCAATACAACATAATGCATGACATTCTGTTTTTAATTTGTTCTTGTTCTTTTCCAGCCAAAACCTTGTCAGTACTGCAACATAATTGCTGCTTTTATTGGCACAAAATGTCAGCGCTGCACAAACTCTGAAAAGAAGTATGGACCTCCTCAGACATGTGAGCAGTGCAAACAGCAATGTGCTTTTGATCGCAAGGAGGAGGGGAGAAGGAAGGTAATCAGAACATCTAAGCGGCATCATGTTGCCTACCCTTGCTTTATACCATTTAGGTTATATATGTACAGGTCCTAATCTAGAGTGGTTAGCACTTGATAACCCAAGTCTATTGACCCAGCATTCCAAGCAGAAGAGAATCTTTGCTCCCCTCTCTAGTGATTAACTGGTGGTGCTGGTGCAGATGATATCTTGCCCTATACCTAGTTAAGGATTAAGTATTCTAGAATAACATTACTTTGTAAATAATGATTCTATAGCTGTATTCAAATAATTATGAGGAAAAAAGGTTTCATATGATGAATTTCTTAATACTTCTATTTAGTATCAGTTTATACAGCACCTATATATCCAGTTGGATGCCTTTAATCTTAAAACTATAAAAAATAAAACTGAACGCATATTTTTGGTAATACTAACTCATGAGTTATAGTAATGCAAGACATTTTGGCCTGCAGTCTGCACATTTGCTATTAGAGAGTGGGGAGTTGTCCTATTTTTCTCCCACTCTTCTTCCACTGAGCTCAAGGTAGTGTATACTGGATGTTCAGTCTTCCATCCAGACCACTGACCTATAGTTATATGGAATTAGGTTTAGAATGTCTAAATTATGTTAAAGAATTAGCAACTAGAAGGTTTGATCCTAGGTATATTAGCATCCAAACATGAGAAAGGAGATTATGTATTTTGTAAACAAAGGGAACAGTAAACATTGGCTTCAAAAATCCTGCAAATGGATTTCTACTTTTGGAAAGCATACTTATGACACTTAAAAGGATGGAGAAGGTACATTTGCCTGTTTGCATTTTTTTTTACCCATGGAAATAGGAGGGAGGAGAAAACATTGGGTGGTTTAGTCCTTTTGTCCTTGAAAATCCTTTTCAGAGAATTAGTTGGGAGACTTCTTGGAGCAATATGAAAACCAGAATGGGGAACAGATGAGGAAGGAGAATTAGCCCCCCAATCCCCAAAATCCCTGTCCTTCCATTAGTGGGATTATTAATTGGACAAGGAAGTGACTTTGCTGTCCATGAGATGCAACTGAATTTGCTCACCTAAAAAAGAAAATGATACTATTTTTCATCCAGTATTCAGTTTAGCATGTTTTGCATCATGCACTGCTGCTGATGTCTGCAATGTTTTTAACTTGTCTAAGTTACTGTGTGCAAGAATAACAGCAGTAGTATTTGATAATTTTATTTTGGCTGTTGTGTGTCTTTTTAGCACTGAATACGTGTAACATAATTTGCTGCGAATGATTTCCCAAAAGGTTGATGGGAAGCTGTTGTGTTGGCTCTGCACTCTGTCCTACAAGAGAGTACTGCAGAAGACCAAGGAGCAGAGGAAGAGCTTAGGGTCTTCACAGTCTAATTCCTCCTCCACAAGCCTAACTGAAAAAGACCAGCAGCATCTGAAACATCACCACCATCACCGTCACCATCATCACCACCACCACCGTCATACCAGCAGCCATCACAAGTAAGTGCTGTGTAACTTAATGGAATGTGCACTTTTTAGTCAAAAAAATTAATGGAGACAAGTATGACATTAGAAAGAGCAACGTGCAAAAGCCAGTGCAAGAACATTTCAGCTTCCTAGGTTACTCACTGAAAAGAAATTACAAAGGGGGACAGTCAAAGCGAGTTACAGTAACAAATGCTATTGTGCACCTAAATGACTATAGCTAATTCTGTCCCCCTTCAGCATCTCTATGAACACTACAAAGGATTTAGCCTACTACTGGCCTCACCTGGCAGTGAAGCTGTTTACTGCAAGCTATTTATGTAATACAGTGGTGCCTCGCTCCGTTTAACGATGACATCGCTTACCGATGAGGTTTTGGCCATCGCCAGAGCGATCGGTTAGCGATGGCCCCTATGGGGATAAAGCGCTTTGCGATCATGGCAAAGCGATCCTTGCATGTCCGGGAGGAGGTGGGAGGATCCACCCGGAGGAGAGCAGAGCAGCGGCGGGCTAAGGGGGAGCCTCTCATCCCAGCCAAGGGATCCTGTGGAAGCCCACCCTCCATTGAGAGTCACCACCACCACCACCGGCCGCTCTCTCCTCCCCCGGCTTCCCCCTTTCGCCTTCTAGCCTGGAGTTCGTCCTCCCCCCTCCTCGCAAAGAGCGCCTCTGCGGCCACTTGGGCCATCAGGACACCCACACGTCCACCTCCTGCCCCTCCGAGCTGGGGGTGTCAAAGACTCTCCACCCCAAACCCCCCCATACAGCCGCCTCCGTCCCCCCCTCCAAATGGCAGTTTTGCTCCGCGGCGGGGAAAGAAGCGCCAACTTCCACCACACACAGACACACACGCACGCCTGCCTTGCCTTGCGCCCAAGGAGCAGAGAGGGCTACGGGGCTGACTCCTCAGACCAGCAGGCTCCTGCTGCTGCTGCTGTTCCAGATTAGGCAGCACAGAGAGCGCCCACTCTTTTCTCCTTTTTTTCCTCCTCACCTCCCCTGCCTTCTGTCTTTTTTCCCCTTCCCTTCCTTCTTGCTCTCTCGCTCTCTTCCAAGCCAGGCTCAAGTAGGCGGAGCTCGGGGCCCTGGGCGGCCAATCCCGGCCGTTCGGCCTTGGGCTCCGTTGGAGTGAGGGGAAGGTGCTCACACATACACATGCGCGCGCAAACACAGGAAAGCAGTGGCGGGCTCAGGCAGCCGGGCGGGAGAAAAAAAGAGAGAAGGAGAAATGGCTCCTTCGACAAGGAGAACAGATGCAAACGTTGTTCCTTTCCGCTTTTGCAATGCTTTTAAGCAGCTGATCGGCGGTTTCAAAATGGGCCCCCTGCTGTTTTGCTCACTTAAGAGGGACCGAAAATGGCTGCCCCTATGGAGTTTATTCGCTTAAGGTTAGTTTTGAAGCCCATAGGAATGCATTAAATGCATTTTAATGCATTTCTATGTGCTTTTAAAAATCGCTTAACGATTAAATCACTTAACGACGTTTTTTCCAGAACGGATTAATGTTCGTTAAGTGAGGCACCACTGTAAATACTTAGAATATTCCTTTCTTGTGTAACTTTCATTGTCAGTTTGCAAGGTCATAGCCAATAATGTAATTGTCCAACTCTGTTCCCCTTTTCAATTGGTTTCCGCTATCATATGTGCTAACATGCACTGGATTATGGAGAAAGCCAGAGAGTTCCAGAAAAACATCTACTACTGCTTCATTGACTACGCAAAAGCCTTTTACTTTGTGGACCACAACAAACTATGGCAAGTTCTTAAAGAAATGGGAGTCCCTGGCCACCTTATCTATCTCCTGAGAAATCTATATGTGGGACAGGAAGCAACAGTTAGAACTGGATATGGAACAACTGATTGGTTCATAATTGGGAAAGGAGTACGACAAGGCTGTATATTGTCCCCCGGCTTATTTAACTTGTATGCAGAATGCATGTGAAAGGCAGGACTGGAGGAATCCCAAGCCGGAATTAAGATTTCCGGAAGCAATATCAACAACCTCAGATATGCAGGTGATTACCACTCTGATGGCAGAAAGTGAGGAGGAATTAAAAGAACCTCTCAATGAGGGTGAAAGGAGAACACAAAAAATGGTCTGAAGCGCAACATCGAAAAAACTTAAGATCATGGTCACTTGTCCCATCACTTCCTGGCAAGTAGAAGGGGAAGAGATGGAGGCAGTGACAGATTTAACTTTCTTGGGCTCCATGATCACTGCAGATGGTGACAGCAGCCATGAAATTAAGAGACCTACTTCTTGGGAGGAAAGCGATGACAAACCTAGATAGCATCTTAAAAAGCAGAGACATGGCTTTGCCAACAAAGGTTTGCGTAGTCAAAGCTATGGTTTTTCCAGTGGCCATGTATGAAAATGAGAGCTGGACCATAAAGAAGGCTGACAGCCGAAGAATTGATATTTTTGAATTGTGGTGCTGTGGGAGACTCAAGAGTCTCCTGGACTGCAAAGAGAACAAACCTGTTCATTTTGCAGGAAATCAACCCTGAGTGCTCACTGGAAGGACAGATCCTGAAGCTGAGGCTCCAGTACTTTGGCCATCTGATGAAAAGAGAAGACTCCCTGGAAAAGCCCCTGATGTTGGGAAAGTGTGAAGGCAAGAGGAGAAGGGGATGGCAGAGGACGAGATGGTTGGAGAGTGTCATCAAAGCAACCAACATGAATTTGACCCAACTCTGGGAGGCAGTGGAAGACAGGAAGGCCTGGTGTGCTCTGGTCCATGGGATCATGAAGAGTTGGACACGACTTAACGAGTAAACAACAACAAACGTATGGGCTGTGTATATAAACTTGTGGCTTACGTAATGTGCTCCATGTGTTTGAGGAACACTATAGGTCATGTTGAAATATCTTCAAGGTGCTAAAATAGTTCTATTTTCATTAATTTAACAAGACTGAATTGCTAAAAACTAGGTTGCTAGAGTACTTCTGTACCTAACATTATTTCCTCAAGTGCTTCCCTTGCAGCCTGTCCTGGAAAAAGCAGATCTGTCCATTATGATGCATACTTTAGCTGTAGTCATTCATTATATTCATGAAAAAAATGACTGAAAATTGCTTCAGGGAGCTGATAATGCCAAAGATATCCTGAACTTCATTTCTCACTGGGTTATTTTAAAATCTTTAATTGTTCTGATGGTTTGAAAGGTTGCTGACTTTTTACATGAATTTTGTAATTGTGTGTGTGTGTTTATGTTTGTGTGTGTGTGTGGTGCCTCACTTGACGAGGATAATCCGTTCCAGCAAAATCACTGTAGAACGAAATCATCGTCAAGCAAAAGTAAAAATCCCATTGAAATGTATTGAAAACCGGTTCAATGCATTCCAATGGGCGAAATACCTCAGCGTCCAGCGAAGATCCTCCATCGGGCAGCCATTTTCCGGTGCCTGTAAAGGAAGGAATCCATCCTAAAACGCAGCGGGGCGCCATTTTGAAAGCCTGACGATCAGCTGTTTTGATCATCGTTGAGTGAAAAATCGGTTCCCGAAGCAGGGAACCAATCATCGTGAAGCAATTTTTCCTATTAAAACATCTTTTTGCGATCGCAAAAGCCATCGCAAAAACTTCATTGTTAAACGATTTCCTCGTCCAACGACGTAATCATCAAGCGGAGCACCACTGTATAGTCTGTATAGCTGTTTTTACTTTTTTGTGGAATGTACATTTTATGCCTAATGTTTTATGGGCCATCAGCCTCTTTGGAAGGTAGGCATCTAGTAGAAAATCAGTAAGTTTTTCATAAGAATTATGATTGTTAAGCCTGTTGTCCACTCTGTGTTTCAGAATCAGCAGTCTGAGTCCAGAGCAGGATCAGGGATTGTGGAAACAGAGGTAAATACTTGCTTCTTTGTATCATGTTTATTTGAAAGTTTGCTTACTCTTTTACATCAGACAAAGGACTTCTTTTACCCAGAAAAACATATTGTCTCAGAGCAATCCAACCAGGGGGTACATATAAGTGGTGGGTATGGCCATTTCTAAAAGAAGCAGGGCAACAGTCCTCCTTGCTACCCCCCCGAAGCATTTAAGATTAGTTGCTGCCTGGTAAGAGATACAGCCCATGGGAAGCATTAAAACATCTTAAATCATTCCCTACCACATGTCAGCATTCTCCCCATAATGCAGCACTTTAACTTTTAAGAAACCCCAAGTGGCTTCAGGAGAAACTTTTTGAAATCCTAATTGCTGTGCAAAAGTACATCTGCTATCTATCGTTGTCAAATTATTCAGAAATGAATACAGATATATTATCGTGGATACTACAAAATTGTCTTGCTTTTTTCAGCCATAAATCCTCTGCAGCAATTCAGAATGAAACTCCAAAGAAAAAGCCCAAAATGGAATCCAAGCCATCTAATGGAGATAGGTAAGAAAAATAAGTCTTCCTCACAGACTCTCCTATTCTATTGAACAGAACATTGGTTCGTTTTTGTTTTGTTTTGTTTTCTAAAGAAGTCAACATGACAATCACATGGATTTTTTTAATCGTTTTGACCATTTGTCTAAATCACTGGTTCTTAACCTTTGTTACTCAGATGTTTTTGGACTGCAACTCCCAGAAGCTTCACCATCAGCTCTGCTGGCTGAGGTTTCTGGGAGTTGCAGTTCAAAAACACCTTAGTAACAAAGGTTAAGAACCACTGGTCTAAATGAAGCTGTTATTGGAAACCCGTGTTTGGAAGTTGGGTAGGTAATGTGCTAAAACTGGAGCAAATAAAGAGGCAAATCAGTGCATCTAGCATCAGCATTTCAGTTGTATGTAGACTTGAACTGACCTAAGTAAGATTCTTATGAACAAACCTATTTCCAAAAATAACTTGTTAAATGAGGATGACTGGAGTCTCTAATAATAATTTGGAATGAATTTTAAATATAATTCCTGGAAAACTAATGCATAACTGTATTTTGGCAGGTATATTTATTGTGTGCCAGTACTAATTTAATTGTACAGTTGCATCTATTTTTGTCAGGTATTGTGTTAATCCTGAAGGATATATGGAGGACTATTAGTTTGAAATATATATCATGGGTTTCCTCTTTTGGTTATAACTTGTTCTACTACTTTTGCAGTAGTTCTATAAATCAGTCAGCAGACAGTGGCGGTACTGACAACTTCGTCCTCATAAGTCAATTGAAAGAAGAGGTGATGTCATTGAAGCGCCTCTTGCAACAAAGAGATCAAACTATTCTGGAAAAAGACAAAAAGGTAAATTATCAGTTGTTTCATTAGCTACTTTGCCCAAATGAAACACTTGCGTAATCGTCATGTGTCTTGCCAAACCCTGCCGAATGTTTCTTTGTGGCCAATCCTAGGATTTGTTGGAAATAGGTTCCCTTAGTCTGTCATTTAAAGCAGTGGTCCCCAACCGTGGGCCTCCAGATGTTCTTGGACTTCAACTCCCAGAAATCCTGGTCAGCAGAGGTGGTGGTGAAGGCTTCTGAGAGTTGCAGTCCAAAAACATCTGGAGGTCCAAGGTTGGGGACCACTGATTTAAAGCATTCAATTAAAATCATTCTGCTAAGAGTGGCCAATTCTGTTTTCTTGTTGTTGCTTGATTTTGGAGGACTGGAAAGAAAGCTAGAACTCTCCCAGGCAAGCTGAAGACGCAGTGTAACCTCTTCTCCATTGCCTCATAACCTAAGGTCTGTGAAAACCACCCACCTGTAGTCTTTACCTCTGGGAATGGCTGAATGCCATGCTTGTCCACCCCAAACACTAATATAGAAGATTGGAAAAGAAAAATACTCTCCATAAAACAACATTCAGGTTAGCAACTCATTGAACATTTCAGTGTGTAGTCAGCACTAAAACTTCCCCCTCACCAAAATAGTGTTGTTAACGCTTTTATATTAATTTGCTAATTAAATTTGAGTCATCCTTTTCTGATTTATTTGAAAATCAAATCTCATCACAAACTGATTGGATACTGAATCTTTAAAACTCCCAGGAGTAAACCATCAAACAGGAATTCAGTAAAATTCACAACCAGCTCCATCTCAAGCATATCTATCCTATCCCAAGTCTCATAAAGCTTTCCAGTCCCGCACATAAAGCTGTAAACAAGGCTACAGAGTAGTAATGTGAGAAATTGAATTGTATTTTTCTGCAAATTGGAGAAACAAAAATCTTTGCATTGTGCAGCTCTTATTTTGAAAAACTTGGGAGCAAAGTACTGCTTTGCTAAAAAAATAGTTTCCTCACATATGGATGTACAAGCATCTTATTTCTACAACTGTAAACCCTGTGCCAGTCCATAGTAAGAAAAAATTTTCTAGTTCCCAAGTTAAGAATAAAGACTTCACTGTTATATTTTTTTCAACAATGTCTTGGATCTTCAGAGGCTTATCAGTTTAAAGGTTAAGGCATTATATACAAGGGGCTCAGTATGTTGATGAGTAATAGATAAGTAATAAATAAATAATAAAATAAAATATAGTACCTCAATAATTAAATAATGAAATAATATGTTTTTCAGCAATAGATAAGTAATTGTTAGCCGCCTAGAGTGGTCCTAACACGACCAGATAGGTGGGATATAAATAAAATTAATAATAATCATCATCATCATCATCATCATCAATAGACGGGTAATAAAACTCAAATTCTAAAATAATATGTTTCACATATTTTCAGTGTTTCATTTTGCAACTAAAATACATAATGTTATGGGATATTTCTTAATAAAATACATTATATTATGGGATACATCTTTGCCAGTCTTCACACCTGTAAACGAAATGCTTTTTTTGGCTCCTTTAGCATTTTTATCAAGTAGACATGAAGGATTGATATTTTTTTATATTTGTGAATGACATCTTTAAAGGAAATATTCAATAGTATTTTTAAATTTTCAATTCTTTTTCTTAGCTGACAGAGCTGAAGGCAGATTTTCAGTATCAGGAATCGAACCTGAGAACAAAAATGAACAGTATGGAGAGAGCTCACAAGGAAACTGTAGAACAACTCCAGGTAAACACCATTCATTTCCAAATAGCAGTTTGAGATAAAGAAATGTACATGCATGGGCAAATCCTATTGTGCAGAATTGTGTGCACAAGGGCAGTTCTGCAAGTGATTTTCACCACCCCACAGTCACATGATCAGTTGCACAATTGGGAGGACTTGAGTACCTGGAAAATAACTCCCAGCACTTGCATGATTGTACTTACATAGTCACAAAATAAGATTCTGGGCACAAGACTTAATGGTTGTTGCAAGAAAATAAATCATTTCCCCTCTTTTCACAAGCATTCACATTGCATTATCAACATGCTATAGATTTTATTGCATTCTAGTCTTGTACCAAGAAATGGAACTCAAAGCAGGGCTGTGTTGATACAGTATGGGAATTTGCAAGTACCAGCTGGAACAGAACGGACTGGTATGAACTTGTCATCAGCATACGGTGGCATTTTGTTTCTTGGAGAAGGTTGGGCTACATTCCAGTGACATAGCAAAACTTCCCTGTTTTGTTTCGTCCTGTGTACACTGGCTGCCATTCAGCTTTATGGGGAAATTTGGGAACAACATTGCAGTAGGGTGGAAACTGCCCACTGTAAAGGGAATCTAGCTGGTTCCAGCCCCACAAGGACCCAGCCAAAATTCAGTTAAGCTCTGGAAGCTTGAATTTGATAGCAGTTTCTCTCTGCTTCCTGGGTTCAGCAAGTCTAGTAACTCCCTGTGTTTGGAAATAAAACGAGGTCTGGATTTAGGACCACATTGTCCCCACAAATCTCCCAATAAAGACACCAAATGTGGAGAAGATTTTTATTTTATTAAAGACACAGGGAAAACAGACTAAAAGTTGAGAAATACCTTTAGAAAAATAAGTCGATTTCAAATTAAACACAAAACAGTTTGGGAAACATTTGCTACAAAAAATCCAAAGCTAGCTTGCCTGTTTTACTTTTATTAGGGGAGTTCATCATAGATATCAATAGGCTTCTGAACATACACAAGAGTGAAAATCTCACCAAAAGAGTAACAGCTGACACTGGTCCACTCTTACCCTTCTGCCTCCAGCAACATTGAGAACACCCAAAAACTAAACACAAATCAAATCAATTTTTCTCAGAACCTTCTATATTCTATAATGTGAGCATTTCCCTTTAGGAAAAAGGTGGCTAAAAAAATTCCAATTAAGCTTTTTCTACCAAGAAGTCCAAGCTGACCTTGGGCCTACTTCAGTCACTGATATTAGGCATCTTCTCATGATAACTGATTTGCCATTCCACATTTATGTATGTATGTATGTATGTATGTATGTATTTATTTATTTATTTATTTATTTATTTATTTATTTATTTATTTACAATATTTTTTAGCCGCACCATTGCCAGTGGCTTTTCATGAGCTAAGCAAGATGCAGCCAAGATGCAGATGGTTTAATCCTTTGAATTTCTTTCCAATGCATCATTAAGGCCGTACCATACATAATATAGTAAAATTTGGAGGAGCACTTCTATCATAGCTATTTTGAGCAGAACACAAAGGATGTTTGTGTGGATATTTTGGGTGTAGGTTTCTGATTTTTCTGCATGCAAATGTGTTCAGCTCTGTTTGACAGCACTTTAGGCGTAGACGTTTCACCATCAGGCCTCTAGAGCAGCTCAATAAAGAGTGCATCTGGATGACCTGGTTGCATTAATAACAGAATGACAGGAAGTATGTTCTGCGGGTCTTGTGCCCTTTCTGTAACAAGCGCCAATCTCTTTGGCCACACAGGCTGAAGAAAAAAACTGCAGCCCACTGTCCTGTATGTTCTAAGTGTCTACTACCTTCCAGGTAAAAGACTTTTAGAAACAAGACTTGAAATTCCTACTTAAACCACCACCAAGATTAAGCTTTTCAGTACAGTAATACTAAGCTGGAGTTCAAGAGGTAAAGAATCAAAACTCTTGGCTCGAACCAAATGTAATTCAGAGGCTTTTAGAAAAACAGTGAAAGGAGTGGTTCTGGTCTGTATTATATAGATGGATCTTGTTTTCATGTAGTTAGAGCATGTTGAGTTAAACTTAAAGGCTGTAATATTTCTGTTAGCAATGAGCAAAGGTGAAACTGTCACTTTTCAAACTGAAAACTTTATAAAACAAAAAAATTGTATCAGTGTTTGGCAGTGTACAGTCACGTAGAGCCCTTTCCCCCAGCCTGGTGTTTTCCAGGTGTTTCAGACTTTAATTCCCATAAAGCTGTAGCTGCCATGGCCAATAATAAGACATGTTAGACATTTTAGTCAAAAACATCTGGAAAGCAGCAATTTGGGGAGTAATGATAAGAGAATTATAAAATAAGCAATATTGGATGTTTTTGTTTTTGTAGGCAAAGAACAGAGAGCTACTCAAACAGGTTGCAGCCTTATCGAAAGGCAAGAAGTTTGACAAGAGTGGGAGTATGCTGACATCTCCATGACAATCTAGTGGTTTGCATGGGTGTTAAATATTCAAAAGGTAAACAACTCCGTGGCAACTCTGTAGAAGCCTGTGTGATAAGATGAAATATTTTTGAACACATGTTTCTTGGCATGTTTCTTACACCATTTTGTAACTGGTAATTTAGTTACTTTTTAAAGTTTAAACCAGTTGGATTCATGTACTTCAGCCGGGTTGAAGAAATCTTTTTTAAAAAAGAGATTTATACCAGAGAGAGAGATTTCTTGCTGGTGATCGGTAAGAGTGCTCTTATTTTTAATCGCATCATGCAATAACAGATACATGAATGACAGCCACTTGAGGGAGATGTCCACCAAGCACTGCCATTGTGAAGACTTACTAATGTAAATTGGATTTTATTCAGGGCACCTGGGCAGGAACAGACCTTGTTTGGGAGCTGAGCAGACCTACATCAAGGGAAAAAACCTGTCAACTATATCACTTCTCCAGCTGCAGCTAGTTCAGAAACAAAAGGAAGCACTAGATATACGGGCACTGTACTTTACCTTTTCAGTCAAAATAAGAGTACATTGAAGAATAAAATCATGGTGCTTTTATTATAGAAACTTATAAATACATGTAAAAGAATTTAAACAATTTTATTCTTAGTGATAACTGTGTTTTGCATTTCTTGTGATAGAAACTTAAAGAGATCTTCTATTGTAAGTACCAGAACAAAATGTGGTTTTCAAAAATATACTGTAGACTTTTCTCTTGCAAGTGCCTTTTCTCCCAACTGTTTATTTATAGGAACGTGGGTATTTTGTATATAAGGGTTTTCTTTTTTTTAAAAAAAAATCATTTTTAAATGTTCCCTCACGTGTGTATGTGTGTGTATATACATATGTATATATATGTACAGAAGAATCACATGCTAAGAACAACGTTTGGATAGAAAAGGTGCTAAGAACTAGCAGACAGTGAATTTTGGCTATAGATAACTAACAGATGTTTCTGTATAAAGAGTATTTGTCTTAACTCTTGTTACACCTAACTTAATTTTTATTTTGCCACACTAAACTGTAGGGCTTTTAAAATATTTTCTATTTCATTTCTGATTCACATTGTGGTGTATTCTAAACTGAATGATGCAGGAACAGTGTTTGAGCTGATGTAACTCTTCATATATTTCTTTTCATAACATAATGCCTTTTTAAAATTGCTAGGTTAATGTGTATGTGTGCGTGTTCTTAATTTCTGTACAATAAGGAAACAGCAGCCCTGCACCAAAAGCTCTACCAAAAGCTGAGGGCACAGTACCACAGTAATTCTGTTCAGTGGTGAATATCCTGGGAGCCAGAGGAGATGCCCAGGAGCACCTCACATTAGGAACAGAAACACCAGCCATGTGGGCCACCTAACCCTTGGCTATGTATTCAGGTGGGATCAGAGCAGGTGGAAGCCCCACATGCTCTGTGGGAGTTGGAAGAGCCTGACCAGAGCATCCCCTTTCCCAATAAGAAGCCATGAAGACACGCCCCAACTCAGTGGCTTTCAATGTCTGGGAAGCCCTGGGATTGCATAGGAATTTATTGATGGTGTTTGTGGTTGGCTAAAAGACTGACAGCTCGTTCACTACGGCTGATCTCCCACACCATTGATTTGCACTCATGCAGCTGCAGGAGTGTGCTGTGGTTGCCACCTCAGATTAAGTTGTGGCAGTGGTGAGGCCCAAAAGGTCTGGAACATGTCCCAGAACCTTGTGTAGTACACAAAAGTTCTACATCTGATAGTCGAAAGTTGCTCAGCAGACAAAATTAGTGTGGAAATTATTCTCTGAAGGTGGAAAGTGGGAGCTGTTGTCTAGAAAGGATGATAAAATCTCCAAATGTTTTTAATGTTCTCTTTGGAATAATATTACAAACGGTTAGCAAATCCAAAGCTCATTCCAGAAGCATGGTTTTCTTCAGCTTTAAAAATAAGCTGTTTTTCCATCAAATGGAAATCCTGTTAATAAAAGGGTGCTCAAGTTACTCTCAAAAGAATTGCACTTCAGCTAGCATTTATGTGTTTTTGGACCTCCAGCTGCGTGAAAATGGGGAGTGTTTTTCCCAAGAGACTACTGAAGAATTGTAATTTGAAAAAAGGGTGGCTGCTTTCTACTATACTGAGGGCGTTGTTGTTTTTTTAATTTTTTGTATACTAAGATGAACTTTGTGAATTTATAAATAACGTTTGCTGATCTTAATGATACAGCTCGGATGGAATACCCAGCTGCTATCTTATCAGACTATTTAGTCATTGCAAACTTTTTTTTAAAATTATCCATGTCAAAGTATTTTGATACTTTCTTCCCACTTGAAAGGCTACCGTTAACTGATGGATTTTTTTGTTTTGTTTTAAAGAACAAACTTCACAGGAAACTAATCCACTTTCTGATCAAGGAGTTTTCATTAAAACCTTTGTATGCTGCAACAGGGTCATTTTAGAGAAGGATCCAGTATTTTGATTTTTAAATACTGGAGATATACAAAGCCCATTAGAAAAGTATTTAGAGACTTCACAGTATGTAGAGAAATTAATTTGGGTTTTAAATTATATAACCTGTCTTTAACTGGGGAGTTCTGGAGGCAAAAAAAAGAATAGCACGTGGAATCCTGGAGTTGTAGGTTATTTTCAGAATTAACTTGTTTTTATGTAGACTTTCAAGATTATTCATCGTACTATAATGTGGATTTAAGTCAGTTCTTCAACTGTTAGCATTGAACAATAAAAGATTCACTTGGGCTTGAGTTATTTATGTATTTTAAGCCTGTGAATATTGCAATTCCTTTTTAGTTAGAATGTCTGTCCATTCTGAGGTGAAGCCTTTCTGCTTGCTACATGTGTATATACTATTGAAGTTGTGTACTGGCACACTTGTTGACAGTTGAAATTTTTGTACTCTTTTCTAAATCCAGTATTTCACAATAAAAGCTCAGTAAAACATCAGTATGGTCCTTGTATGTTATTCAGAAAACTTTGAACTCCAGGTTCATCCTGCCAAGACTGAGAAAAGGGGGGATGAGCTGAGGTAATCTTTCCTCACACCTTTGATTTGGCTTCATCAGCTAGGCCAGGGGTAGAAATCATCTACAGTTGTATTACTGAAAAGAACCCCAAAATCGTCAAATCCAGCCCCTTCCAATGCAGAAAATGCACAACCAAGCAGGGGTTTGATGACAGGTACAACCTCTGCTTAAAAATCTCCAGTGAAGAAGAGTTGATTCCATTGTCAAACGGATCTCACTGTTAGGAGGTTCTCCCTAATGTCTAGCTGAAATATCTTTGCTTGTGGCTTGAATCCACAAGTTCTGGTCCTATCCTTTTGAGCTTCAAAAAGCAAGACTCTTCCATCTTCCACGTGACAGCCTTTCACATACCTCAAGACAGCTTTCATATTGCCTCTCAGCCTTCACCAGGCATTTTTATCCATTCTGAGCCCCTCTCATCTATAGTTCATCCAAAACTGTTTGCTTCTTTGCTAAGAAATGAACGGTGGTGTTCCTGTAAGACCAAGAGCAATGTTTTTATTGCAAAGCAGGGTGTATCCCCCCCACATATTCTGGTTGAGAATATGACTTCTGATTTTTTAAATATTTTGTTTGAAAACAGAAATATTTATTTTCAAGGAAAGGTAGCTGTGTCTCTTGTAACAGAAACCCCAAAGAGGCTTAGGAGCCTCACAATGCAGTGGATAAACTGCATTACTGCAGCCAAGACTGCTCATGACCTGAGTTCAAGCCCAAAGTGTCTGTCAACAACCCCACTAATATATATTGTGGGGAGCTGTTGGTTCAGATAGTCCCTTAGTATCCTCTAGGGCAGGGGTCCCCAACTCCTGGTCTGTGGCCCAATACCAGGCCGTGCCCTTGGCAGGACTGGGCTGCAAAGACATCTGATGCCCCACCACATACACGCACTGACGGATGCACACCCCACCCATGGGCGCACGCATGGGTGCCACCACCACCCCGCCCACCCACTGAATCAGTCCACACTTCAGAGAAGTGGCAGTGGGTGTCAACCCCCGGTCCATGGGCTTGCCGAAACTGGGTCGCGGGTACGGATTTGCACTGGCGTGTTGCACTTACGTGGAGATGTGTCACACTTGCGGGGGGCTTGTGTGCGAGTGCAACGCCCCCCATGCATGGAGCTCCCTCCAGTCGATCCACGGCCCCAAAAACGTTGGGTATCGCTGCTCTAGGGGATGTAAGGAGCTCTTTTGCCTGGTTTGGAGGGAACGCAGCACTCCTGCCTCCCAAAATTTTATTTTGTGGGGGAGGTGCTACTGGAGGGAGTAAAATCTGTTTTCCAGGTGAAAATGGGGAGCGGCACAAACTCGGCTCCCGAACAGCAAGGAAAGAGTGCTTCTAGAGTCTAGAACTTTCCTGGTTGCCTACTCTTGAAACGGAATGGAAATGCTGGGTAGAGCCCATATGGTTCTCAATAGTTGTCTTTAAATAATCCTTTAAGTGCAAATATGTTCAAGTGTAGATAAGGAAATTAACATATATGTGGTGGAAAAAAAGTTTGTGTAAGACTTTCCAATCTTATCTCAAAAACATCTAGCTTTCCCAGGACAACGAAGTCCGTCAGGCATACAGCTAATTAAGTGCCTGATAGTCCCATTCGTGTGTTAAGGAACCATTTTCATTTTATTCCCGAAAGCTTTCACGGCTGGGATCTAATGGTTGTTGTGGGTTTTTCGGGCTCTTTGGCCGTGTTCTGAAGGTTGTTCTTCCTAACGTTTCACCAGTCTCTGTGGCCGGCATCTTCAGAGGAAAGCACTTCAGAGGACAGCTGGCATCTTCAGAGGACAGCTGGCATCTTCAGAGGACAGAGCACAGAGTGCTGTCCTCTGAAGATGCCAGCCACAGAGACTGGCAAAACGTTAGGAAGAACAACCTTCAGAACACGGCCAAATAGCCCGAAAAACCCACAACAACCATTTTCATTTTGCCTTTTACAGTATTTGTATTCTCACCTGATCAGTAGGATATGTATAAATACATGGGTCCTCTATTTGCACCCCAGTGTCAAAAGAAGTGGGTGGGCTTTGATCCATAACATCTCATGTCTATATTTATGCAAGAATTCCAGGTAAGAAATGGTCCCAAATAGTGGTCATAAAACAAAAAAAGATGGAGAGACTTTTTCTCCTGTGTAAAATGCTGGAAGACGTTGCTGGCATAAGGTGGCATGTATTATCCTGGAACACAGTGGTATTGATGTGGCTTGTATTATTGGGTCCTGTAACAGTGTTCTTAAAATAGAGATAGGGACACCCAGTGACTGGGTTCAGTCCTCACTGAAAAAAAGCCTTCAGTACTTTAAGATTAAACTTAATTTCCAAAATGCATGCACAGGCCAGGTTAAATCCAACTTAAATTACACACAAGTAAACATTGTAGCTTTGAATAATTTGCTGTAGACTTTTTCATGTGATATGCAATCTCCTAAATTTCTTTTAAATAACTGCTTTTACACAGTTGGCCACTAGATGCTGCTTAGACCTCATGTTCAGATGCTGCAGGCACATGACTGCTGTATATTGAGTCTCTCCTCTCACCAAGAAATATGGTTCAAAAGCAGTAGTTGTCTCAAACTGCTTTGAATTGTTTTAGTTTTCAGGTAGAGAGTTTATCAACTGGAAGTTTTCAGGTAGACAAACAGTTTATCAACTGGAAGAAAATTAGTGCTGTAGAATGAGAGGGAGACTTTTAGCCCTCCACATTTTGAGGGTTTACAACTCCCAGCGCCCTTGACCATTGGCCATTGAACAACATGAACATGCTTATCTTATATTTGGTCTTCCTCTTCTCCTGCTGCTTTCAACTTTTCCCAGCATTATTGTGATACCTTGAATATGAAGTGTCTGATGAAGTAGATTTGTCCACAAAAGCTCACATTAAAAAATAATAAAAGTTAATTTTTAAGGTGCCACCATGTTTTTGGTTTTTTTAAACTTTTTTTACTTCGCTTTCACCTGTAATTATTTTCCTATCAGTTTTCTTTACTGTCTAGCTTTCACACCCATCATATATGGTAATCAGGAATACAATACTGTGGATGATCTTGGCCTTGGTCTCCAGTGACACATCCTTATACCTCATGATTGTTTTAGAAATCATAGAAATCATAGAAAAGTGAAGTTGGAAGGGGCCTATAAGGCCATTAAGTCCAACCCCCTGCTCAATGCAGGAATACAATCAAAGCAGATCTGCCAGGTGATTATCCCAAGTTTTTTCTTGAATGCCTCCAGTGTTGGAGCACTCACCAACTCCTGAGGTAACTGCTTCCACTGTTGTACTGCTCTAACAGTCAAGACATTTTTCCTAATATTCAACTTCCTTTAACTTGAGCCCATTGTTGCATGTCCTGCACTCTGCGATGATCGAAAATAGATCTTGCCCCTCCTGTGTATGACAGCCTTTCAAATATTTGAAAAGTGGCATCATATCACCCCTCAGTCTTCTTTTCTCAAGGCTAAACATGTCGAATTCTTTCAGCCTTTCCTCATAGGGCTTGGATTCCAGCCCCCTGATCATCCTTATCACCCTCCTCTGAACCTGTTCCAGTTTATTAGCATCCTTCTTGATGTGTGATGTCCAGAAGTGGACACAGTACCCAAGGTGGGGCCTAACCAGTGCTGAATGGATTGCTGCCTTGTCGTGGCGAAGGGGCTTGAGTAACTCAGAGAAACTATGGGCTATGCCGTGCAGGGACACCCAAGACGGACAGGACATAGTGGAGAGTTCCGACTAAACGCAATCCACCTGGAGTAGGAAATGGCAAGCCACTCCAGTATCTTTGCCAAGAACGCCCCATGATCAGAAACAAAAGGCTAAAAGATATGACGCTGGAAGATGGGCCCCTCAGGTCGGAAGGCGTCCAACATGCTACTGAGGAAGAGCGGAGGACAAATACAAGTAGCTCCAGAGCTAATGAAGTGGTTGGGCCAAAGCCGAAAGGACGCTCAGCTGTGGACGTGCCTGGATGTGAAAGGAAAATCCAATGCTGCAAAGAAAAATACTGCATAGGAACCTGGAATGTAAGATCTATGAACATTGGGAAGCTGGAGGTGGTCAAACAGGAGATGGCAAGAATAAACATCGACATCCTGGGCATCAGTGAACTAAAATGGACAGGAATGGGCGAATTCAGCTCAGATGATTATCATATCTACTATTGTGGACAAGAATCCCGTAGAAGGAATGGAGTAGCCGTCATAGTCAACAAAAGAGTGGGAAAAGCTGTAATGGGATACAATCTCAAAAATGATAGAATGATGTCAATACGAATCCAAGGCAGACCATTCAACATCACAATAATCCAAGTTTATGCACCAACCAGCATTGCTGAGGAGACTGAAATTGAACAATTCTATGAAGATTTACAACACCTTCTAGAACTGACACCAAAGAAAGATGTTCTTCTCATTCTAGGGGACTGGAATGCTAAAGTAGGGAGCCAAGAGATAAAAGGAACAACAGGGAAGTTTGGCCTTGGAGTTCAGAACGAAGCAGGACAAAGGCTAATAGAGTTTTGTCAAGAGAATAAGCTGGTCATCACAAACACTCTTTTCCAACAACACAAGAGGCGACTCTATACATGGAAATCACCAGATGGGCAATATCGAAATCAGATTGATTATATTCTCTGCAGCCAAAGATGGAGAAGCTCTATACAGTCAGCAAAAACAAGACCTGGAGCTGACTGCGGTTCTGATCATCAGCTTCTCATAGCAAAATTCAAGCTTAGACTGAAGAGATTAGGAAAAACCACTGGGCCACTCAGGTATAATCTAAACCAAATCCCTTATGAATACACAGTGGAAGTAAAGAACAGATTTAAGGAACTAGATTTGGTGGACAGAGTGCCTGAAGAACTTTGGATAGAGGCTCGTAACATTGTCCAGGAGGCAGCAACGAAAACCATCCCAAAGAAAAGGAAATGCAAGAAAGCAAAGTGGCTGTCCAACGAGGCCTTAGAAATAGCAGAGAGGAGAAGGGAAGCAAAATGCAAGGGAGATAGGGAAAGTTACAGAAACTTGAATGCAGACTTCCAAAGAATAGCAAGGAGAGACAAGAGGGCCTTCTTAAATGAACAATGCAAAGAAATAGAGGAAGATAACAGAAAAGGAAAGACCAGAGATCTGTTCAGGAAAATTGGACATATTAGAGGAACATTTTGCGCAAAGATGAACATGATAAAAGACAAAAATGGGAGGGACCTAACAGAAGCAGAAGACGTCAAGAAGAGGTGGCAAGAATACACGGAGGAATTATATCAGAAAGATGTGGATATCCCGGACAACCCAGACAATGTAGTTGCTGACCTTGAGCCAGACATCCTGGAGAGCGAAGTCAAGTGGGCCTTAGAAAGCCTGGCTAACAACAAGGCCAGTGGAGGTGATGGCATTCCAGTTGAACTATTTAAAATCTTGAAAGATGATGCTGTTAAGGTGCTACATTCAATATGCCAGCAAGTTTGGAAAACTCAACAGTGGCCAGAGGATTGGAAAAGATCAGTCTACATCCCAATCCCAAAGAAAGGCAGTGCCAAAGAATGCTCCAACTACCGTACAATTGCACTCATTTCGCACGCTAGCAAGGTTATGCTCAAAATCCTACAAGGTAGGCTTCAGCAGTATGTGGACCGAGAACTCCCAGAAGTACAAGCTGGATTCCGAAGAGGCAGAGGAACTCGAGACCAAATTGCTAACTTGCGCTGGATTATGGAGAAAGCCAGAGAGTTCCAGAAAAATATCTACTTCTGCTTCATTGACTATGCGAAAGCCTTTGACTGTGTGGACCACAGCAAACTATGGCAAGTTCTTAAAGAAATGGGAGTGCCTGACCACTTTATCTGTCTCCTGAGAAACCTATATGTGGGACAGGAAGCAACAGTTAGAACTGGTCATGGAACAACTGAGTGGTTCAAAATTGGGAAAGGAGTACGGCAAGGCTGTATATTGTCCCCCAGCTTATTTAACTTATATGCAGAATACATCATGCGGAAGGCTGGACTGGAGGAATCCCAAGCCGGAATTAAGATTGCCGGAAGAAATATCAACAACCTCCGATATGCAGATGATACCACTCTGATGGCAGAAAGTGAGGAGGAATTAAAGAACCTTGTAATGAGAGTGAAAGAGGAGAGTGCAAAAAACGGTCTGAAACTCAACATCAAAAAAACTAAGATCATGGCCACTGGTCCCATCACCTCCTGGGAAATAGAAGGGGAAGATATGGAGGCAGTGTCAAATTTTATCTTCCTGGGCTCCATGATCACTGCAGATGGAGACAGCAGCCCTGAAATTAAAAGGCGCCTTCTTCTTGGGAGGAAAGCGATGACAAATCTGGACAGCATCTTGAAAAGCAGAGACATCACCTTGCCAACAAAAGTCCGAATAGTCAAAGCTATGGTTTTTCCTGTCATGATGTATGGAAGTGAGAGCTGGACCATAAAGAAAGCAGACCGCCGAAGAATTGATGCCTTTGAATTGTGGTGCTGGAGGAGGCTCTTGAGAATCCCCTGGACTGCAAGGAGAACAAACCTATCAGTTCTAAAGGAAATCAACCCGGAGTGCTCACTGGAAGGACAGATCCTGAAGCTGAGGCTCCAGTACTTTGGCCATCTAATGAGAAGAAAAGACTCCCTGGAAAAGACCCTGATGTTGGGAAAGTGTGATGGCAAGAGGAGAAGGGGACGACCGAGGATGAGATGGCTGGACAGTGTCTGCGAAGCAACCAACATGAACCTGACACAACTCCGGGAGGCAGTAGAAGACAGGAGGGCCTGGCGTGCTCTGGTCCATGGGGTCACGAAGAGTCGGACACGACTAAACGACTAAACACACACACACACAGCACATTGCGGGATTTGGAAACTATACTTCTATTAATGCAACCTAATTTATTTATTTCTTTATTGATTGATTTGATTTGATTTATATCCCACCCATCTGGTCTGGTTGACCACTCTGGGCGGCTAAAATAGCATTAACCTAAAATAGCATTAACCTTTTTTGTAGCCACATCACACTGTTGGCTCATGTTTAGCCTGTGATCTATGACAGGGTTCCCCAACCTCCGGTCCATGGCTTGGTGCCAGTCCATGGGCTTTGCAGGACCGGGCCATTGTGACAGATCTCCCACCCCCTGCACGCACGGTGGGTGTGGTGCGATCACCCACATGTGCAGGTGAGCAGGTGCGCTTGCTGGTGGGTGTGCACTCGTGTGCATGCGCACCCCACTCACCCGCAAGCATGCAATTCCCATCCGTGCATGTGCGTGAGCGTACCACACCCACCCACAAATGTGCCACACCCACCATGAGTGTGGGGGGGTGCCCCCATGCAGGGATCCGACTCCTTGGCATCTCCTTTCTTGGGGATTGGAATGTATATTGCATGTTTCCAGTCTGTGGGCTATCATTTTGTTTTTCATATTTGTTGATGTATTCTTGTTAGGATTTCCACAGATTCAGTCTATGAAAGATCCTCCACCAGCATCGCCTTCAGCTTCTGCTACTACTTAGTAGCTGCTGTCCATAAGTTTCTGCACAACATTAATCATTGGAGCTATTCATTCTCTTGTGCTCATGCAGCTGTTACTACTGAAGAGGGTGGGTGCATCCTAGTCTGGTGCCTCAGTTGTGAACCTTGGGTGACCCTGCTAGGAATCTTGGCTTGTAATGGCAGTCTTGCTTTCTGACAGCATTGCTTTCTGCATTTCTGACACACTGAGACTCCCTCATCACATTGTTGTTGTTTAGTCATTAAGTCGTGTCCGACTCTTCGTGACCCCATGGACCAGAGTACGCCAGGCACTCCTGTCTTCCACTGCCTCCCAGAGTTTGGTCAAATTCATGTTGGTTGCTTCAATGACACTGTCCAACCATCTCATCCTCTGTTGTCACTTTCTCCTCTTGCCTTCACACTTTTCCAACACCAGGGTCTTTTCCAGGGAGTCTTCTCATGAGATGGTCAAAGTATTGGTGCCTCAGCTTCAGGATCTGTCCTTCCAGTGAGCACTCAGGGTTGATCACATTAAAGGCTACATTAAAAAAGGATGTAAGTAGATAGTAGTTTTTTTAATTGTAATAAACCACTGTTTTTACTCCATAAGTGGGCAATGCCTTTCACAAGAGTGTGCAATCTTTTTTGATCTTCTAGAATTCTTCATCATTTGGTTTGAAAGGTTATGAAGATCTCAAAAACGGCATCGGTTTGTTGGTCCTAATAAAGGTACTTTTCACCTGTTTATTTGAACGTGGTTTTGTTCTTTAAGAGCACAATTCACTTTGTTGTTTTCATTAGTGGAAGTAATAGCCTGCTTGGAGTATTATTTCTTTCTGAGACTTGCAGTATGTTTAGGTCAAATTGCGGGAAGAAGGAATCCCTTCAAACCCAAGTGACTGGGATCAGGTAGTCTTGTCCAAAAGTCCATCAAGATACTCTGCATCTCTTCTTCAAAAGGAGAATTCAGTAATTCAGGAACTTGTGTCAACAGTAGCATTCTGTCCAGCCCCAAGAAAGCACTTCCTCTACTCTTGGATGAGAGTATTCTTTTGGTGCAGACGTCATCTGCATTGAAGAAACTCCATAGTTTGTAACTGAATTAAACCTTACATTAAAATAAGGATTGTTCAGTACTTGCCACTTAGTGAAATACCTTAATATATTTTACTAGCCAAGAAGAAGAAAAAGAAGGTGCAATGGCTAACATCTAGTGTAAACATTGTGTTGCAGAGTCACAACATGTAACTCTGATTATTAGATTTTTGGGAGGAAGCTATGAAGATATCCATTATGAATTATTTATCTAGAATCTTATTACTTATGTCAATTGGCATAACTTCAGCAGTGAATTGCCATATGTTGAAAGGTTGGTGTAGGCATTTATACGGCACACCAGTTCTATGACTAATTGTCTGAAGTACTGTTTCACAGTTATGCAAATAGTATAACTTCTAAACACAAATCGTCACAAGTTATGATATCTTAGTAGGCATTATCTGTTGCCTATTAAGTCATATGACTCGGTGTGCAACAGGTAATATCTGCAGAGATTTCTTAACTTAAAGCAGTTTGCTTCCCAGTGTTACGCCATTTGTGTAACTGCGCAATAGGATTCTAGCCAAAGTGTGATAGGAAATGCCTACACTGATTTCTTGACTGATTTCTTCTATTCATATCAGCCAATGGAGTTGTGCTGATATAAATACATCACAGAATTCCAGCCATCTGTACTTTTAAAGAGCCTTGTAGTACTGCAATCAAGACACTGGATTCAATCCCAACTGGCTCAGGTAGCCGGCTCAGGGTTGACTTGGCCTTCCATCCTTCCAAGGTTGGCAAATTTGAGTAACCAGCTTATGGGGGAGGGGGGAATGTATAGCCTGCATAATTAAACTGAGTGTTATAAGTGCTATAAGGCAGTATATAAGCAGTGCACTTTGCTTTAAAAGTAGCATTCCAGGCAGAGCTTTAAAAAGTTATTTTTTTTAGACTGGAGCTCCCAGAATCCAGCTTTACTAGCTGGGAAATCAACAAATTAACTTGTTCAAACTCTGGTTCTGGGGCAAGTACGGGACTTAGGCTCACTGACAGAATATGCTTTGGCCAGAGAAGGTTCTTCAGGCAGACTTGTGCCCCGCTCTCAATGTTAGACTGCAACTCCATCATCCTTCCCTGTTAGTTATACTACCTAAGGCTGATGGAAGTTGGGGTCCAACAACATTGCCAGAACTGGTGGTCATGTCTTATTTTTAGGGAGGGTAGCCCTCCCTTTGAACAGCCGCCAGCAGTCAGTCCTCCATTTGGACAGGGGTCCCCAGGTTAATTCTAATTTAAAACAGAAGAATTTTAGAGGGAAGTCTGTGATCTGGAAGTTTATATATTTGTTTGTTGTTGTTGTGTGTCTGGTTTTTTTTTTCATCTTGCATTTATATACCACAAGCCACTAGTCTGGGCAGTTTCTAAAAGTTAAACCCAAACCCACAGCATGAAATAAATAAATAAATAAATATATATATTTATATATATATAAATAACAGCAGCAAAAACAAAACATAAATATAACATAACCCCCACACCAACCCAACAGCAACAACTAATCAAATAAAGTTGACACATAATGGGTCAAAGGATTTCTCACCTTGGGAGTACAGTGGGGTCTCGACTTACGAATGGCTCAACTTACGAACGTTTCAACTTACGAACCGCTCTCATAGGAATATATGGACTCGACTTACGAACTTAGATTCGAGTTACGAACTCTTTTTTTCCCTTTTTTAAAAAGCTAAGTCATCTTAGGTTAAAAGGAAAAAAGAAAAAATATCCCCCTCTAGTGGCAGAAGGCGGAATAGCAGCTTCCCATTAGTTTCTATGGACGAAAAGAGCAGATACGGATTAAATGGTTTTCAATGCATTCCTATGGGAAATGCAGATTCGACTTAAGAACTTTTCGACCTGAGAACTGCCTTCCAATATGGATTTTGTAAGTCAAGACCCCACTGTATGTTCCTGAAGGCCTCTTTAAATAACTTGGTTTTAATATGTTTCCTGGAGAACAGAAGGGAGGACGCTTAATGTACATCAACAGGTAGTAGCGAGCTCCAAAGCATCATGGCTACCGCCAAGAAGGCCTGGCTCCTGACAGTTGTTTTCCAGGCATTCCTCAGGGTAGCCACCTGCAACAGTGAAGCCTAGGATGATCAGGTGGTCCATGTTGTCCATGACTGCTAGGAATCAGGAGAACAGCCGCAGTAGGCAGACAAGTTGCCTGGTGACAACTCTGCAATCGGCACCAGCTGCACTATTGGACATCCCAGAATGACACCAACACAAGGGCTTTATGGGAAAAGGTAGCTCCAGGTAGCCAGACAAGGATGCTTGCTGAGGGCCAAGTGGCAGTGAAATGGTGGGCCTAGCAGCCAACCAAGGATATAGTGTATTATACCAGCCCTGATTAAGAACAATTTTGTCCTGGCCTCATCTACTGCTGAGTCACTGTAATGCTTGACTATTAGGCAACTTCTGTGCTGGGGAAAGCATCATCTGTGTTTCTCCAGGAGCATATTCTCAGCCATCTGCATTGCCTCCCACATGCGATCGCTTAATCAGAGCACACAAATATACACCTTCTGCTGAACTTTAGAACAGGGTTCCCTTCTTCTAAAGCTCATTAGCTCTGCCACAGCAGAGAGCTCTTCAAAGCTTTTGCTGGCAGCAGCGAGGGAGCGACTAATCTGGATTTACTGCCTATGGGAGTCCAAAGGAGAAGGCAATGGTGGTTAGGCTGAATTATTTATCAGTCTATCTGGGATTCAGAAACATTTAGGGGTTGTTTCACCAGAATGATCTGTTGCTTGGCAGACCACTGTCAGGTAATTGCAGAAATCCTGTCATATCCTTCCCTCAAATAGAGGGATAATTCTATTAGAGGGAAAGTTCTATTTGAGGGAAGGATCTGACAGGATTTCTCCAATAGAGGGAAAGTTACTTAAAACAACAACAACATTACAGCTTCTAAAAATCCCCCAACTAGCCTGGCCAATGGGTCAAAAAAACCCCCTCATGTTTCAAATTGTGGCCACAAACCTTGAATGTGTTTAGTGCTAGGCCTCGCCATGTGGCCCTACACACATGTTGAAATATGAACACATCTTTGAAATTCTGCTAAAATGTCAACAGCTTTGTGATGACGGTGTCCTTTGTGTTAATTCATGCAGCTTTGTGACTAGTGTCCCAGGAGAGGAATGGGCAAATGGTGTGTCTCTCCCAAGCCTTCCTTCACCATTGACTTATGCCAGCAAGGGCTTGTGGGGGTTCCAACCCAACCACGCCTGGATGGCCACACATTCCTCCCTTCCACCCTAGAGGCAGCCATGTTTGTTGTTCACATGCCTGCCCTTGTTTGCCCATCAAGTCCTCAAAAATTCTTTCCAAATCTTAGTTGCAGCTGTGAACACAGCTACTATTTGACTGGTAGAGCGGTCGTCCTTCAACAAAAGACAAATTTTCTCTGCTGTAGACCAAAAGGCCTGGGGGAGTCAACAGGGGATCAATCATCTCTTTTTGATGCTATCCAAAGAGACCACAGTTGAACAAATAATGGAGACCGGCTTCTGTTGCCCTCGAACCACAGACACACAGATTTTATGTCCTATATGGAGATTTGCATATCAATCCATGGCTAACTCTCAGCAGGGTTATCTTGTAAAATATCAAGAATTTTTCAACTTCTCTCAGGTGCTACATGTCCTTATTTTGAAATCAGGAATGGAAAATAGTTGTGCTCTCAACTCTTTATTTAAAAAACACACAACACTAATAAAAATCTTATTCTTCCTCTTCACCTCCCTCTCATTCTTCTGCTGGAGAGTAGACACACAATCATGCATTCTTTGATTTTTCATAAACAATAGGGAATGTAAAAACAGGCATCTACTCTTCTTCACACTTCAGGTTAATTCAGAAATTACCAGTGTCTGTCTCCAACAAATTAAAAAGAATTCAAAACAAATTTTTCAAGGCAATCTAAGGCTTGGCAAAATAACCTCCCAATAGCTAAAATTTTCTGGGTGGAAAATTTTAAAAGGGTATATTTGAAAGGATTACTATTTACATGGAGCAATAATTAGCTCTTCTTCTCAGGTTTCCAAAGCATAAGGAACAAGTTTGGAAAAGTCTTGTCTGGCTCTCAGATTTTATTCCAAGTCAGAAAATGTTTCTGGAGCTTCTAATGATCACCTCACAGAACTTCAGTTTAATGTTAAGAAGATAAAAATCTTGACTACAGAATAACTACACAACTTTGCTATTAGTAGGGAAGAAATTGAAATACACATTTTGTGTATCTTGGTACAATCATAAATCTAAATGTAGAATGCAGCCAAGAAGACTGAAACTTAGAAAGGCAGCTATGAAGGAATTACAAATATCATGAAGTGTAAGGATGTGTCACTGCAGACTAAGACCAAGACCATCCACACTATTTTATTTTTGATCATCACCGGGTATGAGTGTGAAAGCAAGGCAGTTAAGAAAGCTGACCGAGGGGGGGAGGAATTATTTATTTTTTTAATGTGGTGAGACCTTTGCAAATTCCCTGGATTGCCAGAAAGACAAACAAGAAGATCCTGGATCAGTCCAAGGCTGGACTATGGAGGCAAACATGTTGCAACTGATGCTGTCTTACTTTTGACACATCATAAGAAGGCAGGATTATCTGAAAAAGACAATAATGTTGGGAAAGGTGGAAGACAGCAGGACAAGAGGAAGACCAAAGATAAGATGGACTGACTCACTAAAGGAAGCCACAGGTTTGAGACTACATGAGCTGAGCAGGACAGTTGAGGACAGGACATTTTGAAGATCTCTCATACATAGTTTCACTGCAATTTGGAGGTGACTTGACAGCACATAATAACACCAAGAGCCCTTGAGATGAACACTAGTGAGCCATCGGACCTTGAGGGATTCAGCTGCAGTTCTGAATGGTTGTATCGATACATGTAAAAGAGACAATACTGACTGTGAATAATTTAGGGAATGAAAAGTCCAAGGGGTCCCTTTTCCTGTCTTATGACCGCTGCATTCTCACTATCTGTTTAGCCCCTCTCTTTTCAGGTCAGCAATGGGGAATATGTGAGCCTATACAGAGGTTTGGGACATCAACCTTAGACAGCATATACAGTATATCACAGGAGTACACCCCCTCACATTTCATAAATATTTTAGTATATCTTTTCACTGAAGAAATGACACTTGGCTACAATGTAAAGCAGTGAGTATACAGCTTGCATAACAGTGTAAATGTGCTGTCCCCTCAAAATAACGCAACACACAGCCATTAATGTCTAAACCGCTGGCAGCAAAAGTGAGTACTCCCCTAAGTGACAATGTCCAAATTGGGCACAAAGTGTCAATATTTTGTGTGGCCACCATTATTTGCCAGCACTGCCTTAACCCTCTTGGGCATAGAATTCACCAGAGCTTCACAGGTTGCCATTGGAGTCCTCTTCCACTCCTCCATGACGACATCACAGAGCTGATGGATGTTAGAGACCTTGTTCACCTCCACCTTCCGTGTCAGGATGCCCCACAGATGCTCAATAGGGTTTAGGTCTGAGGAGGTGCTTGGCCAGTCCATCACCTTTACCATCTTCTTTAGCGAGGCAGTGGTCGTTTTGGAGGTGTGTTTGAGGTTGTTATCATGTCGGAATATTGCCCTGCGGCCCAGTCTCTGAAGGAAGGGGATCACGTTCTGCTTCAGTATGTCACATGTTGACATTCATGGTTCCCTCAATGAACTATAGCTCCCCAGTGCCAGCAGCACTCATGCAGTCCCAGACCATGACACTCCCACCACCATGCTTGACTGTAGGCACGACACACTTGTCTTTGTACTCCTCACCTGATTGCCACCACACACACTTGACACCATCTGAACCAAATAAGTTTATCTTGGTCTCACTGGACCACCGGACATGGTTCCAGAAATCCATGTCCTTAGTCCGCTTGTCTGCAGCAAATTGTAGTGCAGCAAAACTTTCTTGTGCATCACCTTCAGAAGAGGCTTCCTTCTGGGACAGTCCTGGAGACCAATTTGATGCAGTGTGCGGCGTATGGTCTGAGCACTGACAGGCTCACCCCTACCCCTTCAATCTCTGCAGCAAAGCTGGCAGCACTCATATGTCTATTTCTCAAAGCCAACCTCTGGACATGATGCTGAGCACGGGCAGTCATCTTCTTTGGTCGACCATGGTGTGGCCTGTTCTGAGTGGAACCTGTCCTGTTAAACCGCTGTATGGTCTTGGCCACTGTTGAAGCTCAGTTTCAGGGTTTTGGCAATCTAGTCCATCTTTATTTAGAGCAACAACTCATTTTTTCAGATCCTCAGATAGTTCATTACCATGAGGTGCCATGTGGAACTTCCAGTGACCAGTCTGAGAGAGTGAGAGGGATAACACCTGCTCCTCCTTCACACCTGAGACTTGTGACACTGACGGGTCTCATGACACCAGGGAGGGAAAACGGCTACTTGGGCCCAATTTGAACATTGTCACTTGGGAGTGTACTCACTTTTGTTGCCAGCGGTTTAGACATTAATGGCTGTGTGTTGCACTATTTTGAGGGGACAGCACATTTACACTGTTCTACAAGCTGTATACTCACTGCTTTGCCTTGTAGCCAAGTGTCATTTCTTCAGTGTTGTCACCTGAAAAGATATACTAAAATATTTATGAAATGTGAGCGGGTGTACTCACTTCTGTGATATACATTATAATGGTGAGTGAAGGGAGTGGCAATCTTAATAGCATCCATCTATAGGGACATACACTCCCCATTGCTGACCAAAGGAACTTGGGGGAAAAGCCTAATCTCGAAGGCTTTGGGGTGTAGCTAGACCTAGCTCTGACCAGCTTCCTGTTCAGAACAAAAGCTCTCAGCTAGCTACTAGAACAGGAACAGAAATCTGAAGTGGGACTAGGCCTAGCTAGGGCTCAGAGCTTTCCAGTTTAGGCCTTTCTTGGAGGTGAGCCACATTTAGGTGCCTATAAGTTGCCTGTCTGTGAAGCACAGCTCTCAGAAAGAAGAATTATGGGATCTGTAGTCCAAAAATATCCAAAAATCTCTCCCCTAGTGGCCATGCTTGGCTGGAGGATTCTGGGAGTTCAAAAATTGATTCCCGCTCTCAAGCCCTGGACAAAACTAACTGTGGGTTCCAAAGAGGCAGAAGGCACCCTGGTATAAAAGAAGATTGTTTCGCTTCATACTTATCTTAGGTCCATTCAAGAGAGTAATATCAAAGAAATAATCTCACTGGAGCCCTTTTCAGTGAAAGGAAACAGGAGTTCATATTTTTTTCTACCCAAAGGAGTTAAGAGTTAACAAAAATAAGCTCAAATTTTATATAAACATTGATCTGAGAAACATGCTAGTGCTCATTGGGGAAAATAAAATGAATGAAAACATGATGTAAATTTTACTGGGGGATGGAAGGGGGACTGTCTCTTATCTTCAGTCATTCACTCATGAATCATAAAACAAGTATCTAAGAATGCCTCAAAGTACATGCTAACAACACACAAAGCTATTAACCAGTCATGTAACCCAGATACATTATTTTGACTACTAGAGGGTGAAAAGGAGCATTTTCAGTAAACTATCCTCATTTTTATAAGAAAACCTTGGGGTTATGGATGTTGTGGGAGCAGATGCAGCCCTCCAAGATCCAGGGGTTGGTGTGTACTGGCCCGAGACAATCTGAAGGTTGCCCACCCTAGGTCCAAACACACATTTACTACATTAATAAGAACAAGACCATCACCTGCATAGTCCTGCCTTTTGTTCTATTTTCTACATGTGAGTTAAATATTCATGGTCTAAACATCCTAAAAGGATCCACCACTGTATATTCATGCCTAGAAAGGCAGTGTAGAGCAATATACAGTATCTGAAAGGGGGATTTGGGCCTCTCAGAGGGGAAAATATTGGTTTTAACTTGGTTAAGCGTCGGATAGACGTGAGGCCAGGAAGAGTGGGAGGAAACATCTTTTGTGGCTTAACATCTCAGGCATTGAGCCAGAATGGTGTTGGCATCCATCACAAGGTGTGCACGGTCCACCCACACGCATACATAATCCATCCTGTTAGAATAAACAGTTCTGTACGAGAAGTGGTTCCTTCCATGTCAAGTGCAGAAACTCGTCTTTGCTCAGGGGTGTGGGTGGGGGCACAACAGAGGTGCTATATTAGGGACAACAAAGAAAACAGGAAATATCAATTAATGTGCTACGCTTCATCTTTTTGCTCTTGCTCACTGACTGTTATAAGCAAAAAATTGACTTGATTTGACTCTTTGGGTTTTTTTTAAAAAACCAATCCAGTTCTTTCATAAAATAAAATAAAACTAACTGGAGGCATTGGAGTTTTAAAAAGACAATTTTTTTCATTTTTGTATTTTCATTTTTTAAAAAATATTCAGAAGGTTGTGTGCAACCTTGCAACATTTGTGTTGGTACTGAGTTGTGGTGGACTCTTTAGGGAAATCACAAGAGACTGAAAATGTTACTTTTTTCATATTACAACTCCCAGAATCCTTGAGCCGTGGATGTTCACACTCCAAAAGGCCACTTTCCCAAGTTCCGAGGTAAAGATGATCAAATGGACAACAGCTAAGATGGAGAAGGTTACCTTTTGTTTAAATACACTTCCCAGAATTTTCTGGACAACACAGTCATGATGTGTTCAACAATAACAGACATTAGAAGTCAGGCAAACAACACAGCTAGAGGATTATTAAAAGTAGAAATCCCAACCAAAAAGAAGAAGAGGAAAGGATACAGAAGTTCCTCACTTTTCCCTCAGAACAGCCCTGTGAAGTTGGTCAGGATAGGAGGGTAGCACTGGCTGAAAGTGACCCTAAGAGTTTCATAACCAAGCGGGGATTTGAACCAAACTCTTTCAAGTCTTAGGTCAACACTCTAATCACTTGCTCTCACATTTGAGGGGCTGACCTTGCTATTGATTGATTGATTGATTGATTGATTGATTGATTGATTGATTGATTTGATTTGATTTGATTTGATTTGATTTGATTTGATTTGATTTGATTTGATTTGTATCCTGCCCATCTGGTCTGGTCGACCACTCTATGGTTCCACTTAAGGACTTTTCCTCTCATTCTGGGCCAAACTGGACATTATACCATGGTGGTTGCTGTTGTCTACAGCTACTTCAAGGGGAAAGCACAGAAGACCTGCAGACCAACAGGCCACTTCAGCTTTCAGCCCTTTCACTCTGACATGGTTTGAAAATCGAGTCACTTCCCACTCTCTGGGCAGCCATGGCATCTGCTAAGGCTATGAATAGAGATGGGCAGAATCCTGGGAAGTGTAGCCTAAAAAACACTATGTTTTGATGGGGCAGCAGCCCTGAATATCTCCTCTCATTTTTTACATTGAAACAGTTGGCCACTAAAGGAAGAAAAGGAGCTGGTTAGGGTTTTTTTAATGTTAAAAACATTTAAGGGTGGGTATCACAGTATGGACATTAGAGATATGGCTATCTAAAGTCCAAGGATGACCATGTGCAGACCCAAGACTTCTGGAGGTTGCCCATCCCACTTGGTAGGGGTAGCCTTGGTCCCTAAGTAGAACAGCTGAGCTTCAGACCTTGTTGGAATAAGGTCCTCAAATCTACCACACAGGAGCTTTGAGTTTTGGATATGAAAGCTGTTCACAATGGTGTCAACAGAAGCTTTCCTGGCCACTAAGAATGAAAAACATGAGGGGAGAGCAATTTGGTTAGGATTCATCTTGAGTGCTGTGTCCAGCTCAGAGAACCACACTTTAAGAAAGATGCTGACAAAATAGAACAAATGTAGAGAAGGGCAATGAGGATGATTAAGGGACTTGAAACCAAGCCCTATGACCACTGAAATAACTGGTCATGTTTAGCCTTGGGAAAAGAAAAATGAAGAGAGATATGATAACACCTTTCAAATACTTGAAAGGTAGTCCTAAAGAGGAGGGGCAGGGTCTGTTCTTCATCATCTCAGAGTGCAGAATATATAACGATGGACTCAAGTTACAGATTTCAGCTGAATATCAGGGAAAGCGTCCTGTTACAGGAGGTGGTGAGCGCTCCAACCCTGGAAGCAAAGAAGAGAGAATTGGACAACCATCTGTCAGATCTACAGTGGTGCCCTGCTTGATGACGATAATGTGTTCCAGCAAAATCGTTGTACAGCGACATTGTCGTCAAGCAAAAAAACCCATTGGAATGCATTGAAAACCAGTCAGTGCGTTCCAATGGGGGAAATACCTCATTATCCAGCGAAGATCCTCCATAGGGCAGCCATTTTCGATCCCTGTCTTGCAAAGAATCGGTCTGGAAAACAGCGGGGAGCAATTTTGCGAACTGCCGATCAGCTGTTTTTAATCGTCGTCAAGCGAAAAAACGGTTCCCGAAGCAGGGACCAAATCATCATTAAACAAAAATTGCCCATTGGAACCATCGCTATAGTGATCGCAAAAAAGGCATTGTAAAGTGATTTCGTAGTCAAGTGGGGTCATCGTCAAGCGGGGCACCACTGTACTTTGATTTGGGTTCTTGCGCTGAGCAAGGGATTGTCCTCAATAGCTTACAAGCTCCTTCTAACTCAATTATTTTGTGATTCTGTGTTCAAGACTGGGCAGGATGGTGGTGTTACAGCTTAAAAACCCACTCTTGCATGCCACAGTCCCAGTCCCTCCCCCACCACCCCAGACAACTGTCAAAGAAAGATGAAGTATGCAAGGAACTCTATCTTATAAGCCATTTGCGGCTCTGTGGTGCATTGTTAACTACATGCAGCATATTTTGCATGATGCAAAGAAAAGGAAAATAGAACCATACAATCTGCCAACGTGAAGTCAGAGCTTCCTCCTCGGACAGATAGCTTTGCAGTTTGCTTTGCTCCTGACTCAGCCAACTTGTTGTTAAAGCAATTATTACATTACCTCATCCTTGGCTCAGAACCCTGTGTTATCATGCTGAGAAAGTCTTTTTGGGAACATCTTGAGTGGGCTAAATGTTTACAGCTCAACAACAGTTAGTCACTGAACCAGCCTCTTCTTTAAATCTATATTTCAAACTGCAGGTTCGCCCCACCTCTCTTTTCTGTCTTTTTCTGTCAAGGCTTGAAAAGTAGATGAATTTTAATCTGAGGGAGAGAAGAAAAATATGGAATGAGATGTAAACAGCAAACTTAGAGCTGCTTGTTTACTAATAGCGAAGAAAACCAATTTTGGGAAAACCACAGTTTGGGACCCATTGCCCAAGTCTTGGAAAAGTGAGTCTTTAAAACTACAAGTACCAGAGTCTCCATGGGCAACACACCAGCTAACTAAGGCTAAGACTTCATATATTATTTTTAGGACTACAAGTTCCAAAATCCCCTAATAGGCACAGCCGGTTGTCAGGGTGGTAGATCCTGGGAATGGCCATTCATAATGGCTAGTTTTCTGATCCCTGCAATTATCCAGTGCAGAGGATGATGAAAGGCTTAGCATATCTTGCTTTAGTCCCAGTAAGGACATCTTGGGGACACAGATTATTCTAGACCATCCTCCTTAAAGGAAAAATGGGTGCTCCACAGCTGGAAACTGTCTGGTTCAAACAGCAAAATCCACAACTGCTTCTTTTCCTCTACAGCAACATCTTCATTTGTGGTTATGGGGCTGAAGCATGTTGAGAGGAGGTGGGGTGGGGGACTATTGAGTAGGTTTAGAAGGTTTTCAGCCCAATGCCCTCCCACTCCTCTGATGAGGGAAAACTTTCCCTGCCCTGGAGTTCACAGAGATGTTCCCCCTGCCCTTCTTTCCACCTTGGCCAGCAAAAAGCTAAAAGAGAAAACGGCTGGATCCCCACCTTCTTGCCCTGTTCTCCACCAGCCTGGTGGGGCCTTGGGCCTAGTGGATCCTCTCCTGTAGGGTCTCTCAGCCCCAGTACCATCAGATTGCTCTGCATCAGTGCATAGCTCCTCCAAGCTGAAAGCATGACTACACAGATGTTTGTCCCAGGTTGGTGCAAACATATCCATACTTCATTTGGCATTTAAATCACAATTGCCATTCACACCCTGGAAAGATGTGTCTCAAGTGTCCACAAATCACACACACCTTTCTCCCTCACTCTTCCCTGTCATAAACACTTAACTCTTACCTTTACCTTTCACTGGCCTTCAAATTCTTTTTTTTCTTATTGTTTAGCAAGTGAAATAGTGCTGAAATGATAAGACATGGTAAGCATTTGAATTAGTGCTGTTCGATCAGCGCTGTAGCGCTACGTTTAGCACTATGAGTTGAAGAGAACAGGGGATTTTGTCCAACACTTGCCCTTGCCAAGGTGAGATGAAAAATCTGGGAAGAGTGGGATGAAAAATTAGAGCCTCTCAGACTTCATCAAGGAGTGATCCTGAAACCAACACCTGGATTTGGGAACTGGTTTCATTGACTCTGCATTCACCCTGATGAAGGAAGACGTAGGTTGGCCAAAGATTTCCTGTCTCCAGTACTGGCTGTAGGAATGCTCCTGCACTGGTTCTGGATTCTCTGAGTATGGGTTGTCCCCAGTCAAGAAAAAAACTCATGTGCAATGAAGTCATGGAAGGTTGGCTACTGTCCTTGATATCATCTGGCTCACCAAGGGCTAGCTGCTACCTAAATGTACACTCCCTACTCCTGGACTAGGAAGTAAATTCCATTCAGAACTGACATCCACCTGACTGCTGACCACATACCAGTACTGGAAGAGGATTTGTACAGAACGTTATGTCAGGATTCTCCTGCAGGTGTCTTCCGGTCTAGAGGCAGCAGACGGAGAGAAAAAGCAAATATTTCTGGAGCAGATGGCATGAGCCATAGGACCCTACAGCAGGCTGTGTTAATGTGGGCAACCTGAGGACCAAGGGCAGGGAATTCCATGGGCATGTAGCGCAGGATTATCAAAGATTTTTCCCACCACCACCGGACTATGTGGATCATTACTGTGTTCTGTTTACCATATAAGGTTGCAGTACAGTGGTGCCTCGCTAGACAGTTACCCCACATGACAGTTTTTTCGCTAGACGTTGACTTTTTGCGATTGCTATAGCGATTTGCAAAACAGTGATTCCTATGGGGGAATTTCGCTGGACAATGTTTGGTCCCTGCTTCGCAAACCAATTTTCGCTAGGCGACGATTTTGACAGCTCCCTCCGCGCTCACAAAACAGGTGTTTTCGGGACCTAAGCTTCGCAAGACCGATTTAGACAGCTGATCAGCGGTTCGCAAAGCGGCTTTCCTATGGCCAATCTTCGCTAGACAACAAAGATTCTTCCCCATTGGAACGCATTAAACAGGTTTCAATGTATTCCAATGGGGAAATGCTTTTCGCTAGACAATGATTTTGCTAAACAGCGATTTCAGTGGAACGGATTATCATCGTCTAGCGAGGCACCACTGTATTTATATTAGCAGAGGGTGACAGGCAGGAAGGATGAGCTTATGGCTATGATTTAGGTCTAATTATGCAGGATGCCCATGGTCAGGTAAAAGGGGAAAGAAATAACTTGAAGTGTATTACTCCAAAAGAGCTGTTCAGCGTAAAACAAGATATGAGTACAGAAACTCATTAAGCTGCCTTCTGTGCGTGCAAGTGTGTGAAGAGCGACATGGAGGCACAGCTTTCATTGCGGAAGATAAAGAAACTACATCCTCAAAGAAGTGGAGATTGGCTTAAGGAGTGAGTGAGTAAGTAGTTATCAAGGACGAAAGTCAGGATGGGCAAGATTTTCAGAGTCTACCTGGCTCTTCCCACCCCCTGACCGGCTGTCCCACTCACAAGCCTGCACGCGCCGGCCAGGTCCTCCTTCTGGGGCATCGTCCACTCCAGATGGGGACGGGACTTCACTTCCCTGCCTCATGGGGGGCATGCAGTGAGAATCCCTGTCCCACCTCCTTGGCTGAGCAGTCAGCTGCTGCAGGAGGCGAGGTAGGGAAGTCAAATGTTTTTTATTCTTTCTCCTACAAATATATCAGAGTAAATTACTGAGACTTTAAGTGCCAGTTAACGAGACCGGAGAAGACTCTGGGCAACTTGTCGCTATTATCTCTTGTGGTTCTCTGTACTTCTACTTTGTCGCAAAAGGAATTTTACTAGGAATTCAAAACTCTGCAACAGGCACTAGGTTGGAGAGACTCTACAAGTTACACACAAGCTCTTGCCAGAGGCAGGATCTGAATCATGAGTACGCAATTCAAGAGGGATGAAGGCTTAATGCTTTTGCTGTGATTAAATAGGATTATGGATTTGAACACAGCCTGGAACAACAGGAGTGAACTGAAAAAATAAAGATCTTTCCTAAGCTGCTCCATGACAGTATTGGAGGCTGAAGGACTAAGCAAAACAGGAGAGAATGAAACAGCTACATCTTCATCCGTGTTTATTCAGAAATAAGTCACACTGATTTCAGTGGGACTTGCTTCCAAGTAAATACGTACTCTTAGAATTGCATTCAAATGGTCCGTGTCCCCCCCCCCAATATCAAGTCCAAAATGGAAAGTCATACATTTTTGGACTACAATTCCCAGGAAAAACATAATTTTTAATTGTTGTGTCACCTCTTCCATGATGCATATTATATTGGCCGTGGGTGCGGAGAATATGACTCTTTCCACGCAGCCTTAACAAAGAGTTTTTGAATCAGCTGGGCACTTCAAGTCAAACAAAGTCTAAACCTATCTTCCAAAACAAGGATAAGGAAAGTGCAAACCGTCCAGATGTTGTTGGACTACAACTCCCAGCATTCCTCCACATTGGCTATGCTAGCTAAAATGATGGGAGTGAAACAACCCACTTTGCCCACCTTGGCTGCAAAGAGATAAAAAGTTCTTCAATTACAAGGGCTGTTGAGGTTTGGCAGAAATGGAGGAGACAGACAGATCCAGAGTTCATCAAAAGAGTGTGGCCACTGTTGCTTCCCTTATCATCATCATCATCATCATCATCATCATCATCATCATCATCATCATCATCATCATCACCATCATCATCATGTGCCATCAAGTCAATTCTGCTTTATGGTGACCCTTTTCAGGGTTTTCCAGGTAGAGAATACAAGGAAGTGGTTTCCCATTCTTTTCTTCTGGGGGCATCCTGGGACTGTGTAGCTTGCCCAAGGCTACACAGGCTGGCTCTATTCACAGGAGGCACCGTGGGAAATCAGATTCCCAACCTCTAGCTCCACAGACAGATACCTAAACCAGCCAGTGATAGCTTAATAGTTTAAGACTCTGGCTATGGAGCCAGAGGTTGGATTTTAATTCCCCACTGTGCCTCCTTGACAGGGGCTGGACATTAAGATCCACAGGGTCCCTTCCAGCTTCTTTTATTATTATTATTATTATTATTATTATTATTATTATTATTATTATTATTATTATTATTATTATTATTATTATTATTATTATTATTATTATTATTATTATTATTATTATTATTATTATTATTATTATTATTATTATTATTATTATTATTATAAACCACTGTAAACATGGCCTGCTAGCTGCAAAAATCTGCAAGGTGTAGCCCACCCAACAAGAATGTTCTTCTTTTTCTAAAAACTGCTCATCCAGTTTGACTGCTCAAAGCAGTTTGGACCCTTCCAATAAATCACAGTTCTTGATATATTCTTGAATTGACTGGCATGCCTTGAGGCTGAAAAGAGAACCGGACTTCTGAATGTATGAACAAAAGCCAGTGTTTCTGTTCTTGTTTTGTTATGGCCTATTTTCCATGCCCTTTTATTTCTTTAATTCTGTTTTCCTTCCAAGGAGCTCCATGTTACCTTCACCATAAAACGTTGAGGTAGGTTAAATGTAAGAAAGAGCAGCCAGCTGAACCTTATTTGTTGAGATGCTGGCTGAGGAAGGACTTGAGTTCAAGACTCCTCATCCAAGCTGCAACCTCTTGAAGGGATTGAGAGAGAGAGAGAGCAAGAGCGAGAGAGAGAGAGGGAGAGAGAAACTGAAATTGTACTGGGTTGGACTGCACAATTTATGTCCACCAAGAATTAAACTTATCCTGGTTAACTAGAACTAACAATACCAATACACAGGAAACATACTACCAAAAAGGTAGCAATGGACAAAAGAAGACATATATATAGTTCAGTGGTTTGGGTCTCTGGCTGTGGAGCCAGAGGTTGGGAGTTCAATTCCCCACTGTGCCTCCTCAATACAGGCTGGCTTCAATTATCCTTAAGGCAACTTCCAGCTCTGCAGTTTGTTTGTTTGTTTGTTTGTTTGTTTGTTTGATTTGTACCCCGCCTATCTGGACTACCAGACCAGTTCTAAGAGGATGGTGATGATAATTTATACATAGAAGTCCAAAATGTAGAAAGAACTACTCTAATGTACATACAAACACAGCGTGCCTCAGAGCTTGCTCTAAAGGAGATGATTATGAGGAAATGACCCAGTGCATCTCCCTACTCAGTCTGCTGTTCAGATCCTAAGTGTGGACAGGCAAGTTCAAAGGGCTCCCACTCTCCCTTCTGTTGGTTCTTTATCGCAAAACTTGATTTGAAACAAATAACCATTTAGAGAACAGGATGCTTCCCGGAACAACAGTACCATAAGGCAGAATGGGACTGTGACCTCAGGCAGCAGATGCTGGGTGGTGGCAACGAGGTGTTGGAGAAGGAAGCCAAGCACCAATGAACTAGGCTGCTTCCCTTCAGGTTTGGTAGAGAATGTTGCTTCTCATCATTGCCGAAGAAAGATTCAATAGCTAGCCCAGTTGACTTTTCTCATTGAATGGAAGGAGGCGCCATCTTGTTCGTCAGAAAAAAAATGTCCTGAGCAGACCCTGGTGTTTGGCAGCCCTTGAAGTAGAGGACCATAAAATACAACCCACAACCCACACAAGTCCAGTTTTGTCATTCTATCTCGCCATTCCACAATCTGGCACCTGCTAGATTTAATTCTTATCATCCCTGATGAGCATATAGCCCATGGCCATTCTATCCACTCTCATTACCCCTGGGCCCCCAAAGTACACTCTCACACACAAAGAAATTTTGAATGTTTTTGAGGGGGAAAAATCCCTTGAAAAGTCTCTTTGTGCCCAGTAGACAACATGTTTCACTGTGTTTTGAGGGGGTCTTGATAGCCCTGGCCACCACCCTGGCACACATTTTAATGTTTTTTAAAAATGGCCACTAGAGAGCACAAGAGAGCTTTTTCAGTTAAAAAAACACATTTGTGTAAGAAAAAAAATGCTGGGGATGGACCACTCAAGTGCAGCCCTTCAAGTTCCAAGGATGGGTGTGGGCAATGCTGGACCTCTGGAAATGGCTTACCCTGCACTACACCATTATAATGTTTTAATTTAATATTTGTCTCTGACTTCCCCCCCCTTTTGATCCTGTCAAGAACTCTGCAGATCTAAGCAACAGGTGCAACGTGTTCCCAGAGAAGTGATCTGGAAAATGCAAGTCAGTTAAAATGGCAAGAATCTGACCCTACCTGTATTATTTTCCTTTCTTTACCTTTTTTTTAAAAGTACCAAGCCCTGGGGCTTAGGAGGTACACAAAAAGCTAAGCTCCCAACCTGCTACATAAAAGGCCCCTTCTTCTTAAATGAAGGATAATCTATATTTATGAAGGGGTTTGACTTTTTTCTTGACCTCCTGCCTTGAATCTGCCTCTGTCCACAAACAGCTTGGGTGGCTCTGAGCTCTCCAAACTGTGGGCTGGGTTTTCTGAGCTGCCTCTAGACTCCTTTTAGGTCAGAGAGCCTTTTCATCCCACACAGGTTGTCGTGAAGAACTGAGGCGCACTGTACTCACAGTCAACTTTCTTCTGTTCTTGTAATTTTCTTCCACCTTCCTCTGTCCTGAACAAGTAGCAATGAGAGGTGAATAGGGAAAGACACCTTATCCAGCATCTGACTATTTGGCTGGAGTAACAGAGCTTGTAAAAGTTACTTTTCTTTAGTATAACTTTCAGAATTGTCCATTCAACATGGCCAGGGAACTCTGAGAGTTGTAGCCTCCAAACACTAATCACTATGTAATATAATTTTGGCTTTAACCTGAATCCAGTTGGTTAAACCTAGTGAGTTTACTAAACTATCTCCCCACTTCTCATATGGGGGGGGGGCTCATGTTTTCTGTGTCAACCCCCCCTCCAGCCAAGCACAAACATGTCCATTTCAAAGAAAGGCCAAATGGGAAGCGCGTGCGCTCGCTCACATGGCCTGTTCCTCTTTGTTTGGAGAATTGAGTTGTTACACTCAGTCCACAGCTGATGGAGCTGTAACTATAAAAGAGCAACCATACTGCTTCCTGACTTACATCTAAGAGAGATAAGCCTGGCAGATTCCATGTTGCCAAGAACTTTTGTACTTAAGAGTAACTTTCCTGGCAATTTCCATCTTGCCATGAACTTTTGGACTTTTAAGTTCTTCACACTGGTACAAACCTGATGACGTGGCGTTTTAATCCACGAAAGCTTGTATATTGTATGATGATATTTTTTTAGTGGTTTTTAAAGGTATCGGTTATTTTTGCTTTTCCAACACAACACCCTTGCTTCCAGAGCTTATGCACCAAAACCGCTCAGAGTCAAAGCGTTGGTGCTCCATTCTACTGCCCTACTCCAAAGAGCATGATGAGCTGGAAAAGTGGAGGAGTGCAAAATTTGGAAGTGTGGGTGCTCATCACAGCAGTTTCCATAACCACCTTACAAGGAGGTATTGGCAAATTAGGAACAGGGCTTTTGTAAAATGAATGGCTCTTAATTGTGCATTCGAGACAAAACCACCACCACCCACATAATTTGCATAACAGGTCAATGACATCATAGTCCTACAATTTATAGTCAGATGGATTTGACCCTGTAAATCCCGGTTATGCTACACCTGTGCAGCTGAGGTAAAAGAAAATTCCACAAGCATCTCTCCCCACTTCTTCCCATTGATTCTGCTTTTGGGTGCACCAATCTCACACTCTAAATACAAATAGAAACACCTTTTGGCCCGCCAGTGAGTCTAGGAGCAACCTCCATTGAGAATTTGGTTTAGCTCAGTCAGTTGGTAAGTCTTTAGGAAGAGGTTCTGCCTGTGGAGTTTCCATTCTGATAAAGAGAGAGAGACAGCAGAAGGTTCTACCAGCTGGTGGTGGGTTAAGATAGCTTCCCAGGCTTTAAAGTCAACTCACATGTCAAAAGAAGGCTGTCTCCTTTTCCAGCCCTGCTCACCCAGAAGCTGGCCAGCCAGAGACCAAGAAAAGCTTCGCTCTTCCCTAAAGCCTCATCCAGCATTCTGAGACGGGCTACCCTCGGTCTCCCTATGCTGGGGAAGGTTGAACCTCTTGAATTTGGGTAGCAGAGATGGAAGAAGATGGTTTCCTCTCACTTTGATTTTTTGAAATACAGTGGTGCCTCGCATAACGAGCACACCCTTTAACGATTAATCCGCATAGCGATCTATTTTTTGGGATCGCTAATGCGATCGCATTGCAATGTTTTAATAGCCTAAACATCGCATTGCGATGATCGGTAAGCATGTCGCTTACCAATCTTCGCATTGCGATGTTTGCGGAACAGCTGATCGGCGGTTCCAAAATGGCCGCCGGGTGCCCAAAATGGCCACTGCAACCATTTTCGTGCGATTTCCTCGCTTACTGAGGCGGCGAAAATGGCGGTGCTATGGAGGATCTTCGCATAACGGTGAGTTTTCGCCCCATAGAAACGCATTAAACAAAGTTTAATGCGTTTCTATGGGGTTTTCCTCCCCGCATTGTGATGTTTCCGGATAGCGATGATTAATCCAGAACGGATTAACGTCGCTATGCGGGGCACCACTGTAGTTGCCAACATTGACTAGGCATCCTTCAGTCTCGAGAGAATATGGTAACGTGCCCTACTATATGGAGGACCTTAGAACAGCATCTAGTGTGGCTGAGAAGGCCAATTTGAGAGTGTCAATCCCTTTCACACTGAAGACAAATACAATCTGTCGCCTGTTCAGCTCCCTTATTTGGCTGGTTTCGGGACTGCTTCTTTGCCTCGGCCTGCTGGACAAGGGTCTCTTCAAAATGGGAGAGGCCATGATGCACCGCCTTCTTCCAGGCTGAACGCTCAGATGTCAGGGTTTCCCATCTGTTAAGGTCCATTCCTAAGGCCTTCAGATCCCGCTTGCAGATCTCCTTGTATTGCAGCTGTGGTCTCCTTGGGGGCAATTTCTCTGCACTAATTCTCCATACAGGAGATCTTTTGGAATCCGACCATCAGCCATTCTCACGACATGCCCAAGCCAACGTAGACATTGCTGTTTCAGTAATGTATACATGCTGAAAATTCCAGCTCGTTCTAGGACTACTCTATTTGGAACTTTGTCCTGCCAGGTGATACCAAAAATGCCGTGCACAAGGGGTCCAGGACTCACTGCACTACAGGAGTACTTGCCAACATTAACAAATCACATATTCAAGACAGCTGGAATATGAGGTTTACAAAAATTCTGTGTGAAAATGACTTCTTTTCAAAATCCCTACCAAATTATTGCTGTACATAACGTGGTGTGGTGGATAAGGTGATGGACTAGGACTCAGGAGATCTGCACTCAGTTCCCCAGCTCTGCCATGGAAACTCACTGGTGTGTGTGTGTGTGTGGAATTGGCACAACCATTTTACTTCACTTGCCTTGAAAACCCTATTAGGGGCACGATAAGTCCAATCTGATTTGATGGCACATAACAACAACATCGTCAAGAGTGACAGAATTGCGGAATCTCAGGCAACATCCAAAGAAACAAAACAAAACAAAACAAAATGTGGCACCTTAAAGAGTAACTGCTATATTTTAATGTGAGCATTTGTGGACAAGTCCACTTCATCAGACCTATGGGGGGTAAATTGTCTCCAGAATTATTGAAGTTGTTTTAATAAAACCACACATTGCCCTCAAACGTTGTCCATTGTCTTGGTTCCTCACAGAATTTAACAAGGAACGAAGTGGGAGGTAAACAAATCTCCAATTCACTACTCAGTTTTCTCCTGCTTTGCCCCAGACAGCAAAAGCTGCCGGGGAGTTATCTTGTATAAGTCCTCCTGCCCCATCGTGTTTAGAAAGCAGAGCTTTGTATGTGCAAGACTGCCTCCCATCACAAGATAGCCTGGTTCTCCTCAAAGAAGAGCACACAGAACTTACAAACAGCTACTGGCAATAGGCTGTGGTTTGTTTTTCTTGGCCCGCCCCAAATGCATTTTTCACTGTCAAATTTGACCTCCAAGAGACCCCTTCCTTTGACTATATAAGGCAAAAATCTAGCCCATCATCAAGTTTGGGCTGAAGCTTAACATTTCAAAGAAAGACAATGAAAATGTTTGCCTCTCAGGTCACATGCTGTTAGGAGAGAAAAATTAACCAAGCTAGGCAGAGTCAGGATTTTCTTGGGATTACCCAAGAAGAAAATGATTTATTCTGCCCCCGCGGTTTGGTGCAAGATATAGATAAACCCCCAATGTGTGGAACTTGTGTCCAGGTAGGAAATCCTGGTGACACATTTTGAAAACCAAGCAGTTCTTACACAAGACATAGTGTTCCAATTCAGCCAGGAAGACCTAAATATCAGCAATTTCTGGTTGATTCCATGAGGAGCACAATTATTTGGCTATCTCTGAATTGTAGAATAAGACAGAGGGGCACTGACAAGGAGATTTATTTTGATCCATTTGTACTGGACTATTAAAGGGCTGAACTATATGTTGTAGCTCACTCGTTATTAGAAGAGGAAATTTCTTAACTGCTGCAAGCACACCACTGTCCTCGCAAAAGATTTTCTCATTTCTTGCAGTTTGCAAATTGGTTTGCTTTCGTTACTGGTTTAGGGGAGCTAAACACAGGCTTTGTTTGCAGGTCTAGTTTCTTAAACATGAAGGTCGATCTAAATTGCATCTCTGGAACATTAGCATGATTTCAGCTCTCATGAAGGATTATCTGTAATGCATAATCTGACCTTCAGACAGTCCTATTTAGATCAGAGCAACTGAAATAAACTGGATTTAGTCACAATCACTTAACAACCCATGGATTGTGGTGGGTTTCCTCCATGCATGTCTATGGCAGAGCCCAGCTTTATCATTTTAGGTGGAAGACCCTGCTATGCAGAAGCTGACATTTCACAATAAATGCTGTATTAAAATGACCTACCATTTTTCCCCAGATTAACAGATGAATATTCTATCTATTTTTTCTGGACTTCTACTGCAGTACTAGTGTGTTGATTATGATCCTGACAAATGATATGTTTTGAAGCGATCCATGTTATTTTGCTAAGACTATTTTGCTAAGATAATTAGGAAAGGCCTTCCTCTCGGTCCCACCACCAACATAGGTGTGTTTGGTGGGGACATGGGAGAGGGTCTTCTCTGTTGCTATCCCCAGACTTTGGAACTCCCTCCCACAGGAATCTAGGCTGGCCCCCTCTTTGCTGTCTTTCTACAAGCAGCAAAGACCTTTCTCTTCAGGCAAGCGTTTCCTTACTGACCAGCTACCTGAATTTTTATTTATTTTATTTATTTATTGCATTTATATACCGCCCATCTAGACATAGTCTACTCTGGGCGGCTCACAACTTAGAAGATAAAAACAATTTAAAATACAGTGGTGCCTCGCATAACGATGTTAATTGGTTCCGAAAAAAAACGTTATGTGAAAACATCGTTATGTGAAGCACCATTTCCCATAGGAATGCATTGAAAACCGGTTAATCCGTTCCAATTGGAACAGATTATCCGGTTTTCTCCCTCCCCCCGCGGCTTGGATCTGAAAGGCATCCCAATCCCACCACCCTCCCAGTCTCCCCCCATGGCTTGGATCCAAGCCGTGGGGGGAGGCTGGGTGCGGACACCCCCCCACCCTGCAGCCGCCGGTGCCCTTCCAGGTGTCCGAGAATGGCTGGGGTAGGCGGCGCGGGGAGGCTACCGGCATCGGGGACGGGGGGGGGATTGGGAAGGCTTGAAGCCTACCCGCGCCACTTACCCAGGCCGTTTTTGGACTTCTGGAAGTCCGAGAACAGCCTGGGTAAGCGGCGCGGGTAGGCTTCAAGCCTTCCCGATCCCCCCCCATCCCCACTGCTTAAAGCCTCCTTGCGCTGTCCAAGGTGTCCGAGAATGGCTGGGGTAGGCGGCACGGGGAGGTTACCGGCATCGGGGACGGGGGGGGGGATCGGGAAGGCTTGAAGCCTACCCGTGCCGCTTACCCAGGCCGTTTTCGGACTTCTGGAAGTCCGAGAATGGCCGGGGGAGGCGGCGCGGGGAGGCTGCCGGCGGCGGGGACAGGGTGGGGGGGTGTCCGGAAGGCTTCCAGGCAAAGGCAAAGTTTTTGGTGTTGTTTTGTTTACTGTCTTTTAGTGTGGTGTTTGTTTGATCTTTTTTAGTGTTTGTCTACTTACTGTTTTAGCTTGAAATATTGTCTTTTAATTATGTAAGCTGTCTTGGGTCCTTCTTAAGGAGAAAGGTGAGGTAAAATATGATAGATAGATAGATAGATAGATAGATAGATAGATAGATAGATAGATAGATAGATAGATAGATAGATAGATAGATAGATAGATAGATAGATAGATAGATAGATAGATAGATAGATAGATAGATAGATAGATAGATAGATAGATAGATAGATAGATAGATAGATAGATGGAGAGAGAGAGAGAGAGAGAGAGAGACAGACAGACAGACAGACAGACAGACAGACAGACAGACAGACAGATACGACTAGATTTATTTATTTATTTTATATTTTATTTATTTATAGAGACAAGTGAGACTAGACTGTTTTAGAATTAAGAATTTCCCCAATTGTATACACTAATGACAACATGTCAACTTTTAAGCTACCAAAGAAATTCATCAACTATACATAAGAGAAAGGTTTGAACGAGTTGGAGGCAAATTATACTGAAGGATTCAGAAAATAGCCCAGTGAGGACTAAAGGCTGATTTGTGGCTTTCTGAATGGCATGCTCATGGTATGCGAGATGATTTTCTAAGGGAGAAACAATATGGAAAGCTATAGCAGGAAAGAACGGAATTGAGTGTCTGGCACAACTGTCTGGCTGATTAGAACCCAGAACAGGAACATGCTAATCTGCAACATTGTGTTACAGGTCCTACTTAACATTTTCTATGATGTAGGCACCTTCCTTGCTGTGCTATGCAAATAATTTCTCTATTATGTCTCAAGGACATAGCTCCACTGCATGAGTTATAATAATGAATATTATTAATTGCGACATGGTGACTCTTTCCAGGGTTTTCCAGGTAGAAAAAACAGAGAAGTGGTTAGTTATAGAGAAGTGGTTCCTAACCTTGGATCCCCAGATGTTCTTCAGCTAAAAAACCCCGGTAGCCTCTTCACCACCAGCTGTGCTGGTCAGAATTTCTGGACGTTGTCTTCTAAGAACATCTGAGGACTCAACAAACAGTGGGGACCACTGTTATAGAGGATCTAAAAGCCATCAAAATATGTTTAAAATGGTAGGATATGTTTGGGAGGTGCATGTACATGAGTGAAGACTTTGGCTTCAGATGTCAGATATTTTAGTAAAAGTGGCAAAGGGCAATTACAATAATTTTGTAGGTAAACAATTTTTCCATGTTCTTAAACAATTAGAGATGGAGAGTTGCTAGCGTGGACAACTTGACAAGCCATTGTCCAAGCTCTTTGAGCTTAATTATCCTGTAGGGTAATTGAAGCAGGAAAGCAAAACAGTGCTTGAAAAAGCAGCTTAGGTCCTCAGATACTGGATGCCATGAAAAGCTCCATCCTTGCAAAATAAATAAATAAATAAATAAATAAATAAATAAATAAATAAATAAATAAATAAATAAATAAATAAATAAATAAATAAAGCCCCAGCTAATAAATCTTTCTTGTTTTTTTTAAAGCATGCTTATTTGTTTAAACAGATTACAGCTGAACAGCTTTCTTCACAGTAGGTTTTCACCCCCTTAATTTAACTAACCTCTCAGCTGTTTATTTTGTTGGTCGATATGGTTAAGTTGAGACATCGGTACACTGCACTAAGTGCAAAGCTTGAACATTTTAAAATTACCCGTTAAAAGTAATTTATTCATGTTACTTGCCCTTGCATTTAAACGTCATCTGTTGTGTTTACTGATGAAAACGTTAGAGAAGTAACTCATTGCACAGATTGTTGAGCTGCTTGTTCCTTGTTGTTTCCTTCTTGGAAAAGAAAATGTTAGGCTTAATAACCAAATAGCATTAAATTTGATAAATTCTACTCTAAATATACCTTCATCATCATGTGTCGTCAAGTGAATTCTGATTTACAGCAACCCTTTCCAGGGTTTTCCATATCAAGAATACTCAGAAATGGTTCGTTGTGTCCTTCTTCCTGGGAGCACCCTGGGACTTTGCAGCTTGCCCAAGGCCACATAGGCTGGCTCTTATAGGAGGCAAAGTGGGGGATCAAACTCCCAGCCTCTGGCTCCACAGCTGGGTACCTCCTACTGAGCCACATATAGCTTGAGATACCGTTAAAGAAGTAAGTTTATATGGTTCTGAGAGAACATAGCTGAAACCCAGTAGTCAATCCGGACTAAAGTATGTCCATTGAATTAACAGTGATTTTGTGAATCATTTGCTCTGTAATTTCCATAGTTTCATTGTTTCCTACTCTAGTTGACCTCACTATTGGATTTCAGCCATGACAAACTTACACTGGCGCAACTCTGTTGACATCAATTCCAGTAGCAGGTTGCTAGAAGTTAGGAAACTGGTGTAAGCATTTGCTGTCTCACACTGGGTCACATAACTGGGGCCAAAATGCAAGTGTCTGCGACAACGTCTTAACTTGCAGCAATTTGCTGCTGAAATTTACACTGGTGGAGTTGCCCCAGTAGTGCAAATAAGAGGATTATGGCTATTTTTCAATACCTGTGTGCAGAAACAGCATTTTGGTTCCCATTTGTTTAAGTAGTTTTGGAGTGTGGCTGCAGTACACCCTTCTTACCAAAATAAAAAAGGTAACTCCCTACAGGTAACTCGGTTACTTCTTACATCTTATTTCCAAGGCAGAATAGGGATGGGGAGCGCAGCATGAACCAGGAACGGGAGCGGTCGTCTTATCACCACCTTTAATCGGTGATAGCAAACGAGATCCCTTCAGTTCAAGAGTCTGCCCTCCAGCCTGTCTCTGTATTCCAGTTATCGGCCTGAGAACCTGTCACCACTTTGCTTCTTGGCCCAGTGTTGGTTGCTTTAGAAGCATCATCTGGTCAAAGATGCGTTGTTGAGCAAAGGAATTCTGACATGTCTGGTTGCCCTTAAAACAGAGGACGTCTCTGGGCATGCCATGCGGCTTGGATTGTGATGAGTTTGGCCTTGCCTTGAGAGCAAGAGGGAAAGAGGAGCAAGAGATGAGTTCCAGCTCAAATTACACACTCTTAGAATGCTGTAAGGGAAATTATTTTTGAAAGAAGCCGTTCTCTAGCTCCAGTTTCATCTGGTTTAACAAAGCCCAGACCATTAATTTTACCAGACGTTTGAATTCCTGACAAGTTCCATCCTGAGGACATAGGCTGAAGATCTATCTTTAAACCAACATAAAAAAATTGTTTAAAAGCAGTCAGAGAACCAACTAACAACATGCTAAAATAGGATATATAACATATTTGAAGACATAGGATGGGTTTCTAATACAACCAGAGGATTTTTTTTCATCATTTTATTTTAATTTTTTTGTGGATCAGCGCTCCTAGAATTTTCTGGCTGGTAGCCAGTAGCCATGCTGGTTAGGAGATCCTAGAAACTGTCTAAAAATTGTAACTTTCCTGATGGAGCCCATCCAGATGCCTCACATATACATTTGGTATATCGAATAGTGGGCGGGATATAAATAAATAAATAAATAAATAAATAAATAAATAAATAAATAAATAAATAAATAAATAAAGTGGTGCCTCGCTTAACGAGTGCACCGTTTAATGAAAAATCCGTATAGCGATCCCTTTTTGGGGATCGCTATACGGATCAGCCCCAATCGCCGCACTCGCTTTGCGACGATTGGGGCTCCGGCGGCCATTTTGGAGCCGCCGAACAGCTGATCGGCGGCTCCAAAATGGCCGCCAGAGCGAAAACATCGCTGGAGGGGGTAAGTTTACACACTTATTGGAACGCATTAAACTAAGTTTAATGCGTTCCAATAGGTTTTCCTGCCCCGCACAGCGATGTTTTCGTATAGCGAAGGTTAATCCGGAACGGATTAACCTCGCTATACGGGGCACCACTGTAAATAAATAAATAAATAAATAAATAAATAAATAAATAAATAAATAAATAAATAAATAAATAAATAAATAAATAAATAAGGGACACTATTAGGTACGACTTTTTAAATTCATATTAAAGGGAAGTAACTTTAGGGAGTCAACCCATCTTGTATTTGGTCGTCTTCTTTTCCTGCTGCCTTCAACCTTTCCCAGCCCAACTATCTTTTGCAGAGAATCCTGTCTTGTCAAGGTGTGCCTAACCTCAGCTTCATAATTTTTGCCTCCAAAAATAGTCCAGGTTTGATTTGATCTAGGACCCACTTATTCGTAATTCTGGAAGCCCAAGGTATCCACAAAGATCTCCAGCACCCAATTTCAATTGAATCCTTTTTGTGTGCGTGTCAGCTTTCTTTACTGATCATCTTTCACAGCCAGATATTGTGACTGTAAATACAAGAGCATGGATGATCTTGGTCTTCGTCTCCAGTGACACATCCTCACACTTTATTAAATTTTCTCATTCTTTGATTGCTGCCCTTCCAAGTCTCAGTTTTCTTCTGATATCTTCACTACAATCTCCATTTGGATTGGTGATTGAACCAAGGTGTACAAAATCCTGCCATGAGTTGAGGGTAACTTGACAGCACATAAAAGCAACAAACATTCCTGCACATGGAAAGAGGTGGAAGTGGTCTCTTCTACTGAAATGGACAAAAATCCTGGTTATACATTTTGTTCATCTACGTATTTCAAGTGACTGGATGGGTTTTAATGCTGGTCTCTCTGAAACGTCCATCATCATTATTGGAACATGAGCTACATTCCCCTGAGTCAATGTAAATAAGAGTGTGATCACACAGAGAAATAGGTCACAATCTAGATTGGTGCAATCTTTTCCTCAGCAATCACACAACACATGGGGTTCCAGTCACAATGGGGTTGGGCTGGAACACAATGCATGTTCCAGCCCAAGCCCAATCCATCTGCAAGCTGGACTTTTTTGGCTCAACTGTAGGGTGTCTACTTTGTGGGGCAAGACTAGAGCGATTCCCCGACGGAAGGGTTGTTCCCTTCAAAGTGATCCTTTCTAGTGTAATCAGGCAAGTATCTTTGCAACCATCTGATTGCACCCTAAATTGCTTAAAGTAGCAACTTTCAGAGAACATCTTCTCACTGAAACATATGGGCATGATGGCTTGTGAGGCATATTCCTGACAGTTGGTTCCTTGAACTCTAAGAGTGTATTACAATGATGAGGATACTGTCTCTATTTATGACAAGAAATAAACATTGGATTTTCACGCAGAAATCGTCCTGCAATCAAATCTTCTCCTCAACATTTCGGTTCTTCATCCTTCCACCCCACCACCTCCATTTTGGAACACTTTGAATGTCCTCTGGAAGAAAAAGAAAGAAGAACTGTCTCTGGGGAAACACTCCTGGGTTTCCAACAAAGCCTGCTGCTGTTACACCCGTTGATGACTGAAATCAAAAACACATGGAGACTCTGGGAGAGAACTGTTTCTTTTTATAGGCCTTTTGTGCCCTTCTGAAAATGTCAAGACGCAGTAAGGAAAATGTCAAGGAACAGTAATGGGCTTATACTCTGCGATGCTTGTTTGTGACGTGTTTACAAAGCCTTAGGAATTTCGTTCTGCGCTGGGCCCGACATGAGCCAAGAAAGAGATCTTGCTGCCCATTCACAGACTCCACATTGGGTGTTACTCCCCTCACCAGTTAAAAATAATCTTCTCTGGCATGGCTCGACCAACTCACACTTTGGATGCTTCTAGACAGATGGCTCCTAGTATTGTTAATTGAAAGGCTTTGAGATATAGCCAAATTTAGTCAAGGCTACTGCCATTGCAATTGGTAAGACTCCTATTAGTCAGGACAGAGGCTCTATTGATTTCAATAGGTCGACTCCATTCAACCTATGATGCAGCTTTTGGTTTTAACCCATTTTGTAGCTTTTGTATACATAAACCAAGAAATCTCTACAGTCCTTTTGGAAGAAAACCAGTGGCTAGCATAAATCAGCTGAGAGTGGAGTGATTCTTTGTATAGAATGCAATTTGAGACTACAACTCCCAGAATTCCAGAGGCTATGCAACTATTAGCTGACACTCTGGATCAGCCATATATGTCTTCTGGCATTTATTCTTCTTCAGTTTGAAAACAAGCATTAAAAAAAAAAAGACTGGTACTGCCGCTGGAGCTACCAAGTTAAATATCTTGGCAGAGTGGAGCATTGTTCATTATGCGCACTAAACTATAGATGCTATACTGCAAAATTGGATGTTAAACTCTATATTAAATGCAAAATAAACAGCTAAACTCTCAACTACTTTTTTGTTTACTCCAAAGTAACATGCAGGAGTTTGTTGTGGATCAGGCCTCCCCCATCTGAGTAGAGGAGCCCAACGGTTTTCTTGTTAAAATCCCCCTAGACAGGAGCAAATAAGAAGGCAGAAACTCAATTGATATCATAAGTATAAAATTGGAGAATAAATTCTGAGCCTCTCCCTTTGAGACATTCATGATGTATTCATTTTACTGAACTTTGTTTTCATTATTTTAATTAGCAGCTGTTGGGTTATTCTATTTCATGTATTGTCTATGGTTGTCTTATGTTTTGATTTTAATTAGCTATGTTGTGATTGTTGTTTTGTGATTTTAATAATTGAAATTATAATTTTAATGAGAGAGTCAAAACTAAACTTTGCAAGTTCTTATAAGAATGGCTGGTTATCTCAATCATGGAGGTTAATAAAACCCACTTTATTGCTAACTGAAAATAAGACACTTAATGAATATACTTACCGCACCCTAACCAAACTTATTTCGAAAAGGAAAGGAAAAACTACCCAGGGTTTTATCAAGATCAAACTGAACAAGGGAACATCTTAACATTCTGGTTGGCCTACCTGTGTGAACGTGCTAGCATTATACTAAAAGGAAAAGTTGGAGCAAGGGAAAAATAAATCAGAAGGTGTGCTCTGAAAATCCTTCCACTTCTCAAAAGATAAACAGCCTTGTGGTCACCATCTTTACCAACAAGCAAAACAGAACTTTAAAAGCATAAAAACAACCACATGTTCTCTTGTCACGCCAATGCAGTTCACTAAGGGCCTGGCTACGTTAGTCATATAAACTGCAATGTATGTCTGTGTGATTTATAATCGTGGGAAAGTCATGTGATTATAAATTGCTGTTAACATTTTCTGAGCTGGTTTCACGGCCCAGAGGCTGTAGGATGGCCCCAGAAACCAGCTGAGAGGAAGGGTGCTGAGCTCCAGGACGTAGTTGCCCAGCTTCACCATCCATCAGCTGGGTAGCACAGTACTGTACCTGCTCAGCAGCATTGACTTCACGGCGATTGCTCCTCTCAGCTGGCTCCTGGGGTCTTGCCACAGCTTCCGGGCAGTAAAGCTGGCCCCTGTGTCTTGAATCGCAACAAACCCAGGTCACTGCCTCTGAGTACGTTCTGTGATGCCCAGCTGATGGGTAGTGAAGCCGGGGAGCAATTTACCGTACCTTGACAGAGGAGCGCACATTAGCCTGATTGAGTCATGAGCATGATTTAATATCCAAGTTACAATAAATGGTTCCTGGTGGAAGGGTGTGTGTTTTTTTTTTAAACATGATACTGAACAGGAAGACATGAGTCCAGGGGGGTGGGAGGGGATCAGGACCCAGTGAGCATTGTGTAGTCAAATATCAGTTCTATTACTAATGGAATTGCCTTCCAGGCTGGCCATGTCCTTTGGTGAATACAAATCACAGGAGAGCAGCTTTTCATATGTAGTTCACAGTCTGTATTCTAGGGACTCTACTAGTATGTGAGATGTTAAGGAACTCCTAAAGGGAAGAAGCGACTGGCCTAAATCCTGTTGTTAGTGCTACGTAGAGCAGACCTACAGCATCAGTGGGAATTTGCTAAGTCCACACTTAAGTAATTTCCACTGATTCGGTGGGTCTGCTCTAGTTAGCATTAACAATTAGATTGAGGCCACTGCATTTTTTTAAATTAAAATGTATATTGCAGGTGACAGCATATAGTGTATATGTAAAGATAAAGGTTCCCCTTGACAAATGTCCAGTCGTGTCCGACTCTGGGGGGCGATGTTCATCCCCATTTTCAAGCCATAGAGCCAGCATTTGTCCGTAGACAGTTTCTGTGGTCACGTGGCCAGCGTGACTAGACACGGCCCTGTTGAGAATGGCTGCTCTAAAAGACTATACTGTACAAGTATACTCATAGAGAGCAATTGTAATTCTTACCAAATTCTGGAAAGGGGGCTGTAGCAATCTGCAGTAAATCAGTCCATGTTCTTATCCCACTAAATTTACCTGCACACTGACACTCAAAAAAATTAAATTAAATTAAAAAGCCTTGTGCAGCTATACATGAGGTGGAGAGAAAAAGAGGAGGAAGCTTCCAATTGCATTAAATTGCTATGCTATCTCATTAATTGCTCTTCCCTTCCCTCCAAATACACAGAAAATGCTGAGTTGCTGGATTCTTTCAGCAGAGAGTGTGCGAATATCAGAAGGCAATTTACAAACTCAATTTTTCCAGCAGGTTTACTCTGGTTAGATCAAAAAAGTAGATCTAGAAACACAGAGCAAAGGCAAGGTTGTGAAAACTGGAGAGACTAGAACAGGGAATGGGATCCAAAAATCTCTTAATATAGAAATACAAAAGTTTTTATAGGTTGTGTTTTCGGCATGGCTTTATTTACTAAGATCTTAGGTCTGATTCTTCCTGCTAGAAATTATTTAAGCTGTTTCCAAGAGTGCCTTGACCACTGTGTAGGAGGGAGATCTTTTTGCACACAGTCAATTGAAACTTATTCTTTTTTAGACTGTGGTATTTAGGCATTTGTTTTTGTGGAGACAAACACATGAAATCCGATCCATTTGTGTTTCAAAATGACTATGACATCCTTTAACCTTTATATTACCTCAGCCTGAATTAAAAACAGCCTGTTCTAACTTAAAAGGACCAGAATGTTCATAGTCGATAAGAGGGAGGGAGGGAAAAATGTAAATATTATACAGATTTGAAGTAAAGTGTGCTGCTTAAAGGAAGTGCATAATTTTAAAAAGAGGATAGGGTTGCATATGGTAATTAATATGAAGAAATGCGTATCTAATAACTATTACTATAATAATACTTTCTAGCAAGTAGCCATGTTTATTTGTTGCAGCAAAAACAATGTGGAGTCTTTTTAGCAAGATAAAAATCAACACATTTATTGTAACATACACTTTCACAGACTAGATCAGACACTGGAGGCTGTGGTTAAATATCCATCATACAAATTTATTTATAGATTTGATTTGATTTGTATTCCGCCCATTTAGCTGCCAAGGCCACTCTGAGCGGTTCAGAACAAAAAGATAAGAACAGTAACCACAACATTAAATTAAATTAAATACACATCAAAATAATATTTAAAAAACTAAAGTGTATAAACACTGTAAATAGCTCGGGGGTCGCATAACTAAGTTAGTGATGTGATCCCTATTAGTTAGGTAATTAACTAAATTCTTGCTTTGCTCTCTATATGCAAACTGTAGGTGAACAACTTCAAGGCCTCGTCTCTTCTTTCTTGCAATTCTTTAATTTTACACAGAATTTTGGCTTAGCAGGGCTTCATATGGCGCAAGCTTCCAAGCAGAGACTTGTTTTCTCAGAAGCCATTTAAATAGCTGCAAAAGAGCCCTTCAGATACAGTAAAGGAATTATCCAACACAGTGTCCTTAGGGACGCTTTGACAGAGCTGAAAATGCCTCAGGCCAAGCAGTCAGGAGGGCAGGCCCTGTTATTAGCTCTGCTGAGGTGGCTGCCTCAGGTAGCAGAGCAATGGGGATGGCTAGGGTCCTGCTTCCGCCATACCAGGAGTGCACAATGTGCTTTGAAGAGCCACTGCCGTGGGCCCCTGTGGAAAACTGTTCCACGCTGGGTTGCCCACTCTGGCCTCTAATACAGGGTCATGTACTCCCAATAGAGGAAACAAGCGGTGTGAGGAAAAAAGTAGCCAGCTATTCGACAAAGGCTGGGATGCAAAAACTTCCCTCCTGAAGCCAAGGAATTATGGGAAGCATGACTAAAGAAATTGCCTCCAAGATTTCCTGCAAATGTTATCTTTATGTATTAATAGCTGTATCCTGTGTTCTAGAAATTTCCTGCCCACCGTTTCCTGAATCGCCCCTCCCATCATGCTTTGGCTCTGGAAGTATCCTTAGAGCTGGGAAAGGAGATGGACCAGTTCATCTGGTCAGTTGGCAGACCTGCACTACGGCCATCTTTCATCTTTGGCAGGAAAGCTGTGGGAGAACCACCGCTAACTGAAATGGAGGGACAAAACACACACACACCATCCAGGGTGACAGGGCAGACCAGGTACAGCAGGGCATGGAGGTTGGCCAGCTACATTTTTGTGCACACCAGCAGAGTGTGAGCTGGGCACAATGTACCCTAATATGGTTTTTCAAGGTAATTGAGGTATTTAAGGAGTAGTTTTAACAGTGCCGTCCCCGCCCCCCCACCCAGTAAATTTCCGTGTCCAGGTAGAAATCGAAGTCCAGATCTCCTGAGTCCTTTGTCCAACATGTTATTTGTTTGTTTGTTTGTTTGTTTGTTTGTTTGTTTGTTTGTTTGTTTGTTTAACTTATGTGCCGCCCATACTACCCAAAGGTCTCTGCGCGGCTTACAACAATTAAAATGCAATAAAAAGATAAGATAATTAAAATACAATTAAAATAGATACTCTAAAAATTGCCATCAAGACCCGCAGCTGATATTATTTCAATTAAAAGCCTTCTGGAACAGGAAGGTTTTGACCTGGCGCCGAAATGTCATCAACCTCGGCGCCAGACGAATCTCAGTCGGGAGGGCATTCCATAGTCTGGGGGCAGCTGCCGAAAAGGCCCTTTGTCTACAAGCCATCCCTCTTACCTCCTTGAGGGACGGCTCTTTCAAAAGGGCCCCCTGTCTAGATCTTAACTGCCGGGTAGGTTCATATGGAAGGAGGCGGTCCTTCAGGTATCCAGGGCCCAAGCCGTTTTCCAGTATACCTCACTAGCTTTCACACTTATCTGGGAGCTTATCTGAAAGATTTGCTAGTTGTTACCCGAGAAAAGGAAGTGTAGAGAGAGAAAGAGGACAGGAGGAAGAAGATAAATCATCGTCATCATCACATTGCACTTCTTATTTCTCAGCATTGCTGGTGCATGGGGAAGGACCAGAGGGTAAAATTAGAACTCAAGTCCTACACATTTGTGAGTGAGATGACATGTTTGTGAAATTTGTTGACTCAAGTTACTGAATTTAGTGTACTTTCTGTTTTGTACCTTCTGTACTTCTGAGGTTCTTTGTTGATGGAACTCCAACTTCTATAAGGTACTTATTTTCTCTATTGCTTTTCCAGAAGTATAATATCTGTCTTATTAAAATCGTGTGCTTGCTTGTCCCAGTATGGTATTATTGTTTCATTTTTCTAAAACTGGAAGTGGCTGGAATTTATAATATGGGTGTAAAGACATGAATTACTTATAAAATTTAGCCAACCACCACAAATTTATCTTTGAAACTTGGTTATTCCTGCATATATAATCCATTGATACAAGCTTAGACTATCCAGATACAGAGTGATGAATTGTTTCTTTAGATTTGTGACAGACCTTACGTCTTGTGTCATAATTATTTTCTGGCAGTATATAATGGAGATAACTTAGTCTTGGATTGTGTGCCCTGTTTCCCCAAAAATAAGACCTAACCTGAAAATAAGCCCTAGTATGATTTTTCAGGATGCTCATAAGCAGAATTTTAAACAGAAAAATAAGCCCTAGTTAAGTGAAACCCTGCCCTACACCATTGTATGAATCTCTCAGTTTCAGCCTGAAGATAGCCTAATTTAAGGCACAGATATCATTGTTGTTTATCAACATTACAATTCAGGAGGTAAATAGTAGGCGATCCATGTAATTTTTTTTCAAGCCATGCATCCCTGTGATATGGGAGTTTTTGTTAATATACAGTACGTTGGTTCTCAGAGGCTGACTGCATGGGTGTTTGCTGTAGGGTGGGGCTGCTTTGCTCCTAAAGATGGCGATCAGGCAATGTTTTTGCTGGAGTGATCCAGCTCACCCTGAGAATGGTCTTACCCACACAATCCTGGTCCCTGTCAGGGGACTTCTACTTTTTGATTGCAAGAATGATCACTCTGGTTTGGTTAATTTCCAGTGCATGTGACCAATGGAAATGAACCAAAAGTAAGCCTTCTAGCAGGAACTCTTGATACATATTGTGAAGTGGATTAATAAGAGAGCGACTTTAGGATACTGGCAAATTAAACAACTCCTCTGCTCCTCAGAAGTGATTTTTTAAAAGCCTCTATTAAGGTAGTAAAAATGTGCTGCATCACTTAAAAAATTTGTTTAAAAATATTTTCCATGTCTTCATGGGCCTTTATTGGTATAATGAGTTATATTTTCTAATTACTTTCAAAAGTTACTTCTAAAGGACATATTAAGACAGTGCTAGAAGCATTGAAAAAAGCTTTTTATTCCACTGTTTTACCAATCTTAATGTCTCTGTATGTACAATTAAAAAAAACAGAAAGCAACAAAAACAGCACAGGAAATCAGATAACTAATTACTTTTTAGAAAGTGTGCTACATAATAGAAACAAGTTACTTTTCACACACTGTAACAGATATCAGGAACGTATTACTTTCTAAAAATGTACTCTGGTTCTGACAATGACCCTTTCTGACCCTTCACGGGGATGAAATAAAGAGCTCAAGTTCAGCACTTGGCCCACACAGAACGAGCACTATTATATGTAAATAAATAAGTGCCAATACTATTATTTGTTAGTCTTTGCTGCTATTAGTAAGAATAAATATTTTTCATATTTTTGTCTTGGGCAATGGCCTAATTTCCTTGTTCTTCAAGGAGCTGCCAGGCCTACTCAGGGTGCCTGTGAATGCATTTCATTGTCTGCTGTGTCTATGTATGGAGCTGCTTGTTTAGAGTGCAAATACAGTATATCATAGAAAGTAGGTCAAAAACATTATATGTCAGATCGGTCCTTGTCAAGGCCTTCTCACAGACATTGGGCGGATCATCGAATGCTGCTAGCCAGGCCTTTGATCCGACTCAGTACGGCGTTTTTGTATTCTTACAAAGAACATATTTAGGCAGGTTTATTGCTTCCTAGTTGTGCTCAAACATCATCAAGTTGCCAAAAGGTAACTTTGGCAGCTCTGGGGGGCCAAATTTTGACACCTTCTGCCACCCATGCCGAGCCTGGAAATGCTGGGGAAAATATTGTGATGATGGGGAAGTGGAAGTGACTGCACATTCACCTGTGGGACTGGAAGCTTAACTCTGGGAGCCCTATATCCTCCCCCTAAATACAAACCTGCCACTCCTGCAGCCCCCTCCCCTTTATGATTTTGTAGAGGAGTGAGTCATTTTGCAAAGGAAGTGTGGGATGCTCCAGCAGGGCTGCAAAACAACAACAACAACAACAAAACACCCTTGGACGCATGGGTCCCTGTGTTATCACCGTGGCAATTCCTCAGGAAAATCAATATATTTCCATTTCTCCAACCTGTTACAAGTATATAAATGACTGTTGTTACATGCTTGGGACAGGGAACATGTGCCCCTCAGTGTTGATGGACTACAGTTCCCGTCATTCCTTGCCAGCACACTGCACATGGTTAAGGATGATGGACATTGTAGAACAACAGCATTCAGAAAGCTCCATGTTCCCCACTCCTGTATGACGTACACACTAGATCTGTTAGCTGAAGGCAGACTCTTTATTAATGAAAAAAGAAGCAGCAGCAAGGGAGACTCTGATTTGATCTACTCTTGTAGTTATTCTTGCTGATTGTACCATCCCTGATCATACTGCTATGGGTATACATTATAGGTGGAGATAATGAGGGTCTGGACCTATGGGGACGGATGGTCCACACACCGATGCACTAATGCTGCGGGCTCCGCACTGCTGTCCTATCGCTCCAGAGAGCGCGATCGCTGAGCCACTCTTCGGCCTGGCAGAGAGGCTTATTGTTCCGCCTCCTACCAGGAGTGGCTCGGTGATTGCAGTCTTAGCACATTGGTGTGTGAACCATCTGGCCCTATGGGGCTGAACCCTTGCTATCGCCATCTGTGCGGGGTTACTATTCATATTTGTATGAATACCCCCATCTCTCGTATACACTACAGTAACCACAACAAAGCTCCCAAAACACACTAACGTCTTTGCAACATTGCCCCAATTCAGACCATAAGAAATTAGCATATCAGTTCATGAAATGTATTATTTACATTACAGTTTTTAAGCAGAGAGAGAGAGAGAGTGTGGTCAAAATATTTTAAAACTATGCTATCAACGAGGGATGTGGTGGCACTGCGGGCTAAACCGCAGAAGCCTGTGCTGCAGGGTCAGAAGACCAAGCAGCGTAAGATCAAATCCACGCGACGGAGTGAGCTCTCGTCGCTTGTCCCAGCTCCCGCCAACCTAGCGGTTCGAAAGCATGCAAATGCAAGTAGATAAATAGGGACCACTTCGGTGAGAAGGTAACAGCGTTCCGTGTCTAAGTCACACTGGCCATATGACCACGGAAGATTGTCTTCGGACAAACGCTGGCTCTATGGCTTGGAAACGGGGATGAGCACCGCCCCCCTAGAGTCAGACACGACCGGACAAAAATTGTCAAGGGGAACCTTTACCTTTACCTATGTTATCAACAATGTAACAAGCAAAAGAGAAATGTTGAAAGTAAGCAATAACTTGCTTTCTTAGATGGGAAAAACATTTCCTTACCCTATTTGTTTTTTAAATTGTGTGTTGTCAGGGAATTCTGATTTCTAATGCCCCTTTCAGGGTTTTCGAGGTGGAGAATACTCAGAAGTGGTTTACCATGCCCTTCTTTTGGGGTGTCCTGGGACTGTGCAGCTTGCTCAAGGACACACAGGCTGCCTCTTCTCTCTGGAGAGATAGTGGGGAATTGAACAATCAATATCTGGCTCCACAGCCAGATACAGTACCTAAATCACTGAGCTTTTCAGCAGCTCCCCATTCTCTTAGGGTTTTTTCCCTAATTGTCATGAGTGAGCTTGGGATTTTTCTGTCTACACTATTTATATTGTCTTCGGCTGGTGTGGACATGTGCTGAACCTTGTTCCCTCCCTCTCTCCCTAGTCAATGACAGCGTCCAAGTTGGTCTTGCAGGGAGACATATGGTCTACTTATACCAACATCTGAAGGGCAGCTAGTATTGTACAGGGAAAGAAGCAATCTCTGCCCCTTGTGGTGGTGGTAATGGACACCTGGCTCATTGCAAGGCTGGGTCTTCCTCCTATGCTGCTGAAACCCACTGCCGCTGCTGCTAATACTGCTAGTATTGCATGCAGTGGCATGGAATTTTTTTGTTTGAAGGTTCTCCTCCCACAATGGTACTCCTGCCCCACAGTTGAGTCCCAATCTTCAGCTGCTTGGTCAAATGACTTGAAATGACCCCTGCTAGCCATTCTCACTGTCACATTGCTTTCCGGATGGGGCACCCACTTCAGTAATTCAGGCTACCTCCCTTGTCACATCCCATCCTGGTTGTCAGTGTTAAAGTGTGGCTTCATGGCTTCAAGTTGTACATCCGCGTGCCTTTATTCAGTATTTCCAGGCAACAAGATAAGGCAAAACATGCCAAGTAAAACACACATGCCCATTGAAGGAACACAGAAGGAACCACCCCACTCCCACTAATTACCTGCAGCTGGCCGACAAGCCAACAGCACAGGCAACAGCTACTCCCCCTGCGACACTCACAACATAACACTCATCCTCCCTGGTTCTCTTCTGTTGTTTCTCTGTCGGGGGGGGGGGGGCTCCTTTACCCTTTCTCTTCCTCCTTGCATTCCAGTTACAGGACAACTGAATGCTCAGGTAAGAGAATACAAGCCCCACTACAAGATTAACAGGGCTCACCCCCTGCCTATTTTCATTCACAAGAGAAAGAGAGAGAGGGAGGGAGGGAGAAGAGAGGGAGGGAGGAAGGAAGAGAAGGGAGAGGCAATATGTTTCCTGAGCTAAACTCCACCATCCATGAACTCAGAGCAAACCAGGAAAAACATAATGTCTTCAGGAGATGACAAAAACACTTGCAGAGGGTGTGACTAGACACCCAAATTAGATCAGGTTGGATGGGGCTAAACAGAGTTGACTAAGGTCACATAGAGGTGCAGTATGCCATTTGGTGTGATCCTTGCATTCATGTGCAAATATTGGATGGTTTTGGGTCAGGGTGCCAAACTGCACCCGAAGCAATTATTTATTTGGACCTTCCTCTCTTTAAAGGGAAAGGAGAGAGAAAAAGAAAAAGAACATTATTTAACAAAAATTATCTCTCTCCTTGTCCCCTCTTCTCCTTGTTCCTCTGTGGGGAAGCAGCAGGAAGCTTTCGTTTTTTAATTTAATTTGTTCTAAGTGGTACAGCACTTCAATGCTGCCTTACAGAGGCTTAAAAAAAGAAAAAGTTTGCTTCCTCTCTTTCCCCCCTCCATGGGGAAGTGGGAGGAAGCTTTCAATCCCCCAAGATCGCAAAGTAGGTTAAATAGCTGAAGTCATCCTCTTTGGTTAGATCCCTGTGAACCAAACCAGAGTAATCTCACCTACAACAATAAACCAATAGCCACTGATAGGGACCCACAAATGCTAACACAGACATGGATCAAGGAAGGGCTGGATCCCAATGGCTCGTATGTACATCATGTGTTTGCTGGAAAAAGGAGAGAAACAGCCTGTCCCTAAACCAGACCAAACTGCAGGACAAAACACTGTCTAGTCACACTGAGACACAACTGTTGTCACTCCTTAGACCAAGGCAAGCCTTACTTTCTATGGATGGACATAAAAATACCAGTATCACCAGCAACTGATCAAGTACATTAATGGAGAACAAATGCTGCATCTGGACAGGTTTTACAGCTTCTAGATGTGGATTTCTCTGGAATATGTAAGAAAACTTTTTCAGGAAAATAATACGCCAAATAATAAAAATTTTTACAGACCTGAAGCAATGAGATGTTCATATTGGAAAAATCATCTTCAGAAATGATGTAATATGTGCACCAACAGCCAACCACTTCCTGAAGGCACTAAAAGATTTATTTGTGTTGACAATCTCACACTTGCTGCTCAGTTGGATAGATTTCAGGTGGCAGAACATCTAACAGATGGATTAGAATAAGTTGTATTTGTTGCTATGTGCTGTTAAGTTGGAACAGACTTATAGTGACCCTACTCAGCTTTTCAAGGTAAGTGAGATGTTTAAGGAGTGGTTTTAACAGTTTCACTCCTCCAGTGATTTTCCATGGCCGAGTGGGGATATGAACCCAGACCTTCTGACTCTGAATCCTAGTCCATCACTCTGTCCACTACACACAGGGTAGTGTCGAATGTTACAATAGAAACTTAAACCCAACCATGCTAAGAATCAAATATCTGCTTTCCACCTGAGGAACAAGCAGGTATCTTGGAAACTTATCTAGAAGGGCATTCAACTAGATCAGTGATTCCCAACCTTGGGTAATCCAGGTGTTCTTGGACTTCAGTTCCAGAAACATTCACCACCAGCTATGCTGGCCAGGATTTATGAGAATTGCAGTCCAAGAACACCTGGGTTACCCAAGAACCTAAGAAGAGCCCTGTTGGATCAAGCCAAGGGCCCATCTAGTCCAGCTTCCTGTATCTCACAATGGCCCCGCCAGATGCCTCTGGGAGCAACGAGACAAGTAGATACTGTCTCCTGATACCCTTCCCCTACGTTTAGCATTTGGATGTACCTTCCTTCTAAGCCTGCAGATTGTACATCCCAATCATGGCTTGTAACCTGTGATAGACTTTTCCTCCAGGAATCTGTCCAATCCCCTTTTAAGGGCATCTAGGGAACGACTGAACTCGATAATTGTTTTGGCCTAGATACCTTGAATCGTATGCTGACCTATAGGAAACACTATCTAATACAAAATGACAGAACAATGTTCTTCTAAGTTATTTATTTAAAATATTTTTATCCCACCTTTCTCCTTGAAAAGGACCCAAGGCAGCTTATACCAATGAAAGCTACTAGGAACCAGCTAGGGCACACAACCACAAACACTAAGAACTATAGTCTTCACTCTATGCTACCCTGCAGGCAAATACTCCAGCCTGATATAGTACAACTCAGCCCATTCAAAACAACCTCTATTGATAAAATCAGTTACCTAGCAGGCATTGCATCCAGTGACATACAGAGAGAAGTAACATCTAACGGTGAAAGACTCAAAGTAACTAAATTAATGTATTCTTGAAGGCTTTCATGGCCGGGATCTGATGGTTGTTGTGAGTTTTTCGGGCTCTTTGGCCATGTTCTCAAGGTTGTTCTTCCTGATGTTTCACCAGTCTGTGGCCGGCATCTTCAAAGGACTGGAGTAGGAACTCTGTCCATGCTCTGTTGCTGTTTGTTGGATAGTTGAGTATTTATAGCTGTGGGAACAGCTTTTGTCCTTTTCAGGAGATAGGGTGATCAGGGTGTTTTTGTTGTGGATATATTGTGATAAGAGGGAGAGATTATCTGTCACTGTGGTTGATGGGTGTCTTTAACTGGTCTCTTTTGTGCAATGATCCCTGGTCCCTGTGGCTGGGTAGAGTTCGTTGACTTTCTGCAGGCTGTATTTTCCAGTGCTGGAAGCCAGGCCTTGTTCAGTTTCAGATTTTCCTCTTTTTTGTTGAAGCTATGCTGATGTTTATGGATTTCAATATGTGCAGTCTAACATTATGATTGCTGGTGTTGTCCAGTACTTCAGTATTTTGGAATAGAAATTCATGTCCAGCTTGTTTTAGGGCACGTTCAGCTACTGCTGATTTTTCTGGTTGTTTTAGTCTGCAGTGTAGGTCAACCTACAACAGTATTCAGACCCAGCACAAAAATAGAACAAATGTTACGGTCAGCAAAGGACAAAAGGGACCCCCTCACCACTGCAGGAGTATACCGGATACCCTGCAGTTGTGGACAGGTATACATTGGAGCCACAAAATGCAGCATTCACACCAGAATCAAAGAACACGAAAGACACTGCAGACTAAAACAAGCACTCCTTAGCTCATTCCGTCACTTCAAGATTAAGATCACTTTTTTCCACAACATGTATGAATGCTGAAGGAACAGCAGAGAACCAGGACTAGAATGTGAAACCCACCCTTACAATGGATGGAACCCCAGAAAATTCTATTCACTGTCTACACAAAGAACTAGATTAGTGTACATAGAAGTCAATAAGTTATAGACACAAGTTGGAAGAACCAAAGAAAACTTAAGAAAATGGGGGAATTTCCCCAGAACACAGCTGTTTGTGAGCAAAGAGACAAAGAGGCACTATCATACCTATGTACTCTATCTCACTAAGTCTGTATTATGGAAGACCTGATTCTAGCTGCCCCAGATGCTCTTGATGCTGCCTGTACTGGGTAAAAAAAAGTCTGACATATTTATTAATTGTACTGTTGTGCTTCTGATATAAAGAAAAGACAGATCATCAGAAATAAGTTGAGCCTTATTTTTTCCCCATGAGTTGTCTTTTCCCCCTTGCCTATGACACGGTGCTGGTGGTGAGAGCTGCTGAAGGGCCTCTAAAAATGATCTCAGGATAGGAGCATGTTCTTGTAAAGTGTCACAAGTTGTTGGCCCTTCACATATAATGTGATTTGAGGCTTCCTGAGCAAAACTAGAGTGTACCACGATCGAGTAGTCTTGGCACTACTCTGTTCTGTGTTGGTCATTGTTCAACTGGAATCCTGAGTCCAGTTTTGGACATCAAAGTTTAAGAAGGATGTAGATGAGCTGGAACCTACCTAGAGGAGGGCAACCAAGATGGTACAAGGGTCTGGAAACCAACCCTTATATGAAACCATTGAAGAAGATGAGTTATGTTTAGTTTGGAAAAGTAGGAGGGTGGAGTAGGTAAAGGTTCTCCTTGACATTTAGTCCAATCGTGCCCAACTCTAGGGGGCAGTGCTCATCTCCGTTTCCAAGCCATAGAGCCAGCATTTGTCTTTAGACAGTTTCCGTGGTCACGTGGCCAGCGCGACTAGACATGGAATGCTGTTATCTTCCCACCAAGGTGGTGCCTATTTATCTACTTGCATTTACATGCTTTTGAACTGCTAGGTTGGCAGCAGCTGGGACAAGCAACGGGAGCTCCCTCCGTCGCGTCGATTCGATCTTACGACTGCTGGTATTCTGACCTTGCAGCACAGTGGCTTCTGTGGTTTAAGCCAAAGCACCACCATGTCCCTGGAGGGTGGAGTAGGTGGACATAAAAGTAATTAATATTAACAGTTAATCCAAGAATCAGTGTTTCCCTTTCCTCTTTCTCAGTGACTGGCACTCTAGAAATCTTGTTTGTCAATTATTCTCTGCCATCTTTGTTCATATTCTTTTATCTTATTTTCTGCATTCTTTCTCTATGGATCTGTTGTTAGGCAAGTGTTTACATTTCACGGCATCAAGCAGCGTGTCAGACAGTTTTGTGGCCAGTACATCAAGCAACACCCAGTTGGCAGTATCTTTCACTGTTCCCTGCACAGGTTGTGAACCTGCTAACAAATGATGATTAAGTGCCAAATCACAAAGGATGACGTCAATTTTTATTTTTTAAAAAATAGCCAGCAGAATTATATTTATAGACGTCCGTATCTGTTGTACAACCCGTCATGGATTCTCTGCTCTCACCAAATGTCCAACAAATCTAAGGTTCCTTGAGGTTACCATGAAACACCTCAACCATTTCTTAAAAGGAGGATGAGAAAGAAAATATCATAATGGTAATGGAGATCAATGAAGCTAACAGAGAAAGAGCCAGTGTGGTGTGGTCAGGCCTCTACCTAGAGTGGAGCAACACTGATATACCTCAGAGAAGCAAAATTTAGAGGGAACATAAACCTAGAAGTAAATGTCAGGAAAATAAACATCAGCACCTCCCAGCCTTATCTGTGAAGATTCTCATTTTGGACCAAAAGATAGGTGGTCAGGGAGGCCATACATATAGAAAATCTCTCACTCAACAGGGGTGGAGGCCTTAGATACAATCTGTCTCCCTTTCATCCATCCCCAGAAAGATTAGGATCACACACACCACAAAAACCACTGTTAATGACCTTGAACAACCCATGACAATGGATGGAGAAGAAGGACTGCAGAAGTGGAACTATCCCTCACTACCACCACCCCCCCAGTCCTTTGTCCTTCTAAGGCACCTGTTCACACCAGGGGGAAGTGAAACAAACATGGAGGATATATTAGGGATCTCCTATCAAGTTTGCTCAGATTGAAGAAGGTACTTGGATGAATAGTGAAACATTTCAATCAAACAAGAAAGAAGTGCAGTTGCCATGACTCAGCTTCCCGATTCCCAGCCTTATTTCCTTTTTCCAAAAGCGTAACATTTTCTTTGTTTTGGGAGGCACATCCCCTTTCTCCCCTTTTCGGTGATTGTTCTCTGGCATATTTCTTCACTTTTTATTTTATTTTCCTTTTGCATTTGTTCTCTACGGATCTTGGTTAGGCTAATGTGTAGGTTTCACAGCATCAAGCTGTGCACCAGGTAGCAAGCAATAGCAGTATCTTTCATTGCTCACTGCACTGGAATAATGAAGAGGCTTGTGCCCATGTCTCAAAGTGGAGCAGGTGGGACACAAGGTGGCTTGTCCCAGCTAACAAAATGACTAGTTACACTTCTGGGTGTAGTGATTAGAGTGTTGGATTGAGATTTGGAAGAAGAAAATTGTAGTTCACAACTTATCTATGAAACTCATGGGTTGATTAAGGTCACCCGCACATCCTTGCATCCTCACAGAATTTATAAGGATAAAGCAGGAAGAAGGAATACTGGTGCTGTTTTTAATATCTTTTGATTTATTTCCAACCAGGATAGTGCTAATTCGGTATTACAGACAGGGGGGGAAAACCAGATCAAGACTCCAAGGTTTTTCAGCAAACCAAAACCCATGATCCTGGCATCTCTTACTCGACAACACCACACAGTGGAGCACACATGCCAGCAGGACAAAGCCTCAAATGCAACTATTTTAAAAGCCCTTGTATCCCCTTCAATTCAAAACAGCTTTTAAATTTATGTATTTATTTATTTTATTTTTATACCACCCATGTGGCTACCCAGGCCACTCTGGACAGTTTATAAATACAAAATATAAAACAATAACGCACGAACAAGCAACAGCAACTGAAACAATGTGAAGACATTAAATAAAATACAGTTAAAAATGAAATAAAAAGCGTGTGGCGAAGGGTTGAGTGTATAATTATTTAAAGTATCACTGTATCAAGATCATCTAAAGTCTGGGAAGGCCTGTCTGAATAGCCATGTTTTTAGTGATTTTCTGAAAGTTCCCAATGAAGGGGACATGCAAATTTCAGGTGGGAGGCTGTACCACATTTGCGAGGCAACCTCCAAGAAGCCCCAGTTTCTGGTCATTGTTTTCTGGGCCTCTCTCAGGTTCAGGATTTTCAGCTGCCCAGCCTGGGAAGATCTTATAGGATGGGCAGATCTAGCCAGAAGGAGGCATTCTGCCAGATATCAAGGTCCCAAGCCGTTTAGGGTCTTATAGGTCAGTACCATTACCTTGAAGCTGGCATGGAAGCAGACTGGTAACCAGTGCAGGGCGGCCAGGGTAGGGGAAATATGTTGGTATCTCCTTACCCTACTCAACAATCTGGCTGCCAGGTTTTCTACCCGCTGAAGTCTCCATATCAGCACCAAGTGCAGCCCCACATAGACAGCATTACAGTAGTCTAATCTCAAGACTACCAATGCATGGACCAGCGTGGTGAGGGACCTGGGTAGAGGCATAGCTGGGCAATCTGCCTTAGATGGAAATAGGCAGCACAGACCACAGATGTTATCTGAGATTCCATAGATAGCGCTGGGTCCAGCAATACACCCAAGCTGAACACCTCATCCTTCGCGGAAAGAGTAGCCCCCCCAAAAAAGAAAGGGAAGCACCCAGACCACAAACACTAGGGGCTCCCATTCACAGGATTTCCATCTTGTCCGGGTCCAGCCTCAGTCTGTTATCCCTCATCCAGTGCAGCATGACATCCATGCAGTGCTCAAGGGACAGGACAGCATCCACTGCAAAAGGGTGGAAGGAGAGATAGAGGTGTCATCTGTGTATTGGTGACACGAAGCTCCAAAACTCTTGATGACCTCCCCCAGTGGCCTCATGTAGATATTAAAGAGCATTGGGGAGATGATTGACCCCTGCAGGACTCCACAACTGAAGGTCCACAGAGCGGACAGCATCTCCCCAGCTGTACTCTCTGAGGTTGGTCCTCCAGGAAGATCCGGAGCTAGACCAAGGACAATCATCCGATCCCCAATGTGGAGGGTCTCTTAAAGAGAATACCGTGGTCAATGGTATCAAAGATTGAGGAGAACCAACAAAGATGATTTGCCCCAGATGACCAAAACATCATCTTGCAGAGTGACCAACGCTGTCTCTATGCCCTGCTGTGGCCTGAATCCGGACTGGAATGTATTGAGGGCACTGGTTTCCTTCAGAAGTGCCTGAAGCTAGTCAGCCACCACTCTCTCCACCAGCTTGCTGATAAAAGGGACATTGGCGATGAGTCTGTAGTTATTTATATTGTCTGCTGCCAAATTGGGCTTTTTCCAAATCGGTCTAATGAGTGTCTCCTTAAGGGCAAGGGGAACCCTGCCATCAAGGACAGACCCATTGATAATAGCTGTAGCCTGCGCTGTTGTTATAGGTCTGGCTGCTTTCAACAGCCAGGCTGGGCAGAGGTCTAGTGAAGAAGTGGGTTAAAAGCTGTCCCAAGAGCATGTACATACCAACTCAAAACTGATTTCAAAAACCTCGATTCATCAGCTGATTTATTTCAATAGTGTAACCATGCCCTTATACAATAATAAATCAATTAAAACACCTGTGCTGGAAACAAAATCAATGGCGTGTTCCCATGTAAACCTAGCAGGACTCTGGAGCTGTGATGTTTAAGTGACATGGCATAAAACCACAAGAACATTTTACATATCAAAATTACAACACATCCTCCTTTTTTTTTTTTTTTAGGGATTTTCCTTGGCAGGGTAAAAAGTTGAACATGGGAGGATTGTAGGCAGAGGGAAACATTCTGGAGCTTCCCCATAAAACGTGAGAGAACAAAGCATGACAATTTGAAAATACGCATCTGATATGGAAGCCCTCAGATGGTGTGCTTTCCAACCCACTGTTATTTGCTAAAGCTTAAAAATCAGAACTGCTTATTAGCCAGTGGGGAAGAGCCAATCCACAAACATTGTGCTGCCTTCCAATGACAAAGCACAGCCATAGGGAAATTTATAACTGTTAATAAGGGTTCAGGCAGAGCTTTATGAAGGAGGTAGCAAGCAGATAATAGAAAGCCCCCCAAATCAAACCTAAAAGGTGTAAAAGGGAAGACCTAAAACAAAATCCCCTTCTGTCTAGAATACTTTAGAAATTCTATCTGTCCGCTCAGTATGACACCACAAAGCACAGCACAGCATAAAAGTGGTTTCCTCCATAACACCTACAAACCCATTTTCTCACACTTCCATAAGAGAACACTCCACAGTATTTTGGCACAACGTTTAACTGTGAGGGCCCAGGTCACCCCTTTGATAAACACTATTGCAGATGAGGCTACAGTTTTTAAAGGCATTCATTTCACACTTTCATAAAATATTAGACTTGGCTTTCGTACTATTTTTTTAAATCCCCTGCTGTGCTCCATTTTAACTTGAGGTAAAATAAATGTCTTGCAGTCTATCCAGAGGGCAGTCTCCCACTCTTCTGAGTTAGCTTTGCGCTGCAGCAGCAGGCAGCCAACCTCTCAACTTATGGCGTCCCAGGAAAAGCACAAGTGTAACTTTCCCCAAGTGGCGCCTCTTTGTTTCTTAAGCATAGAGAGAGGCTAACTGAGCCATCTAGCTCTAACTGAGCCTCTGAAAGAGATCTCTCTGCCACTTGTATTGAGTATGAGGAGAGTGGAGAATCATGGGATGGGTGGCCATGTTGACTCTGTGATTCTGGGAGCTGTAGTCCAAAAGAAAAAGAAAAGAAAATAACATCCATGCCAGGGATGAGTGAAGGGTGAACAAGGCATATCTGGATTGCATGAAGTTTATGAAACAACATGTTCAGTTCTTTAGCTGGAAAGCGTTCCAAAGAAGCTCTTGCAGAAGAAATGTAGAGGGGTCATGGTAATAATTCAAGTTTTCCGGAACAGCAAATATACATCAATATCTAAGTTGAATTCTAATTTCCCAGCCGGCTTGAGATACCCAGTATAACAAAAGAAGTAATTTTCTCTGGAACTCATCTTTTACCAGTGCACATTTCAAAACCAAAAGCATAGAGAAAACAAGTATGTAAGGGGTGAGAATACAAAGGAAAAGGCTTCCCATAATAAATGAGACCACAAAAATGAATTATTTTTCATACCAGTCAGATATAGAAGGAGACATGTAGGTTGTAAAGCTGGTTACAAAACAAGAGGGTCATAGACTTCACCCAAGACATTATTTCAAGGGGCTTTATTTATACAAAATTATTAATGAGATGAAAGGGAGTAATGAAATAAGTTGCAATATGGACTTCTGTTGTTCAGGATTCCAGCCATGCTACTGTACCATCCCCAGGTTTTCTATTCTCATTCTCACAACATTCAGGACAGAAAACAAGCAAGATGTCAGCTTCACAGTTACAAGGCGACAAAATGTTATTGCTCTAGATATGTTTCTTCACACCGGCTGTTTTTGTACGAGCACCGTACAAATTAAGCTTGGTGTTTACTTCCTGATGACCAGTAATGAAACAAAAGCCAGCTAATTCGTGACTTGTGAAGTTGTGAAATAATGTTAGGAGCTAAACAAATAGCATTTCCTTCTTAAGGCAGGTTTACTTCTGACTGCGAAGCTACCATCTTGTCTGTTTCAGCTTCTGGAAAGCATTCAGTGACCACCAAGTCAATTCTCACTGAGCTGTTTTGGGGAATTCCCATCAGCACCACATTTATTCCCTCTAAAGACTTCAAATCTGGGTTCCTTGGTATTTTCCAAAGCCCGTTGACACTACCCTCTTTGTAGGTGGGCAATGCCACTTTGGCTAAATAAGCAACATACCTCACAGCCAGCACATCAGAAGTAAAAGGAATGAACATTAAAACAGCTAGTCCAATATAATAACAGTATGCATGCCTTTACCTCCTCAGCAAATAATACGGGGCAGTCCTGCAGTATTTGCTTTAAATGTCACAACATGCTCTTTTGCATTTAATCTAGTTGTGTGGAATTCCCCAGCAAAGTTCTGGTAGTCTTCTTTCTAATTCTCTGGACTTTTCTTGAAATTCCTCAGATGCTTTGCCTGCAGTGGAAGGAGCAGCCTCCACATTTGTTCTGAATTTCCCTGGAGGCAAAATCTCACAGTCTATGAGGGCTATTACTACACAACCAAAGACATGCCAAGAAACCCAGATTTGTAGATGTCAATAAATCTTTAGAGTGGACAAATGCATTTGTAGCACATGCTCCAAGTATTACTCAGCTTCCTAAGTACAGGGTTGGTCCAAGACACTGTGCTGCCTGAGGCAAAGAACAAGATGGATGCTCCCCTTCTATTGTATAGTGGCCACCTGGATGGACAATTGAATGTTGCTTCAGCAATGCTGACAGGACAGGATAGAGGTGGTAATCATTTCTGGGCAGCTCTCAGAAACCCATAGCCTATATGGCCGTTGGATCCCCCACATCCATCTCTCTGCACTGCAGGATATCTGGGGGGGAAATGCCCATGTGGCCTGAGCAAGTCTTTCCTTCAACATGTCCCCTTTTCTTCAGCATCTCTCACTTCAGGCAAATAAGAACATAAGAAGAGCCCTGCTGGATCAAGCCAAGAGCCCATCTAGTCCAGCTTCCTGTATCTCACAGGGAGCACACAAGACATCTATCTATAGAAACCTGTCTCCTGATACTCCTCCCCTCACTCTGCATACTGATAGAGTTTATTTACCGTATTTTTCACTCCATAAGACGCACCTTTCCATAAGACGCACCAATTTTTTAGGAGAAGAAAACAGGAAAATATAATCTGTTTTCTTAGCTCCATAAGACGCACAGACTTTCCACACCCCTGTTTTGTGGGGAAAAAGTGAGTCTTATGGTGCAAAAAATACAGTATTTATTTATTAAATTTATACCCCGCCCCTCTAGACCATGGCCTGTTTCCATGTTTGTTTCCTCTCCTTTTAAAACAGTGGTTCCCAACCTTTTTTGAGTTGCAATCCTCTTTTCTAATAGACAAGTAACCTGCAACACAAACACGCTGACATCGTAGCTGCATAAAAAGGCACTTTAATGGGTGAAAGCCATTCTTTCTCAGAAAGTGGATGCTTCTTTCTCCCCTAAAAGGTTTGTTTCTCTTACATACACACTAACTTTAATATCCCACTCCAAAAGGTCAAGGAAGAAGTTATTTTACAAAGGCTACAACATATATAAGGTGACCTGTAAGCCCTTTCCCCAGAAAACACTTAGCAACCCCCCAGGGGGGGTCATGGCCCTCAAGCTGGGAAACACTGTTTTGAAATCATTACCTTATTTTTCTGTTACAGTTGTCAGGTGTCATACCAGGAGTCTTGTAACCTACATGATGATTCTTCAAATGGAAGAACAGAGATACAGAGGACCATATTCTCCTCTACACAAAACCCATCTTTGGACAAACCAACGGCTGAAACCCAGTAAGTCACAACTAGACTACTGTATTGAATCAATGGGATTTATGTAAGTGTTAACTTACCAAATCCCCCACTGATTCAATTGGTCTACTCTAATTGTGACTTGCTGCTGGGTTTCAGCCAAAGATGTGCAATGAATATATGCCATTCAATATTTCTGAAAGCAAGAAATGAAGATTAAGCCAAATTTCTTCCAGTGGTGTCAATCCATATGTCTGCCTTTTCATCTGTCATTTTAGAGGAACAATAGCTTTGAACTCTTGCTCCCTGGTGGTAGGATGAAGAGGATTAACCTCAGAGCCTCTTGCTTCTCAAAATCCATGAGGCACTTAATTGACAGCAATTAGCATTAGTCTTTTAAAAGCAGAGCACTTGTGTTGAATCAGAGATATCCAACAGCAGCTAAAACAATAGGGTATTAGATGTAACAAGAATTGAGGAAACAGACAAGTGGCTTTTTTTTTGTATTTGCCAGTTAGATAGCATAGTAAATTGCATAGAGTAGACTTGTTGAATCCATGGGGATTTGGTGAGTCAAAAGTTACACTGACTCACCATAGTTTTATAAGGGTCCTGCTCTAGTTGCAATTTACTAAGTTAAATAAGTCACAGCTAGAGTAGGGCCATCTGAATCAATGGAATTTACAGAGGAGTTGACCCACCAAATCCTCATTGATTCAGTGGGCTTACCCTAGTTCTGACTTACTACTGGGTTTTTAGCCAGTTTATTTATTTATTTATTTATTTATTTATTTATTTATTTATTTATTTATTTATTTATTTATTTATTTATTTATTTATTTATTTATTTATTTATTTATTTCTGCCCCTCCTTTCTTCCTTAAAAAGACCTAAGATGGCTTGCATCATTAAAAAGACAATATTCAAAAGCTAAAAAACCAGTAAGTGTACAAATATTTTTAAAAATTCAACAAGTATTATATTTAAAACAGTAAATAAAATCAATAGTAAAAGCACATCTAAAAGCAACAGATCACAACAATCCATTTCTTTTTAAAAAAAACTCTCTCAGGCCTCCAAGTCACTCAGGAAAAGTTTGCTTGACAAGAAAGCTCTTCACAAAGATGGTGCCAGTCTAGCTTCCTTTGGCAGAAGGTTCCAGAATCTGGGCATAGTGACAGAGAAGGTCCTCTCCTATCTCCCCACCAAGTGTGCCTGTGAAGGTAGTGGGACCAAAATAAAGGCTTTAATGATCTTAATTCCCAGACAGACTCATAACAGGAAATGCACTCTTTTAGACAGCTTGGACCCAAGCAGCTTAGGGTTTTATAAATTAGAACCAGCACTTTGAATTGTGCCTGGAAACGGATTAGCAGCCAGTGGGGCTGTAGAAACAGGGGAGTTATATGTTCCCTGTAACTATCTCCAGTTAACAATCTGGCTGCAGCATTTTTTGACCCTCTGGAGTTTCCAAACATTTTACAAAGGCAGCCCCACATAGAGCACATTACAGTAATCCAGCGGAGGGATGCCTAACAATAACTAGGGCATATGTGATCGTGGAAACTCAGCTATCTCCAGCAGAGAAGGTGACCAGCTGAACGCCCATCTATCCATACAGCCCAAGACCTCTCCTGGATGTTCAACTAAAGAGATATAGTGGATGTAAAAAGTTTACACACCCCTGTTAAAATGTCAAGTGTCTGTGATGTAATATCTGTGGGGTGATCTGAAGAGGGCTGTGCACGGGAGAGGCCCTTGCAATCTGACAGATTTGGAGCGTTTTGCAAAGAAGAGTGGGCAAATATTGCCAAGTCAAAATGTGCCATACTGATAGACTCATACGCAAAAAGGGCTGAGCGCTGTAATAAAATCAAAAGGTGCTTTGACAAAGTATTAATTTAAGGGTCTGCACACAGATGCAACTATATTATTTCATTTTTTTATTTTTACTTCCCTCCACCTAAAAGATTTCAGTTTGTTGTTCAACTGAGTTGTACAGCTCATAGGCCTCATTAAAGGTGGAAAAAGTTCTAAAATGATTTATCTTTGTCTCTTTTTTTTTTAACATCACAGACACTTGACATTTTAACAGGGATGTGTAAACTTTTTATATCCACTGTAGTTGGCTCTGACTGAGGTTACCAGGCATTACATATTGCCTTCTTAGTTATTCTACCAGTTATTTTGCATAGCTGCAAGGTAAAGTGATGACTGAATTTGTCACTACTACGTACCTAGGATTCATGATCCGGAATTTCTTATTTTCTTTCATTCTTTCTCAGTTGAATGGCTAGATCAGAATATTTATTTATTTATTTATTTATTTATTTATTTATTTATTTATTTATTTCCCACCTATTTATTTATTTATTTATTTATTTATTTATTTATTTATTTATTTATTTATTTATTTATTTATATCCCACCCATCTGGTATATTCTATCACTCTGAGCGGCTACCAACAAACATATATTCATTAAAATAACACAAATCCATTAACATTATCAATAACAGAATCAGTGCAAAAAATATAATAAATAATGAATAGTAAAAAGAAAAAAGAGTCAAGTGCTGACAGGAGAGAAGGCCTGGCTGTACATCCATGTTTTTAGTTGGGTTTTAAATTTACCCAGCGTGGGGGCCTCGCGAATCTCCGGAGGAAGGTTATTCCAGAGGCAAGGAGCCACTGCCGAGAAGACCCGGTTTCGTGTCTTTTCCTTCCGGGCCTCCCTTGGCGTCAGGCTCCTCAACCTCACCTCCTGACTCGCGCGGGTGATCCGAGTAGATCTTGGTGGCAGCAGGCGTTCCGCCAGATATCAAGGTCCTAAACCGTTTAGGGCCTTATAAGTAAGCATTAAAACTTTGAAGTCAGTGCGGAAACGAATGGGCAGCCAGTGCAGCATGGCCAGAATAGGAGAAATGTGCTGGTGTTTTCTCACTCCAGTAAGGAGTTTGGCCGCTGCATTCTGCACCACCTGAAGTTTCCACATCAGCCTCAAAGGCAGCCCCACGTAGAGCGTGTTGCAGTGGTTTATTAAGCATAAGTTTATTAAGATCTGCTTTTCTCTCATCACACTTTGTATTCTTTCTTCGTACTTGGTGGTACGGTGGTACACATACGACGGCCTGCTGGCCTTTACACCATCACCAAAAGACTGCCTTTGGGCAGTAGTAAAAATCTCCCTGTGTGTCTTTCTATTTGCATGTTTAAGATGTATTATGTCCCTGAAATTGATGGTGCTGTGTACTCCCACTTCCAACTCTTAACCCTCATAAGAATGGGGTTTTCCATGAAGGTCTAGAAGCACAGATATTGTCCTGAAGCCAAATAAGAAACAAGTCAGCAACACTGAGAGAGCATAGGGAGGACCAGGCATCAATCTTTGGGCACAAATGGATTAAGAAGCCACTTCATATCCCTAGATGAAAATCTTTTGCACAGCAAAGTGATTAAACTAGAACATTTTTGTTTCATCCTTCCCACACAGCAAGTGAGGTGCATTTTGAGAACCAGTAAAGAAAAAAAATTCAATTTCTAGTCTCCCTCTTGAACCGTTACTACCTAGCAAGCTACATCTCTGCTCATACAGACCTGTAGAGTTTTCTCAAAACATGTTAACACAGAAAATCAAAATTCAGTGCTAGACGCTCTCCTTCACCTCTGCAATGATTTTATTTGGCTCTGCTTAAAGTGTGGCATATTACAGTACCAAATCCATGGTTTTAAAAAGTTTTTCAATCAAAAAGGGGTTTTGTAAAAAGCAGAATAACTCTCTAAAGTACCTATGTATTTTCCTCAGGGCTCAAGACATGGTTATTGCTGAAAGAAAACTGCTGATTTTTTAAAAAGCTGAAAACTTTTTCCTATGAGAGTTCCTTCTTATTGTGAAAGATCACTTTGCAAGAATAGAAATACTGTTCTCATTCTTCTGTCCTGTACATACTTCCAACCAGTGTAGCTGTAATCATGGTGAGGGGGAAGAACTTCTGAATTCATAAAAATAAAGAGCATTGATGTAGTTAATACATGAAGTAGGACAACCATCCTCATAAGTGCTACTTGTAATGCACTGGCAATTTTGAATGCATTCCCTCTCTCAGAAGAGTTAACCTGGAGGTTAAACTCTCTAAATCTATGCTATAATGTCCTCATCACCTCTTAACAACCGTGGTTAAATCTCCCCTTTTAATATAAACATCATTGTTTGCACTTTATCTACTTCTATTCCCGCACATCTCTCTCCCACACAATCACACACACAAATACTTGCCTGTTGAGAAAAAAAAACATGCTGTGTGGTCAGCCAAAGAGGTTGCAGATAGTCCTCTCACACCAAATAAAACTAATTTAGTTTCCAAGGTGTCACAAGACCCTTGGCGGTTGTTTCTGAAATACATCAGGTTTATTGTAAACTCCTCTTCAATGGATCCCATGATGTGGATTTCCTCCCACCGTCACCACTTCATGCTAAGTGAAATGTGTCACAATTAAGTTTCAGTTTAAAAAATAATGTATAATTCTGCTCCACTACCTATAAATTAACTAACAGTGGTTATTTGTCCCCACCAAATGTACCTGTGAAAATGATGAGACCAAGAAAATGGTTTCCTGATGATTTCAACACCTTGGCCGGCTCATAAAGGGAGACAGATTGGAAACCAGCCACTTAGTTTATCCTAAAAATGCTGGCTGCATAGTCCATGGCTGGGAATTCAATTCCTCACTGTGCCTTGCAGGAGAAGGGCCTGCTGAGGAAGCTGCGTGGTGCCACAGCACCCCTGGGAAGAAGGGAATAATAAACCACTCGAGAGTACTTTATTCCAAGAAAATCCTGCAAAGGGTCACCATATCTTAGAACTGATTTGGTGGCACACAATTACGGTATTATGACTGAATGTTGTCAACCCTTTAGTTCAAGGCATGGGAACCAAGCTAGAAAACAAACCCAGATAACAAACTCAGATTTTGCACAGGGTGTCCAAACTGTCGTTTGAAATCATGTAGAGAACAAGGCTTCTCTCTCTTTTTTTCTCTCTCTACCCACCCCCTCGGTCCTTTTAGGCCCACCCGTACATCCTGATTCAGGATTAAGGCTGGTGGGAAATGACAAATCCTTAAGGCATAAATCTTCACCCCAGGATCAGATGGTTGAGAAAATCAGGGGTGATTTATTGGGGATTAGCAGATCAGAGTGGAGGAATGTAAAGAGGTTTATACCAGTGGACCTCACAGTAATTTTGGTTCAGACTTATGGCTATTTAATTACAAGCATATAAGAAAGGGAGGAGGACATGGAGGAGGAGATCCTCTCTCTCTCTCTCTCTCTCTCTCTCTCTCTCTCTCTCTCTCTCTCAGAGTGAAGCTGTTGCCTCAGGTTCTGGGTGATGTCAAGGAAGCAACAGAGGACACCCCTTGATTATTCCCCCCTCTTGGATTGTACAGATGTGTGTTTGAATGGGGAGGTGGTATTCTGGCCTAGGATCATCAAGTCTGTGGCAGTCTAGGGATTCTGGGAGTTGTAGTCCAAACTTCCAGGCTTTTGACATTCCACATTCATAATAACCCACAGTACATGCCCTAAACTAGCCGTTTCCCCTGATAAAATTAAAATAGCAGAGCCAGGAATAATTGCTTTTTTTGACATTGTGGGCATGCTGGCTGGGGATTTTGGGTGTAGTACTAGAAAAAAAAAGAGGGAATTCTTTTAAGCCCTGGCCTGCACACATCATAACCCATATTTTTCGAGGCTATGTCTCCTCCATATTTTTCAAGGCTATGTCTTCCATTAAAGCAGTCAGCCAGTGGTGGGCCACATGCTTTGAGTGTAGAAGGCTCCAGGTTTAAGCTCTGGCCTCTTCAGTGATGGCTCAAAATGATGACAATACCATCTTAGACAGACTAGCATGAGGCACATGTTGAAGCTTCTAACTGACAGACCCAATCTGTTCAATTCTTCCTCCTCAGGCAATCAGAGCCGGCCCCACCATTAGGTATAGTGAAGCAGCTGTTTTAAGATGGCAGACCACAGCACCCCCCAGACCCTGACATTGTCTTACCACTCCCTCCCTACCCTCTTTATGTCACTTCGTGGCTCTTGCCACCTTGCCTCTCCCCTCCCTACCCCTTCCAAAATCTCTCATAACTGTCTGTATGCAGTGTAGCCTTCTCAGAAGGAAAGCAAGCAAGCAAACCTGGAAGTAGACGATGCCAATGATGTGGGGAATTGCAGAGCAGGGAGTGGAAAGAGGCTGGTCGGCATCTTTTCACCTCTCTCCTTTTTCTACAATGTGCCGTTCCCAAGAGCCAGACATGCTGAATATCCCCCCACCCCTAAAAGCAAACATGGAAGGCAAACAAGGAAAGAAGTCTCATAAAGCAAGAGACTCACATGGAAACCTATGCCAACCATGGGTGCTGTTTGGCATTCAAAGAGATGGCAGCAATGGCCAAGGGTAGTAGGAGGGTCTGGCATAAGGGTACAAGATAGCGAGATGGGCAGTGGGACTGCACAGCAAGACATGGACAGGTGTATTAGAATTCACCGTCTTATTTATTTTATGCTTCTATAGACAAAAATATCTCAGACATACGGATTGATGTATAACTGTAGTATAACTTTTTGCCTACTTTTAGATTACAAGTCTCAGGTTCTTTCCAACCAGTATTAAGGAAGAAATGTACATATTCTGGTTAATTCTTACCAGGTAATATCTACCAGAAATGACCCTCCCCCCAAAAAAGCTGTAACCATATGAACTGCCCAAATTAAGTACAACTATCCTCAGCACAGAGAGGGCCAATGTGTACTCTGCCGTGTAGCTGATGAGAAGGAGGAACTAGCTCCTCGGGGCAGGGAGAGAAGAAACGATAAATGAACCATGATTCAGAACCACAAGTAGGGTTAAATCCAAAAGGAATCAAATCCAGACATTTAAAAGCTCAGATACTCAAAGCCCTCTGGCTGGCTGAGTAATCCTTCATTTTCTTTTCTTTTTTTAAACTTCTTTTTGCCACTTCTATTAAACAACTGTCATTTTCATCCTGCCTTGTCTTCTCTTCAACTGGGCACCTTTCAGCTGTTTTAAACGAAAGCGCCTTATAAGCACCTGACCACCGTAGGCAACAGTCCCCCATATCTAGAGAGTGCCAGGGGGCTCTGCAAATGTTTTACTCCTTCCAGTCAGTCATTAAGGACTCTGATTTTTTTTTCTCTCCCACAGATTATTCTTGAGAAGGTTGGAACAAACAAGAATTCATTTCGAGCTGAATGAAGGCCACACACCTGCCATGTGCCGTCTTATCAAGGAAACATAGCTAATTTTGTTTATTGACTATACAGGTCACTCAGCCCTTTAGGACAAAACAAAACAGAACAAAACCAGAAATGAAATTATTATCTCATTGTAAACTGTACCTTTTGTGACCTGACCCTAAGGGGTAAAAAATAACAATTAAAAACACATGATTTCTTGGGTATGTTTTCTTTTAGTGAACAGCTGAAAGGGCGCAATAGGCTTGAAAGGATTATTGGGCTGCCATGAGAGTTGCTAGTGCATAGGGTTCAGCCTTTAAACTGGGTTTGGAGGAAGTGTCAGTTCTCAATGAGTGATGGGACATGCTAGGTAGCCTTCTCCTGGCAACATCATTTAGAAAGTTGGCAACAGCAAATATTACAAGAGACTGAGGTTCAGTACAAATGAGTAGGAGAGGCACCTGTTGGCTTGATTATGAGCTTCACCGCCTAGAGGGGGAACACTTCTATCTGCTTTTCGGGTTCTGCCCTCAGACCTGGCCAACAGGTCTGAGGACAGCAGTTGCGGCCAACAGTTGTGCTGCAAACAGTTGTGATGACAATTTTCTTCTGCCTTCCACACTATCCACTTTGGCCCTGGAGATTTGTTACTTGTTTGGACTTTTGGCATTAGGTTGGACCACCTTGAGGGTGTCTCGACAGAATCAACACAGTTGAGCACATCCACCTCATTGCCATTTGCAAATACTTCATCATCATCCTCAATCATCAGACTTACCCCTTCCTTGTTCTTCTTATAACTTCAAAAGCTTATTTTCTTGGTAGCATTTCTCACAATCCCCTGTTCATTCTAGACATCAGCTCTCCCAACAGCAACCTTACAAGGTTTGGCTGGCCTGTGCTCATCTTTGCTCATACTTCATGTCCCTCCTTCTGTCTCCTACAGAAGTCCTTTTAAAAGTCATGGCTTGTTAGAGGTCTGCCTGTGCAACTATTCTGGCTTCTTTGTTTTTGTTGTTTAGTCGTTTAGTCGTGTCCGACTCTTTGTGACCCCATGGACCAGAGCACTCCAGGCCCTCCTGTCTTCCACTGCCTCCTGGAGTTGAGTCAAATTCATGTTGGTTGCTTCAATGACACTGTCCAACCATCTCATCCTCTGTCATCCCCTTCTCCTCCTGCCTTCACACTTTCCTAACATCAGGGTCTTTTCCAGGGAGTCTTCTCTTCTCATGAGATGGCCAAAGTATTGGAGCCTCTGCTTCTTTAGATGTTTGCAAGTTTTCATTTATACCCAGAATAGCTTGAAACTGTGCATTCAGTAATTAACTTTTCAGAATCTCCCATTCCTCTTGAACTCTTTTTTTTATTCCTTAGAATTTCTGTTTGTAGCATCCTTCCATAATGCAGCTTTACTCCTGAGTACTTGGAAACCTGCTTTTCTAAATTCCAGGGTACACTCTGCATTATACTCAGTGTTTAGGTAACTGGATGCAAAAGTGTGTGTCTTTAATAAATTGTGTCTCCACAATTATTACAAGTAAAGAAGCTGTGTCCTCTTTTGTATCTGACCGCCTCCCCTGTTCTGTCCTCACATTTCATGATATCATAAATTCGTTTCAAGAGACATGGGCGCATTCTCCTCACAAGTCTCCTCTTGTCTAAACTACTGTATTTTTTCCATGTATAAGACTATACTTTTGTCTAAAGTAAGCTGAGGAGAGAACAAAAACAAGTGGAGGGGAAAGCAGGGATCAAAGCGATCCTGCTGTGCTTTGATCCCTTTCCCCCTACACTTGCTAAGCCTCAATTAGATTTCTTAATTTTGGATTAGAAAAGTGGGGGGAGTGTCTTATACATGGGGCGTCTTATCCATGGAAAAATACGGTGAGTGATCCACAAGAGAAAGGATGGACATGCTGGATACCTTTGACTAGTGATGACACAACTGTTGAGCAAAACAACAGACTATCATCCCTCCTGAAGATAGTTGTTCCTAAACCTTTGAAGAGGGATCTTCCAGACAGACCATTTGTTCTCTGCAATGTACCTGATTTGTTACTGCTCTAATTGATACTGTCCCACACCATCCATATGACAATCCCTTGTTTTGGTGAGAACCGTGATATTTTCTATGATTTTCTGTGTGTTTCCAATCCTTCTGAACAGTTTATTTTTAGCCTCACTTTGTTCTGTGGTGGGCTGTGAAGTTTAGCACTACGGCACTCACCATGAGGTTAGCTTCTGCAGACATTGCCTCCTAGTTGGAATTTTGAATTAGGTTTTAATTACCACACACAAAGAAAACACACACACAAATCTCTAAAAGACACACTCCAGCAGGGAAGTAAATTTCTTAAATATTGATTAGAAGATTTCTAAGATTTCCCAAAGAGAAGCACTTTTCAGAAAAGAGCCATTTAAAGTGAAGTTCAGATGCAAATTCCACTAAGCTCTGTGCTCCTTTACAATCAAGTGGGAGAAATGCAGGGATGGGACTTTTGTCCAATCCGGAAGAGCTCATATGTTAAACACAAAAGAACCTGAATTCTTGCTGGACCCCTGCTGGAGGCGAGATCAAGGCAAAGAATAAACAAATGTTCTGCAGGCACAGCAAAACTGAAAAGAGTCCACATTTCAGTGACAGCATCAATGGCAAGGATGGCAAGGACCAAATGGCGTATCTTTCATAATCCTAATGACTCATAGCATAAGGATGGAGAATATACACTAGTCATTTATTCTTTACACAACAATAGCAGCAGCAAAAACACGAACCTCCCCCCCAAAAAAGATAGCAAAACGCCATCTGTTAATATGAGGCTACATCAAGAAGTAATGAATAAAACATTTTTGGAAATGTGAGATTCCTTTGGAAGAGGGCAAAACAAACAAACCAGCCATGTTTTATTATCTAAGAGCAGGGAAATTAATGTCTCCTTCTTTGATTCTCACCCTTCCTTGATGAATACTACTTGTAATCACTTATAAAGGACTAGTAGAAGTACACAGCTTCTCAATGATTAAGGAACTCTTAGCATTCCTTCCCAACCTGGTTCGGTTTATTTTTTTTTTCCTACTCTTTCTTTTAGCTCTCTTCTGTTCATCCATTACATTGCTTGCTTGGTCTTTATCTCTGCTCATTCTGCTCCTCTGCCCTAAACAGTTAACAAGACCCCCTGCCATCTTTCTTTCAACCATTTAAAAAGTCTGGGGATGCTGCTGAGAGAAACACAGTATTGAGCTGCCCAAAGACCCACTATGGAAATGAATATAGGCCTGACTGTAACTTTCTTGATGCTGATTATGGAGGTCTGAAGCTTTGTGAGTAAGGAAAGTACTGCAGACTATCATCGACGTTTAGTCATTTAGTCGTGTCTGACTCTTCGTGACCCCATGGACCGGAGCACGCCAGGCCCTCCTATCTTCCACTGCTTCCCGTAGTTGTGTCCAATTCATCTTGGTTGCTTCAATGACACTGTCCAGCCATCTCATCCTCTGTCGTCCCCTTCTCCTCTTGCTGTCACACTTTCCTAACATCAAGGTCTTTTCCAAGGAGTCTTCTCTTCTCATGAGATGGCCAAAGTACTGGAGCCTCAGCTTCAGGATCTGTCCTTCCAGTGAGCACTCAGGGTGCTCACTGGAAGGATCTATCTATAGTCTGCTCACTGCAGACTATAGATAGATTTTAATTAATAAAAAAATAAATACTCCTTTTAGAAGCCGAACAACCTCAAGATCTGCCGCCCAATACCTGTTAAATATCTATACCAAACTCCAGATGTTGCCAAATTGCATGGACTTGACGCTATAGTAAAGAGAGTTGAACAGGCACACTGATAAACATGCTCTTTTGCTGTGATGAGCATGCAATTGATATCTTAACATTTTCATCCTCATCCTCATCTTATGACTGAAGAATTGGAAGGAAGCCTATGGACAATTGAATCCAGCCCCTGTCAAGAAGGCACAGTCGGGGAATCAAACTCCCAGACTCTGGCTCCACATCTGAGCTATCCAGCAGGCAATATTCTCACAATTTATGCCTGTGGCAGCACCAGTTCCGATTTGATTGTTGTTGCTGTTGTTGCCTTAGCCAAAAGTCTTACACCTTCTTCTCCTATATCCCAAAAAAACCTAAGATGAGTTGTATTTAATCAGCCCTTAAACCTATTTAATTCATCACTCTAGTGGCCAAATGGGTAGAACATACCAGTCATAGTGATCATATATAATTTCCAGTGTCAGAGGCAATGGGGGGCACAGGGGTCGATCTGATGAGCCCACCATAGTCCCTCATATGTTCGTAAACCCACAAATACTTGTTCACTTGTAAGGTTGAAGACATGAGTTAATAACCTTTCCTTGCTTGCTTGTAAGACTGAAGGCAAATATTGTACCCTAAGAAAGGTCACAACAGGTATTTCATCAAGGATGTGAAGTCAGCTTTCCAATTCCAATATAAACTAGCAAGTGAAATACTAAAATTGACAAGCTGCTTGTCAATCTATGGTGACAAGGCCACCCACAGTCTCGTTCAACACTTTATGCAACCTCCACGTTTCGTGAAACATGGTGTGTGGGTGTGCTAGGGTGGGGTGGACATGTATCCTAATTTCCAGAGGCTATTCCTCCATCTAAAAGGCTATCAGACTTTTGAAAGACTATCCCGTCTAAATACAATTTAAAGGTAAAGAACTGTAACAGGGAAGAGCAGAGCAGGAGACTTGAATTTGCTATTCAACAGTTAAAACACACAGTAGACTGAACAAAATCCACAGGCCAGGTCACCTGGCCTCACCTCCCTCCTGTATGTTTCTTTTTCTTTCTTTCTTTTTTTTTTATTTAGGAACAGGGATAGAGGGTACAAAAAGAAAGAGGGGATAGGAAAGGAAAAATGGTTTTGGGGGATAGGAGAGCATAAAGTATAACATCATCCAATCAATTCATATTACTAATACATATCAACTTTTTGCTTTTTCACAGTTTGATTACCCTCCTGCTTTTATCTTATCATTTAATTTTAATTTTATTCTATGTTATTCCAACATTGTCTGGTAGCTGCTGCCATTTATACAATACATCCCATCGTTCAGTTTCTTTTTGAATTGAACAGTCTTTCAGCCCATCTGACAGAATATCCATTTTTTTCACTTCCCATATTTTCACCATAAAATTATCTGGTTTCAGTATCTCTGCCTCCTTAAGATTTTTGTCATAATGCTTTTTAATTTTGGAAGCTGCATGGGTCACTGGATAACTCTCTACTGCATTCATATTACCTGGTGTCATGTCTAATACAGACGATTCTAAAGTCTGTACAACTTCATTTAAGTTTTGTTTGGCATCTACTGTCCCCTCTTTCGTCCCTTTCATCAAATCTTCTATTTTGCTAAGACCTGCATTCACTTGCTGGAACCCTGATAATATTAGCCTTTGTATATTAATCTGCCATTCCTTTTCTATTTCTTGCACCACTATTCCAGAACTTTGGGATTGAACAGACCAAGTCTCCATTTGTTCTTTTGAATTTTTGGGGTCCATCTCAGGCTTTGGGGTTTGTATAAATACCACAATAATCACCCCCTAGAAATCCTTCCACAGTTTCCACAATTTTATCAACAATTCAAACCCCTCATCATAAACCTCCCCTTAGAACTCCCTCCAATCTTTGTCCAAATATTGTAGTATAAAAATCAACTTTTAGCCCAGCAAATACAATATCAATTAGAACCGTGACGCAGTTATTTCTTCTTCTCCTGAGTTCAGCAAGCTTCTATTATTAGACTCACACGCGGTCACAAACAAAACAACAGTCACAGAGTCTCAAACTGTCCAGTAGATTGTCCTTGGAGCTCGTCTTGTGATCTTCATTAACCCCTTAATGCTCCTTAGTCCAGTCGGCCACGTCAGCTCCTTCTCCCGAAAACCACCAGATTCTATTATTTATAGTTCACAAAGTCCAGAGAAGGCAAAGAGTAACGTATCCCAGCCACACTGCATCCACCGAAGTCTCTTAAATCCAGTCAGACGGTGTTGCTGTCTGGGATTCTTCTCCAGAAACATAAGATTTATTTTTCCATCTCAGACTCTCGGCTTTAGAATCAGCCTGGCGTTTTAATAGTTCACTTGGAGAAGCTTAGTTTCGCTTTTGAGTCAGACTGATAAGATAAACCTGCCGCTGCATTTATTCTTTCAGCCAAATATTTTCATTCTTATTTCAGCTTAATGAGGCTGTTTCATAAATCAGAGGCTTCGGCTTACTTACTTGTTATATATTTTTAGTTTATATTGATTGCTCTCCTCTCCCCCGGTAAAGGGTTCCTCGCGGCTCAGTGCCAAAAAATGGCGCCCGCTCCAGTCCGTGCACGGTGATTTCTTCAGAAGAAAAAAGTCCGGGTCTGCCTCCCTTTCTTCTCCTTCTGCTGCTCACCATCTGCTTCAGAGAGACTTCTTCTAGACTCTCCTTTGATCCCCATTTCAGAAGGGGGATCCCGGACCGGAGGGTTCCAGCTTTTTCCAGAGAGCTCCTCTCTGAAGTTGCTGGCAGCACCGCAACAAAGCCCCGCCTCCCCTCCTGTATGTTTCTGTGATGAAAACTCCCTCCAATGTTTTTGGGATGCATTGTCTTTCTATTTAAACTAGTCATCCAAACTAGGTATGTTTAGCCTTGAGAAAAGAAGACTGAGGGGAGATATGATAGTACTGTTCAAATACTTGAGGAGGGACAGGATCTGTTCTCAATCATTCCAGAGAGCAGGACACATTCCAGAGTGCAGGACACATAACAGGAAGCTACAGGAAGCTAGATTTAGGCTGAATAATAATACAGTGGTGCCTCGCAAAATGAACGCCTCACGTCACGAAAAACTCGCAAAACGAAAGCATTTTGCGATGTCCTAGGGGCTTCGCAAGATGGTTTTTCCTATGGCCGTGCTTCGCAAGATGATTTTTTTTCATCTTGCATTAATGCTTCGCAAGACGAAAAATGGCATTCTTCTTGCGAGGCGCTTCATAGGAATGCATTGAAGGCAATTTCAATGCATTCCTATGGGAAACCGTGCTTCACAAGACAATCATTTTTGCGATACGAAGGAACTCACGGAACAAATTGTTTTCGTCTTGCGAGGCACCACTGTAGTAGTAGTAGTAGTAGTCGTCGTCGTCATCGTCTTTGTCGTCGTCGTAGTAATAATGGGGAATTGAACTCTCAACCTCTACATCACTGAGCTATCTAGCAGTTTGAATATCAGGAAAAACTTCTTAGCTATTAAAGAAGTACGACAATGGAATCAATCACCCTGGGAGGTGCTGAGCACACCAATCTGGAGGCATTCAAGAGAAAACCAGACAACCATTTGTCAGATTTGCTTTGATTTGGATTCCTGCATTGAGCAGGGGATTATAAATACTGTATAAATAAAAATTAGCTTATGCAAATCCACCTCTTCTTTGGGACATTTTATAGCCAATAGGAAACCACCCCGGCAGCCTCTTCCCCAGGTGAAACAAAAGCAATTCCAAAGCCATGCTGACATCTGTAGTATCTTCTTTTCTTTAGTGGTTTTGCAGAAAAGAAAAATATCAGGGCCTTTGGAAGGCAAACATTGGGATTTTATTTCTGCATCCTGCTCCCCAGTCCCCTTTTAAACATTATGCCTGTTTCCAACCAATAAGACTAGAAGAAGAAAAAAACCAAATTCTCACAAAAAGTTTAAGGAAGATGTGTGTTCATGGCTTGTGTGTGCGGTAGGAACCCGGAAGAGGATGCTGCAGCTCACAAGTATTAGTTCTCGCCTTCTGTTTTGGTTGCTCTTGCCCTAGCCTGCTTGGCTAGTTTATTCCTTCTCATGCACTTTTTAATTAAAGCCAATTGCTGAACATTCATAAAACACACAATCAGTATTCTGATGACTGCAAAGAGATGTACAGATCTGTTTTTTCTGCACGATGAAAGAAGTTTCATCAAATACTGCAGCGTCTGGTCTCGTTTTTGTTCTTCACATTTCGATACAGGCCTTTGTAAGGTCAATGACTCTTTTAAAAGTAAGGAAAACATGGAAGCTTGCCCAGCTTATATCCTGCTGACAGGGCAGTTCTCTGAAGCATGTACAGGACACTGCTAAAAAAAGAAAGGAAGGAAAAGAACAAGATCTGCAATCTATTATGCTGTATTTAATGGTACATTTAAATCTATAAACCATATCCAGACATTTGTAAACTATAAAAATATGCTGGGTGCTGCTATACAGCAATGGTCTTTTTAAACAACAGTAGAAATGGCATCTCTGTGGCTCTGGTACGCTTGCAAACGAAAGAGTCTCCATTTAAACAACATCCACAAACCACTTCCTTCCGTGCATCTTATTTATTTTGTACAGGTCATCCGCACAACTACCGTTCCATTATATAGTTCCACTGCTACCGTGGAGGAAATGCTGTTAGGGTCAGAGAGTCAGGAGTTTTTAATTGGGAGAGACAGTAACATAATTTGCCACCCACCTTAGCATTCCCTGCTACTTTGAGTTGAATTGCACTAGCTGATAGGGTTTGTAGACATTTCTTAGCATTTACTACACCCCTTTTGTAAGGGGTGACTTGGTCTTCTATTGGCAAGTAAGAGCCTTTAGCTTTACAAAAGCCCTTCTGGTTTGTGATGAAAACTATTGGTACTGACCAAGCACCACCAAGGGCTGTCTTAAAAACAATCTTTAGCTGTCACAACAAGGATCTGCCCTTTGAATTACTGCAGAACTCTCAATCTGTATAGAACTCAATATGGTGGCACAACTAGATTGTTATAAAGCAAAGTACATTTCTCATTCTTATGGTTCCAAAAGCTTCTGTCAAAATTCCACACCTGCAACTTTGTTCTAAAAGGGAAGGCATTTCTAGGCCTCATGATTATGAATGGCAGTATTTCTCAATGTATAAAACATTCTCCAGATTCTACTAATGGTTAGTCACTGTGATTCGTGTTTATTTTATAGCTAGGTTGAGGAGGATAGCCAGAGGATTGGAAGTTGGTTACAGTAGCATTGCATAAACAAAACAGGGATTTCTGCCTGCCTCTCTTTCTCATCCATTATGATAACAATAATAATATGCCACTAATAAATCTGCTTGCAGAGCCATGTGGATGCAACTTGTCTGGAAATCTTATTCGATTTCAGAAGCTGAGCAGTTTGCCAAGACAAAACAGCCTGGAGGAATACTGATCAGAAACCTAGTTCTACTTTCTCTGGAGTTTTGAGAACACACGAAATAATAGTCTGTGAATTCTTCACTCATTAGTATAGAGCTGTTTTGAGGTCACCATAACATCCTAAACACACTGATCCTGTTTGATTTTACAAGCTAAGCAATATCAGCTCTGATTAGAACGAAGATAGGAGACCACAAGGTAATACCAGGAACTTCAAGGTAAGTTGAGAAAAGTATTATGTCTAAATCCCTAGATAGCCATTGTTGTCAGTCAGAGCTGATGATATGAGGTTGAATGGATCAAAGGTCTTACTAAATACACAGCAGCTTCCTATGTAAATTATGTAGTTATGTGTAAAGCCTTAAAGGGTTTGGGTTCAAGAACCACATCTCCTTTTATAAGCCTGCTCGGGTGTCATCAGGAAAGGCCTTTCTCTCCGTCCCACCACCGTCACAGGTGCATTTTATAGGGACACAGAAGAGGGCCTTCTCTCTTGCTGCTCCCAGACTTTGGAACTCCCTCCCACAAGAGGCCAGGCAGGCCCCTTCTTTGCTGTCCTTCCACAATCAGGTGAAGAAGACCTTTCTCTTCAAGCAAACATTCCCTCAGTGACTGACTGCCTGAAAGATAAACAAGTGGTTCCTAAATCAAATCAAGCCTGAACTTTCTCCAGAGACAAAAATCTTGAAACTGTTCTAATTTTGGCACATCCTGAAAAGGCAGGAGACTCTGGAAAAGAAAATAAAGCTGGGAAAAGTGGAAGGCAGCAGTAAAAGAGGAAGGCCAAATATAAGATGGACTGACTTGCTAAAAGAACCCACAACCTTGAGTCTAAAAGAGCTGAGCAGAGAAGTTGAGGGCAGGACAATCTGAAGATTGTTTATTCATAGGATCGCAAGAAGTGACTTAATGGCACATAACAACAAGTTGAAACTTCACCTATCAAGACATTTCAATGAAAAAGGATAGGGAAACCCACAATTATCAGTCCTCTTTAACCAGTAACTACAACAGCGTATTGAGGGATATTATCTGTACAAATCAGGTAAGTTTTTGAGTTCTTCATAGTTCTCCATCTGGCATAGATGGCACAAAGCTTGGGTTCTGTTTCTACCACATTTGCCTGATGAAAAGAGCTGAAGAACTAAAAAAAACTCACCCTATTTGTCAGTTTTTTGCTAACTCAATAATGCCTAGGAATGGATCACACAGCTTTTTAAAAACATTACTGGATAAGCGTTTTCAGAGGAAAAGGTACAGACATTTCATGGTGACAATTTATTTTGGCAACTACTGTGAACTTTATTTTAAGGCATTAAAAGTCTCTGATGAAGTGGAATATCAGATTGTTTTTTTTAAAAAAAGTTCCAAACTTATACACATTTATCTGGAACCACTGAATATAACCGCACTTATTTCTGGGCAGACTGGTATAGGATTGCACTATGAATGAGGTCCTTAACCAGAGCTAAGCAAAGAGGAACAACATTTGCAAAGCCCCTATTTCGGGGATGTAACGCATGTATTGACAAATAACAGATGATATCTGAAAACAAGAAACCAAAGTGATGAAATCCCACATATGGTCTGAATTGGTAGATGCCTGTGAATCTGAAAAGCAAGCCAGGATTGAGACACATGAGAGGCGGGGATCTTTCACGGGCATATGTTTGAAATGGCTTGGATGACACATAAAAACAGAAATACAAAAAATCATATTGGATAAAGAAAAGTATCCATGAGCAGCAAAGATTAACCCTTTGCCTACTTCCTGTCCCTGCCTTTGATCACTGTGAACTGCAGGTAGGGACCAGAACTTGGAAAAAGTTATTTTTGACTACAAGTTCCAGAACTCCCCAAGCTGCCATGGCCAATGGGAGTTGTAGTCCAGAAACGGTTATTTTTCCAGTCTCTGTATTAGGATTAAGGGCATCATCATCACCTTTTCTTCCTCTTCATCCTGCTTTTCTTCCTCTTCATCCTGATTCTTCTATTTACAAATGGGTATGTCCTACCTACTTCATACAGGGGAAAATCCAAAATGTTAAAATAAACCCGTGGTGCAACCTCTACTTGAATCATAGGCTGCCTGCCAATTTGCTGAAAAATCAGCATTTGATGGATGCAAGATATACCTCAAATGCTAATAGTAAAAAAAAAAAAAATTCAGATTCTCATTCTAGATTTAAATGAGATATTTTATCTCAAAACAAATGAGAAATACTGATAGAATGTTCATATACACCTGTATCTCTATGGTATGTTTGAAATGTGGTGCTTTGTGGAAAGCCTGGACTGCCAGAAAGACAAACAAGTGGATCCTAGATCAAATCCAGCCTAAACTATCTCTAGAGGCAAAAATGTTGATGCCGAGGCTGTCCTATTTGGGGCATATCATGATAAGGCAGGATTCTCTGGAAAAGGCAACCATGCTCAGAAAGGTGGAAGGCAGCAGGAAAAAAAAAGACTACATAAATACAAGATGGTCTGACTCCTTAAAGGAACCACTGGCTTGAAGTTGCAAGAGCTAAGCAGGGCAGTTGAGGACAAGCCATTTTGGAGATTAATTCACAGGGTTGCCATGAGTCGGAGGTGACTTGACGGCATATAACAACAACACATGGCGTGTATGTGTGTGATCCATTTTCTTTCTTTCTTTCTTTTTAAATGCAGTTAGATTAATCTTGCACTTCCATTAATTGCTTGGCCACGCACCTGTATCTTGAAAGGCTGGTGATACACAAATGTATCTCCATGTAATTGGTTCTCTCGTTCATTGGCCAAAGGGCAGGCCATGCATCAGCTACACGCTCTCTAATTGGTTCACAGACATCGTAAGACAACCCGTTTAGTAAGCTGTCCTGGAAAACAAAGAAAGAAAGAAAGATGGGTGGTATGAATTATTTTGCAAGCCTTATTGATTTTCTTATTGCAGGCAACCTGCAAGCAAGATCTCTTCTGAAACTGATCTGGAGCCTGTAGAAAGAGCAAACAAAAACAGGGTAGCTTAGACTGCTGCCAAGTCTCATCTGGCTAAATTCAAGGAGGGTTGGTCATGCTCATGCAGACTCTGATTTATTCATCGACTGTTGCATTGGCAGTTCTCTCGCTAAGATCTCCCCTCCCCCATCATCTTTTTCCATTTATATTTTTAGCTCTCACGGTTGCTCACTGCAGGCTGGTTATCAGAAGCCAGATCTGTAGAACAAGTCCTTGTTTTGCTAACCATGAAATATGAGTTTCCAGTAAGCACTTGACCCCAAAAAAGAGATATTTCCAGTGTTTGGAAAAAACAGTATACATTTGGTGTTTAGTTGTTTAATCGTGTCCGAATCTTCGTGACCCCATGGACCAGAGCACGCCAGGCCCTCCTGTCTTCCACTGCCTCCTGGAGTTGTGTCAAATTCATGTTGGTTGCTTCGAAGACACTGTCCAACCATCTCCTCCTCTGTCATCCCCTTCTCCTCTTGCCTCACTCTTTCCCAACATCAGGGTCTTTTCCAGGGAGTCTTCTCTTCTCATGAGATGGCCAAAGTATTGGAGCCTCAGTTTCAGGATCTGTCCTTCCAGTGAGCACTCAGGGTTGATTTCCTTTAGAATTGATAGGTTTGTTCTCCTTGCAGTCCAGGGGACTCTCAAGAGCCTCCTCCAGCACCACAATTCAAAAGCATCAATTCTTCAGCGGTCAGCTTTCTTTATGGTCCAGCTCTCACTTCCATCACTACAGGGAAAACCATAGCTTTGACTATGCGGACTTTTGTTGCCTAGGTGATGTATCTGCTTTTTAAGATGCTGTCAAGGTTTGTCATCGCTTTCCTCCCAAGAAGCAGGCATCTTTTAATTTCGTGGCTGCTGTCTCTATCTGCAGTGATCATGGAGCCCAAGAAAGTAAAATCTGTCACTGCCTCCATATCTTCCCCTTCTATTTCCCAGGAGGTGATGGGACCAGTGGCCATGATCTTAGGTTTTTTTTTATGTTGATCTCCAGACCATTTTTTGCATTCTCCTCTTTTACCCTCATTACAAGGTTCCTTAATTCCTCCTCACTTTCTGCCATCATAGTGGTATCATCTGCATATCACAGGTTGTTGATATTTCTCCCGGCAGGCTGCAGTTCTGGATGGAGGGTGCAAGAGGCACTTGGTGGAGAGCTGACGAGTGAGGTGCGCTGCTGGCCTTTTCGCCCAAGCGCCTGAGCCACTGCCGAGCAATGCCTGAGAGCGGAGCTTGCTCCTGGCCTGCCCTCAAAGAGCGCCTCCAAGCCGCCAACAGCAGCTGCCACCGCTGCCGCCTCTTCCAGGGAAGCAGCTCTTTGGCTCTCTTTCTGTCTCAGCACCCCTAGCACCAGCCCGGCCAGTGGCTGCCTAAGCGCCCGGTGGTGCTTCCTCCTCCTCCTCATCCTGCTTCAGCTGCCTTGGCTCTGGAGGCTGCCTGGGCTCGCCTCGCAAAGTTTGCTCCTCTGTCGTGGTGGGGGTAACTGCTGCTGCTGAGTATGCCTTTTTTTGAGGGGGGCCTCAGAGGAAGGTTGCTGGACCTCTGTGTGTGTGTGTGTTTGTGTGCATGCATGCGCACATGCCTGTGGGGGCCCCGCCCCATTCTGTTTAATTTTTTGGGTACCGGTGGGGGCTTTTTTCCTTTGGCAAGGCAAATTCTGTGAGGTTTTTTTTTTTAATTTTATGTCATGCCCTCCTCCCCCTGGCTAGGAGGTCACCGGCGCTCCCTCCCTTCTCCACTTCTTTGTCCTGCTGCTGGAGGTGGTGGTGGAAGTGAAAAAGGAACCAGAGGGGGTAGTGGCTGGTGACGAGGGCTGACGCGCCCCTCCTCCTCCTCATCGGAGCCCCAGCTGGCTAAGGAAACTCCTGGGCGGCTTCCTCAGGCTCTTGCTCCACTTGGCGGAAAATCTGATATGGCCCAGCCTCACCCAGCCTCTGCCTCCAGCGGCCCCCAGGTAAATTGAGTTTGAGACCCCTGGTCTAGAATATCCCATAGTTACTGTTGTTAAGTGTCAGGCACTCTGTGCTGAGTTGCTGTGTGTGTGCTGTTTTAATTTCCCACAATGCCATGCAGCAATGCTGCATCCGTGGTATTGTAGGAGATGAAAACAGAGGCACTGCACACACGTGCCTAAACAAGTACTTCACCTTTCAATTTCTACTAATGCCATCACCACCACATAAGTATGGGGGCCTTCAAGGGGAAGACAGTTCCCCAACAATGCCCTCAAATACGGACCCACCCCTACCTAAGACTGTACATAACTTCCAGGGCCGGCGGCCGGCCCTACCATGAGGCAGAGCGAGCCATTTGCTTGAGATATTTAATCTTGAGAGGTAGCATCAGCAGCTCCATGTTTGGGAAAGTTACTTGTGGTGGTGCTAGTTCAAGGGTTCTGGAAATTATAATTGATAAAAGTATATTTTGTGAGCTCCGGGCTGCTCCTCCAGGCATTCCTCCTGAGCCCCTCAACTATTGGGTATTGTATGCGGGCCTTTTTGCTATCCCGATCTGCTGTTCGTCAGATCCACTGGAGGACTCTTTTTTGTCGGCAATGTTGAAACAAGAACAGCTAGTTGCTAGTCCATGTTTCTGGACATAGAATTACAGGCGGACAAATCAACTTTGGTATTTACGCCAGACAGCAAACTGTTTTCAGCAAGTTCACAATCCTGGGTTGAAAGAGAAGGTGGTTTTGTTTTTTTGTTTTTTTGTTTTTGGGGTTTTTTTTTGTTATAGCCCAGTGCCACCACTACCTCAGCACAGAGGCTAGGAAGACTATTTTTGCGAATCAGAATCTAACCGACAGTCTCACCTATGGTTAGTGATTCTGTGTTATCCAGTTGCTTACACTTTACAATCCCACCTATGGTTAGTGATTCTGTGTTATCCAGTTGCTTACAGGTCTTTCAAGGTATGAGACCTTAAGGAGTGGTTTACTATTTCCACTTCCCAGTGAGTTTTCATGGCTAAGTGGGGTTTTCACTGCAAGATCTATTTCACCCACATTGGTTTTCAGTCCCGCCTAGAGAAGACCCACTGGATCAACTGCTGAATGGTGAGACAATGTATATGTAAATCTTCTCAATTCCATTGGCCGAAGTTGGGGCTGCCAGTTAGATTCAGACCTAGGACAACAAGTCCCAGAATCCCACAGCCAACATGGGTAAAGGACATTGGGATTTGTAGTTAAAAAGACTTTTTGAGCTATGCCTGAGCAGCTAATTATCCTAGGACTTAGAGACATTTTAGCTGATGTAGCCTCTTAACTTTGTTCCTTCTCGTCAACACCCAGGTTCCACCTCACCCAGCTAAGAAGATGGCAGTGCCTCTTTAGACAACAAAGCATCCAAGGTGCTTTGTTGTGCTTGCTGTCTAGTTCACAGACTAGACAGCAAACACAGGCTCCAGAGTTTCTCTTGCAACTGGACTTAATTGTGCCTCATCTGCATATACTTGCCACTTATTATTCTTTCTCTGAGTGCTCAATTTGCATTATATGTGTGCACAGAGCATATCCCGTCGGGAACTGTAGCTCAAAAGAGAAAAGTACTCTCTTTCTAGGGAACTGATTAATGCTTGACCTGAGCTTCAAAAGAACTGGTACACTAGCGCTTTCCGTAAACTCCGCTGTAACTGTTGAATGCCCAACTTAAATTCCTCTTAAACCAGAGTATATAATTCAGACTGATGCTTGAATGGTATAACTAAGCAGGCAGGACTCAATTTGGGGTGCCAGGTTTTTTAAAGCAAATAAGAACACAATGACTCACTTCTGCATTTGAGATACAGTTCTGCTTTCATGTTCTGAAATGGAAAGTCTGATTGAGGGCTGGATCATATTCTAAAATCTGTTTCAAAGTAATCACATGCAGGCCTAATCTGAATCAGGACAACTGCATACAGGTGTGGATGGTAAAAATCTCCCTGCAGCTACCACCTCTCCCTTTAATTCTACCCTGGTGCCAGAGGAGGGACTCAAAATTAAATAAGTAAAAATAAAAACAGAAGAAGAAGAAGAAGAAGACATGAAAAAACTCTACTGGCAACAACAGGAATAGTATTAAAATAGTATTAATTGATATTAAGAGTGCTAAATTTATTAATAGTATCAAAACTTTTATATTTTAAAACTTGCTTTTAAAACAGTTTTTAAAAACACTACAGCATTAATCTGTTAAAAACCCCTTAGGCAAAAAATAAACAAAAGAACACTAACCCCGTATCTTAGAAAAGCAACTTTTCTTGGATAATCAACATATGCTGGGCTAAGGGATTCTAGGAGTTCTGAAGCAAAAAAATAACTTCACAGAGTAAGCTTGTCAAACACCACCTTCATCACCACGACTGCCATTTTGTTCTGATCAAAAGAGAGACATGGAAAGAGAAAGCAAGAAACTCTAGGCTGGCAGCAGTAGTAGCAGTTGGCACCTACAAGTACTTGCTAAGGGGAAAGATGCCCACATATCATACTGAGCAGCGGTCCCCAACCTTTTTGGGGCCGTGGACCGGCTGGGGGGAGTGAGCTCCATGTGCAGGGGGGGCAGGGGCACCCCCACGCTCATGCCCACGCCGTGGGCGTGTCACGCTTGCACAATGGGTGTGTCACACGAGCGCACATGCATGCGGGCGCACCATGCCCCCGTGTGAGTATGACATGCCCACCACAGGCATGACACACACCCCGTGAGCATGACACCCCTTCCCCGCGGGTGCAACATCCCCCCCGCATGCAAGGGGGAGATCCTTATCCGTGGCCCAGTTCCTTCATGCCCACGGATCAGCACCGGGCTGTGGACCAAGAGTTGACGACCCCTGATTTGGAGGATAGGCCTCCTTTTAAAGGTCAACCAGGGAATAATCATCCTTGTGAAGATGTCCTCCATTTGAAAGGCTGCCCAATCAAAGCCTATTTGAAGGACTAAAACTGGAAAATCCCCTTTTTGAAAGGGACATACATTTGAAGGCCTGGCCAGTTCAAGTGTGACTGAAAGACAGGAAGCTAGGGACTTTGAAGGGTCTCATTGAGAAGCATCCCCTGGACAACAGGCATCTGCTCATGGTCCTCACCACTTGTCACGTTTTGAAATACTGGGGATGTGCTTTTCTGATTTTTTTTAAATTAGAAATCCCATAGTCCTCTTTTCTGGGAGTCCCATCTACAGGACCCAGCCTGTAAAGACACCTAAGTTGTGTTCACCTGGAGAGAAGGCCTGCTTGGGCTTAGTCTGCTATCTAACTGGTAAATGTGGATGGGCCTACTGTTTTACTGGTTCAGTTTGCACAACCTGTCAAACAGATGATTAGCTTCAAAAAGAGGAGTGCTCTCTGACAGCCCTTTAATCAGAGGCCTGTAAAAGAGGACATGGGTTCCTGATTGTATAAGCCCACCATGATTCACAGAAGGAGGCGGAGGGTCCAATCCTGGTCATTATCTCTGGAGACAGTTTTGGGAACAAGAACAACAGGAAGGGTCTTCCGGGCAAGAGGACTATGCTTAGCTACAGCTTCTGAATCTGAATGAGGAGACATATGGAGCCAACAAGTTCAATCAATAAAGTTTCCGAAGGAGATAAAGACATTTAAGTGTTATGGACAGAAGGGAAATACATGGGCTAAATGAATAATACGTAGAGGGAACAATCCGAACCACTCATGTACACGAAAGCCTCCCCCCCCCCCCCCGCCGCCAATTACTTTGCAGCTACAATGGAAAAAGATCTAGGTGTCAATGTGGTAAATTCTATGGGACTGTATTACGGATGCTTGAGGACAATCAAAGAAGCTCTCAGGGTGACGGCTGCATAGGTACAGAACATTTCTAAAAATATCCACTGATTGTTGTTGCATATAGATCAGTCAGATGACCTCACTTTGAAATCTGCATTGACAGATCTTTTGAGAGGATACAGCAAAAAGGTGCAAAATGGAGAAGTAAAATGGAGATGGATTTTTGCACCTCAGAGTCAGTCCACAGATGCATCTTCCATCACTGGATAGTTCTTTGTTTGATGACTCTGCATATGGTGTGAATTAATGTAATGAGTTAAGATGCTGCTAGATGACAAATTCCAGTTTGAGTTATATATCCCAGAACCTCCCAGCCAGTGGCCATATTGCGTATAGGATCCTAAGAGTTGTCATCTTAAAAAATAAACTCTTCCAAATTCTGTTTTCCGATTGATTTCTGGTCCCTTCCTGCCCAGGGCTCTGCTTGGAAAGGGATTCAGACCCCCCCCCCTTCCAATCTGTGATTCCTGACTGTTGAGATTTCTTCAAGAGAATGTCTTAGTATGAGCGTCCTGAGGCAGTGCCTTTTAAGAACTGAGAAAAGAGGGCTGGTAGTCTGCCAGTAAATCTATGGAGATGTTTCAGTGGGAGCAAAGATGGCCCAAGCAGATTTAGATAATGGATAGTGGGGACGACTGTCTAGTAAAAACAAACACCGAACCAAAATACTGTAGCATCTGGAAGTATTCATGGATTACAATCTGTTTCTTCAGACAGAACTGAAGAAGTGGGTTGTAACTGCAGTACTTCACGTTTTGCTTTTGTGTTTGTTTTTTCCTGAATCAGACTAATATGGCTACCTGTCTGAAAATTGTTAGAATTCTCTAAGGAGACTGAACCTTGGTCATAGACACTGTAATTTGAATAGTGTTTGTAGCATTAGCGAGTCTCTTATGAATTCTAGTATGACATGATACAACTTAAACAACGCAGGTGCTTGAGGTAGGGAGATACTGGTAAGTGACATGATTCCCGACCAGCAATTATTAAGCTTCTGAGAAAAATGCTGCTTTTCCACGAGAAAAAAGAGCAAGAAGGACAGAAGTTACCTGAAAGACAAGAAATAGATGGGTGGAGGAGAAGCGAGAAAAGGGAGAGGGAGGTAATCATCTTCAAGACTGGTAAGTGTGAAATAGGAACAAGGATCACCAAATGCACAAAGATGAGTAATCCACACTGAGATTAAAAAACTAGCACAGATGGATATTTTGATGTCAATCAGAATGATGGATGATAATGTATGACGAAAAGAAATGTAAAGAGCAAACGATTTTTCCCATAATGACTTTTCGCTTTTCGAATTCATGGCAAAATTAACTCTATAACTGGATACATCCCTCCAAATGGACAAGCACAGGTCCCATATCATTCAGTAGTCTGGAATCACAGCAAAGTCTTCACCTCCAGCAGATTATATTTAGAACTTGCAATACACCGGAAATCTTTTCCCCTGGCCCATTTTAGAGGTCTGCCTTCAGCCTTTTTAGAGGGAAATAGCCATCCTTTCATCCAACTTTTAACCCATGCCAACCTGGCATAGTGAAAACTGTGGAACATGTCCTGCTGTTCAGGCACGAAATTTACTTGTTTCCCCAGTTTCAAAACATTATCTATGTCTCTCTTCGCCTGTCCGATTTCTCGAGTGAAACCACAGCCAAGGTTACAATATTCTGTGCAGTGGGTTGTATAATAAAGAGACAGAAGACTACATCACAGCAGTAACTAGATTAGGAACTCAGACTTAATTGTAATCTGAATTTCAGGCTGCTTCAATTGTAAATATTATCTGCTTTGGTTGTTGTGGGTTTTTCGGGCTCTTTGGACGTGTTCTGAAGGTGGTTCTTCCTGATGTTTCACCAGTCTCTGTGGCCAGCATCTTCAGAGGACAGGAGTAGGACCTCTGTCCATGCTCTGTTGCTGTTTGCTGAATAGTTGAGTATTTATAGTGGTAGGAACACCTTTTGTCCTTTTCAGGAGATAGGGTGATCAGGGTGTTTTTGTTGTGAATGTATTGTTGTGATAGCATGGACTGAGTTCCTACTCCAGTCCTCTGAAGATGCCGGCCACAAAGACTGGCGAAACATCAGGAAGAACAACCTTCAGAACATGGCCAAAGAGCACGAAAAACCCACAACCATCAGATCCTGGCTGTGAAAGCCTTCAAGAATACATTATCTGCTTTGTTGTTGTATTTTTGTCTCACATATCTAACATGGTTGACCAATGGTTGTAATAATAATAAAGCTGCAATTGTGAATATCAACCATATAGTGTCACTTGCATTGTCCAGTTTGAACTATGGATGCGTCAAAATCTTGAAAAGCTTGTTTCTATTGCTTTTATGGTGTTTTAGCAGACACTTTTTTGTTTATTATTCTAGATATTTGGAATTCGTGTTTTTCATTGCATTTTTATGTAGACTGATAGCCTCTCCCATGTGCAAGTGTGAAATATAAATTGAAACAACAACGCCTTCACTACAACACAGCCCTGCTTGGGTTGGTCCTGCATGCACAGACTGGATATTTTATCTGATGAACATAGAGCACTGTTAAGCTAAAGTATGTCTAGTTTTGCCCTAATTTGAAGAAACATGTTGGTGTTATAAAGATAACAACTAATAAATAGTAACTTTAAAAAATGAGAATGAATGCTGCTTCTCCAACCGATCTCTAACAATATGTAGTGTATATTCTCACTATCAGGCCATTATCTCTTCCAGTATAAGTAAAGGTAAAGGTAAAGGTTCCCCTTGACATTTAGTCCAGTCATATCCGACTCTAGGGCACGGTGCTCATTCCCGTTTCCAAGCCGTAGAGCCAGCGTTTGTCCGAAGACAGTTTTACATGGTCACGTGGCCAGCGCGACTAGACATGGAACGCTGTTACCTTCCCACCGAGGTGGTACCTATTTTTCTACTCACATTTGTACATGCTTTCGAACTGCTAGGTTGGCAGGAGCTGGGACAAGTGAAAGGATCTTACGATGGCTGGTCTTCTGACCTTGCAGAACAGAGTCTTCTGCGGTTTAACTCGCAGCACCACCACGTCCCAACCTCTTCCAGTATACTGAACAGCATAAACAGCAAAGAATAGCATCCCAAAAACAGACTAATTGGGGAGGCCACAGGGCTTCAAAGACATGTGAAGAATTTCAGGGACACTGAAATGTGGAGAGCACCAAAATTTAGAGTCAAATACCCTTTTGAGTGTTAGGAAAATAAACAGTAACATCTATTTGCTTGTGCAGATGCTTTGTTGTTGTTGAAAGCATACACTTCCTTTTTCTTCACAGGGGGCCACCATATTCTTCTTGTTTTCATATGGAAATTGCACCCATGCCACATGGCTGAGAGACAGTGCTGCTTGTCCCAGGCACCCAAAGAGCTAGTTAATGTTCTGCCACAAAACCTTCTTCAAAATAAGGCTAGTTATCTGCACGGCAACACACAATTCATTGTTTCTGCTGTCAAGTTGTTCAAACAGTTTCTATTTATCCTGCTTCTATAGCCAAGGAGTTGATCTGCTGAAAGTTCTAGATGTTTCCTTAAGCCAAGCTATCGACAGCGTTGAAGACTGGTTTACATGGAAAAGTGGGTTGTCTGCGAGTTTAGCTGAGAGGATGAACTTGCTGTCTAATATGCTCTCCATTCCTGTGATTCTTCATTTTTAAACTGGACTTGAGACAGAACAGCTCTTCATACAAAAAAGGACTATTCTTTATAGGCCCTTCAACCAGAAGATGGTTTAAGATACAGCACAAGGTAGATCACATGAGTTGTCAGATCATCAACATCCTATTCCCTGAAATGTTAGGGCCCAAACTTGTAACCAGAGGCAGGATGGGCAACAGTTGGGGGGGAATCCCCCCCCCCGAATTTGCACCACTCTTGCTGGGGGCTTTTGCAACAAGAAGGACTGAAAGTCAGGCTGCTGCTGTTTTAATACCGCCCTTGCTCCCATGGTAGCATCTCAAAAAAAAAACAAAAAACGCCAGAAACAAGGGAAGGGGAACGGGGAGAGGGCCAGTATGTCCATCTGTCACAATCAGCTCCTGCAGGTCTAAATTTACCATTACACCACTGACGGTCAGACATATGCCAAAACCTGAAAAGTCGCTTACCCTGGGCCATACACCTGTCCACCCTAATATGCTTCCACTTAAACTTGCATAAGGTTGCATTATAAAGCTCTGATCTAAAGCACTATTCGGCCTAAGAGTTTGCTCATATTTCACTGCTGCTGTTTTTTGAATACATTGTATGCTCTAGTAATTTGAACAATCTCCACAACTTTCAAAACCGCTCAGTATCTGGCACGTGTCAGTTGGATAAGTGCTGAAAGTTCTAGGATTTTATTGTCCAGGGTGGAAAAGTTGGAAATATATTTATTTGGCCTGTGTATCTTTTTGCGTGTTTCTTTCAGTAGTGCTATTGCCTTTCGCAATTAAGTGGGATTTGAGCATGCTTTTTATTTTGCTTTATTTTAATGCAATTTCTCTGCCAAAGAAACTATATTCTGGGAAGTTTATACTACTCCTGTCTATTTACAGACACTCGCAGATGTTCCATTAACTCTCTGCTGTTTCATTTCTTTCACTCAAATTCTTTGGGCAGCATCTCTCAGGCACATACCAGATCCTTATGGATATCGCTATGTTTTGACAGCAGTCATAAAAATCTTGACGTACCTCTCCTTTTGTTTATATGACCAAGGAAGCTTAGAGCACTTATTAGCAGCAGTAATAATAAGGCCTGTGGTCTCTGTAGGGTTGCCACCTGGCTGGTTTTAACCCAGAGTGAGTTTTGACCTATTTTTCTTGCCTCCCAGGTGGTTTTATTTTTAGTTCAGTGCAAGTCAGTGATAAATATAAAATACACACACAGACAGAGAGAGGACTGCAATGATATCAGTTAGCGACAGAAATTTCTGGAGGAAATGTCTATGGCATATTTTTCTGTGTTACTCTGACAAAACCCTGCAAGTTATAAAGATTTATCTGCTCTTCATTAGTTATATTGGGGGTGAAACAGCCAATTTCATCTTCTCCTGCGAAACCGACCAACGGTGGAGGGGGCCACAATAAGGTGGCCTTTGTCCTCTTTTAGGGAGGACAGTCCTCTGCTTGGAGAGAGACCAAGACACATTCTTCGTTTGAAGGTGTCCTTTCGGTGTCTGGTTGAAAAATCAAGAACAATAAGGAGGAAGGCAGGGATCTTAAAATTGTTCCTCTACAATGGGTGGCACCTGGACACAACAGTCATATAGGTTACCTAGTTGCATCCTTTCCTTTTTGTCTGAAATACATTGCATTTCTGCTTAAATTGTTTTAATTTAGTTTATTTTAGGAATCCCTAATCTTGCAACTGTACATATAAATTTCCATATACAAATTTAGACAAATCGTGTGGTCTTCTGTCCCCTTATTTGATTATGCCTATGCTTGCTTTGGGTGATATACAAGTAAGCACACTAGCCTGCCTCCTGCACATCTGCATGATAGACCTCAATAGTCTGGCAATGCTTCAGCCATGGATGCAAAGGGGAAAGGTGCTTCCAGTTTTAAACAAGGTGCATTGGGAACACACCTCTTGTTTTAATGGAGATCACAGTCATGGGGAGTTTCTGGGAATGTGTGTCTCCTTTAAAACAAAGCACATGGGTTGTATTAAGTGAAAATGAGATGGGAATGGTAGTAGGCATCCTTCAATCTGAAGAGACTATGGTAACGTGCTCTGTATGGAGGTCTTGGAACAGCGTCTAATGTGGCTGAGAAGGCCAATTCGAGAGTGGCAATCCCTTCCACACCTAAGACAATCTGTTCCCTGCCCAGCTCCCTGATCTTGCTGGTTTCGGAACTGCCTCTTTGCCTCAGTCTGCTGGACAAGGGTCTCTTCAAATTGGGAGAGGCCACGATGCACCGCCTACCTCCAGGCTGAATGCTCAGATGTCAAGGTTTCCCATCTCTTGAGGTCCATTCCCAAGGCCTTCAGATACCGCTTGCAGATGTCCTTGTATCGCAGCTGTGGTCTCCCTCTGGGGCGCTTTCCCTGCACTAATCAGGGATACTATGCTATTAAATATGAAGGACCACAGGTGGCCTGCAAATTGCCCCATCCTTCACTTTTGAACTTGTGTCATTTATAGTAACTTTCACAACATCATTTTGTTACTGATTTTAATATCGTTATTGATTTTTAAAGTTATAAATCCTTGAGTTTAAAGATTGCCAGCACAACTACTGCTTATTACAATTCTAAAGTGGTTCCAAAAATTAATTATATTGTTATTTTTATTTTACTACAGATTATTTTTGTTATACTATCTGCTGAATTGTGATAGCCTTTGGCTGAATGAGGTAGAGACTGAAATCACTACTGCATTGCTCCAGAAACCTTCTGATTAACAATGAATTTCTGTACATTGTATTCTCTAAGGCTTTCACAGCCGGGATCTGATGGTTGTTGTGGGTTTTTCGGGCTCTTTGGTCGTGTTCTGAAGGTTGTTCTTCCTAACCTTTTACCAGTCTCTGTGGCCGGCATCTGAGTGCTACTCCTGTCCTCTGAAGATGCCAGCCATAGAGACTGGCGAAACGTTAGGAAGAACAACCTGTGGAACACGGCCAAAGAGCCTGAAAAACCCACAACAACCAATTTCTGTACACCTCTACAAGTTGTGTTCAGTGATCTTATTCTTAAGTTAGTATGCCTAGGGTTGTGATCTAAATTATGGTCCCCAACCTTGGGCTCCAGATGTTCTTGGACTTCAATTCCCAGAAATTCTGGCCAGCAGAGGTAGTGGGGAAGGCTTCTGGGAGTTGTATTCCAAGAACATCTAGAGGCCCAAGGTTGGGGACCACTGATCTAAATGGCCATTCTGTGTTCAACCTGACAACATGGACTTCATTTGTTTACATATAAATTTGTTAATTGGAAGTAGTGATGGGCACAAACTGCTGGTTCAGTGGTTCGTTGCGGTTTGTTTCCTGGTTGAACAGCTAATTTGTGGTTCAGCACCCCACCCTCTCCAGTGGAAGTCCACTCAGTGTCAGTGCCCTGGCCCACCTCCTCTGGGTGCTGCATCCAAGTGGATGCCCACTAGAGGGAGCAGGGCATTGAGCTGTGTATCTGCTGTTTGGCCAGGAAACGAACCGCAACGAACCAGTGGTTCATGCCCATCTCTAATTGGAAGCCATAGATGAAGAAGAAATGAAGGACTAGGAGTATTACAACCGAAGCTTGGAAATACCACCTCACAAGTAAGTCACCTGTAACTTGTTATTTTGGGTGAATAGCAGGATGCTATTTAATGCAACAGCCTGTAGTGTCATTACTTTTTTATTTAATATGTAAACATTTGGGAGGACTCTTTTGGGAGGATGTTGGCCATTTTTTAAATTTCCTAAGTATATATTTGTTTTTAAGGGGCAATAGATTAATCATGTTGGTCTTAAAATAGTGGCAAACATATTACTTTAAAAAATCTACCATGAATATGCTATTTTAAAAACATCATATTCTAGGCTGTGATTATAACTTCACAGCTGCTGTGAATCATGGGTGGCATTTGATCAGAGTAAAGGCTTCTGCGTAAGTCTTAAGTGAAGGCACAACATAGTGTTGATGCTGTTGACCCGCAAATGAACTGTGAACCAGATGAGCTGCTGCTGAATCAAAGCACTTCATATATTTGCATGAAGGATTTTTAGTTATGTGTCTGTCACTTCATTTTTTTTTCATGCATATAAAAGCACTCATGAATTCGTCATTTGCTATTTAGTATGCATTTATTCCAGGTTATGTAACTTGTTTTTGTATCTGCTGGTTAGTTTCTTATACTGTTGGATGCTTCTCAAAAGTTTAAGTGGAATTGTTTGTTGCAGACTCATATGGAAACCAATTAAACAGAAGGACCAATAGTCTGATGCAGGTCTACTCAGAAGTAAACCCAATTACGTTAAATGGAAACAGTTTAGGATTTCAGCTTAATAGAGTTAGCCAGACTAGGATTCAAGAGACCTATATACAAATTCCCACTCTTCCATGGACATTCATGTTGTGTGTGTGTGTGTGTGAGAGAGAGAGACAGAATGGTAAACCAGTCCTTGAACATCTTATATATCTTCAAAATCCTACTAGGGTACCATACATTGGAAGCAATTTGATGGCACACAACAACAACAACAAAACTTGTTCACAGTGCAGCACCTGTATATAGACAGGGGCTGACCATCTTAGGTGGGGACCTTAGGTGGGGACCTTATGGGGACCATATCTCCCCATATAAGCCTCCTCAGCATTTAAGATCATCAGAGGAGATGCTTCTTTTGATTCCCTTGCCAGTGCAGGCATGGTTGATAGGGACATGAGAGAGGGCAGCTCCTAAATTATGGAATGCTGTTCCTTGGGAGATCAGGTTGGCTGCCTCCCTTTTGTCCATCCACCAACAGCCGAAGACCCACCTTTTCAGGCAGGCTTTTAACAATCATGATTAAATCCCTAAATGCCATTTTAAAGTTAAAATAGTTTTTAACTGCTTTTAGTTTTCCGGCTTTTCATTATTCCACTGTAGTGTATAGTTTAATTTTTTAAAAAAAATGTTTAATTTATTATGTTTTTAATTTCATTATTTTGATATTGTGACATGCCTTGGAGCCGCTTATTGGGAGAAAGGTGGCCTACAAATACATATAGAAATAAATGCTGGGAACCAATCTGGAACCAATCTGCCCCAGTTGCTCTTCCTGACCCTGACCATTATTTCCTGTGGAAGGACCAAATTCTCTGTGTGTTACCCTGTCTGCTGCGTTTCTCTCAGGAATCCTGTTGTGTCACTAATACTGAAGTAAGATGAAACTGCCTGTCCAGCTGGCTTCTGTGCATCCATCCACTGAAGAGGTGTTATCAACGTTTCCTTTATCACAGGCAGCAAAATGGTCCTGTGAATGGGGAAAACTTAATTTTAATCTTGCAGAGCAGCCTGTGATATCACTGGTGATTGACAGATTATGTGAGAATGTTTTAGGAATACTTTGCTATCTCATAAATTAGTGATTTTCAAACTGTGTGCTGCAGTGCTATGCCAAACTCAGCCAAGGGCACCATGGAATCCTCAGAAGTATTACCCTTCCTCCCCACCTCCCAAAGTGTCATATTGGAAGAGCCGTGGCCAATACGTCAGGGGAACCCCGAGTTAAAAAAATCTGGGAACCACTGTCATAAGTTCTGGCAAAGTTTAGAGCTGCCAATCACACAAAAATGATAATTAACATCATCCACATTCTAATTCACCAAAATAGTCCTCCAGTGAATGATGTGAATAACTGTGTTTCCCTTCAGTTAAGAGCCACTGGCCTAAATATTTGGGCTATTTCAGTTGCTACACCAGCCCAGAACAACAAAAAATTAAAAAGGTTTGCCCAAAAGTCTTAAACAAGAGCTGGCTCAAGGCAACCTGATAAGTCTGCAGAAATGGCAAAACAGATTTGAACCCAAGGATCTGAGCTCTGTCCCTCTATTCAGCTGGTTCTGCTTAAGTAGTTTCTTAATCTAAAATGCAGCATCAAAGCTACAGTTGATCCTTGATGGAGCAAATCTTTTAGGGCCTGTCTGAACATGTGGCAAATGCTGAGTGTACTCCAGCTGCCGTGACTGCAATTCAATCATCTGTTTGCTACATCTTACGGCGAGATCTCTTTTCAGCACACTGAAGGGGGCAGGGTAAGGAAACACCAAATAAAACCTGAATCTGCAGCAGCCACTGAAAACAGAGTGGGGCCCACATTATTTGCACATTTATTCCCCCTCAAATTGCTAGCCTCTCCAGGTTGCCTGGCATTTTTCCTGACGAAACGATGAGATCGCCATGGTGTCATGTACCTGACTAATGCCAATCCAAGATCTGATCCGGTATGTCACAGGTAGGGAAAGGAAACTCCGGTGTGAATTTTGACTCAGTCATGAAGCTCACTTAGAGGCTTTTAACCAGTTGTTTGCTCTGAGCCTTACCCACTACACAGGACTGTAGTGAGGATAAAATTAGGGAAGAAGGCCATGTACACCTTCATGAATTCCTTGAAGGGAAAAAGAGAGATTAATGGGAGAAACAAATGTGGCTTTAGGTGAATCAGAATCCTCCCAAATAACACTTTTCATTGTAAGTGCTCTGCCTCATTCATGGATTGTCAAGTAGGGACGGAGGAAAGTGATCCAGAAAACAGAGTCTTCCACTTAATCACTTCCATATTTTCTCATTACTGCCTCTCACTTTATTTTCCAAAGGGAAACATCAGCTCGGGCAGGGATCAACTGAGCCCTCGACTGTATCATCCACAAAGGCTGCCATTTTGATTCTGAGAGCAACTCTGGATGCTCTTCATTGCCTTTAAAGCCCAAAGTGGCTTGGGGCCAGCTTAACTGAAGGACTTTCCCTCTGCTCATGGAACTGCAGCTCTACTCTTCCACATGCCCTATCTTTAGAAACACATTCAGTTGCAAAGCATAAGAGTGCTTTCTCCAAAGCTGGCCCAACCGTTAGACAGACTTGAGGCAACTGCCTCAAATAGCAAGTTTTGAGATTTTTATGAACCACATTACATTTCTACCATGTCTTACCTCAGGGTATGCTCAAGGTGATGTAAAGCAGTGGTCCCCAACCCTGAGCCTCCAGATGTTCTTGGACTACAACTCCCAGAAGCCTTCCCCACCACCTCTGCTGGCCAGGATTTCTGGGAGTTGAAGTCCAAGAATATCTGGAGGCCCAAGGTTGGGGACCAACGGTGTAAAGGACTTTCCTCCTTCCCACTCTGTTCTCACAGCAACCCCATGAGGTAGGTTATGTTGACAGAGAAGGACTGGCTGAAGGTCACCTTGTGAGTTTCATGGCTCAAGTGTGGAATTAGGACCTGGACCTTCCAAATCCTAGTCAAATAGTGGCTGTAAGGATATGAGAAGAATCAACAATAGAATAGCCATTGTAGAATGAGCAAATGATTCATTGGCATTTCGCAATGGCACACACTTAATTTGCCAGGAGTTACACAATGTGGCTGGTGAGATTTTTTGTTTACAAAGAAAATAAAATATAGAAGCAAGCAACTGTTCTGAGATTATGTTTGTTCCTCGCTGTGGTCTTTGCAAGCCAAGTCTTCCTGAGAAAGCGATCAATATTTATGCACATATGAGTGCACAGAGGCACAAACACTTGTTTCTTTAACTTGATGCAAATGCAATCAAACACAGGGGCTTGAGACACATCCTGTCTGTGCAGCAAGCGCAAAGGAAATGAAGAGGGAGATTCCCCTTTGCACTTTGCAAACTGCTCTGCTCTGCTAGGAAACAGCCTGGGTGAAATCTCAGCAGGGTCTGATTCATTCTTCTTGCTGATTGGTCACTTTCCTTTACAACTGACATCATCCTGTTACTAGGCAAAAAAAAAAAGTGTCTGAAGCACAACCCTTGATCGTCGTCTTGAAAGATCCCTCTGTTGATTTTTTTCCCCTCCCAATATTAAAAAACAAAACCCACACATTACAGGCTGTTGCCAGCCAACGTATCAGGACGTTAACCAGCAAGTTGTGCTCTGTAAAGCAGCAGTTTGAAAAAGTTCATAGATCAATTGCATAACTGTTTTCTTATTAGCAGGCCAGAGGACAATGTGGTTGAGGGTGCCAAAGCTGGTAGTTCAGTTCAACCTCTGATTTGTATTGTTTGCTCAACAAGGGGAAGAGGGAATTCTCGGTTTGAACAATGGCTGTCAAGGGTGCCTTTCAATATATTCAGATGAGCCCAAATCTAGAGTTTGGTTTTCTTATGGACAGTCTTCTTGATAGGAGGGAGAACAGGTTCTCCCCCAGGTTCTCCCATTAGTCAGGGATATGTGTGAGAATTTTCCCAGAAACAGTTTTCTCTGTTCGAATACAAAGTATTTTGAAGTAGGTCCTTTTGATGAGACAGGCATGGTAAAAAAATATTCTAATAAATAAATTAAATGACTTAGTTTCAAATGGGCAATGCACAATGGAAATTTAGGACTCCTTGGACTATAAATCTCATCATTCTCCATCCTGGGAGTTTTATTTGACTTACAGACACTTAAATGTGACACACCTAGGAGAAACACCTTATTAGGAGGACAAGGTATGCAACCCTTTACATTCACCAGAACTCTTCAATAGGGTGGTGGTAAACACAGAAGTAAAAAATGGCTAAATGTTTTACACCATGCAGTCTGCAATTGATTTCAACCCCAAAATGGAGAGTGCAGGCTTGACAGGCCAATGGTAGATCTGCAGATATCATATGACTTTGAGCAACATTGACGGTGATGTTGCCTTTGAATTCCTTCTTTGAGCAGAGGGTTGGACATGATGGCTTTGTCGTCCCCTTCCAACTCCATTATTCTATGATTTTATGAAGGCAAAATGGTGGTTCCCATCTCTGGAAACAAAAGGCCTCCGGTGGCTCAGACATCTGCCTCTTGCCTTAGTCGGAACAGGCAAATGTCTGAGGTGACATCCGGCAGAGGTACACTGCCACACAGTCATTGTGTAAGCTGAGCTGGAGATTACATTTTAGGTGAAGAGGCCTGGAATCAAAAGAGCTGACTGAGGCCAAACTGAGAGCATTGCTTTTAGTGGTAGTAGAGGGCAGACAGACTCCTTTGTGTAGTTCCTAATTGGGTAGTCTAAAATGGAAGACAGGAGGGCCTAGCGTGCTCTGGTCCCTGGGGTCACGAAGAGTCGGACATGACTTAACGACTAAACAACAACAAGATTTTAATTTTTGCAGAGTGGAATAAAGTCCATCCTAGCAGTGAGAGAAAACAGATGCTAGTTGCTATCATGCTGTTAGCCACTACATATAAATTCCTTTCCCTTGTTTCTTATCACATCACTTCCACACTAATTTTACTCCAGCCCCTTTCTCTGGCCTTACTGGGCATTGTTGCAAAGTGCACCACACCCATGTGGAGGTATGTGTTGAGGGACTCGGCAGACAAAGCTGTGCCCGCAGCTTCCAGATCCTTCCTGCCTCAAGTATGTTGTACACTCTCTTTATGCCAGCAACAGCTGAGTGGAGGGTGAGTATAATTCATGATCTTACCATGGTCCCTTTCCACTGTGCTGTTGTGTCATCACAGTGGCAGAACCTGGGTTTCAAGCCTTCTGCCCAGGATCAGTCATAGTTCTCCTGTTGTTTTGCCTATACATTGTCATGACATCACAGACAGTCAATGCCAAGAAGGACACTCATACTGGAGATGTACTTAGACTACACATGAACTAGAAGGATTTAGCTGTGGAGCAACGAAGGGAAGGCTGCAATAGTGGAGTTGGGGAAAGACAGCTGGACAGACTGTCAGTGCCAGTGAGGATCTGGTGGGAAAGAAGGTACACCCTCACAAACATGGTGACACCCATTAGGGACACACGTGAAGCTGTCACAGCCCAAAACAGAACCCGTCAGAATAATGAGACCTTGGGAGAAACAAAATAGCGAAAAACATTCTCAGGGAGCTCATAACTCCCCCTCATATTGGCTTAGAAATGGCCTGGCGAATTGCAATTCATTGCAAGAGATAAACTGGAACAAGACAAACAAACCCTAAAACTCTTTGGAAGGCTAAAGCATAATAACCTCCCATCTGCTTTCTCCTGGAAAAGCCATCAGCCATTCTGGGGGTTATAGTTCAAAAAAAAAACCTTTCAAATTCTGGGTCCATTTACCAAGGTGGCCACACGGCTTTGTCTTCTAGTCTGCCAGCTTTCTCTGCTGATCTCCTCCACCCAGAGTTTGGGACTTCTTGGCCCTTCGTATGGTCGCTGAAATCTTTTGGGTGCTTGCGGCACCCACTATTCCAGCAAAGGAAAATGCTTACCTAGGAGACAGGAAACCTCGACATGGTTTGTTACTCAGCTGTGCCACTGACCTGCCTTGCAGCTTTTGGCAAGCTTCTTTCTGCTGTAGCTGCCCTTCCTATAAAATGGGAATAATGTGTTCCAAATATTTCATGAATTTTTATATTGCTGTGAATGTTTAGCTGTGATAACTGGATTTCAGTGCTGTGGGTGTTGTAATGCACAGACAGCTGGTCCCTGCCTTTAAAGTACTCCCAACCACAATTACCACATAAGCAGCAATGGTGCAAAACCCCAGCTGGTTGGCAAGAATATGTACCTTCTTTCTTTCTTTCTTTCTTTCTTTCTTTCTTTCTTTCTTTCTTTCTTTCTTTCTTTCTTTCTTTCTTTCTTTCTTTCTTTCTTTTCTTTTTCTTTCTTTCTTTCTCTCTCTCTCTCTTTCTTTCTTTCTTTCTCTTTCCTTTCTTTCTTTCTTTCTTTCTTTCTCTCTCTCTCTCTCTCTCTTTCTTTCTTTCTTTCTTTCTCTCTCTCCCTCCCTCCCTCCCTCCCTTCCTTTCTTTCTTCTTTCCTTCCTTCCTTCCTTCCTTCCTTCCTTCCTTCCTTCCTTCCTTCCTTCCTTCCTTCCTTCCTTCCTTCCTTCTTTCGGAGTTCTTTTTTTCTTTTTTTTTTCCTTCTTCCTTCCCCATCTGTCCTTCTTATCACATCAGATACATTTGTTTGTGAACCTTCAAGACAGGCAATTGTCTTTTAAACAATATCTTCCATGCAACCTGCTTTTAAAATAACTCGTTGCTGCTATTTTTGCTTTTGTTGTTGTTGTTGTTGGAAAGCTACTTTTTGCATTCATTTTGCCAGACCTCATGACAGGCATAAACAGCCAGCTGCATAGACAGATACTGGACAGCCTTCCAGGCCAAGCGTTGCCCCGTACTTGTAAATCAAAATGCTGTGCCAAGGTAATTCCATAAAATGCTGAATTCTTCACACAGCTTGCAAAAAAAGAAAAGAAAAAAGGGAAAGGGCAAAAAAGAAAAGAAAAAAGGGAAAGGACAAAAGAGCATGGATAAAAAAATGGAAAACTAATTCTGCATACCCTAAGACCTGGAGTTCTCCACAGGGTTTATTGCTTTGAAGCATAGGAGAGTTTAATGAGTACATGGTAAACTATTTTATTTATTTACTCAATTTCAATCCCACTGTTCCTCCAAGGAGCTTAGAGAAGTGCCTAAGCACTTTGATATACCACTTGCTTTATTTAAAAACAACAAAATAAGGGAAGTCATTGCAGTTCACTGAAGGAGGGCTTCTGGGGGAGGGGAGCAGGGAAGGGAAGGGGCTATGTATGTTGATCCACCAGGCAACGCAGCCCCAACGGAGCCTGAGCTGAGGAGAAAGACGAGGAAGAGGGAAGTTACCTCCGTTCTGTCTCCCCAACCTTCACCCAATGTTTTCCTCTTGTGCTGCCACTGTTGCCTCCTTACTTGTGAGAAAACATGGTAAACCTGCTTAGAAGTAAAGTGGCAATCCAAAAGACTGAGGTGGACTCTTCTTAAATACCTCCAGTGTGAACAGAAGGATTGTTCAAGAGAGAGACAAAATAGATTGTATTGAAGATGAGAACCTTTTAAGCAGGAACCAAACTCCCCTGTCTGGATGGGCCCTCCGTTAACGCTGGGATGGCAAACCAGGAAGGAAAACCAGAGGTCTCTATGTAGACTTAGGAAAGCATTCTGCCCAAATTCGTGGACAGCAGCCGCTAGAGCTGACAATAATGGATAAGAAAACCCATGGGCTGATTCAGTAGCAGTCATGTTCCTCTGTTCAGTGCTTCTCAAGCTAGGTTCAAAACTGATGGATTCAAGTTACAAGAAAAAAGAATTCTTAGTAAATATGTGGAAGAACATCCTGAAGATATATATTATAGGCTAATCAACTGTAGAACAGGCTATTTGGAAGAGTTTGGGGAAAGGCTACTTGAGATGTATTACACAGAAGTTGGATATCCCCCAAAAGTGACGGCGTCAGCACAGATTTTTGCTATCCTCAGGGGGTGGGGTGATCTCAGGGGGAAAACTGTTGTGTGTATCACTTTATTAAAAACTTAAACAACAAGTACTATAGGGGTAAGGAAGTGTTTGGTTTACTTATTTAAATCAAACTGTCCGAACTATATTGAAACAACTTACTATTTTTGGCCAGAACCTCCTCTTCGTCACCTTCATGAGTACTGAAAGTTTACAGGCCTCTCCACTGCAGTATAAGATACAAAGCAACTACTGTACTAGCATTTCTGCAAGGGGAAAATCTGATTAAAAAAACAAACAAAACTGCCGTACTTTTATTTTATTTATTATATTTATATTCCGCCCATCTAGTCATTCAACTATATCAAACAAAATAAACCATTGGAATAATATTAATATCCAAAAATAATTATTAATTGAAGATGTAAAAAACAAAGATCAAATAGTGCCCGGAGGGAAGGCCTGCCTGAGTAGCCAGGTTTTTAATTGGCTTTTTAAAATACCCAGCGAAGGGGCCATACGGATCTCTGAAGGTAGGTTGTTCCAGAGGCGAGGAGCCACCGCCGAGAAGGCCTGATTTCTTGTCTTTTCCTTCAGGACCTCTCTCAGCGTTAGGATCCTCAGTCGCACCTCCTGACCAGATTGAGCGGTACTGCTTTTTGCTCTTTTTTTTTTTTTTTTTGTATGAGTCTTGTAGCAATGCTGATGAGGATATGTACTGAATTTGGCTTAGAAATGAAGCAAAGGACGCAACTAACTAATTGGTCTCATTTAGGTCTTCTTCATGTTGTTTCTGCATCATCCTACAAAGGAAAAGTGTGTCCTCCAGATGGTTGGGACTTCCACCTCCATAACCTCTTGTCGTGATAACTGGGGGCTGATAGGAACTGGAATCAACCCTTTGGAAGGAGGTTTGCCACTTCTGCTGGAAAGCAAACTTCAGCTACAATCTGTTCTCTTACATAAATCTCCCTCTGTAGACAAGCTATTTTCAAAACATAGAGAAAGATCTGAGAGGAAAAGTCCTAAAAGAGCAAAACGAAAAGGTGTTATCCAAAAACAAATAATTAAAGCAAAGTAACAGAGGTGGGGGTGGCTTATTTATTCTTCCTACAATTTATCCTGTTATTTATCATTTACTGCTCTAACTAGCCAGCTGCAACTTTTCCTGGAGAAGTCTGATCTAGCCACGGTGACACATGCCTTAGTTACATCCTGGCTGGATTACTGTAACACACTGGTTCTTAACCTTGGGTTACTCAGGAGTTTTGGACTGCAACTCCCAGAAGCCTTCACCACCAACTGTGCTGGCTGGGGTTTCTGGGAGTTGCAGTTCAAAAACATCCGAGTAACAAAGGTTAAGAACCACTGCTGTAACACACTCTACCTGGGGCTGCCTCTGGAAAGTGTCTGGAAACTTCAATAGGTCGAAAACATGGCAGCCAAATGGCTAACTGGAGCTGGTCACAGGGATCACATAATCCCCCTGTTACAGCAGCTCCACCAGTCGCCAATCTGTTTCTGGGCACAATTCAAAGTTTGGTTCTAACCTATAAATCCCTAAACAGCTTGGATCCAAGCTGTCTCAAGGACTGCATCTTCCTTTATGAGCCTGCCTGAGTGTTAAGATTATCTTTTAATGATGTAAACCACCTTGGGTCCTTTTTAAAGAGTAAAAATATTTTTTAATAATTAAATAAAAACTATCCCAGACTTTCGTTCCGTCCTTACAGAGCCTATTACAAACATATACCAAGATGAGAAATGGATTAATGTATTCTCGAAGGCTTTCATGGCTGGGATTCAATGGTTGTTGTGCGTTTTCCGGGCTGTTTGGCCATGTTCTTAAGGCTTTTCTTCCTAACATTTCGCCAGTCTCTGTGGCCAGCATCTTCATAGGACAGGAGTCAGAACTCTGTCTGTGCTCTGGTGCAGTTTGTTGGATAGCTGAGTATTTATAGCTGTGGGATCAGCTTTTGTCCTTTTCAGGAGACTGGGTGATTAGGGTGATCGGCTTGTTTTTCCTTGTGGTTGTATTGTTGTAATAAGGGGGAGAAATTATATGTCACTGTGATTGATGGGTGTCGTTAGCTGGTCTTTTGTGTGCAGTGATCACCGGTCCTTGTGGCTGGGTAGAGTTCATCGACCTTTTGCAGGCTGTATTTTTCAGTGCTGGGAGCCAGGCTTTGTTGAGTTTTAAACTTTCTTCTTTTTTGTTGAAGCTCTGCTGGTGTTTGTGGATTTCAGTGGCTTCCCTGTGCAGTCTAACATAATGATTGCTGGTGGTGTCCGGTACTTCAATGTTTTTAAATAGAATTTCATGTTCAGCTTGTTTTAGGGCATGTTCAGCTACCGCCAATTTTTCCGTTTGTTTTAGTCTGCAGTGTCTCTCATGTTCTTTGATTCTGGTGTGGATGCTGCATTTTGTGGTTCCAGTATATACCTGGCCACAACTGCAAGGTATCTGGTACACTCCTGCAGTGGTGAGGGGGGCCATTTTGTCCTTTGCTGGCCGTAACATTTGTTTTATTTTTATGGTGGGCCTGAATACTTTTTTGTAGGTTGTGTTTTTTCAAAAGTTTCCCCATGTGGTCCATGACCCCTTTGATGTATGGCAGAAATACTTTATTTGTGGGTGGCTGTTTTCCTTCTTCAGTTTGGTTTTGTTTTCTTGGTTTGATGGCTCTTGTGATTTCATTCTTGGAGTAGCCATTTGCCTGTAGGGACCTAGAGTAGCCATTTGCAAATTGGAAATTGGCTCAATTTCTCAGCACCGAACTCAACCATCTGTGTAGCAAAATAAACTTTACCTACATTCAGAACTCTGCAACATTTCTGTGATCTATGTCCTCATTTACAGTGGTGCCTCGCTTAACGACGATAATCCGTTCCAGGAAAATCGCTGTTAAGCAAAAACATCGTAAAGCGAAATTAAAACCCCATTGAAACACATTAAAAACCGTTCAGTGAGTTCCAGTGGGGCAAAAACTCACTGTCCAGCGAAGATCCTCCATACGGTGGCCATTTTCGCTGCCTGTATAGCGAGGAATCCGTCCCTAAGCACAGCGGGGAGCCATTTTAAGCACCTGGTGGCTATTTTGAAAACCCAACGATCAGTTGTTTTTGATCGTTGTAAAGCGAAAATTGGTTCCCGAAGTAGGGAACCGATCATCACTAAGCGAAATTCCCCCATTTAGACCATTGTTTTGCAATCGCAATTGTGATCGCAAAAAGATCGTTGTAAAGCGGATTCATCGTAATGCGGGGCAATTGTTAAGCGGGGCATGACTGTAATTGAACAGCTAATATAAGGGATGCATACTGGCTTGAGCCGGCAAATGCTGGGGCCATTGGATGCAGACTGGTTCATTCCATTAAAATTACAAATTACTTTGCCTCACATCAACCAACAGCTCTGCTAGAGGAGACACCAATTCAGATCAGAAATGGCAGTAGAGATATTTCAGTTGGAAAAAGGGAAAGTTGGGGGGGAAACACCCACCAACATATGTCACTGATTATGGTGCCCACGACGGCGCCCAACTGCATCTCCCACTTACTGGAGAAGACTGAACATGACCCAGTGAGGGATCTAAATGTGTAATTCCAAAGCAGGTTCATGTGCTATATGCCTTCTTGTTCTTTTCACTGCCTCAAAAAATTATACCTGAACCACAGCCAAACATGGTTCCTATGACCAATTAACAGGGTGCATCAGGTTTCAATACTGTACAATATATAAGGGCTTTTCTTTGCCATTTGAAAAGGTACCCTCATATTTTTCCCTCATTAGCTCACATGAGCAGAGACAACTGCTAACCAAATACAGATTGAACTCATTGCAGTTGAAAGAGACACAGGGAAGTTATATGGACCAACATGATACAAGTAGATATTGCCCAGCAGGATGTTCTAAGATGGAAACTCAGAAAGGTTCCTCTCAGTTATTCTAACAAGGCACATTTTCTAACAGAATGGCCTCTTGTATGCTGATTTGAGGGACCAGTATCTTAAACCCTTAGCAACTGGAATCAAGAACAACTCTGCTTTATGTAGTTTTATTTCTGCTAGCTGGCCCAGACTATTATATATCCTAAAGGACCACTACATTCTTTAACAAGCCAAAGGTGGAAATAATTGCCTGCTTCACAGTCTTTACCAGTTAATCTCACAACTTGATACTTGCTTGAGAATGCTCGTTTTATTAACTGATGCTTTTCTGAGTGTTTATCGGTATTTATGCTAGATCTTCACTATCGTCTTTCAAGGATGGTTTTGATTTCTCTTTGTGCATGCAACCTGACTGGTTATGAAGCAGTAAAGTAAAAGTTTTCTTACATTTTCCCCAGAACTGGTTGAACAACTGTTGTTGTTTTTAAGCTACAAAAAAGCCCTCCATCACTGCCAACTTAAATCAAGACCCTATGCCATTAGAGAAGAATTTGCAGTCCTGGAGCAGCTATTTTTCATTTTAAGGGAGCTGTTGATGGAGAACAACATCCTGCTGTTTGTGCTGTGTTTTTTTCACTGTTCCTTTCTATATTTATTCCATTGATTATACAAAATTAGAGCTAATTGCCAGCAGATCTGATCTTTTGGCATGGCTATGTGGTGCATTTGCTCAACCAGCAGAGCTTGTACTTTTTGTAGCATTTCTAGTCACATGGTTTTGTCTTGTTTTTGCTTATGTGCTATATCCTACCCTACGGGTCAGTTGCTGGGCATATCTAGATTACATAATTGAGAGTGTACATAGTGGGGTATGTCATGGGAGTGAACCCTACTCCTGTTGCTTGCCCCCTGCTTACACTGGTAAGGACTTAAACTACAATGCCATTTGCAAATTATATTTTTCAAAGATTTTTTTTTCTCTTGCAATGAATCTAGTACCTGTGATTCATTGCAAGACAAAGTCCACCGGTAGCACTAAACTTTGTGCTATGGTACTAAACTTACACAGCACAAATTCAAATGTTTGCCATGTCTTGTCAGTTCAGCGCTATTTCACTTGCTAGACATGAAAAAAGAGAAGGGATTTGAATGCCAGTGAAGGAGTGGGCAAAAAAGTGATGATATCGGCCAAGTAGGATGAGGGACACAAAAATAGCATTTGATCACATGAGGATCACGGACCACGAGAATTTGATTACAGCTTTAAGAGTTGCCTTTCCCTGGATAACCCCCCATGTTTGGTTATCAGGTTCAACGTTCCACTAACTTCCCCACCCACCCCCACTAGAGGAAGTGAAACTGATAACGTGTAGGAGTGAAACTTTCACATCTCTGAAAACTGAGGAATAACAGCCCATGAAATCAGAATCTGTGTTCTCCTGACAGTATTTTGAAGGACTTTCAAAACTGTTTGTTTGTGGTTTTCCCCCTTTTTCCATGGCCTTTGGCAGCTGAAATATGTGAATATAGTGGTCACGGAATGTAGCTTTCATGGCTGATTTGTGACTGTTTTCAAATGGACTCTATTGAATTTGAATTGCCGTGGAACATTATTTCTTTCCATGTGGATGCAATTTTGGATATTGTTTTCTGTAATTGGGTTTAGGCTTTAAGAATTTAGTATGCCAGTGTTTTATACAAATCAGTAAATACAGCAGAACAATGAAATACCCATGCGGCTGACATGATGAGAATGGTGCACCACAATAAACAATGATATGGAATTTAATGTGGGGTGGAAAGGCTTGGTCGCATTCTCTAAAGTTTGGGCAAAACCTGTAGTGAATCTATTTTACCCTGCCAATATACTAGAATGGATTGTGGGATTGGCTCTTCATACCAGAGGCTTCTGAACCTGAAGGATGTCAAAGGCACACACCTGAGGAAGGTCAAAAGAGTATCAGATTCTAACACGAACCCTACAAGTTAGACTGTCACTACTTTTGTCTGTCCAACTTAACCTGGCCCAAGGGACTTACAAACTGTACATGGCACCCTTAAGACTCTAGTGCAGTGATGTCCAACATTGGCTCTCCAGATGTTCTTAGACTACAGCTCCCAGAAGCCTTCACCACCACCTCTGCTGGCCAGGATTTCTGGGAGTTGAAGTCCAAGAACATCTGGAGGGCCAAGTTTACACCACTGCTCTAGTGGAACAAAGAGCTAAACCATCATTCTTTACTCCCAAACCTTGGGTTAGAAACTTTGAAACAATAGCAAAGACCAAGAGAAAGGATCATATATTTGGAACAAATGTGATTTAGAATAAGGCACACAAGCACAACATCATAGGAAGATAGACTTATTTATAAGCCGTGTTTAGGGGCATGGAAAAAACATCCAGAGAGCAGCTTTTGAAGGAAGTATAACAGGCAAATAATAGGCTAAACTAACCAAAATACATCCAAAGAAGTATGGACTATACTCAACAAAGAATTCTGGGTAAACACTGCAGAAACCCAGAGGGATCAACATAATTGTCCAGAACTACAGAATGCAGGGCAAAATAAGGTGTGGGGCAAAGAGGGAATTCAGATACCTGTAACAGTAGACGTTGTCTAGAAGGGTGGGGTAAAAATCAAATAAATAAATAAATAAGTAAGTAAGTAAGTAAGTAAGTAAGTAAGTAAGTAAGTAAGTAAGTAAGTAAGTAAGTAAGTAAGTAAGTAAGTAAGTAAGTAAGTAAGTAAATAACAGCCATTAGTTATTTCCCTCCAACATATCATCATACTCGCTGAAATCCTTTTGCTTAGTATAATAAGTTGCAACTTGAGTATGTCCACTTGAATCAGTAGAACTTACAGGGGAGTTCATTCACCAAATTGCCACTGAAGCAATGGGTCTAATCTAGTGCGGCTTTTTATGCTGAGCAACAGGATTCAGCCATTATGTGGCAATAATGTGGCAGCCACCTTCAGTAGTCAGTGCGTTCTATGACAAAGAGCTGTAGCCCTCTTAGTCTCCAGGGCTGTGGAGGGCCTTCATGGTTGTCTAATATCACATAACTGCTTGCTTTATTTGAAAGGAATTTGAATGTCCTCCAGTCCCTGGTTGTTTTGTTGGTCAAAAGCCAAGACTGATTAAGAAGTTCACTGCTTGCAGGAAGAAAACCATTTCACGGCCATGGAGGTCTGTGTAATACCAGAGCTTGGAAGAATTACCCATTCTAGAAAATTTGCAAACATTTTTGGACTACAGCCTGGAGGCCATTGGTTGTAGGACCTGCTGATTGTGAGACTTGAGGAGCTACAGCCCCCAAAAAAGCAACTTTTCCAAGGTCTGGGATTTGTGAAAGCCAATACTCAGATTCAGAACTGCCCATACTGGCTGTAGGATTGTGGAAGGTGTTGTTTACAAAGGCAGCTTTTCTCAGCTCTGTGTATTTCTAAAACTAGCACTCGCATTTAGAACCAGCCATGATGGTTGGGCGAGTCTGAGAGGTGCCATTTAAAAAAATCATAACTTTTCCAAGTTGTTGGATAATTAGGGAACATTATCTGAGCACCTCAGCACACTGATATACCCAAACGTCTCCAAAGAGCAGTAATTAGAAAAGCCAACGCAGCAAAACAGTCTCTGAATTTCAAGCAGTCTGATTGCTGCCTAAACCTGCTGTATTAGCAGTGCCAAATGTTTTACACTGTCTTGTACAATAACCTTTCACTCTCCTGTCAAGATCTTGGTCTGAATCTAAATCTCAAGATCTAAGGATGTAATATTACACAACCAAATTAAGTAACCCGGGCATTCATTTTCAGGAAGCCAATAAATACCTTCCCATCTATCAGTCAACCAATGACTGACAATAATGTTTCATGTATTGCTTCATTCACCAGCATATAATTAATCTCAAATTATTCCAATCTGGATATTAAGAAAAATAAGCAATTATTTTACCTTTCATCAGACAAACAATAATATCTTAGCTTCTTCTATATTCATAGAGTAGGTTATTTTCAAAACTCTATAGTGTTATACATGTAATCCTCAATTCTTCAGCTGTAGAACATCCTTATAGGTCCCTTCCAACTCCATGATTCTATGACCCTCTGATTCTGTTAACGTACAGCTGCAGAAAATACTTAAAAATGATGAGACAAAGAAGCAACCAGGGATGTTCTTTGATTCTGTTCATAGGAACTATTTTAGAAAGAAAAGAAAAATATGAGAAGTAGCTATTGTTTTATTATGTATGTAACTCGTTTATTAAAACTAAGATCATGGTTACTGGTCCCATCACCTCCTGGCAAATAGAAGGGGAAGATATGGAGGCAGTGACAGATTTTACTTTCTTGGGCTCCATGATCACTGCAGATGGTGACAGCAGCCATGAAATTAAAAGACGCCTGCTTCTCGGGAGGAAAGCGATGACAAACCTGGACAGCATCTTAAAAAGCAGAGACATCACCTTGCCGACAAAGGCTTGCATAGTCAAAGGTATGGTTTTTCCAGTAGTGATGTATGGAAGTAAGAGCTGGACCATAAAGAAGGCTGGCTGCCAAAGAATTGATGCTTTTGAATTGTGGTGCTGGACGAGCCTCTCGAGAATCCCCTGGACTGGAAGGAGAACACACCTATCCATTTTGAAGGAAATCAACCCTGAGTGCTCACTGGAAGGAGAGATCCTGAAGCTGAGGCTCCAATACTTTGGCCATCTCATGAGAAAAGAAGACTCCCTGAAAAAGACCCTGATGTTGGGAAAATGTGAGGGCAAGAGGAGAAGGGGACGACAGAGGACGAGATGGTTGGACAGTGTCATCGAAGCAACCAACATGAATTTGACCAAACTCTGGGAGGCAGTGGAAGATAGGAGGGCCTGGCGTGCTCTGGTCCATGGGGTCACGAAGAGTCGGACACGACTAAATAACTAAACGATGACGACGAAGGAAGTTTTATAGCTGCTGTTTTGAAGATTATGGATATGTATAACAATATATAGTTTTAAAAATAACTTATTCTAACTATTTTCCAATAACTAAAAGGAAGTCTTGTATGCAATGCACCCAGTCCCATTTAAAAGTACAGGCAGCCTTTTAAAATATACACTTCAGCATCTCCTCTCTCCCTCCGCTTTGTCTGATTTGACAGTTTTGTTATCTTAGGAAACTTTTATCCTGCTTTAGCCTCTCCATTCTTGCTGAAGAGAACTGAAGGGGGAAGAAAAATCCATAGAATACTATGTACCACCCAATATTCTCCCTGAAGGTATCTGTAATGCAGAAAGATTTAAGGGGGGGGAAGATGGGGACACAATAAATAATTGGAATGACCAAGATATGAAATAGAGTGTATCAAAGACACAACTGGAAAATAACAAGTTACAGTGGTGCCTCGCTTAGCGATTGCCTCGTTTAACGATGTATTCGCTTAGCGATGTGGTTTTTGGAGCGATCTTGCGCTCCGTTTAGTGATGTTTCCTATGGAGAAATTTCGCATAGCGATGTTTGGGACCTTGCTTCGCTTAGCGATGACAGTTTAGCTCCCCCTGTTTCGCTTAGCGATGTTTTTGACAGCTCCATTTTTGCTATTTTTAAAAGGTGTTAAATTGTTTAAAAAGGGTTTAGAGTGCTTGAAATCGTTAGTGCACTTAATAAACACTTTGTTAACCAAATTTGGCTTTGTTCTGACTCTTTTTGAATTTTTGGTGATTTTTTTCTCCCCCATTGAAATGCATTGAAAAGGTTTCAATGCATTCCGATGGGGGAACCGTGTTTCACTTAGCGATGTTTCCTATGGCGATTTTCGCTTAAGGACGGTAATCCATTCCCATTGGAACAGATTATCCGGTTTTCAATGCATCTCTATGGGAAAATGCATTTCGCTTAGCGATGTTTTCCCATAGCGATGGTTTTTTTTGGCACCAATTAAAATCGTTAAGCGAGGCACCACTGTACGTATAACCACATCACCTCTAACAAGTTACTTTGGAGAATAATGGGCCCCAATAATGTTATTTTTTTTGTTTACAACTGATAACATTGTTACTTTCTCACATATTAAGCAACATCTACTTGTTACTTCAAACCTATTTTGGGGCTATTTTTGTCCATATTTGTGTTATGCATTATAATTTTAACCTTTGGTACTACAACATATGAAAAAGAGAGCAGCAAAGAAGATTTTGCCTTCGTCTCTTTTTTGTTTGTTTGTTTGTTTTTACCTTTGAGGCCTCTTCCTCCCCCTCCTCAAACCTTTTGGAGGTCACTGAAATTCATGAGGTCACCATAAGTTGGAAGTGACTTGACAGCACATGATAACGACAATACATTAAAGAGTAATAGGAGGAGTCTCAAGTCCAAGTCTGAGTCTTCAGTACCGTCCTGAGTCCCAAGTCCAAGTCCCTATTAAAAATAAGCTTTTTCCCCCCAGAAAAAAGGAGGGGTGGGTGGGTTCTGAGTAATGAATTGAGTTTAAATCATTGGTAAAGAAACCAAGTCAAGTCTGAGTTGAGTCACTGCCAAGTGCAACCTGACAGCAAGTCCCACGATTTAAGTTACCTATCCCTGGAGGAAATGGACTGGGTGCAAGTCCATCTGCAGTTACTTTTTTCCCAGGATGGTCAAGCCAGCACACCAAATGAACTAAAGCTCTCAAATTCAATACATCTCACCATTGTGGTGAAGACTGGGATATTAGTCTTGAGAATGGGAATGCAAGTTGTTCCTCATTTTCTCCTATGTTGCAATGCCAATGAATTCAAACCCCCCCATCTGCTTTTCATCCTTCTTTTCTCTATACAATAGTGGGGCGCTGCCCGATTTCACAAAAGAGAATGAAACAGAAATGCGCGGCCAGCTGGCTTTACATATCCACACAGAAGAGCCAGCTAAACACATTCCATCTCTGGCTAACTCAGCCAATTCTATGTGGCCTTGCTGGAATCTATCCCACCAGCACGAGAGGGTTTTTTTTTCCTTTTGCACATGTGAATTGCACGGTTTGGAACAAGACTGTAATACATGTAATATTCTTGAAGGAACACTTAATATCCAGGCCATAGTAGACTGTATAACGTAACTGGTAAATGTGTGACCTTTCTTCCCACCCCACCCCCATCAAACAGGAAACTTGATTTCCAAAACAGGCAATATCAGTGGATATCCCCCATATCCTGGAGACTGAGTAGGAAAATTCCAGCCAAATGGCACGAAGGGTGAAGCATTTATACACATACACACACCAAATTGGCTGAAACCAGCCCTGAGTTCACAGAATAAATGCATTTGGCAGACTTCTGTCATGACAATTTTTGGGGACATTCATTTATAATTTTTCTGCACTATGCCTGAAGAAGTGAAATTATTCATGAAAGCTTGAGCTAAATGTTTGGTTTTTAGTGGTCTAAATAAAGGTATCACAGACTCTAAATTTATATTGCATCTAGGTCCTACTTTACAATCCTTTATATGTCAGTTTATCAGAGGATAGTCATCTGCCTGAAGGTGTTCTCTATTTGAAGGCCTCTTTGCTCCCAGTGTGATTTAAAATTTTGTTGTTATGTGCCATCAAGTGGCTTCCAACTTTAAGGGGACACAAACAGAGTTTTTGAAATATGTCAGATGTTCAAAGAATTGTCTACCATTGATACCCCCAATAAATTTCTATGGCTGAGGGGAGATTTGAACCCAGGTATCCTGAATCCTAGTGCAACTATTTATTCACTACTCCACACCTGATTTTTAAAGACAGAGAAATGTAGAAAATGAGGAGCAGGGATCTGGAGTTGCCTTTCCACAATTATTACTTAAAACAGAAAACCAGCAATTCCTCTTTAAGGTGCCACAACTTTTTAATCTTTATTTTTTGGTTTGTTTTGCTTCTTGTCTGATATGCTTGCACAGACTAATATAGCTGCCACTTTGAAAACTGCCAATTACAAGAGATGAGGCTGGATGATTTTTTAATCTCCTTGGAAGTGAAAGAGGAGAGTGATGAGACTGTGAGTTAATGCCTTGCTTACATTAATCTAATGAGACCAATTTCAATGTGACTTTCCTGTAGTGGTTCTCATAGGCATCCTTCAGTCTCAAGAGACTATGGTGACATGCTCTGAATCGAGGAGTGTCCTCTCCAGAGCATGAAGCCCGGGTAAGGTAATATGGAGGATAGGCTGTTACCCAAGCAGCAGATCCCCCCTCTCCACATTGCTGAAATGGTCCAATGGAAAGGCAAGAGCCAATACAACTGGTTCCAGCAATGTCGCAGGAGTTGGCAGAATGACACAAACTGCCTTTGGGACTCCAGCTCCGGATTTTGCCTCGAGGTTAACTCCTGAAGCCTTTTCCATGAGTGGATATAGCCACAAGGCAGTGGAGGTTTGAAATTGGAGTTTTCCTTCTCCTAGATGGGCTGCCTTCCATGGCTGGCGAGCCCCACCTACCCGGCCTGCACTTTAATAGTGCAAAAGTATGATCTGATCCTTAAAAACTTTCCTGACTCCCCGGCTTATGCAAATCTCATTGCCTTTCCTATTTACCATATTAAGGCCAGATATAAAATTTGAGAATTTCTGGGACACGCTCTTTTAAATCAGGAAGTCCCACCCCTAAGCCCCACCCCCAGGCCATGTGCTCAGGAGCCAAAAAGAAGAAAGCCCAGGGGAAAAAAAAAAAACCTCGGCAAGGCATCCATGCAAACAGACCTGGCCTTCGCCCTCAGCCCAGCTTCCTAGGAGAAAGGGTTCAGGGGCGTGGGACACGCTCTTTTAAATCAGGAAGTCCCACACTTAGGCCCCACCCCCAGGCCATGTGCTCAGGAGACAAAAAGAAAGCCCAGGGGGAAAAAAAAAAAAAGTGGTTATAGGGTTCATATAAACCTGGACGTGTTTGCAGAGCCACCATATCGTCTTGAACACAACTGATCTAGTCTGATTTTGAACCTTAATCCTGGTAAATTACTTGGATGGCCGGGAACGCCATGTAGGGCTAGGAATTAATCCTGCCTGAAGCTTGGAAAGTAATGGACCTATGATCTGACTCAGCATAGAGCAGTTTCTTTTGCTTATTAAATGTCAAATACTGACACAAATACAGAAGTGAAATTGTGACCTATAAAAACAGACTATCTATGTCTGGATTTCAATTCTCTCCTTGTCCTAATTATATACTGTGTCTACTAGTTGTGCATTAGCACAGAGACTGGTAACCCTGACTCATCATTTTTCAACATCCTCAAGACCAGAGGCAAAGAGAATTTGCATGTGTTCTCCAAACATTCCCAACTTCCCCTAGAGCAAATATCTAATCTCATCCTACCTTGCAGTGCAGCTGTTTTGTTTCTGCATGATATGCAAGCATACTGTGCCATAACTAGGTTGTTGTTGTTTTGCTGAAGGTAACTCATGTCCCTAAAGAAGGACGCTGGGCAGTGTCACCTTTTGTGGAAGATACACATTCAACTCTTCCTTGGATGTGAGGGCACATGCTTTGTGGGACAATATCAAACATAAGTTTGCATAATGTTTTCAGTACTGTAGTGGGATGATCTGCTCACTTGACTTCTCCCTGATATGACACGAATGTGGTGGGTTACATCTGTCTTTTGGAATGACGTAGCCCTAGCAGACTTTACTACCTCTAAAGAGCAGAGCATTGAGCATCACAGTTCAATTGTGCTACTGTCATTCCTAACTGCTAGAAAATACCTTAACTAAAGGACAGGCACCTTAAGTATACACAAAGGGAATGCTGGCACAATAGGTGCATCATATGTATGCAGATTTGGTGCCACCACTACCTGTTGATTATTGTCTTGTAATTTGCCTGTGGTCAGAATGACCATCAGTGGCGGTCCTCTTAAAAAGCTATACATGTTACAAAGAAATCTAGATTAGATTCAGATGAAGGGGAAGTGAAAATTAATGGAGGAAATATAAACAGTTTAGAATATGGAGATGATACAATTTTATAGGGAGACAGCAGGAATGACATGAACAGCCTGTTTATTTATTTATTTGATTTTTATACCACCCATCTGGCAGCCAAAGCCACTCTGGGCAGTTACAACAAAGGAAACAATAACAGTAACATAGTGATAAGGATATAAACAAAAGACCAAATAAAATATTAAAAATACAAAACGAATAACAGTAAAAATACACAGTAAGATACATAGTAAAATACACAGTAAAATGATAACAAAATAAAATTAAAATGGAAACATGGCAGTAGGTTGGATGTTAAATTATTGAAGCATTATTGTGTCATGTTGTTTTAAAATCTGAGAAGGCCTATCTAAATAGCCATGTTTTTAATAGTTTTTTTTTTTGAAGGTTCCGAATGAGGGGGCTAACATGCGCTGGATTATGGAGAAAGCCAGAGAGTTCCAGAAAAAAACATTTACTTCTGCTTCATTGACTACGCAAAAGCCTTTGACTTTGTGGCCCACAACAAACTATGGCAAGTTCTTAAAGAAATGGGAGTGCCTGACCACCTTATCTATCTCCTGAGAAATCTATATATGGGACAGTTAGAACTGGATATGGAACAACGGATTGGTTCAAACTTGGGAAAGGAGTACGACAAGGCTGTATATTGTATCCCTGCTTATTTAACTTATATGCAGAATACATCAGGCGAAAGGCAGGACTGGATGAATCCCAAGCTGGAATCAAGACTGCTGGAAGAAATATCAACAACCTCAGAAAAGCAGATGATACCACTCTGATGGCAGAAAGTGAGGAGGAATTAAAGAACCTCGTAATGAGGGTGAAAGAGGAGAACGCAAACAAATGGTCTGGAGCTCAACATCAAAAAAACTTAAGATCATGGCCACTTGTCCCATCACTTCCTGGCAAATATAAGGGGAAGATATAGAGGTAGTGACAGATTTTACTTTCTTGGGCTCCATGATCACTGCAGATGGGAACAGCAGCCACAAAATTAAAATACAACCTAGACAACATCTTAAAAAGCAGAGACATCACCTTGCCAACAAAGGTCTGCATAGTCAAAGCTATGGTTTTTCCAGTAGTGATGTATGGAAGTGAGGGCTGGACAATAAAGAATACTTTGGCCATGTCATGAGAAGAGAAGACTCCCTGGAAAAGACCCTGATGTTAGGAAAGTGTGAAGGCAAGAGAAGGGGACAGAGGACAAGATGGTTGGACAGTGGCATTGAAGCTACCAACATGAATTTGACCCAACTCCAGGAGGCAGTGGAAGACAGGAGGGCCTGGCATGCTCTGGTCCATGGGATCATGAAGAGTTGGACACGACTTGACGACTAAGCAACAATGTTGGGGCCAGGTGGATTTCAGGTGGGAGTGTTCCATAGCTATGGGACAACTGTTGAGAAGGCCCAGTTTCTGGTAGTTGCTTTTTGGGCCTCTCTCAGGGTCAGAACTCTCGACCGCCCTTCCTGTGACAATCTTACAGGATGAGCAGATCTCATCTGAAGGAGGCGTTCTGCCAGATATCAGTGTCCTAAACCGTTTAGGATAGCGATGGCGAACCTATGGCACACGTGCCACAGCTGGGCAGCCCCATGTACACAGCCTACTGAGGAAGGTCAAAGAAAAAAGTGCAAAAGCAGGATTATAGCTGAATGATACAAAAAATAAGGGCTGTTGAAGGATTCCATAACCTGAATGTGAATAATGAAACAACTGAAATAAGTAAAGGTTTTACTGTCATTCCAAATGAGGACTGCAGCCAAAACAAAAAAACAAAAAACAGAAGATGACTGAGATTCAGAAGGGCAGCAATGAAGGAACTAGAAAAGATTCTTAAGTGGAAGGATGGGTTGCTAGGATCCAAGGCCAATATCATCAGGGGGAAGTGAAACCAATGTGGAGAATATATCAGGGATTTCCTACCAACTCTCCTCAGACTGAAGAAGCTACTTGGATGGGTAGCAAAACATTTCAACCTAACAAGAAAGAAGTCCAGTTGCCATGATTCAACTTCCAGATAATCACGCCTGGATGACTGACAATCTTCACAGATATATTCCCTTCAACATTTGCAATAACTCAGAATTCAATACATCTCAACATTCACCACAGCCAAGGGCACCAGGCTGGCTTGGGGGTGGAGGGCAAGCCACCAAGCCACATTATCCCTGCTTTCTAAAGAGGGAAAGGGCCAGACTATCAGGAGGGAGGTGAGGGAAGCTGACCTCCCACACCTGTTGCTACCTGAGGAAGCTACCTACAGGAAGGGCATTCTGATCTGAATAAACATATGAAAGACTTGCATTTTTAACTGGATTACAGTCAACCTATAGAGTCACATTGATTATAAAGGTACAGGTTCAGCACACATTTATGCCTTATTTTGGTCATCCTAATATGGATTTTTCCCCCTTACAACAAACCCTACTACTTTCGTTGACCATTATAGGCTGTCTTTGGGGTTTAAGTGTTGGATCCCCATTTGCCTCTGTTTTCAGAACTGCAAAAGCACTGCCCATATTCCCTTTATTTTATTTTTCTCCTTCAGATTAGGAGTCGTACAATTCCTTCCCTCTTGCCTCCTCCATCTTCTAAAGCCGCCCTAAGAGGGGGCGTAACCACCTCGTGGGTTAGTTTTCCTTCGGCTCGTCGTCCTCAAGCCGGCTTCCCATTGGCCGAAGGAAACTCCGCCTTCCTCCAAGAGACGCCCCCTCCTCCCTTCCCCTTCCCCTCCTCCTCGCCCCCACCCCCACCCGCTCGACACGCCTCGGCCTCCCTTTTGCGGGACGGCCCCCGTCCCTTCAGTCCGAGACTGCCTGGAGATGGGAACGGGAGCTCTCCCTGCCGATTGGCTGGCCGGCTTTCGGCTCTGCCGTTGGGCGGCCGGGCGGCGAAGGGGCGTGTCCGGAGCGCGGCGATTCGCCCGGGCCGAGGGGTGTGCGCGAGAGGAGGATGGAAGCAGCCGCTGTTCCCGAGCTGTTGAAGGCCGAGCGCGGCGCGAGCGCGGAAGGGAGGTTGAGGAGGAGGAGGAGGAGGGGGGAAAGCGATGGAGGAGGGGGGCGGCGGCGGTAGCGGCGGCCTCCGCTGCTGAGGCGCCGAGCGAAGGCTGCCCCTGAGGCGGCCGTTTGCGCCTCTCTCCGTCTTCCTTCCCTTCCGTCCTCGCCTTCCCACCGGCATCATGAACAGGGGCAGCAGCGCCGCTTCGTGCCCTTCGTCGGTCCCCGGAGACGGACACGGCAGCGGGCTCGGGCACAGCGAGTGCCGCCGGGTCTGTAGCAACTGTCGGAAAGTGCTGAGGCAGGTGGGTGAGGCGGCCGCTCTCCCTTCCTTCCTTCCTTCAGGGGGCTGTGGAAGCAGGTCTGTGGTGGGAAGGGTCTTGTCACGGGCCGGGAACGGAGGAAAGCACGGGCTTTTTTTTTTCCTTCTTTTTCTCGGCTTCCCTGCCCGGCTCGGAGCCCTCGCGAAATAGCCCAGGAATGCGGCCGCCGTGGCTGCCTATGAGACCGTCAGTCGGGCTCCTTCGCTCCAGCCACGCCCCCCTCCTCCCTTAGCCGACTCTCACAAGGGCAAAAAGAGAGTTCACAAAATGTCAATTTGTATATGTGTGCCTATTTACCAACACACAGAGAAAGAACGTGCATATGGACAATACGCGTATTTGTGTCTGTATGTTGTACCTTCATGTTTGTGTTGTGTATGCACGACAACGCACACATGCTGTATAATTTATTTATTTATCTATTTATTCTGTTTATATCCCGCCACTCTAGGCGGCTTACAAACACACAATACGACAAAAAAAAATATGAAAAGAATTATTACACTAAATAGCCAATTCTTCAAGATGGCAGGTCTTTTAAATTCTTCTTTCTCTTCCCCCACCCCCTCCTCGTCTCTTAAGAAAGTTGGGATCAAATCTTAGGTATGTGTTCTCCGACTAAGAGAAGGGGCTTAAGTTTGTTGTTTCAAAAATAACAGCCTAAAAAAAAAAACTAAGCAGTTTTGCTGGGTATGAGGTGCTGAGGAAGTGGGCTGCGCTCCACCAAAGCTTATGCCAAATAAAGAGTTCATTTTTGAGGTGCTGCAAGCCTATAGTGAATTTGTATATGCATGCCGTACCTCCATACAGAGCACGATACCATAGTCTCTTGAGACTGAAGGATGCCTACTACTATATGCATGCCGTGTATACTGCGATGTACATATAGTGTCTTTTCATATCTTGCCCCCTCTGGAATGATGTTCATTGTATTTAAAAAAAAACAATGAAGAAATACTGAGTCGGAACAGCACTTCATAAAACCACATGCAGCCTGCAAGATCCAGTGTCAGCAGCAAAAGAGAAAGCATATAACGTCATTGCAAGCAAAATCTGGAGGAAGTAAAACTGCCTTTTTTATGATGACAGGGTGATAAGGTGTTGGTGTCATACTGCACAGACTTATATGTGTGTAGATTTGGTATGGATGCATACATAGAAATCTGAAATCTGTAATGTAATTATGTCCATTTGTACTTTGAAATGAGGTTTAAGCTGTGATCTGTAAAGTTTTTTTCACCAATATAGAACATGGCATATACAGTTCTGCACATTTCCCCTAGAAAACAGTGCCACAGGGCTGAAAAGAGTGATGAAAAGGAGGACTAGAATGATTAAGGATCTGGTGCAACTTCCCTATGAGGAAAAGTTATAACAGTTGGGGCTTTTTAGCATAGAGCAAAAGGCAAAGAAATGTGAGACATAGCAATGTGTAAAAATATGTGGAGTGGCAAAAATGGCTGAATAACTGTAGAAGCTTTTCCTCTCTTACAGTACTAGACCTGAGGTCTGTCTGTCCAATAAAGCTAAACATGACAAAAGTACTTCTGTACCCAGCACATAGTTAAATTATGAAAATAGCGAAAGAACTACAAAATGCATTATTGTTTTATAAGAGAAATGGACAAATTTGTGGATGATGGGGCTGTTGACTGTACAGTATATTCCCTCTAGCAGCAGATGCAATATGTTGCTGCACATTAGTTGCTGGGAAACATAGAGGTTGGGGACTGTGTCTCACAAATAGGTCACTTTGTGAACAGAAAATTGGAAAAGGAAGGCTTCTGGTATGATCGAGTATGGCTGCCCTTACATTCTTAAGCAAATGTGTGTAGGGTTTCAGTAAAGTAAATGGGCTCAACAGAGCTAACAGAACAGAACATTAAAGCTGGAATGCTTTCCATACTTTTCCCACTGAAAGGTGACTTCAGTGCATGTTCAAATTTGTCTACAGGTACAAATGCTCCCAAAGGTTAATAGCTTCCTGTAGTCTTAAATATTATCCCTAAATGTTCACATTCAGCAAGTTTGATGTTTACTTTTCTTCACTGTGTATACCATGTGAGATCCCACTTAAGATCAGTACAGTATCTTTAAGTCTCAGAAAAGGACTTCAGTTCTTCCACTGAAGAGCATAGAATATAAAGGAGCCTTGCTTCTGGTTTTTGTTTGTCTTCCCAAAGATTCAAGTTAACAAAAAACACCACCTCTTTTATAGATAGTTTGTGTCTTCAGTTACTGGCTACCACTCAGTACCTGGCTACCAGTCAGTACCATCTTTTGGGTGGAAGATGTTTTACTTTCCTCCTCCTGAATATCATATATCATATATAAGCACACTTCCATTTTAAAGAACATAAAATATTTGACTTTGTCATCTCTTCCTTTCTCCTATTGGCCTTCTTTCTAGTGAAGGAGAAAATTCCAAGGAGAGAGGGTTCAGTATTCACTTAAAAAAAACTCTTCATGAAATGTTTGTTTAGTTTTAATCCATGCTTCCTTTTCTCCCATGAAATTACTTTATTTTTTCTTCATTGTTTGTAATGCTTTATTTTCCTGGGAAAACATAATCAGATTTTGCCTTTGTTCGAGCTTTTTGGCTGCAGAAGTGATATGTGACCAATTGTGTTTTCTGTTCCTGTGTTTATTGCCCATCACAATATTTTTGGTTGCATCTGAAGTATAAGTGCAAAAATTGAGTCATTCGTAAGGTCAGACTCAATGATTGGTTTGTTCTCCTGGGTATTAAGTTGGAACTGGGCTTAATTATAATAAAAACTGAACCATTGTAATCAATATGACATAACAATAACCTCAGAGACTTTAAAGGATCAGCATTGATTCAGGGCATTACATCAACAGCTGATCTATAATGTCCTACATGTCTGTTGGTTTATGTGAGGAATAAAGAAGTGAGTCTCACTGTAATTGTTCTTTTGTCTTTTTGTGACAGATCAAACTGAAAAGTGAAATCCTTGCTCTGCTCATGATACTGTGTTGCATAGCAGTATCATAAATGTCCTTTATATTCCTCAACTGGATCACAGTCTTAATAATTCATATTGTTTGAAAAAGCACATATTGCTATCCACACAACACATTTAAGGGCTTTGTGGTACCATCGGGGCACACAAATAAGATCACATTTTTATCTGCATTAACTGACTTGTTCAGTTACTACTAGAGATGAGGGTATTCGTATACGAATATCCCCACACAGGTGGAAATAACGAGGGTCTGGCCCCACGGGGCTGGACTGTCCACTCAGAATTTCGCCACTGCTGCCGGCTCCATGGTGCTTTTCTATCGCGCTATTATCCATAATCGATTACCCAGTCCTGTCAGGAGGTGGGATGAGAAGCCTCTCTGCTAGGTCGGAGAGTGGCTAATCCATTGTGAAGAACAGCGCGATAGGAAGCTGCTGCAGAGCTGGCGGCAGTGGCAAAATTATGAGTGGACCCTTGTTATTTCCACCTGTGTGGGGACATTCGTATATGAATATCAATTCCCTCATATCTAGTTACTACTACACTATAGTTTAAGGGGTTTCTACTCGTGTTACATTATGAGGTGGCCTTGGACAAATCACTAGCAGCTTTAATTTCCCATTTGTAAAATAGAAGTAGTGACTTATTCTATTAGACTGTTGTGAGTTCAAACATAATATTGTAAAGCACTTTGAAAAGGAAAGAACGATGATGTTGTCATCGTTATTTGTCTGAAACACTTGAATCTGCTTTAACATTATTCGATTAAGTTACATCATTTTTGAAGAGCTAGTATGCTATGACTTATGAATTAGAAAGATTAAAGTTCAGGTTCTAACTCATTCAGTTCAGCTCTGCTGAAGAGTGAACTCTTCAATGGGTATTATGCTACTATCCCCCAATTTAATTGCACCCCACAGGGCTATTGTAAAATTAAAATGCTGCTCTGTGGAGGAACAGCAGGATAAAAATGTGCAATAGATAACAGTGAAATCCAAGGTGTGTGATATTCCTTGCTTGTTAGCTGACTACAAGGCAGAGTCTTGTGGTTTAGATATAAATTTAGATATCACAAGGAATTCTGGATTCTTTTCATCCAGTAACAAAGTTCTGAAGTGGCACACAAAACAAGGGGCCACTTCAGAACTTTGTTCCTGGATGAAAAGAATGGTTTTCAGCTTGAGATAGTTGTCCAAACTGGGCCAGTTTACACCCTGAAGGAAGGTGAAAAACTGAAGAGCCTTCTGCTGTTCTTAACTGTATGAACAAGGCACCTTTCAGGAATATTCTAATCAGTTTACCTCCTCTTGGTACATCGGATTAACTGATTGCATTAGTTGAGGTGCCTCTTGTTTGTCCAGTGGAAATGCGTTAAAACTGCTGAGCTGGACAAATGATTCAGCTTGGAGCAAGTAAGACAAATGCTGTTTTGTGTGTGTGTGTTTCTTTGGCAGCCTCTTTCTAATTATATCTTTCCATCAGAGTTTTTTCTTGTAAATACTAAGCAAGCATGTAAGTCAGTGAGCTTAAACATTTGCGCTCTTTGTCCCAGAACTGTTTTTCTTTTCTTTTCTGCCCCCCCCCCTTTCTCTGTGGGTCAGGCCAAGTGCCAGTCAAAGTTGTTTTTCAAGCCATGCACTGAAATTGTAGATCCCCCTCCCACCTCCAAGAAACATTTGGGTTTGCATAATACACATTTGTTAAAAAAGTTGCCAGTGCTTTATAGACTGCTGAAAGCTGTGTCTTGTGCTAACAAATGTGTATGTTTGGTACGTGCATTTATTCCCCCCCCCCAGCTCTTGGATCATATTACATGTCTTGCACTTGATGTTTTCCTCCCCACCACCACCTTTCTGCTTTGTAACTTGTGAAAAATTTCGGGGATTGGTGAATCACAAAGGAGTGCAATTTAACTTAACTGTTTCATAACTGAACTAAGTGTTTCTAACTTGAGTGAATTTTCCCCTTCATTAAACTGTCATAATCCATGTGTTGTTTAAAAGCATGATTTTCAGATGGAAACCATCTTGGGGAGCTAACTCAAAACACAAGCAAGGGTGGCTCTTTTCCCATCTCCTGCAGTCCATATGATCTGGGACTTTGGTGTTCAAAGCATGACCGTGCACCTGATATCCCAGATTCCTTGCGGCTGTCCCACCTGGAGTATCCATTTGGGGTCTCATTTTCCATCTGGAGCATCCAGCAGGGGTCCCATTTTCGTCTCAATCATTGTCTTCCCTTTGCTGGAGAAGGGGAACAAAATCAAAGATATTCAACTAACTCTTTTCAGCTGTGTAGCTTTGCTTACTTGTCACTTTCCCAGTATTCCAAGAGTCAGTAGTTGTGATACCAAAGATATACCTACTTGCCTACTTTATTTCTAGTTGGGAAGCTTAGTGGAATGGAATGTCAGTTCTCAGTGGTGGCCCATATTGGTTGGACCACATTGAGACACCTTTTGGAATGGAGATTCCTGATGTTTATCCTAGGTGAATACTAAGTAATAATGTTGCTGTCTGGGAGCCTGCCTTTTTTTCAAAGGTGTGGGGGGAAGACTTATGACATAGATTTAAACCAACTTATGGTTTGTTTATAAATGTTATTGTTCCAACCAAGGAATCTAAAGAAGTTCAGTGCTGTATGGGGACTGAAGCTGATCTTAGCACACAGTTGCTTGTCAAACTTGTGGAAGATAAAATCCTGTGCCTGTTGTCTACTGAAAGTACAACCCACTGAACTTAGTGAGACTGACATCTGTGTAAACATTCACAGCTTTAGTGTGCATGGCTACTTTTAGCCAAATTTATCATTGCACTGGCTTTACAGTTTTAAAACGCTCTTCATGTTCCTTCCATTAGCTTCTCATAAGATAATCTGCAGGCCACATTGGATTCTTGAGAGCTCTCAGCTCCTTTCTCATTGTATCCACATTTTTGTCATTCTCAAAATGTGCTAACAAAGTCTTGACTCTCATATTCCCTCATGACAATATGTGGAAGGTATAGGCCCTACATTGTGTTTCATAGAACACTGGCAGTCTCTAGAATCAGGGTGGCCCTTTCCCCAAAGGAATTGGGCTGTTTTGTGTGAAATATAACTTGTGAATTAATTAGTATTTTTTGCAATTACTGTACATGAAAGGAAAGCTCTAGCAGTAATGCCTAACATTGCTTTGAGTAGTCATCATGGTGCAGACCAGGAAGTACCTAAAAATAAAAGTGTGTGCTAATACTGAGGTGTCTGGCTTATGCTGTCTTCAACTCAGTAGAAGGTCCAGTACCTGCATGCAGTGACATTACCTGTGTGGACTACTAGCAAACATTGAGAGGATTGGTGCTGAATTTGTAGATTATAAATTAGTAGTACCCCACTTCATATAACCTGCAAAATACCACAGTGGAGTATGCCTGCAGAGAGCTTCAGTGTTATTATAGCTAGATAAAATCGTAAGCATTATTATTTGGAAGTAAATGCTACTGAAAAAGTTTTGTCTTCCAAGTAAATACAGATAAATCTTTAAGAACCAGTTCCTTTTTATTACAGTCCTATAAGTCGGGGGTATCTTGAACTTTCTGAAATTGTGAGTCCTAACCAGCCTTCACAATGGTGAAGGGTGATGAGAGTCCAGTCCAGCAGTATCTGGATGACTACTGTACATGATATTAGATGAAGACATTGTGAAGGAAGTTGTGCCCAATCTTCAATTGTTGGCTTGTTTGATAACCTTGAGAAAAGTGACATTTGATCTCCAGTACCAGAATAGAAGTAAGTATGACCTGCCTTGTAGGGTTAATGTGAGCATAAAGAACATGATGATATGTTTGTACCCAGCCAATACAGGCTGGGTACAAATACAGTTGGTAAATCTAACAAGTGAAATGTGTTCATTTGCTTCATTAAAGTAAGATATGGAACAGGGTGATACGGCAATTTTAATAAATTAGTGTTTGACTCCTGTTTAAACTTAAACTCATTTTGTTAAGTTTCATTAAGCCATGCACTCATACTTAAGTTGTAGCCAGTCCTGAGCGTACCTATAATAGATACATGTTTTCAGATGTTCACTTGCCATATTCGTGCTTCATATTTGGAGATGTACATTTATGTCTTAGATCTGCAACATAAACATTGTGTGAACAGGTTAGGGCATTGAAGGATATTTTGCTTGACCTTTGTCACTGATAAGAAAGAGGGGCTTCTTGAGACCTTGCCACTCTACTCCAAGCACGCAGCAATATTTGCTAATGGTGTTGGTAGGTTGTTCTGATAGTATGCCTGTTTTCTCTTTGCATTCCACAAGTCCAGAGTCCCCCAACGTCTTACAAAGCAAAAAGTGTCAAAACAAACCTTGTTGAAACAGTAGGGGCAAGAATATTTTGTTCAATGTCAGAAGAAAAGTGGCAATTTTTTTTTACAGTACTGTATTCATATTGGTGGGAGGTGAACATCTGATACCACCACCACCATTGTCTCAGGCCAAAAGCAGAGCCTGTCTAAATATAGTTTTGCAAGCTAATTTGCATTTGCTAGCTTCCCTGCTGTTATGAATCCTACTCAAGTAAGTATGGTGAACATAGACACTGGTTTCCCTTGGTTTTTCATGAAGTCTTTTGAAAGTTGATTAAGTAAGATAAGAAATTCCATGTGGATTAACTGATTGAACTTGACTGTTCAGAGACATCTGTGTTAAGACAAAGAATTATAAACTGTGCTGGAAATGTAATATTGGGCAGCCATCTCTGTCATTAAGGGGTTGTATTATATATTTTAAGTATGATTTTTGTAAGCAAAATACTGCTAAAGTCTAATGAAAACCAAGATGTTAAAGCATTCGCCTCTCATTTATTGGTGTTATTCATCATTGTATCCCTGAGAAAATATTTTATGGTAGTTCTGGATAGAACGTTCATGAGGCAAAAGCAGGAATGCTTTTTAAAAAGCTGTTGAAACAAGTCTGACACCCTTGCTCAGTTTTTTAATTGGTTATAATAGGAAGTTCCAATGAAACTGAAACTCTGTCAGAAGATGTTGTTCTGCTCAGTGATGTAAATACATGTGCTCCCTCTCAATTATATAGTATCAAGTTTTTTTTTTTCTGTTGCTTTCCAGTGGTTCCCAGCCCTGGATCTCAGGACTTTAGTCTACAACCTGTTATCTTCAGCCAGCAAGTCCAGTGGGCAAGGATGATAGGAGTTGTAATCCATTAATATGTGAAGACCCAACATTGGGTCCCATTGCTCTAAACCACTGGTTCTTAACCTTGGGTTACTCAGGAGTTTTGGACTGCAACTCCCAGAAGCCTTCACCACCAACTGTGCTGGCTGGGGTTTCTGGGAGTTGCAGTTCAAAAACATCCAAGTAATAAAGGTTAAGAACCACTGCTCTAAACTTTTGGAGCTGACAGTGTTAGAGAACAGAGGACTTCATTTGCATCTTGTTGCCATCGATACACCTATGTCTGGTGTGTATTAGAAACAAGGTTCTGAAAAGGTGAATAAAGAGACTGAATTCAATCAGAATATGTCAGTGTGATGAAAACTTACTGAAACCATGAATTTTGTTAGAACAAACTGAGAAAAATTATACAGTTGATAAAGTATCTTCTTTTTACTAATACCTCCTTGAAATGCGACTAAGAAAACATGGAGGTTGCTGTTTCCCCATAATCAAAAATTGTAGAGTTGGTGTAGATCCTGACTCGTGTAAAATCCACCACTGTGAGGAGCATAACATTGTGTCCATCTTCTTTGTACTGAAATTGATGCATGTTAAGTACCTGGTCAGGAGATGAAGCTGAGTCACATACCTCAACTGGAAGGAGAAAAGGCAGCAGTTCTCTCAGGGTTGCAGGGCAGGAGACAAAAGCTTTTAAATGAGTGAATAGTGTGTTATCTTTTCATTGCTAGACAGCAAGGATCCTCAGTTATAGAATTGCTGCCAATCACCCTAGGAGGCAATAGAACCAGCATTCTTCCATCTTAACCCTATTCTATATATAGATTTATGGGTTTTATCAGGCCTTTGGTCAGAATCTTTATCTAGTGCAGCAAAATTACACACTCTTCTCCATTGTCTTGTTTTGGAAAAGTTTTATGAATTCTAAAATGCTTTATTACTATCATAATTACTGTGAAAATGCAGAATCTGAACACATTTAATATTCTGAATGTAGTCCTCTAAACTAGGTATAACTGGTATTCATTCAAGCACATCCTGAATATTTTCTTGTGGGCCATGTAGGATTTAGTTTTTGCCCAGTATAGGCTATCTGTCATTTTTTTACACATCTAGGTACCTTCTTTTTTAATTACCCTTATTTTTTTAATTACCTTACTTGCATGCATATGCCTGTACAGTATATGTTTTTCATAGTGGTATGAGATGAAATTGCCAGAGCATTGCCACCTGTGACTGCAGTTTTTCCTGAATACTAACATTAAATAACCTGTCCTGAGGAGAACAAGAGTAGAATGATGAAGTGCAAAAGTAATGGCCGACAACAGAAAAATGCCTTTAAAAGATTTTAAAAAAATTAAATTCTAAGTCCTTAATACAATGGTGCCTCGCTTAACGATGTTAATTGGTTCAAAAAAAATATCGCTATGGGAAAATATCGCTAAGCGAAACACGTTTCCCCATAGAGATGCATTGGAAACTGGTTAATCCGTTCCAATGGAAACGGATTACCATCCTTAAGCGAAAATGGCCATAGGAAACATCGCTAAGTGAAACAGTGTATCCCCCATTGGAATGCATTGAAGCCTATTCAATGCCTATTCAATGCTTTCCAATGGTTTTGTGATGTCCGTTTTTGCAATTTTAAGTGTTTCTTAAAAGGTTCAAAAATGGTTTCAAATGCTTGGGATCGTTAGTGCACCTTCTAAAACGTGTGCAAACTTAATTTGGCTTTGTTCCAATGGTTTTGCGATGTCCATTTTTGCAATTTTAAGTGTTTCTTAAAAGGTTCAAAAACGGTTTTAAATGCTTGGGATCGTTAGTGCACCTTCTAAAACGTGTGCAAACTTAATTTGGCTTTGTTCTGAGTCTTCGTTAATTTTTGGCGAATTTTTTTTCTCCTCCATTGGAAAGCATTGAACCCGATTTTGACAGCTGTCAAACGGGCACTTCAGTGCTTTCCAACGGGGGCGGAAATGCACCAAAAATTAACGAAGAGTCAGAACCCGTTTTAAATGTTTGGGATCGTTAGTGCACCTTCTAAAGCGTGTGCAAAGTTAATTTGGCTTTGTTCTGACTCTTCGTTAATTTTTGGCGATTTTTTTTCTCCCCCATTGGAATGCATTGAACCCGATTTTGACAGCGAGGCAAGGTCCCAAACATCGCTATGCAAATTTTCCCCATAGGAAACATAGTTAAACGGAGCGCAAAATCGCTCCAAAAACCTCATCGTTAAGTGACTACATTGTTAAACGAGGCAATCGCTAAGCGAGGCACCACTGTATTGTGAGTGTCAACATGTTTAACATAGGCAACAGTCTTCTTTTTGCTGAGCACCCCATTTCCTCACAGATAATCTTTCACAGGTGAAAGAGGAGAGTGCAAAAAATGGTCTGAAACTCAACATCGAAAAAAAACTAAGATCATGGCCACTGGTCCCATCACCTCCTGGCAAATAGAAGGGGAAGATATGGAGGCAGTGACAAATTTTACTTTCTTGGGCTCCCTGATCACTGCAGATGGTGACAGCAACCACAAAATTAAAAGACGCCTGCTTCTCGGGAGGAAAGCGATGACAACCCTGGACAGCATCTTAAAAAGCAGAGACATCACCTTGCCGACAAAGGCCTGCATAGTCAAAGCTATGGTTTTTCCAGTAGCGATGTATGGAAGTAAGAGCTGGACCATAAAGAAGGCTGGCCGCCAAAGAATTGATGCTTTTGAATTGTGGTGCTGGGGGAGCCTCTTGAGAGTCCCCTGGACTGGAAGGAGAACGGACCTATCCATTTTGAAGGAAATCAACCCTGAGTGCTCACTGGAAGGACAGATCCTGAAGCTGAGGCTCCTATACTTTGGTCATCTCATGAGAAAAGACGACTCCCTGAAAAAGACCCTGATGTTGGGAAAATGTGAGGGCAAGAGGAGAAGGGGACGACAGAGGATGAGATGGTTGGACAGTCTCATCGAAGCAACCAACATGAATTTGACCCAACTCCAGGAGGCAGTGGAAGATAGGAGGGCCTGTTGTGCTCTGGTCCATGGGGTCACAAAGAGTAGGACAATGACTCAACAATAACAACAGATCTCTTTGAGGAGTAATCAAGCACTTATAGTCTAGTTGATGTTAACATGCATCTTGAAAGGGTAATAGTGACATTTTCTCTGTGCCCTTGACATCCATTCATCACATCCAATTGTCTCATTCATTTTGATTTTATTTAATGTAAATGCCAGTTGTTACACACAGCAGACCAGGCTTTAGTGTGTCTCCCACTTGACTGCTATTTCCATCTTGGCCAACTCAGTTACTGTTTTTGACTCAAAAGACAAACAAGCGATTGCACTGATACTGCTCCATTGTGAAAAGTCACAAACAATGGTAGATGAGATTATGGGTATGAAGTTCTGAAGTAGACTGTACAAATGTGAGCAAACATAAACCCACCCATACATTTAGTATCCATCATGGCTCTAATGGCTTCTTGGCTATAATAGGTTTTTGAATGCATCTTCGGGGCCTTTAGTGCATCGTAAGGCAAATCAATTTCTTCAACATGACAGTGGAAGCTATGTTAAAAGTACTAGTTGGGTTCTCTTTGTGCGTGAGAGTTAGAATTAATTTATTTCAGAATCTAGCAAAAAATTTCCAGTGTGTGATTCAGCCATTCTACCCAACTCTAGATGATAACTCTTATACTGAGTCTTGTGGTGTTCTTTTCTGCCATTTTAGGCTAGGTCATTTTTCTCATCTAGCTGGGAGTTCCTTACATTTTTCCCATTCTCAAGTCTGCTACACATTCATGACGAGTCTGTACATCCTTTAATGCATATATTATTGATTGTTACCAAGTAAGTGAAAATGAGCACTGAGCATAATGATAGAGGAAACAATGAATTATTTTAGACCATGCATGGGCTAAGTGGTGCCTGTGGGCCAAATATGGACCACAGAAGCCCAAATGTAGTTGACCCCATGAGTTGTTTTTAAAAACACATTCCCTTTTGAACCCTCCAGAAGTTAGGGGATAAAATTTAGCTATATTTTGTGCACACACCAAGGCCTGCACAGCCCATTTTTTAAAAAATCCTTTTTTAAATTAAATTTTTTTACATTTTTTCTGTCACTAGAGTTGGTCTGGGGGTCCTTTTTTAGTTTTAAAAAGTGGGGGAATGGTTAGGTGTGAGCCCCCAGGTCTTCTGTGGGCAGGGCAGTTTCAAAGGGCCCAGTGGTACACACAAACCACTCAAGGAGTTCAATAATTTGCTTATTGGATCCCTGGCTTGTCTAATCTTGCAGTTTTAGTGTCCCTTAATCTAGGACCTGGGAGTTGTTCAGCTCACTCTTCTTGAGCCCTACCCAAAGTCTAATACCATCCTATAGTGGCAGAAATACTGCCTGCTTATTCTGCACTGGAGTTGTTGGTCCTGGAGGCTGCAAATGTTCCTCTTAGCTGGTGAAGTCACCAAGGCTGGTGTTTCCATTTCCAGTACCTCTTTTGTATTGGGTCAATCAAGTCTCTTGCCTCGCAGAAGGGCTTGGTGGGTAAGAATATGGGGGGGTCTTGCAAGAATGTATTATGACAGATCAACAAAGGTGCAGTAAGTACTCTACTCCTACCTGCCAGGGGATGCTGACCCTCACCAGTCTTCAGCGTCCATACACACCTCTTCCTCTGGACCCCTAGGACCCCTAGGTTGACCTCTGTTGCTTCCTCTCTCTCTTTTGTCCCTTCAACCTCACATCCTTCTTACACCATCTCCCACCTGATCCCCTCAGGTGACTCTCATTACTTTATGTTGCTCCTCTTTATGTGCTCATCTAGCGCCTCCCTGTGCTGGAGAAGAGCCCTTCTTTGGGGAGGTGCCCAGTTGTCCTTGTTCTTTTCCCTCCAGGTTTAATCCTAGCAAGTGCTGATCTTCAAGAACTTCCTCCCTTCCCCATGTGTGTGAGAAAGAGCGAGGGAGAACCTCAGACCTCTTAAGGTTGCCCACACCTTTTCACAGCTCATACATTCAGTCATGCACGTGGATATGTGTATCTGTATTGCACATGTGCTTGTTGCATTGACACCTTAAGTGTGCACCTAAAGAAGTAACATCCAAATGATCTCATAATTCTTTCCCAACTGGTGGCTAACTGACTTGCTGTAGCACATCTGGGCAAAACATGCCACTTCATTTTGTTGAATACCATGCTATTTATTTATTAGTAAACTGAAATCAAAGTGTGTATGCAGTCTTTGGATTTCTTTTTCCAAACAAACTTGGGTGGGAAGGGAGTTGGGCTTTGACTTCTGCTTCTAATTTCCACTGATGATAGAAGTAAACAACTGAAGGAGTGCTGTTGTTCTACTTGCTGGGCTGAAAATCTGGCTTTGAGTGGGTGGGTCAACATGTCTTTGCCTGGAAGCTAGCCAGGCTGAACACAACAGCTTGCAATTGCTGAGTTCTCTGTTCTTCCACCCTGTGCTTGTAGAATTGAGAAGGCAAATGTATGCTGATTAAAATCTTTTGACTTTCCCATACTGAATTTTTTCACCAGTGTGTATGTTTGTGTGTAGTTGTTCTCCCTCCCCATGTCAGCAGAGTTAGTTGTATTGTGTTCTTAAATTTAAATTTTGTACAGAAAATGCCTGATTTAACCTTGAAATAAGAAACCTGCCTATCTTCTGAAATGCTAGAGCCAACCTGGTCAGCCTTTCCCAGTTGAGAAACTACCACCTTGGAGAGAGCCAGGCTCTTTCTGACAATCAACCAGACCAAAGCTTGGAAAAGTTACTTTTTAAAATGATGACTTTCAGAGCTAGTCCAGGTGGGGTGTGTGCACGTGCGTGCTTGTGTGTGGCTGCGCGCACGTTCCTTCAGCCCTCAAAAATGTGGAAAATATGTGATGTGGCTCTCACGCTCAAAAGTTTGGAGACCCCTATTATAGAGGATTAAATAAAGGATGGGGGTGGGGGGAGCACACTGTATATTAATGAACTGGTTTTACCTATATTTTAGGGGGTTATTGTCATAAAAAGTTACTTTTCTTGCCATAACTCCAACCTCAACACAACTTCCTGCAAACATCTTCAGCTACACTTCAAAGGCAGAAGCCTAGATAGGGTGATGGACTAAGACTCATGAGACCTGGGTTTGAATCTCCATTCATCTGTGGAAACCTATCCTCTTGTGTTTTAACTAAATCCCTAGTCTCCTCACACCAACTCTACCCTTCTGTCTCTTCTCCCCCCCCCTCATCTGTGTTAAGGCCTGGTGTCTGTTTTCTGTCTCCTGTAGGTAAGTTTGCAAGAGTACCCTAAAAGACATAGGCCATAAATTACAGCATGTAGATTTAATACTACCTAAGAGCCAATGAATATTGAGAATGTTCTGCTTGTGAAACTGGTATTTCATTCTACATTTCATTCTGTTTCCATATGTTTGACGAAGTGGACATGTCCACATTTCTTTGGATTTTGCCTGATTTGCTAGGGGGTAGCACTGGTAAAACTATTGCTTAAATCTCTCTCTCCCCCACTCTCTCTCTCTCTCTCTCTCTCTCTCTCTCTCTCTCTCTCTCTCTCTCTCTCTCTCTCTCTCTCTCACACACACACACACACACACACACAGAGAGAGAGAGAGAGAGAGAGAGAGATTTGGTGTCAACTGATAGATAAGGTGATTTCTCTACCTATAACATTATTATGCTCTGTGTGTCTGACCAAGGTGATTGTAATCCTGGAAAGCTCAGGCTGAAATAAATCTGTTAGACTTTAAAGTGCTGTAATATTTTGTTTTTTGCTTTGTTTTATTTATAAATGCTTGAACAGGCTTGACACAACTAACTCCTTGAACTTATTCAGAGAAGTAATTTTTCCAAGATCTGAGCCTGACGTAACACTAACAAGAGGACATGATCAAACAAAGGTAGTTCCTAGGGATAGTCTTCTTGAACTCAGTGGAACGTTTTATCCATGATCATCTTTCCTTGTAACTCTTGCTTAAACCAATTGCTCTAAACAGTGCTTGACTTGACATACTTCCAAATTTAAATATATAGTGCTTGACTTAACATGCATTTAGATGTATACATCATAAAATCAGGAAAGCTTGCTAGCTCTCTCATCCTCCTTTCTTCTATTATTATTATTATTATTATTATTATTATTATTATTATTATTATTATTATTATTATTATTATTAATGCACATGCACCAAGGTAGTGAGCGCCCCGACATCAAGGTAGGACTGCAGCTGGGCTATCTGCCTGAGATGAAAAAAGGCAGTGCGGACCACCGATGCCACCTGGAATTCCATAGTAAGAGCCGGGTCCAGATGGATCCCCAAGCTGCGGACCCCATCCCTGGCGGGCAGAGTCACCCCCCAAAAGAGAGGGAGCTTCCCAAATCCCCAGCTGTGGGAGCGCCCACCCTCAGTACCTCTGTCTTGTCCGGGTTCAGCCTTAGCCCGTTCTCCTGCATCCATTGCAGTACGGTCTCCAGGCAGCGCTGAAGGGACAGAACGGCATCTCCTGCAGTTGGTGAAAAGGAGATGTAGAGCTGAGTGTCGTCAGCATACTGATGACACAAGGCTCCACACCCCCTGATGACCCCACCCAGCGGCCTCATGTAGATGTTGAACAGCACTGGGGAGATAATCGACCCCTTGGAACCCCACAATTGAGACTCCACGGGGCCGAGACACTCTCCCCAAGCTGCACTCTCTGGGGACGGTCCTCCAAGAAGGAACGGAGCCAGGCCAATGCCAGGCCACCAATTCCCAACTCAGAGAGCCTCCCCAGGAGGATACCGTGGTCAATGGTATCAAAGGTTGCTGAGATATCGAGGAGGACCAGCAGAGACACTTTGCCCCTGTCGGCCTCCCTCAATAGGTCATCACACAGGGCGACCAATGCCGTTTCTGTACCGTGGCGCAGCCTGAAGCCCGATTGAAATGGATCCAGGGCTTCTGTTTCATCCAAGAGCGTCTGAAGCTGGTCGGCCACCACCCTCTCGACTACCTTGCTTAAGAAAGAAACATTGGTGACGGGCCTATAGTTGCCAGTTTCATCCGCCGCCAAACTAGGTTTCTTCCTAATGGGCCTAATGAGTGTGTCCTTGAGGGCAGAGGGAAACCTGCCCTCAAGGAAAGACCCATTAATTATTACAGTGGCCCATTCCGTTGTTAAAGGCCTGGCTGCTTTGATTAGCCAGGCCGGGCAAGGGTCCAAGGAGGAGGTGGTGGCACAACAGTGGTCAAGCGCCTTGGCCACAGAGTCAGGCGTTACAGGCTGAAAGGAGTCAAAAATCACCGGGCAAGACGGAGCGCTGGACATCTCTGCTCGACTCACTGTATGCAAAAAAGGAGAAAGGTCCTGGCGGATGGCCTCCACTTTCTCTCTGCCCTTTCATGTTGACTTTATTTTTTCTAGAATGCTTCCAAATGTCCAGTACAAATAACAGCCTTTTTAGATAGAAGCTGATCTTCCCACATTCTCTATGCACCTAGCAGGAATACTTGGCACTTTTGCCTCCAACACTAGTAAGTTCTAATTACCCTGGAGATAACTTTCTTGAGATCACAAATTTAATTTTATATTTTGAATGCTAAAAGCAAGTGATTCTGCCAAAAGAACCACATTTATTGACTAGTTGACTCTTTTCTTGAGATGGTTGTATAATTGTCCACCTGTGTTTCTGTGGTGATGGCACTATTTCAGTGTTTCATGTCTTATCCCCAATTTCCTAAAGCAAACCATTTTCCTAAACTTTCAGTATTCCAGCATTATAGATTTTGTATGTGATACTTCTCACAGTTGCTAGCAGGATCTGGATTGTTTATCCCTTGAAAGATGAACCCATCATTTCCATAGGCTGTGAGTCTTTAAAAATATATAATGATGATGTTGTCACACGTGTGGCATAAAGCTACACAACAGGATTCTGGCCACTGTGTATAAAATTTTAAAATTTTTATATTATATCTATTGTAAAGGTTTTTTTTTTAAGTAAAATAATGATGAAAACAAATTGCCAGTCTAATAAATAGAGTAATGTTATTAAATTTGGGGAAAATAATATTAACAAGAATGAATTATTTTTGGAATGATAGCTTTGTGATGAGTTACAAGATGAGTTTTTTTAAAACAAAAAAGGCCTTTGCAAGCTCAAGTTTAAAGAGAACCAGTCTGAATAGACTGAAGAAAGCATTTATAACTTCCCTCTGTCATCCTCTAAAGAGCCAGTTTTCATTATTACTTAGGGAACTGTACTGTCCTTTGGGGAAGAAGCCCCTGCATTAGGAAGAAAGGTACATGAGGGAGAAGAATTGTGTTTTGTCTTGTCACCAACATGCCAATTTTCTTTTTTCAGGCAGGGAATTATTTATGGGAGGCATAATTTATAGAGGTACATTAAGATATGAAACCATTCCACACCATGTGCATTCCATTTCCAGTCAGCAATGCAAAAGAATCACAGTGGATGACATTAACTAGAAGTGTTAACAGGGCTTCCAAGGTGACATATTTAAGCAATGGTTTTACCATTGCTACCTCCTAGTAAATCAGGCAAAATCCAAAGAAACAAAACAAAAGAAGGCAAAAACATGTGGCATCTTAAAGTCTAGGCACGAGGAGTCTTAAACAGAGTACAATGTGACCACCCACATGCGGAATAGCAGTAGCACTTCCATGCTTTAGAGTCATCCAAAATTAATGCCACCAAATGTGTTAGCCATATTAAAACACTGGGTTTCAAATCCTGTGTAACATTACCTTTGCTGCTGTTCTGCTGCTTAACCGCACATAGGTATGCAGTTGGCACTTCTGCCCAGAACCAAATGATTCATGATACTTGAAGGATCTTTACCTCACTACCTAGGGGCAATTTTCTCATTGAAACCACCCTTTTTGAACTGTTGCTTGTCCTGGAGGAAAAACAACTTGAAGGAGGGTTATTTTTGATAAGAGCAATGGCCTTTTTGAAAAGAGATATTTGTGTGTATAGGTTGCTGTGTGTACACCCACATAATCATAGGTTTGTAGGTTAAAAGCTAAGGAAAGAAGGATGAGTGTATTAATACTGTTAATAATAGAACTATTTATATTTGTAAAGAAAACAGAAGAGGAGGGAATGTAACCAGGTGAACTTGTTCTAAATATTTCCTCTGCTATATCCACAATGTTATTCTCCAGCATTTGGGAAATATATTGCCTTACATATTCTTTTGACATTTGATGCATTTCAGCTATACGTAAATAATAAAAAGACTGCTTATTCTGTATAGGATTAGAACATCATACTTCACTATTGTATCTGTAGAACACCATTTATACTAGTGAATAGTCTAATAGGTAGCCTATGATAAGGTGCTTGGAGAGGAGTGATCTATTGATAGTCTGCTGTACCTATATCTTAATGAAGCCTGACTACAGGCAAATAGCTGGTTGTGTCAGAATCTGGTAAATGCCACTGTGAAGGAGGGAGGTTGTGAGGTTTTTCTTGAGACCTGTTAATTTATCCTACAGTTGATAACTAGCTAGTCTACCTTGTCTTTTTAAAGATAATATGCTTGAGTAACCTCTAACTGTTCAGGTTAAGGCTTTCCTGAGTAATACAGTACTGATTTTCTGAAGCCATTTTAGCTCCATTAGAATTGAAATGGCTTCCATCTGTTGAATGATCTGAGTTCTATGAAGATTCTCAGTCATCCAGATGAGGTTATCTGGAAGTTGAATCATGACAACTGGACTTCTTTCTTATTAGGCTGAAACATTTCGCTACTCATCCAAGTACAGTGGTGCCTCGCTTGATGACGATAATCCGTTCCATTCAAATTGCTGTTAAGCGAAATCGTCATCAAGAGAAATTTAAAAAACCATTGAAACGATGCGTTCCAGTGGGCAAAATACCTCATAGTGCGGAGAAGATCCTGCATAGGGCAGTCATTTTCCGGTGCCTGTTAAGCAAGGAATCCGTCCTAAAAACAGCGGGGAGCCGTTTTGCATGGCGGGTGACCATTTTGCGACCCGCCGATCAGCTGTTTGGGAATCATCGTAATGCGAAGAATCAGTTCCTGAAGCAGGGAACCAATCGTTGTGAAGCGAATTTTCCCCATAGGAATGTCGTTTTGTGATCGCAATAGCGATTGCAAAAAAACCCATTGTAAAGCGGATTCATCATTTAACGAGGTAATCATTAAGCAAGGCACCACTGTAGTTTCTTCAGTCTGAGAAGAGTTGGTAGGAGATCCCTGATATAAACTCCATGTTGGTTTCACTTCCCTCTGGTCTGAATAGGCTCCTTAGAAGGACAAAGGAGAGGGAAAATCCCACTTCTGCACTCCGTCTCCACTCATTGTCATGGGTCGTTAACAGTGGTTTTTCTAGTGTGTGTAGTCCTAATCTTTCTGGGGACAGATGAAAGGGCAGCATGATAAATAGGAGACAAATTGCATCTAAGGCCTCCACCCCTGTTGAGTGAGGGATTTTCCATATACACATGGCCTCCCTGATCCCTCTCTTAAACCACCTATCTGTGAGAGCAATCAGGAGTACATTCCTCTTTATTTTTCTTGGACTCCTTGGTGTCCAACATGATGATACATGATATATTGTTCTAGATTGCTTGCCCAAGCTGATGCGACTTGCTAGAGCAAACATATTACTGTTGGTACTCCAAGAGTTTCTTTGGCTGCTCGGGCTCCAATTCAGCACTTTGGGTTTGGCCTAAGAACTGTGTGTCAGCAGAACTGTCTTCCTTCCTATTAATTTGTCAGATTGCTGGAGCCTCTTTTTGGCAATTTCCCACTTCCTGACTAGAGGGGACAGAACACCACTGGAAAGGAGCAGGTGGAGTTCAGAAAAACAGTCTTTCCCTCCTCGCGCCTCTTCATCTGAATCTGTGGTGCAGCTCCTCCATTGTCAGTTGGTTGGGCACCTCCATCTTAACAGTTGTGTGTTTCTCTCAACTTCCCACTTCCCACTGCACATGCTTCTAGCATCAGAGCTTATATTTCCCCTAGGTCCTAATGTCTGCCTTGTTCTCCAACACTGTACTGCTGAAGCCAGCAATTTATATGGACCCAGTGTGCAATTTAAACTGCAATTCCTGCCTTCATTTATCTCTTTTCTGGGCAAGTCACTTCCTTCCTCTCAATCTGTCCCTGAATCTTGTTCTGCCCTTTGCCTAAGGTAAGGTGGTATGCACAGATGTATGAAATTCTTGAACAGGAAAATGGCTTGCAAAGAGGGTAACTGACTACAGTGGTGCCTCACAAGACGGGCGCTCCGTTTAACAACGAATCCGCATTACAACAAGGTTTTTGCGATCGCAGAAGCGATCGCAAAACGATGTTATGAATGGGGGAATTTCACTGTGCGATGATCGGTTCCCTGTTTGGAACTGATTTTCGCTTCCCAGCGATCAAAACAGCTGATCGTCGGGTTTTCAAAATGGCCGCCGGGTGCTCAAAATGGCTCCCTGCTGTGTTTAGGAGCCATTTTTTGCTGCACAGGCACCCGAAAATGGCCGCCCCTATGGAGGATCTTCACTGGACGGTGAGTTCTTAGCCGATTGGAACGCATTAACCAGGTTCTAATGCATTTCAATGGCTTTTTAATTTTCGCTTATGATGTTTTCGTTCTACAGCGATTTCGCTGGAACGAATTAACATCGTAATGCGAGGCACCACTGTACATAGTGTCCAGGAGGAAGTTTCTAGATCAGCCTTCCTATCCTTCATGTGTTTTAGACTACAACTCCCATAAGTCAGAGCCAGCATGGCTAATGGGTATGGGAAGTGGAAGTCGTAGCTCATAACATCTGGAAGTCAATAGGTTAGAGAAAGTTGTATTAGGGCTTTGGTAATGCAGTCTTCAGATTCGACCAAACTCCGGGAGGCAGTGGAAGACAGGAGGGCCTGGCGTGCTATGGTCCATGTGGTCACAAAGAGTCAGACATGACTTAATGACTAAACAACAATTCAGTCTTCATTTCTTCCCCCATCCCTTTATATTGTTGTTAGGGGAAGATAAAAATAATTGTTTTTTTTTAAATATTAATACTAAATATGAAGTTTTGCTTCTGTTGCTATTGAAAGAATTACATAGAGGCCGTTCTATTGGTAATTGAGTTGTATTCACAGGCTACTGTCTCTATGTGAGAAAAGACAGCTATTTTTACTCCAGGCATTTCAGATGTTTTTGTTGCACCCTTTGATTTGATTTAAATGTTTGAAATAGCAAATAGAGAAGAACTGCAAATTATGAAATTGGCCTTGGATGTGAAACAGCAAGTGGCGAATTACATGTCCCAGAGTACATCCACTTGGTTTTAATACAGCAAAGAAAGGGAAGAAGCAGGAACATAATTTGTATTCAAGGGCATGTGTTTTTGGTACAAAATGGGTGAAAGCTGAGTGTTAAAATAAAACAAGTATATTGCTATTAGACATGGGCACTTCGTATTCTTATCCCTGGGGAATATGACTGAAGCGCGACCCCATAGGTGCCACAGAGATCCATTCCCTCCCCCCAGAACCGGTCGGTACACTCAGTGGTTGCCATGCAGCATGTGCGCCTGTTGTCATCGACACTGCACCAATTGTGGAAGTAGCCTAGTGGGAGCTTCCCTACCTCCCCACTCGGCTGTTGTGGTCAGCTGTGCAGGGAAGCACCAGCCAGGCTACTTCCATGATTAACGCTATGTTGATGATGATGGACACGCACAATGCACAGTGACCAGTGAGTGGACTGTCCGGTTCTGGGGGGAGGGAACGGATCTCCATGGTACCTGTAATGCTGTTCTTTGCATTTGTATCCCCAGGGCTATGTATGAGATTGACTTCTTTTCAGGTTGAGAGATGCAAGCAAACCCAACTCTTGCCTCAGTTAACAGACAAATTGTTTTCCTCTACAATGCAAAATGAGAGATGCCCACAGGGACCACTCTTAGAATGCCTTTCGAAGTGGTTCTTATATAACATGTTATTGCTAACAGAGAAATTATGGGTGGAACTGTCTCTGAAAGGTTTGAATTTGCAATCATTTACTCCTGATCGTTTTAGGTGATGCTGCATAGATCAAGGACAGCTATTCTAACAAACATAGGGGTTTGTTGAAAAGGAATGCTATAATTGCTTTGTACTTTTGTTATGAGAATAGTGTTTTCTGTTGTGATTTTGTTTTATTGACTTGCAAGCTGCTCCCACATTTTCCTTAAGGATCCATGCAATGGGGTATATATTCTTTTAAATAATTATTTTTTGAAACTTCATTTTAATTATTCTTTCTATTTTAAGGTCATGTTAGAGGTAGGAACAAAGACAGTTTTGTTGCTTTAGTCAACTGGGGAGACATAGCTAGCACCAAGACTCTGTATCAATAAGATACACATGCTTTCAAATATGCTCATCCACTTGCACTTTTTGTGCTAGAGCTCTTCTTGCCTGGTGTCAAGACAAACTTACTTTCTTCCTTTCCTGTGTGAAGAGGATATTAAAACTGATTCCTCAATTGAATGAGAACAGACATTTTTGCACTGTTTCCATCCACATGCACTTTTGAAAGTAGGGTTTTTTTTAAAAAACAGGAGACTCATCTAACCTGTGTGTCATGGCTCAGATATATACCTTAGAACAGTGGTTTCCAAATGTTCTTAGGCAACAACTCTAAGAAGTCCTGGCCAGCGCAGCTAATGGTGAAGGTTTCTTGGAGTTTTAGGCCAATAACATATGGGGCCCAAGACTGGGAACCACTGTCTTATAATAGGAATAAGTTGTCTACAACAGTGCATGATACTATTTCACACTTTCATTGGCAGTGAGTTCAATAATGTCATTGTATGATATGGACGTATTTACTCAGTGAACACTGTATCTGCAGCTGTGTCTGATGGGAACTGGTCTTCCTTGGGGTTGGGGAAATATTGACCACAAGTCAGAACTCAGAAAACTTTCAGATCTGGTCATCATAACATATGTTCTTATTCTAAAACTGGCTGGGAAACAAGAGGCCATCTGTCTTATACAGCATTTTGAATATGAGGCATCATCTTGATTAATATTAAAGAAAGGAATAAGCACATTGTATGATTATAAAACTGTAGTTAGGTAGCATTCCTCTGAAGCTCAACATCAAAAAAACTAAGATCATGGCCACTGGTCCCATCACCTCCTGGCAAATAGAAGGGGAAGATACGGAGGAAGTGACAGGTTTTATTTTCTTGGGCTCCATGATCACTGCAGATGGGGACAGCAGCCACAAAATTAAAAGACGCCTGCTTCTCTGGAGGAAAGCAATGACGAACCTACACAGCATCTTAAAAAGCAGAGACATCACCTTGCCAACAAAGGTCTGCCTAGTCAAAGCTATGGTTTTTCCAGTAGTGATGTATGGAAGTGAGAGCTGGACCATAAAGAAGGCTGACTGCCAAAAAATTGATGCTTTTGAATTGTGGTGCTGGAGGAGCCTCTTAAGAGTCCCCTGGACTGCAAAGAGAACAAACCTATCCATTTTGAAGGAAATCAATTCTGAGTTCTCAATGGAAGGACAGTTCCTTAAGCTGAGGCTCCTATACTTTGGTCATCTCATGATAAGAGAAGACTCCCTGGAAAAGACCCTGATGTTGGGAAAGTGTGAGGGCAAGAGGAAAGGGGGACAACAGAGGACGAGATGGTTGGACAGTGTCATCAAAGCGACCAACATGAATTTAACCAAACTCCAGGAGGCAGTGGAAGACAGGAGGGCGCGGCGTGCCCTGGTCCATGGGGTCACGAAGAGTCGGACATGACTTAACGACTAAACAACAACAATAAAGCATTCCCCTGGAATAAAACTGTAGAATAATTTTATTAAATTCTGTGGTCAGCATTCTAGGGTCATTTCACACATTATAGAGAGGCAAGCCTAGATTTTCTGTCAAGTGCATGCTGCTTTATATAGAGTGCTATATAGTACTCAGATTTAGAAATCCTGTTTCATCATAGATTGGGGAAGACTGGTTGTGGTAATCTAGCCCTGCCTATAGAAACTGCTATGCCATATGTGAAAACATCCCTCACAGTTGGCTACTTAGCCTTTACTAACCTTTAGGAATGAGACTTTCATTTTGTAGCTAATGAAAAAACCATAGAACAAATTACTCATTTTAATGAAAGAGGAGTCCATGAAAATTGTTTGTACCTTTAGTTTTCCCACTTCTGTTTGGCCTTCTTTCACCAGTGCCTGTCAAATTCCCCAAGAAATTTCCCATCAAATAGTGTTGCAAGGGCTTCTGTCAGAGGCCAGTCAGAATTTCTGGGTGCAGCAGGACATTTGAATCTGTAAAAGAGTCTGTATTTGTTGAAACCCAGTATGGATACTTTCTTTGCCCACTCCACTCATTCCTGGTGGGTGTGCTAGCTCTTTCCTGGCACCCATCATCTTATGCCACCTTTTTGCTTGCCTGCCTGCCTGCCTATGCACCTAGATACTTGCCTTTCTTCCTTGGTTTTTGTACCCAACTCCATTTCATTTTGCTCCCTACCTGTGGCTGCACTGGACTCAAAGAAAATAAGAGAAAGAAGATATCAAGTTGAATACAGTGGTGCCTCACTTAACGAGCACCCCGTTTAACAATGAATCAGCATAGCGATGAAGTTTTTGCAATCACAAAAGCGATCGCATTGCGATGTTTTAGATGGCAAAAAATCACTTTGCAATGATCGGTAAGCGTTTCGCTTACCGATTATCGCATAACGATGTTTTAAAAACAGCTGATCGGTGGTTCCAAAATGGCCGCCAGGTAAACAAAATGGCCGCCCGCAGTATTTTCGCACCCTTTCCTCGCTTACCGGGCAGCGAAAATGGCGGCCGGATGGAGGATTTCCGCATAATGGTGAGTTTTTTCCCCATAAGAATGCATTAAACGTGTTTTAATGCGTTCCTATGGGTTTTTTTCCCCACATAGCGATGAATCCGGATAGCGACAATTTTTTCGGAACAGATTATCGTCGCTATGCGGGGCACCACTGTATATATTGTAATTGTTTTGGTTGTGGGGGCTTTGATTTTAATGTTTTTGCATTTATTTGATTGCTTGCCTTTCTTGTTTCTTGGGACATGGGACTGTGCTTTTTTTTTTTTTTTTTTTTTTTTTGCTATTTTCCCCCCCGGTGTATGTTTGTGGCAGGTGGTTTTCGTGTTTATTTAATTTTTAAGTTGTTATTTACGTAGTTAATTGACTTTATTTGTTTTGTTAAAGCTGTATATTTCAGTGGGGTCTTTTGAGGGGAGGTGTTTTGTTTGGTGGTGCGTGTTGTTGGTTGTACCATTACTTGTTCTTAGTATAGATTGATTCTCTGTTGCCTTGGCTCTGATTTTTAAAGTACAGTAATTTTTGCAGATTCCTAGGGTTTGTTTGGATGAGTTAAAAATGAATGGGAGAAAATGAAATTAGTCAAAGCAGACACACACACACACACACACACACACACACACACACACACACACACACACACACAGAGAGAGAGAGAGAGAGAGAGAGAGAGAGAGAGAGAGAGAGAGAGAGAGACAGAAATTATGGAGGTGCTCCCTGAAAGAAACTGAAACAAAAAAAACTTTTGCCATGTGCATCTCTACTTGCCGTCCAGTAAAGGAAAGCTCCTGCCCTTTTCTTAATATGTAACTGAATATTCTTCCATGAAATTTCCACCTACTGTTTTTAGTCTTGCCTTTGTTCAGAGAACAAGTCTGTTCTGTCTTCTGGTGACAGCCCTTCAGATATTTAAAATCTGTTGTCATAGCTCCCCTTTAATCTTGTCATCTGCATGTTAAACCTGCTCAGCATTTTCAGCTATTCCACATGGGGCATGGTTTCCAGAATCATCAGTGGACACTCTCTGGATATGTTGATGGCCTTAAAGTGCCCTTAAAAATTAACATAGTACTACTGTTCTGTGTCGTGTTTACACTTTAGGTTTACATATAAAACAGGTGCACACCTGCAGAATTTAAAGACAAGAGGTAGGACATGTTGAGGAGCTTGATTTTCCTGTTGAAGTGATTGCCACAACTGTAGAAAAGAGATGCAGCTTCCAAATGTATCTTAAGCATGTCTCCAGGAAAATAAATTAATTAATTTCTGTGGTATTTATAGGACAGAACTAAGTGTTGGAGTTAGAAATACATGATTCTCATTTTGGATGATGCAGTTACCAAGTTCTACAATTTGAAGACTGATATGAGGTGATTTCTTGATCCCGTCTCTTTCTGCCATTTTCCAGCTGTAAATCACTTCATTCTGTGCTGCTTCTGTTTCCCACAGGAGGAAAGACACAGATGCCAGTATTTCACTGCAGATGGCAACCTACATTGTCTAAATTAAATAATTCTGAGAAAGAAAGTCAGAATTACCTGCAACATGAAGTTTAGACTTTTGCCATGACAGTTGATCCAGGTTTCTGCTGGCAAGGAACAAATGAATTTACTGTAGTATGTTGTGAGAGCACCCTGATAGTAGCTGTTCATATTCAGCACAAATTTTATTGCTCCCAAGTAAAGAATTCCTTCCAAATACACCAAGCGGTATGCACCATTTGTATCTGTTTCTCCAAAGGCTATGTAAGCATTTTGTGTTGTGATGGTAGTTGCTGAGGCAGCTTTAAATTAATGACTCTACTGAGTTGATCCAGAAGCACTTAATTGTGGCTTGTCGGATTCTCCCTTGACAGTGGTCCTGTTGTATCAGTGTTTATGCTGTACCTTTTGTGCTGAAAGTGCCTATGCATAGGGTTCTAATACTCCTTAGTTAATAGTGCTTTATATGATCTTTTGCACTGCCACATAGGGGGTGCTTAATAACAGAACTAACCTCAGTCTTCTTTCAGATAACCAGGACATTAAGTCTGTGTGCTCCGAAGGACCTGTCTATGCTGCAGTCTTTAATGGATTGTTTTGTTGTTGTTTAGTCATTAAGTCGTGTCCAACTCTTCGTGACCCCATTGACCAGAGCACGTCAGGCCCTCTTGTCTTCCACTGCTTCCCGGAGTTTGGTCAAATTCATGTTGGTAGCTTTGGTGACAGAATGGATTGTTTACCACTCTTAATTTTCAAATGACTGTCCCCAAAGAAATGGTAGTGGGGTTTTTTTGTGTGTGGTGTTTTTTTGTTTGTTTGTTTGTTTTAGAATGTGGAGGATTCTTGATTGGAGATTCTCTGATGTAGCATTGACATTATATCTGCCCTAATCTTCATTGGCTTTTATTTTGTATCCCTTTATTGTCATAACTTCTCAGCAGTCTTCTGGAAGGTATTTACACTTAACATAGTCAACGGGCCATGAGCTTTAATGATAGGCCTTTTAAGAGATCATAAAGCATCAACTTGCAAATCAGCACAAGTAATCATATGATATTGGTTGTTCCACAGGGCAACATATTCAGAAGACATATACATTTTCAGGAATATTCTTTCACTATAATTCGAGAGGCTGAATCCATGTCAAGTGCCCTAAGAGTTCTTAATGCATATTTTTCTAACCAGTAGGAATTGCCTCCTAGCTCTGTTTTTATATGGGCTGTTGAAATGCTTTTACTTTAAAACTGCCTGTAAATCATCCTCTTTTCTTTCGTATAATTGTATGCGTATTTTATTGTGAGCTCTTTGGAAATGTTACTGTATTAAGTGGTATGCTTAATAGAGTTTGTTTATTATTTATAAATAAAATAAATAATACAACACAATTTAAATATAGCTTCACTTCTAATGCTGATTTTGTAACACATCCAAAATATAAACTCATTTTAACAAATAAACATTGTAAATAACAATAATTTGTGCAGTTTGAAGTCTTATTCCTATTTTTCTGAACTTTTCTGATATACAGTACAGTACCCTGATTAGCAAGCTAACTAGGTGTGGGCTGGATAGATCAAGTGTCAGGTGGATACACAGTTGGCTACAGAATCGTGCTCAGAGGACTCAGAGGGTCCTTCTCTAACTAGGAGAAGGAAACTAGTGGAGTACCCCAAGGCTCAGTCCTGGGCCTGGTGCTCTTCAATATTTTTATTGATGATTTGGATGAGGAAGTATAGGGAATGCTTGTCAGATTTGCAGGTGATAGCAAATTGGGCAGAATAGCTGATACCTTAGGAGAGAGAGAGAAAATTCAAAATAACCTTGATAGGATGGAGCACTGGGCTGAAAGCAACAGAATGAAATTCAACAGGGATAAGTGCAGAGCATTGCACCTCGGAAAAAGGAACCAACTGCACAGTTACAAGATGGGGGATAACTGGCTCAACAAAATTACGAGTGTGAAGGATCTTGGAATTGTCATAGATCACAAGCTCAATATGAGCCAACAATGTGATGTGGCTACAGGGGTTGGAAACTAATCCTTATGAGGAAAGGCTGAAAGAATTGAGCATGTTTAGCCTTCAGAAAAGAAGACTGAGGGGCGATATGATAGCACTTTTCATATATTTGAAAGGCTGTCATACAGAGGAGGGGCAAGATCTGTTACCGATCATCTCAGAGTGCAGGACACGCAACAATGGGCTCAAGTTGAAGGAAGCTGGATTTTGGCTGAATATCAGGAAAAACTTCCTAACTGTTAGAGCAGTGCGACAGTGGAACCAGTTACCTCAGGAGTTGGTGAGTGCTCCAACATGAGGCATTCAAGAAAAACTTAGAAAATCACCTGGCAGATATGCTTTGATTTTTTTTCCCCTGCATTGAGCAGGTGGTTGGACTTGATGGCCTTGTAGGCCACTTCCAGCTTCACTTTTCTATGATTTCTATGATATCCAGTTTCATTTAGTTTAGTCATTAATCACCATGCAGTTTGCATTAAGTGGGTGTACTCAGGCAGCAGGATGAGGTGGGTGTGCAGTAGCACAATACATTATAGTGCTTTAGATCGAGACAGGGTGAGACTGTTTTTGAATATTCTTCCTGCAGATTAGAAACAACTTTCTTGTAAGTAGTAAACTAACATATCAGTATGAGAGAGAAGAAATATTCTACCACAACTCCCACGGTGTGCTAGTTTTCTACTTGCAAGTAAGCTTTTGTTCCAGTCCATTCTATGTCAGACTATATATTACACATAGTCCAGGATCCTATTGTGAAATAATGAGAAAGGGCAATTGTGCAGGTTTTTCCCCAGTATTTTGGCTGTCTGGGGTACACCCAGGCATAGCTGAGTGCATGTTGTTGAATGTCTGAGTATACAGCAGCCAACTGAAATGATTATGCATATAGCTTATACAATTTTGTAATTATGCTGCTCAGAGCTCATAGGAGTCTGTCTGAGCCAGTCATTACAAGGGGCAATCTCTTTAAGTTTTTCAAATTCCAGTATTTAGCAGATCATTTTCTGTGTTTAGTGTTTGGTGTTATGGACTTCCATTTGGAAGTCTTCGACCCAGATATCTATTGGAATCATATCTTAAAAACATTAACCTGGTTGCTGCTGAAGATTCGTGACCCATACTTTTGTCTCATTCTTTTGTGATATGCATAGGTTCAGCTGTCAATTCTGCTACTTCTTGTTTACTGTACTGTACTTCCCTTCATTTTCATTTTGCCTTTTGATTGTGTTGACAAAGCAACCAAACTACTGAGTTTAAGGATATTTATGGAGAAGTATATAAATGAACCCTGGTGAAAACAATTTGATATATTCTTAGATGAGTTCTCTCCTTCATGGATTGCTGCCTTGTCGTGGCGAAGGGGCTTGAGTAACTCAGAGAAGCTATGGGCTATGCCGTGCAGGGACACCCAAGACGGACAGGACATAGTGGAGAGTTCCGACTAAACGCAATCCACCTGGAGTAGGAAATGGCAAGCCACTCCAGTATCTTTGCCAAGAATGCCCCATGGTCAGAAACAAAAGGCTAAAAGATATGACGCTGGAAGATGGGCCCCTCAGGTCGGAAGGCGTCCAACATGCTACTGAGGAAGAGTGGAGGACAAGTACAAGTAGCTCCAGAGCTAATGAAGTGGTTGGGCCAAAGCCGAAAGGACGCTCAGCTGTGGACGTGCCTGGAAGTGAAAGGAAAATCCAATGCTGCAAAGAAAAATACTGCATAGGAACCTGGAATGTAAGATCTATGAACGTTGGGAAGCTGGAGGTGGTCAAACAGGAGATGGCAAGAATAAACATCGACATCCTGGGCATCAGTGAACTAAAATGGACAGGAATGGGCGAATTCAGCTCAGATGATTATCATATCTACTATTGTGGGCAAGAATCCCGTAGAAGGAATGGAGTAGCCCTCATAGTCAACAAAAGAGTGGGAAAAGCTGTAATGGGATACAATCTCAAAAATGATAGAATGATGTCAATACGAATCCAAGGCAGACCATTCAACATCACAATAATCCAAGTTTATGCACCAACCAGCATTGCTGAGGAGACTGAAATTGAACAATTCTATGAAGATTTACAACACCTTCTAGAACTGACACCAAAGAAAGATGTTCTTCTCATTCTAGGGGACTGGAATGCTAAAGTAGGGAGCCAAGAGATAAAAGGAACAACAGGGAAGTTTGGCCTTGGAGTTCAGAACGAAGCAGGACAAAGGCTAATAGAGTTTTGTCAAGAGAATAAGCTGGTCATCACAAACACTCTTTTCCAACAACACAAGAGGCGACTCTATACATGGAAATCACCAGATGGGCAATATCGAAATCAGATTGATTATATTCTCTGCAGCCAAAGATGGAGAAGCTCTATACAGTCAGCAAAAACAAGACCTGGAGCTGACTGCGGTTCTGATCATCAGCTTCTCATAGCAAAATTAAAGATTAGACTGAAGAGATTAGGAAAAACCACTGGGCCACTCAGGTATAATCTAAACCAAATCCCTTATGAATACACAGTGGAAGTAAAGAACAGATTTAAGGAACTAGATTTGGTGGACAGAGTGCCTGAAGAACTTTGGATAGAGGCTCGTAACATTGTCCAGGAGGCAGCAACGAAAACCATCCCAAAGAAAAGGAAATGCAAGAAAGCAAAGTGGCTGTCCAACGAGGCCTTAGAAATAGCAGAGAGGAGAAGGGAAACAAAATGCAAGGGAGATAGGGAAAGTTACAGAAACTTGAATGCAGACTTCCAAAGAATAGCAAGGAGAGACAAGAGGGCCTTCTTAAATGAACAATGCAAAGAAATAGAGGAAGATAACAGAAAAGGAAAGACCAGAGATCTGTTCGGGAAAATTGGACATATTAGAGGAACATTTTGCGCAAAGATGAACATGATAAAAGACAAAAATGGGAGGGACCTAACAGAAGCAGAAGACGTCAAGAAGAGGTGGCAAGAATACACAGAGGAATTATATCAGAAAGATTTGGATATCCCTGACAACCCAGACAATGTAGTTGCTGACCTTGAGCCAGACATCCTGGAGAGCGAAGTCAAGTGGGCCTTAGAAAGCCTGGCTAACAACAAGGCCAGTGGAGGTGATGGCATTCCAGTTGAACTATTTAAAATCTTGAAAGATGATGCTGTTAAGGTGCTACATTCAATATGCCAGCAAGTTTGGAAAACTCAACAGTGGCCAGAGGATTGGAAAAGATCAGTCTACATCCCAATCCCAAAGAAAGGCAGTGCCAAAGAATGCTCCAACTACCGTACAATTGCACTCATTTCACACGCTAGCAAGGTTATGCTCAAAATCCTCCAAGGTAGGCTTCAGCAGTATGTGGACCGAGAACTCCCAGAAGTACAAGCTGGATTCCGAAGAGGCAGAGGAACTCGAGACCAAATTGCTAACTTGCGCTGGATTATGGAGAAAGCCAGAGAGTTCCAGAAAAATATCTACTTCTGCTTCATTGACTATGCGAAAGCCTTTGACTGTGTGGACCACAGCAAACTATGGCAAGTTCTTAAAGAAATGGGAGTGCCTGACCACCTTATCCATCTCCTGAGAAACCTATATGTGGGACAGGAAGCAACAGTTAGAACTGGTCATGGAACAACTGAGTGGTTCAAAATTGGGAAAGGAGTACGGCAAGGCTGTATATTGTCCCCCAGCTTATTTAACTTATATGCAGAATACATCATGCGAAAGGCTGGACTGGAAGAAACCCAAGCCGGAATTAAGATTGCCGGAAGAAATATCAACAACCTCCGATATGCAGATGATACCACTCTGATGGCAGAAAGTGAGGAGGAATTAAAGAACCTTGTAATGAGAGTGAAAGAGGAGAGTGCAAAAAACGGTCTGAAACTCAACATCAAAAAAACTAAGATCATGGCCACTGGTCCCATCACCTCCTGGGAAATAGAAGGGGAAGATATGGAGGCAGTGTCAAATTTTATCTTCCTGGGCTCCATGATTACTTCAGACGGAGACAGCAGCCACGAAATTAAAAGGCGCCTTCTTCTTGGGAGGAAAGCGATGACAAATCTTGACAGCATCTTGAAAAGCAGAGACATCACCTTGCCAACAAAAGTCCGAATAGTCAAAGCTATGGTTTTTCCTGTCGTGATGTATGGAAGTGAGAGCTGGACCATAAAGAAAGCAGACCGCCGAAGAATTGATGCCTTTGAATTGTGGTGCTGGAGGAGGCTCTTGAGAATCCCCTGGACTGCAAGGAGAACAAACCTATCAGTTCTAAAGGAAATCAACCCTGAATGCTCACTTGAAGGACAGATCCTGAAGCTGAGGCTCCAGTACTTTGGCCATCTCATGAGAAGAAAAGAGTCCTTGGAAAAAACCTTGATGTTAGGAAGGTGTGATGGCAAGAGGAGAAGGGGACGACCGAGGATGAGATGGCTGGACAGTGTCTGCGAAGCAACCAACATGAACCTGACACAACTCCGGGAGGCAGTAGAAGACAGGAGGGCCTGGCGTGCTCTGGTCCATGGGGTCACGAAGAGTCGGACACGACTAAACGACTAAACACACACACATAGATGAGTTCTTGATGACAGCTCAGACTGCAGAGGGAGGATCAACTGTTGTTCCTTATCAGGAATGTCTTGCATTTTTAGTTGATTGCAAAGTGAGTAGATATAGAGTGAGCCTGAGAGATGTGCATTGAGTCTGCTGTCAAAATAAGCATTCTGAACTCTGTAACCTATTTAAGATCAGTGCTACCATGCACTCAAGCCAGCTTCCTACAATTTGGCACAGACAGTTTGGCTCATGCTGTAAAAAGGTAGGTAATTTTAAAACAAAAGAGAGCATACTGTTTGACTGCAGGAGCAGCTTTATTGCATTGGGATGACAGAGCAAGAGGCAGCAGATGATTTTTGTCTTTGGTTCAGTTGACAAAGATTTCCAAAATTATTTCACTGGAATACACTTCCCAGAATCCTCTAACTAGCATAAAAGTAACTTTTACAATTCACAAAAAGAACTTTTGTCATTTCTGTGAATCCTGCAGTTGTATCTATATACTGTATTGTCACAAGCAAAGTAAATGGTATATTTGTTTCTAGATTAACATTAAATGCTTATCTGTCTGCCATTTCTCTGGTTTCCCAAATACTTTCAAATTTAACTGACAAAGGAGAAATGTGTAAGTCTTTCTGACATTCTGTTCTCACACCTGGTATGCATGTACTTTCTCATGGCAGACAGATCAGAAATGACCCTCAAGCTGTGCATGCCTCCATCATACTTTTCTTACTGTTCTCAGAAGTGAATGCTTAAGCAATCCTGCAGTTACCTGAATGCAGGACTTCCACTCTGCTTCTCTTCATTGGAAGCATCAGAGAAAACAGGGGCACTATTCTGGGTGATTTGCAAACAGTTAAAACAAACTATACAGAATTAAATATGACATAAATAACATAAACATCTAAAAACTTAAACAATCATTTTTCAAAGTGAGGCAAGACTGGAGGCAAGGCATTCAACTGGGGTTGATGTGAAAGGCCTCCCTGAATAATAGTGTTTTTAACTGCCTCCTAATGAATACAGTAAGGGGACCATGTATAGCTTCTCTGGGAACTGATTCTATAACATAGGTGCCACTTCTAAGAAGGCCCTATATCTAGTAGATGACTTTTGGGCCTGGCCAAACATCCATCGCAGAACAAAACAAGCTCATTTGCAAACCACATTAGCTGAACAAAGCTCCTACTGTGACAGTGATGTACTTACTGTGATCCCTCTTTTAGTGACAGGTTAAGTATATTGGTTGAAATCCTGTTGCTAAGTGTAGTAGGTCACACTAGTTAGGCCTGTTGAAGCAGTGGGGATTTAGTGAGTCAGCTTCTCCAGAAATTCCACTGATTCAAGTGGGCCTTTCCTAGTTGCAACTTACTTTAACGTAATAGGTTACAATTAGAGTTCTGTCTGTTTGGATCGGTGGAATGTATGGAAGAGTCAGTAGATTGATTCAGTGAGCCTATTTTGGTGGGACTTATTATGCTAAGCAAAACGTTTCAGCCAATGTGTAGTTCATGCCTCAGTATATGTGGGGTTAGAGAGCCTGCACTCACATAACCATAGGTGCTCCCACCAGAAACTTTCATCTCCATGCACTGTGAAGGGAGCGGAAAGGAAGGAAGGGAGTTCAGAGTCAGCTCTTGTCATACGAAGAGCTGACCCAGACTTCCAGTGAAGAGAGCCAGAAGTCTATGCCCATCACAGCCCCAGGGTGTGTAATTTGTGCCTTGTCTTGCTATGTGTCATTTGAGCTACATCTCTTTTGCTTTCATCCAGTTAAAATGCACTATACAAAATGAGCCACAAACAGTGTTTAATTATTTATTGTTTTCCTCTGAGAAGCTCCAAGTTACTTACTCACACAGGAGTTTCCAGATGTCCACAGGCCCAGATTTGTTTATCTCCAACTCCCATGTGCCTTGACAGCATTGTCCCAGTTTTTTTGTTGCATAGAGTATCAAGAGTGAGGCAACATTTAGCTTATTTTTTTGTCCTTGAAATACATCCAAATATACTGATAATCCTAAAATTTGTGTAGTGAGTCCATGCTATAAACTGAAAGTTATAGTTTCATTTATAGCATTCTTTTATTTATTTACAGTATTTAGATGCAGCTTTATAACTCAGGAGGATTTTAGAAAGACTTTCATATCCTTAAAAATATAAGACAGTTGTGTGCTGTCTTAAAAGACAAAACACAAAGGGAAAGGGAATGGGATGGACAAGGAAACAAGAAAACTCAGGCACAAGCTATTAATGTTCTGAAGTTCCTTAGTCTGGTAGAATGGCTGCTTGGTGGCAACTGGGGAGAGCAAAGCCGGATGGAACTCAGGAGGCTGTCAGTGACCCCATTTCCTTTCTCTCTCTCTCTCTCTCTCTCTCTTTTTTTTTTTTTTTTTTTTTTTTTTTGAGCCTGTGGAACAGCTGCTGGCTGTATCTTTATAATACATCTGTTTCCCAACATGCATTGTTAAAAGCCAGAAACTCCACTTGCAGTGTGCTGCAATTTATTGGTTGATACATATTAATGACAGGACATCTGTGTTAAAAACCTTTTGACTTGAGAACTAACAGAATGTTTACTGTGTACATCTACCTTGTTCTGTTTATGAGCTATCTCACCACCCCAATTACCTTCTTTCTGAATTGCAAATGAGGAATTCTACACATAATTAGGAAGATGAATAAATTGGAGACATGGAACAAGATCCTTTTGCACATGTGTAGAACTTTCTCATGACATTTGGTGCTTCAGGCTTTGTGCAAAGTTGGCATTCTCTCTGGTGACATAACTGGTGGACTTAACTTGAAGTGTTAGTAGGAATCAAAGAACAGCTTGGTACCTCTGAGATTCCTCAGTGCTGGAATACAGTAAACATCTCGTAGTACTCTCATCAGTACTCATCTGCCTGGATTAGTAAATTAAATTGGAGAGAGAAAGGAGAGGTACTTAGAAACAATTTGTGTTAGACACACAGCAGTTGGACAAGAATTGTGTCGTAGCAGGTGATCAGATGTTTGGAGGAACTAAGCTTGAAAGAGGTGAGAACAAGTGTAGCGGAGTGCATAGAGCAGCAGGCTAGGAACAAGTGTAGCGGAGTGCATAGAGTGTCGGGCTAGGACTCCAGCAACCTGAGTTTGAATCTCTGCTCAGTCATGGGAACTCACTGTTTGGTGACAATTGTAAAACTACTACTTAAATATCTTGCACAGGTTGGAAAACCTGCTGTTCTGTTCCTGGACTACAACTCCCAGATATCCTGGCTGTACAGCTAGTAGTGAAAGCATCTGGGAGTTTTAGTCCAAGAACATCTGGGGACCCAAGGTTGGGAATCACTGTTATGTGATGTCTTTTCCTGAAACGGAATGGGATTCTTGGGTCTCAGCAGCAGCCAAAGTGTGCCTGCACAGTGAAAGATGATGGGCAAGTTTACTTGTTCCTGGAAATGTCTTACTTGGCTGCAGTGACACATGACTTAGTTACAACCTGATTTGAATTTGGACATGTGTTCTATATGGGGCTGTCTTTGAAGAGTGTGCAGAAACTTCACCTAGACCAAAACAGTGCAACCAGATTGCTTCCCAAGGTTGCTTATAAGGAATATATAGCTGTTCTTCCAACAGCTTCACTGCCTACCGGTCCATTTCTGGATACAATTTGGAGCACTGATTATGACCTATAAAACCCCATATGACTTGTGTTCAGGTGTTTGGAAGGCCTTATCTTCTAATTCAAGCTTCCCTAGTGGTAAGATCTGAATGACAGGCCCTTCTCATGGACCCACCACCTTCTCTTGGGAACTTGAGAAAGGGGCTTTTTTATGGCCATGCTCTGGCTGTGGAATTCTGCATCAAGAGAGATTAGGTTTGCTCTCTCTCTACTGTTTTTCCAGCAGCAGATGAAAGCAAGTTTTTCACAATTAATTGTCTCCTGTTTCCCAGGGAATGTGTCGAGTTCTCATTGTTTTTAAGTTAGATTATTGCTAACTTAAAATAAATTAGGTGTGTTAATTTTAATTGTATTTTAAAACTATAATTGAAATTAATTCAATTTTATTGCTTATTATTGTGTTTGAATCTGTTATTTTAAAAAAAAATTGTAAGCTGCCTTGAATCTTCATTCTGTGAGAAAAGCAGCATATAAATGGCTGGCTGGAGAGACAAATATCATATAACTGGGCTCTCAGATAGAATGAGAATTTTATGGGAAAGAATGTCTCTTACTGCTTTTCTTCAAAATGACTTCTCTTCTGCAAGGTAGCTAAATTATAGCAATGCTAATGTGCTGAAGAGTCCCCACCCGGAAAGGATGCCTATGGTATCTGAGCACTACAGGAGGGACTCCATTGTCAGCAGGCCCTCAGCAACCATTTCTGGCCATATAAATGTTAAATGAATCAAGGTTTACATTTGCATTTACCTCCTGCTAGCATATTATGGCTGGAGTATGTTCATTTTAAAGCATGTTTCAGCAAACAGCTTCAAATTAATAATGATGAGTGGAATAAAGAACAAGAAAAGGTAAAAGAAATTGTGTGTTAATAAGCAGAATTCACTTTTTCAACTATAGTACCAGTTTGAAGTTAGTGACCAGTGTTTTAAATTTTACAGTACTGAATTCTTGGAACAAAGTCCTCCTGTCTGATGAAATTATGCACTGCTTGCATGACACAGAGTCCTTTTGGCAAACAGTGCAGGCACGTTTCAATGTTTCTTCTCTTGAGCAGTATGGTATAAAATGTAATGCCACAATGTGATCTACTTTCAGTGGAAAGTGTCCACAGCAAGGGGAGGTTCCTCATTGCTGTTTCAACCCAGTCCCTCCCTCATCCTTCAAAGAAAATCGAAACACAAGGAACTTAGCCTCAGAGTTAGTGTTTCAAGCTGCTGAAAGAAAACAACACAAACTGCAGAGATCAGCAAAATAAATCCGGTTATGTATTTTTTTGCAACTGCTAACAGCTGTGGATATATATATATATAGTTTGGCTGTATGTAACTAGCAAAATGCCCATTGTTATGGTGAAGTGGCCTGTGGAGGGAATGCTCTGATTATTGTGCGGACCCCATATGGAGTCTGTGGGGATTATGTAGTGCTCTCTTGTTCTTCCTTGTTGGATCTTGTTCTCTGAAAGCAAGAACCGCTTATACCAGTGCTAGGGTTACCACCAAATAAAAGAAAAGATGGTTGTATAAAGTGCATATAGTGTCTTCCTTTATTTGTAAAGATGCAGAATTTAAAATGGTGATTATAATTTACACAGAATTTAAACAGAACCTTATTTTTAACATTGGTCAAAATACTGTTGCATAACTTCATGCCAGCGTAATTTACATAAGGCACTAGAAGTGTTTATTTCAAAGTAATTAAAATCTTTCTGGTCTCCCCACACCCATTTTAAGTCCCAAGACTCACTAAGCTCCCCTTTGCCCTGGGCAAGCTTTTAGGAGCTTCAGTACAGGGAGCAGAGAGGCTTTAATAGTAAAAAAAAAAAAAATCACTGCTGGATCACACTGCCGATATTGGGACTGCTGGCAGTGATTTTTTTTCTACTATTACAGCCTCCCTCCAACATCCCGAAGCCCCCAAAAGCTTCATGAGGACAAAAAGAAGCCCTGGGGGAACTTGGGACCTAAAAGGAGAAGGATAGGATATTTTAAACCACTTTAAATTAAATGCTTCCAAATATCAATCCAGGTTATACTGTGAAAAGTTATGCCAACACGACTTGATGCAATAAAATCAAAGTAACTGCAGTATTTTGGACCTGAATGGTGAGGATTCAGACCAAGTGGCTTGTAGCAGCAGAGTCTGCTGTCAAGGTGCTAAGTGTGGATCGGCATCATGGAGGACCTTTGTCTCCTTTCTTGTTGTTCTTTATCTTTTTATCAGTCTTCGGCTGAATAGCCCTTTACTTGTAGAACAGCTTCAAACAGAGAGGTTAACCTCCAACAGCTCCTCAGATACAGGATATTTTCTCTGAAACGGGGACACATGGTTTCTCTATAGTGTGTCAAAGCACAATAGATATTTTTTCTTCAAAAGCTATCAAGAATTAGTTGGGGCGCAACACGAACATTAAGAACTACAGCCTTGGCCCTATGATACTCTGTGGGCAAATACACCAGTCTACTGTGATTTACTGTAGTTCAGCCCGTGCAAAACAGATAGACATAGCACTCAATGAGAACTGTACAATCATTACTGAATGCCTGAAGCGAACCCTTGCTGATAAAATCAGTGACCTAGTAGGCATTGCACTCAGTGACATAGAAAGAGGTAGTAGCTAATATTGAAAGACTCAGAGTATATACTGTATATATATACTGCTCAATGGAGAATTAGGTTACTTGGAACACACTTAATAGGTTACAAGGTGAGCCTAAGAAGATAGAATTTTCACACCAAAACAGCTCTGTCTGAACACAGAAAAGACAGAGTCAGATCTATGTCAGTGTACTCTATTGTTATTGGCTGAAAGTTATCTAACCTACTTATCACAACTGAGAAATCAGTAATATTAGCTCATATATTCTAGGTTTTAATGTTTGAGAGATCTGTTGAGACAATCATACAAACAAACACTGAGAAATAAATAAAACTTTCAGTAGACTGCAGTCCATTTAATCCAATGCGTGAAATGGGATGCAGTCCACAAAAGGCTATACTAAGTAAAATCTGTTAATCTTGCCCCAAGATTCTTTGTTATTTTTACTGCAGCAAACAGATGAGTAGCAAATTACATTTTTGGGGCATTTTGAATTTAGTATAGCCTTTTGAGCAGCCACTCCTTTGGAAAAGCAGAAGTTCCTTTTGTGCTTATGACTTTATTAGGAACACACTGCTCAAGCTATTTTGTGACCCTCTGGTATGTGCTGGTGGTTGGGAATTTTTGGACTGAATTTTCTGGACTGGGTTTGGCAATATCAATGTCTCCTTATAACTTTGGTTGACATATAGATGCACTTGGCCAGGGGGAAGACTCGTCATGCCAGAAATTACATTTTGAAGCTGGATCTCTGCTATGGAAAACATAGCCCAAAGGGAGATGGCTATAATCCACCACATACATGCAAATATTATATGAGTTGTTCTTAATTATGCATAATGCAGTATTCAGATTAACTTCAGTTCATATGTTTCCAGTGCTGTTCTTTGGAGCAAAATAACCTGCTTATGTCTGCTATATTTTTCATGTTAGTTTTTTGAGATAGAAAATGGAAGATCTGCCATGCTGAATCTGGGCAAATATCTTACCTAATCACATACAGTACTCTGGCAATGGCTAGGCACATGCTTGGAAAAACAGAAGCAGACTATTCTCTTTTTTGTATCTAGCATCTTTTACTTAGGTATGTAGTTCTGAACATGGAAGTTTTATTTAGCTGTCATGGCTTTGTTGATGGACTATTGATAGACACAAAAACATGGGAAGATGCCTTGTTGGCACAGATTGGCAGGTGTTTCATGCAGAAGTTTTAGTCTTATCTTGAAATACTTGTCGATTGTGCTGTACACTGAGCTATGACCCTTTTAAATAAGAACCATAATGATATTCCTATGGCTTAGTTCCATAGCTTTAGCTCCACAGACTTGGTTCTATGAATATACATAAATCCTTTAAAAACCATTGGAGTCAGTGGTTGCTTAAACCATGCTCTGATGCAGAAGTCTATATTTCTGTGGTCAAAGCTTTTTCAAACATGTCTCTGAAAACATTTTAGAGCTTGCCTCCCCCATCCACAAAGACATGGTGGAGTCAACTTTCTACATTCATTTGCTCATATTTTTTAATTATCTGAATGGATAGCAATTTTCTCCCCCACACCCCAACTTTTTTTTGTCCTCCTTTTGGGAAAGTAGTCCCAGAGTCAGGGCTTTGATAGGACTTTGAATGTCATACCAGATAACTGTTCTCCATGTGTAACTCAGAGAAAAAGCTTGGGAGGTGGTTGTGAAAATTTACTGAATCACAATATCAACTGTGAGCAGAAAGCAAAGCAAAAAAAAGTGTGCTGTTTGTATACCACCCCATAACACTTAAAGCACTCTCTGGGTGGTTTACAATGTAATTATGCAGGCTACACATTGCGCCCTCCCTCAGGGAGCTGGGTATCAATTTACTGTATTTCCCCCCATGTATAAGACACCCCCATGTATAAGAGGTCCCCCCACTTTTCAAACTCAAAATTAAGAAATCAATATTTTAAACATAAAAAACACATTTTATTTCATAATTAGATAACATTTACATACCAGTACTGTCATATTATGCATCACACTTAGCTTTGAGCATATCACTTAGTTCAGCCTCTGGGCTCAGAATGCTCTGATATTACCAGTCCCTGTTGCATCTGAGCACTGCCTACATGCTCCACCTCCAACAAGGTGTGTTCCAATTGGTTTGTTCAGCATCAGTTGGCGTAAGGCTCATGATTGGAGGAAGCTAAGCCTCATGATTGGAGGAAGCCTGTTTGCAGAGGCAAGGTATGAGCAGTTTCACAATTGTGTGGTTCTCTCTTTGGATTACTTCCGTGTATAAGATAACACTCAATTTTTAATATAAAGATTTTATACAAAAGTGTCATCTTATACATGGAAAAATACGGTACTGACCTCAGAAGGATGGAAAATGAGTGAACCTCGAGCCAGCTACCTGGGATTGAACCTGGGTTGTGAATAGAGTTTTGGCTGTAGTACTGTAGTTCAGCCACTGCACCACAAGATTCCTCTGCCAAGAATATATCTAAGTTAGGGACTATTTACTGCATTGTTTCATTATGTAGAACAACTGTCCCTAGTTTGGTACTTCCCATACATTTTGGATTATAACTCCATTAGCTGTGTTGGCTGAGATTGATGAGAACTGTAGTCCAAAATATTTTGAGGCACCAGGTTGAGGAAGCCAGATCTAGAAGTACCCACTCATCAGGCAAGAAGTTGGAGGAGGACACAATTACAGCAGATAAATGCTCCAAGGTCTGCACTTCACTTCAGCCATTAAAAGAGAACTTGAATAACTGCCATATTGTGAGGGGGAAGGGGAAGATAGCTTTGGTGTGTATTTGTGTGTATGTTGAACCCCCCCCCCTCCTGTTCCTGCTATTTATAATTTTTTAAAACAAGTACATTCACATTCTTCATATATCCTTTTCCTGCCCCTTAAGAATGTCATTAAAGGGTTATTAGGATGGTCAAGTTCCTGTGCTTTTATCTCACTTGGATAAAAGTGTGGGAAACCAAAAAGCACATGAAGTGGTTATGGCAGCTGTTCTGGTATGGCCAGGCCATACATCAGCTTGTGGAGCAGAGTGGCAAGAATAGAAATGGGTGAAGTAACAACTGTGTTTTGAACTATAGGGCTTCATTCTGTCCTGTACACATATGTTGTGCTGCAGTGTCACTGAGCCGTGCCGGTGAAGGGACCTCTGTGATTAAAGCAGTGATGTGCATGGGATATGAAAGACATGTCTCTTTGTCCCGTCTCTCTCTCTCTTCTCTCTCTCTCTCTCTGTATATTTATTATCTTTGGAGCAGCTACAGTAAGTCAGTAACTTATTTAGTGCTGCCACCTAACGAGTGCCTGTCAGCTGATTGTGCAGAGTGACTGGATCCTCTTTCTAAGCTGGAAAGCACTATTTCTTGCTTCGACCTCTTTGAACGTACTTTTGGCCAAATGCTTCAAAGTTCATTGTGCCTTACATAAAAGCATCCTAGAAAAAAAAATCTTTACAAGGGGTTAGTCTTACCAGACTTAACTTGCATAAGAATGGGGGAGAACTGGTCTCTGCAGATGGTATTTTAGATTTGTTTTGTCAATCTGCTATATTTCACCTTTCTGCCAATACAGGCACCCATGATGGTTTACAGAATGGTTAAAAACACAGATACAACTAAAAACACAAGCTATACTATTAAATACAGTTACATTTATAATAATATTAAAATGACACTATTTTGAAACAGTTTTAAATGCTTTAAAAATACAGCAGAAGAAAGTAAAACACATAGTGTCCCCCATTAAAACTCCTCTCTCTGTTATCCATTCAGTTGCCAAAGGACTGACAAGAAAGAAGGAAAGGTGTGGGTGTGTGCAATCTACCTCCCATTGAAAAGTTTTCTAAAAACACACTCAAGGTGAACTTTTACGTCTCCATTTTTGTCATACTTTCAATTTGTTCCTTCTCAGATCCTTCTCAAGCCATTCATGCCATGTCTAGCGAATGTCCCTTGGCTATGAAGTTTCTGTGAAATTATGATCCATAAGAGGTGACCCAAGACCAAATATGGCTTCTTTGGAATAATGATTACTATCACCACCTCCTAGTTTCAAATCAAGAAGCAGAGCTTAGAAAAATTGCTTTTGTAGTCCACCAGTCCCAGCCAGCATATTAGCCAATGATTTCTTACTTGCCTTCAGACAACTGCAGAAGGAGGAAGACTCAAAAGAAGGAATCAGCTGTTCTGGATGTGAACCTTATCAACAGGAAAGCATTAGCAAGGGGGAAATAGTGACAACTGTGGGTGGAAGTGGCAGTGCCCTTTTACAATTTGTTACACTGAAGAAAAGGAATACCTGAGAATAGTATAATACACATTTTGAACTTTTAAAAATGCTGGCTGAGGTCCCATGGTCTGAAATATTCAAAGAGAATGGAGTACATGCAATTTCTTGAAGATGGTATACTGAAAGCACAATTATAATTCATTTGAGAAATGGACACATGTAAAAAAACAAGGATGGTAGTGTAAGGAGCTTTAAATAACCCAAGACTTAAAGGGGGGAATGTGTGTGGCATTGAAGGAGGGCAGCTAACCAAGCAAAAGTGAGTAGTTGGGATGTTGGGAGATTAGAGGGCTAAAGTTCAGAATGAGCTCAGACTTGGAAGATAGTTTAAATATAATAAAAAGGGGCTTTCCACCTCTGTCCAAAGCAAGAGAAAGAACAAGGAAGTGGTAAATCCACTGCATGAAGAAGTGCTAACTGGTAAGAGGAGAAGACAAAACTGCTGAATAGCTACTTTGCCTTCTCCCCAAAGGAAAACTGTTATCACTTTGTACAAAACAAGACTTCAAAGAGAAACAAAACATATGATATAAAGCCAAAAAGATTTAAAAAAACATGGATGATAAAGACTGAATATCAGTCAGCAGTTCTTAGGCCATTACCAAGTGTGAGACATCATATTGATCCACACAGTTTGCCACTTAGGTGAGCTATGCTATTCATAGCCTGATAACTTGTTCCTTTACTAACTATTGTCACTTTATCCCCTGGTCATGGGGCCATGTCTACTATGTCTGTCGTATCAATTCTCTCATATCTAAGAAAGTGAACTTGATCCACGAAAGAATATAGCAGTGCCATGATGTTTTTGTCCCTTGGGATTTTTTTCCTTGTCCAATATGCTCAACCTAGTACAAGTAGATTACAGAAGGCAGCGTGAGTGCTCCTGGCCAAGGCAGGTATAGAGACGGTATGAGAACACCTAGCCCCCTTAACATAATTGAAGTCTATATGCTTCCAAGTGTGTACTAAAGGAACTTGCAGATATAATCTCAGAGTCTTTTATAATCTTTTAGAATTTTTAGAGAGTAGGGGAGGTCCCTAAAGATGGAAGGCGAACAAATGTCTTTCCCACATTCAAGAAGGGAGAAAGACAAGATGGAGGTAACTGCCAGATTGGTATCGATAGCAGGAAAGGTTCTTGAACAAATAGGCAGTTGGTCAATGAGTATTTAGGAAAGAGCATGGTGATTACTTTACTATGTCCCAACATGAATTTCTCAAAAACAAGCTACACTGGTTTATCTTCTCTCTCTCTCTTTATAAAGTCACAAGTTTGGTAGATGAAAGGAAATCTGCATGTGATTTATCTTGATATCAGAAATATGTTTGAAAAAATTGTTCACAATAGTGGCTCCCAGACTCCCCTTGTTAGCATGGCCACTGCCTATGGTGGTGGTGGTGGGGATTCTTGGACTTAAGTGCACAAAAGGAACTTTTCCACCTCTGCACGTAACAACACAGCACACCATTTATCTGTATTTTTCACCAATAGTCAGGGAGATTCTTGGGAGTATGGCAAGTTTCTCTTCACTATTTTGCAGAACAATAGCAAATGGTTGTTTGCAAACAATAGATAGTAACCATATCAGTGGCTCTGTGTATGCTTTAATGTGTGTGTGCTCTGGTTGTTGCCTTGGACTAATATATCACCATTACTGAAGTCTGTCCTCTCATACACAGTTCTGAGGCATGAACTGAGGCAATGTATTTGCAAAGACTTTCACAGCCAGGATCTAATGGTTGTTGTGGGTTTTTCGGGCTCTTTGGCCGTGTTCTGAAGGTTGTTCTTCCTAACGTTTTGCCAGTCTCTGTGGCCGGCATCTTCAGAGGACTGGAGGAGGAACTCTGACCATGCCCGCCACAGAGACTGGCGAAATGTCAGGAAGAACAACCTTCAGAACGTGACCAAAGAGCACGAAAAATCACAACAACCATGAACTGAGGCAGTTGTTAATTGTAAAAGTGCCATAGAAATTGCTGATACAGAGAGCTGAATATATCTACGTGTTCACAAAAGATGCATGTAAAAGTAAAAGTTAATCTTTTGACTTCATGTCCCCTCTCTTGTTATTTATTGTCCAGTTTCTGCACTGTTAACATGAATCAGTGTTGGTGTTTCACACAGCAGGAAGCTGCCCTGCTCTGTGTCTTTCTTTATTTTGTTCAGCTCTCCAAAAATTGCTCTCAGAAGGCTGCATTTCATTAGAAGATCTATTTATTCCCTCTTAACTGAATCATTCTTCATATGAACCGAGCAATTCATATTTTCCTGGAATCATCGAGTCCAGCAATCAAAGAATGGCCAAAGCCCAGATAATGGTGGTGTCTGATGTAGTTCCATCTCTGAAAATATGTGGTCTGAGCTGGGCCAGTACCTGAGTATGAGGAAAGAATGGGATTTAAAACGAATATATATCTCCTTGTATCATTTGAATTTAAGTCTCTGCTTTTTGGCCAGGCAAATAATTTTGTTGGAAGATTTGGGCCTTTGAGGATTTGATCTCCTGCTTCAAAGGCATTTTTTTTCCACCAAAGCTGCTGTCTGTCTCCGTGTTGGCAGTGGAGAGTAGGAGGTGGAATAAGGTGGCATGTCTTTAAAGGTTGAGTGTGGCCCTTTTGTTTGATCCAGCAGGTGTTTTTGCGGGGGGTTTTCTAAGTCAGAGGAGAAGTACTGGAGAGAAAGAGAGAGAAAGAGGTTGGCCTGTGAACTGCTTTCTCGGAGGTCCAAGGCTGATGATTTTCTATGCTGCAGAAAGCAAAGCTTATTTTAGGAGTAGAATATAAATACTTCAGAAATAATAATTGGATAGTACAGTAATGTAATTTCGGCATCAGTGAGGCTATGGTGGGCTGCTATTATTGTTACTCTCTGTTACTAATCTCTTAGAAATATATGGCTGGCTAGCATTTAAAAATATGTCAAAGTAAATAATGCCAGTTACCTTAACTATCCCTTTCCCAATAGTGGAAGACACATCCAGTTCTCTTTCATTGGAGGTTTTTAAACAGAGGTTGGATGGCCATCAGCTAGAGATGCTCTAATTGTGGATTTTTCAATTTGACTAATTGACCCTTGGGAGTCCTTTGTGGCTCTACAATAGTCTATTATCTTGGTCTGGTTATGATGCTTTAATAAACCAACCTCCTAATTTTGAAATTTTTATGCTTGCCTTCTATTAGATCCAGATTCTAGTGAAAAAATATTTTAAAACACTTTCTGATCACAGAATCTGTGTTTGATACTAATTTTTAGTATTGTATTTTATTAATTTGTTTGTGAGTGACACAGGAAAACATTTTGTTGTATTGTACAAATGCCCCAAAATATAAGTTTGTATGTAACAGTGTGTAGCCTTGTACTTACGTGGTAACAGTGACCACTTTTACTAAAAAGGGAAAAATCTCTTTTCTGACATGGTCACAGCTGAGAGATGAACAGATTTCAGATGCTGGCACTTCTAATATAGCTGGTTTAAAAGGAATGCTGATTTCAGCTTGGAGCTTGCATTTCCTTTGTCATGTTTGCATTCATTTTGGCAAGAAAGAAGAAAACATTTTTTTTTTATTTATTTATTTATTTATTTATTTATTTATTTATTTATTTATTTATTTTATTCTATTTATATCCCGCCTATCTGGTCAATTATGACCACTCTAGGCGGCTTACACCATAAAATACATGAATAAATATATTCTTCATCTCTTGTTTCTTGTACTGGTCCTGATAGGTAGAAATAGTGATAATAAGAGTTATAAGAAATTCCAAATTGGGGTGGGCTGGGCACATAGTCATTGGGACTCTGGGTTGTTGTTTGTTGTTTTACAAGTTGAGGTTGCAGGTTGTTTTTAGACTGTGGATTGAAAATGTAGTGGGAGAGTAATTGGGAAATTAACTTGCTCCAATCCTGCTTTCTTGGGTTTACTGTTGGAATGTGGGGCCAGGGCTCTCTTACAAAAAGCACTGGTATTATGCCTGTGGGAGGCAGTGGAAGATAGGAGGGCCTGGCGTGCTCTGGTCCATGGGGTCACGAAGAGTCGGACATGACTAAACGACAACGATTATGCCTGTTTGTGATTGGTCAATTTGACATAGCAGATGGATTGGCACTAGACTCATGGTGGTGCCTCTGTGGGCAAGAGATACTCTGCGGATTTCTCTTGCTTTTGAAAGTGCTGCAGATGAAGAGCTGAGAAGATTGCCAGAGTTCACAGCTCAGTGGAATGAATAGTGGTGTACTGGGAGTGAAAAAGGAATGATGGTGTATTACTGTTCATAGAGTTTTTAGGAATACAACAAGTATAGCCTGTTTGGTGGTCTGTCTTGAAAACTAAAACTAATTTAGTACAGTATTTGATGCAGAAATTAGCTGACAAAGAGATTTCAATGCACCAGTTCATCCCCAATAGCAGGGAAAAGTTAAAATAATGGGCAACCAACCTCTAACTTACAAGTTTTTTTCCATCTCTTTGACTTTACTTTTCTCTGCATTTTTACATTTTGTCCAGGATCTTTACCAGTTGGAAGCAATTTGCATTAGTCCGTTAGGTTTCTCCTTTTTCCATTCAACAAACCTGATAAGACACATCTTTTCAACTTGGTGATGCTTCATGTTTTTTAAGAAACACGTTATAACTTCTGTTTTCCCAGATGACCTTCAAGAGGAGAAACATTATTCAGCCACTTTGGGGCTCTTACACAAATTCTTGTGACCACCTAGGATAAAAGATTTAGCAAAAGTAGCCTCTTTGACCAGTCTTACAACTAGCTAGTTGTTGATGGTGAGAAATATTTCATGTAGTGAAGCTTTCTGAAAATAATTCAGTGCCTGAAATCCAGTATAAGTCACAACTAGAGTAGACCCATTGAATAAATTGAATTTACATAGATATTAACACATAAAATCCCCACTGATACAGTGGGCCTATTCTAGTTGTGACTGACTAATGGATTTCATCCAGTTTCTCTTTTTGCTCCCACCGACTGACATGGTTAAGTGAGGGGAAATAGGCTACATATTGTGGAATAAAAGTTTGTAGACACATTTGGAAGGCTGTAAAGAGTTCAGATGTGGGACAGTATTCTGGCTCTCCTAGCCATATATTCACACCAAAATATTTCATAAGTATAAGACAAGCTGCCTTGTGACTACCTACTTTGCCTGATTATCCAGGCTGAAAAGTGGGTTGCCTTTGGGTAAGCAGCAGGTGGTTTCAGCAACAGGTGTTCCAGAAACTACATGACAGCAGATTGTGGCCATGAAAGGCCCCGGGCCTTAAATAACTAGAGCTAAGACAACAGTGAAAGAAGAACTGCCAAAGCTTGGTGTCTGCATTTTTAAATCTGGGTCTTTTATTTTCAGTGGCCTTTTACCAGGAGATAGCAGACAGATAAATATCTGAAGCTGCTCCATAATGAATCAGACTGGTCTGTCTACATCAGTATTACCTATTCCATTCTACAAAAGTCCTCAAAGCAAAGGTCTGTCCTAGTCTCGCCTGCCAGCTATCCGTTGAACTGAATATGATAAGGACTGGACTTGGAACTATGACTCCTATCAAACAAGAAGAGTGATCTATTTAAAAACAAAACAGCAGCAACAAATCTGCAATGGCTTTCCAAAATGTGGTGCTGTCCATTTAGTGTTATTTTCATGCACAGCACTTTACAGAGTAACATGAGTAGGGGGGAAAGGGCAAAGTGTGCTGCTTATATACTGCCCCATAGCATTTAAAGCACTCTTTGGGCAGTTTAAAATTGCCTTCTCCCCATGAGCTGGGTACTCAGTTTATCGACTTCGGAAGGATGAAAGGCTGAGTGAACCTTGAGCCAGCTACATGGGATTAAACCCAGGTCAGGAACAGAGTTTTGGCTGCAGTATTGCACTTTAACCATGAGGTTCATGGATTGGACTGAGACGTGGGATGGTAGCCTGAGAAGTAAAAAGTTCAGAGCAATAAGGGATGAATATAGAACCACATATTTTGGGGCTGTGTTGTAAATGAGGTGGAAATGAGTCAAAAACTATGGAAAAGCGAACTTTCAAGAAAAAACCAAAGGTGAGGGGAAAAGAGTGAAAAAGACAAATGATAGAGAAGGTGTGGAAGTGGGGCTGAGTCATGAAAGCAAGGGAAAATAAGCAGACTTGTTTGAGAGCAAAAGAGCAGACTCCTGAGGGTAGAGTTAGAACAGTGAAAACAATTGTTATAAAACACAATACAGTGGGGTCTTGACTTGAGAACTTAATCCGTATTGGAAGGCGGTTCTCAAGTCAAAAAGTCTGTAAGTCAAGTCTCCATTGACCTACAGTGCATTGAAAACTGATTAATCCCGTAACAGGCCGTTTTTGTTCCATTTTGGTTTTTTTCTGGTCTGTAAGTCAAATCTCAGTCTGCAAGTCAAACCTAAATTTTGCGACCAGAGAAATCTGTAACTCAAAAAGTCTGTAAGTCAAGCCATCTGTAAGTCAAGGGTCCACTGTACAGTAATAGAATAATGAAGTTGGAAAGGGCCTATAAGGCCGTCAAGTCCAGTCCCTTATTCAATGTAGAAATAAGAATCAAAGAATATCTGCCAGGTAGTTGTCCAAATTACTCTTGAATGTCTCCAGTGTTGGAGCATTCGTCACCTCACGAGATAATTGATTCCATTGCCGTTCTGCTCTTAACAGTAGAGACATTTTTCCTGATATTCAACCAAAATCTGGCTTCCTGTAACTTGAGCCCATTGTGGCATGTCCTGCACTCTAGAATGATTGAGAACAGATCCTGCCTCTCCTCTGAATGACAAGCCTTTCAAGTGTCTGAAAAGTGCTATCATATCTCCCCTCAGTCTTCTTTTCTGAAGGCTAAACGTGCCCAGTTCTTTCAGTCTTTCCTCACAGGACATAGTTTCCAACTCTCTGATCATCCTTGTTGCCCTTCTCTGAATTTGTTCCAATTTGTCAGCATCCTTCTTGAAGTGGGGTGTCCAGAACTAAATGAATACGAATATCCCCGTCTCAGCTGTACCCAATGTGGGTCCACCCCCCCATAACCAGCCCGTCCACTCACATGTCCGAGCACTTCCAGCATCCCACTCTTCCCGCCAATTACAGCAGTAGCTCCTCCATCTCCCTGCTCAGCAGGCCACTCAGCAGTTCTGCAGGGAGATTTGTCTTCTTGCCCCCTGTCTGTAGTGGCCAGCTGAGTAAGAGAGATGGAGGAACTACTGTTGCAATTGGCAGGAAGAGCAGGATGCTGGTTGCACCAGGATGTGTGAGTGGATGGGCTGGTTCCGGAGGTCAAACCTGCATTAGGTGCAGTTCGGATGGGGAAACAAATATAAATATCCCCATCTCAGTTGGCTCATATTCAGCTTGTTATCTACAACAATTTGAAGATCCTGCTCACTCATAGTATTGCTGAGCCAGGTATCCCCTATCTTGTAACTGTGTGTTTGTTTTTCCCCTAGGTGCAGTACTTTGCACTTATCCCTGTTGAATTTCATTCTGTTGTTTCCAGCCCAGTGCTCAAGGCTATCCAGATAATTTTCAGTTTTGTTTCTGTCTTCCAGCATATTAGCTATTCCATGCAATTTTGTGTCATCCACAGATTTGATTAGCATTCCCACACCCTCTGATCCAGGTTGTTAATAAAAATGTTGAAGAGCCCTGAGCCCTGGTGTACTCCCACCAGTTTGAGAAGGGGCCTTTAATCATCACCCTCTGAGCACAATTCTGTAGCTTTGTATCCAACTGACAATTGTTCTATCCAGCCCACACCTGGTTAGTTTACTGATCAGAATATCACAGGGCACTTTGTCAAAAGCTTTGCTGAAGTCCAGAGCTACGATGTCTACAGCACTCCCTCTGTCTTTCAAGGAGGTTAATCGATCAAAAAATGAGATCAGATTAGTCTGGCAGGATTTGTTCTTGACAAATCTGTCTTGGCTTCTTGCTAATACTGCATTGTTTTCAAAGTGATTGCACAGTGACTGCTTAATAATCTGTTCAAGAATTGATGTCAGGCTGACTGGTCTGTAGTTCCCGGGTTCCTCCTTTTTTGCAGCTAGGGACAACATTAGCCCTCCTCTAGTCGTCTCACATCTCACTCATTTCCCATGATTTCAAGGAAATAATGAAGAGTGGTTCTGAGAGCTCTTCAGCCAGTTCATTCAGTACTTTTGGATGCAGTTCATCCGGCCCTGGAGATTTGAACTTATTCAAGGTAGCAAGTTTTTTCTTGACTACTGTATTTGTTTATCAATCTCCAGCTGCAGTCCTGCCTTCTCCACTTGCTCTTCATATTTATCTGGAGGTTCATAATCTTGTCCTTTAGGAAAAGATGAGCTAAAATAGGAATTGAGCCCTTCTGCTTTCTTTTTTATCTGTTATAATTTTTCCATCTCCATTGAATAGGTGAGCCACTGTTTCTTTTCTTTGTCTTTTGCTACACACGTACATGAAGATTGCTTTTTTGCTGCTTTTAGTGTGTGTCTCTAGCTAACCTCAACTCATTCTCAGCTTTTGCCTTCCTAATGCAATTCCTTGCTACTTTTCTATACTCTTCCTTGTGGCCTGAACTCCTTTCATCTTCCTGTATGTGTCCTTTTTTTGTTTTCCAGTCCTCCATGAGTTTTTTGTGAAGCCACACCAGCCTTTTTTGCTGTCTCCCACCTTTTTTCTTTTTGGAATTGTTTGTAGTAGTGTATTTAGAATTTCCTGTTTTAGAAAATCCCACCCTTCTTGGACTCCTTTTCTTGTCAGGATCTCCTGCCATGGGACCTTACTTATCATTGTCCTGAGTTTGTTAAAATTGACTTTTTTGAAATCCAGCATATATATGTGCTACACCAGACCTGGACAAAGTGCGGCCCGAAGACCACATACAGCCCACGAGCCACTCCTGTCCAGCCCGTGGACAGTTTTGAACATCAAAACAATTAGCTTTTTGTCTAAAGTTGATCAGTTGCTTATCTCTAACTTGCCGCAAAAAACCTCTTTAGTATTTGTGAAGATTAACAAGTTTAAAATAAAAACAATCATAACATCACTGTTTCATTTTATGTTTAAGTAAAGTTGGTTCGGCCCCTGAACACAGTTCAGATTTTTCATGTGCCCCCCCATAGAAATAAATTGCCCACCCCTGTGCTACACTCTGCTTTGACTTCCTTTGCAATCAAGAATTCTAGTGGAACATGGTCACTCTTGCCCAGAGTTCCTCTTACTGCCACTTCCTCCAGCAAGACTTTTAAATATATATTTAAAAAGTTAGAGCTTGGAAATACTGCTTTTTTGGAATGACAACTCACAGGTAGCACAGCCAGTGACCATGCTGATGAGCATTTTGGGGTGGTTCCGGTAGTTGCCAGCCCAAACTCTGGAAATAGGCAGGAAAGAACACATATATGGAACTTTAGGGAATTGTGCTATAAATAGCCCCCTTCCAAAGCTGGTTTGCATATAAAAAGTGGCCTTTAAGGTCTTACTCACACATAATATGGGGTTCCAGCTATTAGGCATATGGTTTTTTTTCCTAATACTTCTGAGTTACAGAATTTCAGGTGTAAATAGCCTTGGAGCAGGGTTTTACTTTTTTAAAAATGGAGATGTATAAATAAAGTGCCTTCTTGTTGGGTATCATTGCGTTGACAAAGCTTGCTTTAAATATGGGGTGAGCAACTTGTTCGGAGAGCAGAACCCATTTCCATCATTTTGTGAATTCAGAAACTAGCTGTCCTGCCTTCTGTGGGTATCTTTGATCTCTGCTGTCTTGAAATGCCATCCACTTTGGCTAGTATTCAATTCCTTTGGTATGGGAACAAGATTACAAATGTTGGCACCCTGTTGTAGGTTTGGGGGCCATGGTCAGAATAGAAAAAAGACATTTGTTATAATGAAGAAAAATGATTGCTTGGAGGGGATATTGCATAGGTTGCCAGTAATCTACTCTTTCCGTAGATGAATCATGGAATGAGTTTTGGGGGAAATGGTCTTGGGTTTGACAAATACTTTGAAGAACGACTTCAGTCAGTATTTTGGCATTCTCAAATCTTAGTTATTCTTGATGTAGACACATGATAATTCTTCTATCTCTTCCTCTTGCAGGAAAAGAAAATCAGAGTTTCTCTGCCTTTAACAAGAGGACCAAGTGCCTTTATACCAGAAAAGGAAGTATGTTCTTTTTAAAACTGTCAGCTGAATTATTTCTACATTTTTGTATTTGTTTGGAAGATTTTTGATTGTGCTGTGTGGATAACAAAGTATCATAAGAAGTAGATTGTCCCAACTAAATTTGGCTCAGTCAAGATATAGCACAGAACATTCTGGGCTTTATAAGAAGAAATGGAGACAGTGGAGTCTAAAAATGCTACACAGGTGCTGTTGAGCAATGATTTGAGAATTGAGAAAAGCCCATACCTGTACCACAGGAGTTGTTTGGCAACAGCAGAAGCATGTGTTCCATACTTGTCAATAATATGAGAACGGAAGGAAGAAAGCACGGCCTTCTTCATAGTGGCTCATCTGTTTTTAGATGATCTTTCTGCAGAGGACTCTCAGGCCATCTTATTTCTGAGTTATAGATAAACTGATGTATTCTTTTATGCATTTAAAAATAGTCTTCAACGTGAATTCAAAGCGAATAATTGATATATTTTTCTGAAAACATTTTAAACTTTTTAAAAAATTGGCCATATCTCCTTGATTATCTCATGGAAAGCTGATTAATACAATGTAATGCCAAATAACTAAATAGCCTCTTTAGTTTGCTTCCTTTTGTTTTCTGAAGGTTATGCAAGCCAACAGTTTGAATGAACGAATGCACTTGCTTGTGGAAGAATATTCTACATCTGGTCGCCTAGATAACATCACCCAGGTCATGAGTTTACATACCCAGTACCTGGAGTCCTTCCTCCGCAGCCAGTTTTATATGTTGCGTATGGATGGACCTCTTCCTTTGCCCTACCGGCATTATATAGCAATCATGGTGAGTGCTGGAGAACCCTACCCTTGATCATTTTATTCCCAAACACAATTGTACTTGTTTTCATTATAGTGTTGTTGTAAATTAAACCAAGCTTCATTTGCATCGCTTCTGATTGAAACCAGAAGTGCCAGATGGATATTTTAGGAGTTGACATTGAGGAGTTGAGGGGGAGAGATGCACACTACAGCCTATTTAAAAGGTGAGTCATCCCTACAAGAGGCTTCCAGGAAGACAGTTCACTTATTCCCCCGCCCTGGGAAAACCTTTATTTGTGGGGAGGTAGAGAAGTCTGATGAGGCCACAAAAATAGTGTTGGTGGTTGCATGTGATCAAGATGACACTTTGCCTACCAGTAGCCTGCAGTATTAGTTTTAGACCAGGTGAGCGAAGTTTGGTCCGAGGCTGCTTGCAGCTCCCAGAGGTCAAAATGTAGCTCACAGTCCCACAGTTCCCATTAAAAAATGGAGCCGTAGGGGCCATTTTGCCATGTTTTCCACCAGCCCCACCCTTTTTTAATTAACAGAAATGTCATTACATGGTATAAAGGAACATTTTCACTTTAAAAATAAGAACAATAATACTGGGGATAGGGGCTGCAGGGTGAATAGGGTCTTCCAAGTTCCAAGGAAAAGTAAGGTGTATGGGTGTGGTACCAAGCATTAATGTAGGATTTAACAAGTACCAGAAGTCAGAGTTGACTTGACAGTTTGTAATTATTATTAACAAGGGCTAGCAAAGAGAGGGAGGGAAAGAGAGTGAATGAGTTTGCTTTCTGTGTAAAGAATGCTGTGTTGGAGCAGAACACCAGATCCAATGGCCAAAATCATGTTGCTTAGCATAGGCTAAATCATAACTTTCGATCCATTGTTCACCAGTAAACAAAGCATCTCTGCTGTGATTTTTTATGGCACATGCATATACACCAAGCCAGCTAGTGTGCACACTTTGGAGAATCACAGCGGTGACACTTTGTTTACCTGGGAGAATGGACTAAAACATACAATTTGGCTTACACTAAGCAACAAAATTTTAACAGATGATTTCATTTCTGTCTTGCATTTTTCAGTCCTACTCGTTTTATTCTGTTTTTGACTTGTGATGCTTACTATGGAAGCCATTTTGTGAGTGGGCAACCCCTGTGGTGGCCATTTTGTGATGATGCTTTCAACAGTTTTTTGAAAGTTTTAAATGAGCCTCAAAGGATTGGGAATCTTTCTTTTCTTTGCAAAATACAGTGATAGATTTAATTATAGTTAGCCTTGTGGATAGCTTTAAATATAGGAATTGTACAAGTTCATGGAAGACAGGGCTATCAGTGGCTATTTATGCTACCTGTACAATACTCCAATATCAGAGGAATTATGCATCTATATAAAGATTCCAGAAGCTGCTGTGTGCACTACTGCACGTCTTATAGACACCCCACAATTATCTGGTTGGCTATTCTGACCTTTGGTCGTATCCAATACAATTATTCTTATGTTCCATTATTAGTGTGCCACTGGCACTCTCAATGTGCCCAGTAGTCCTATAAAATAAGTCAGTATTGTCACTATCATAACTGCAGAATGGTTGAATGATAGTGGTTTACCTTACACCGTTGTGCATTTAGAACAGAGACAAGATTTGAACTAGCAATTTCTGAGCTCAGAATGCTGTGACTTCATCTCTGTGCTAATATTGACTGTTTGTGCAGAATGCTTATAAATGTTCAGAAAACATATGGCCATAACCATTTAAAAGTTGACTATTCGTATATGTTGCATATGCTTTTTAAAATATCAGTCTCACATCTGCCTTTCCATCAAAGGAATTAATAGAAATATCTAGCAGAATTTTTGTTTTTGCTTTTTATTGCTTGGTTTTCCACCATGCTGATGGTATATTTTTCTCTCTGATGCTTATGTTGCATGCTAACCTTCAGCTTCCCCTTAGCAAGAAGAACAGACAGCTTCAGACTAGCCACCTGCAACTCATCTGCATCTGTTTTTCCAACTCTAGGCTGCTGCCAGACACCAGTGTTCCTACCTAATAAACATGCATGTGGATGAGTTCCTGAAGACTGGAGGGATACCAGAGTGGCTGAATGGCTTGGAATACATTCCACAAAGGCTGAAAAATCTAAATGAAATCAACAAGCTTCTTGCACATCGACCCTGGCTAGTTTCAAAAGAACACATTCAGGTATTCATTAAAATCAGCAGTGGTTGATGAAATGTATATCTTTCCAAGTCCGGGTGGACCAAGTGTTTCCTGTAGTCCCCATGCAGCTCCGAGCACCACACTTCTATGCCAAAACATTTTTTTAGAAAAAAAATATCAAAAATGCCCCTTATGTTTCCTTAGGTTGGGGAAATTTCACTAAGTGTTGGGTCCCCTGGCACCTTTTAATTGTGGTGGGGGGAGGGTGTTCAAAAGCAAAAATGACTTTCAGTCACTTCCAATTTGGGGAAATAATAACCAGCAAAGGGCAAAAATGAAGTTGTTGTTCATGCTTATCCCCCAGAATATATGGGGTGGGGTCTTGTTTGGTAGAGAAAATATTATATGTGGAGGAAGGTTCTTAGGAAGTGATCAAGCTCCAGAAGTTAAGCCTCCAAACCTTTGAGAGTTGCCCACCACTGACCTTAAAAAAAAAAAATTAAAAATTTGCTAAGTGCTACATTATTCTAAGTCCCTTTTTAAATTTGGCTCTATAGCAGGAGTCAGAAAGCTGCTAGTACCTAAACAATGCTTGCCTGACCTGATTGGTCTTGTTAATTCTTTCACATTTCTGTTTCCCAGCATGCCCTGTCAAAACGGAGGTTCTAAAGAAATGGTGTAGCTCTCGTCTTTGTTCTGGAATCTTCTGTGTCCTTTATTTGTCTGCATTTCACAGAGTACACGTGTGGTTTTCTTTTTCTTGTTTTTGTTTCAGAAACTTGTCAAGACAGGAGAAAATAATTGGTCTCTTCCTGAACTGGTGCATGCTGTGGTCCTTTTGGCGCACTACCACGCCTTGGCAAGTTTTGTCTTTGGCAGTGGCATCAATCCAGAGAGAGATCACGATACCTCAAATGGCTACAGGCTCATATCAGTTAACAACTTCTGTGTCTGCGATCTTGCCAACGATAACAACATCGAAAATGCGTCCCTTACAAGCAACAACTTCGGGGTTAGTATTACCAGTTTTTTGTTTCCATTTTGCTCATCCTATTAACTTTATGTTGGCGAGAGTAGGAAGGGGTTCACATATGACCCTTTCTTGAGGTTCACACATCAATCTTCTCCACTGTTTGTCAGTGCTGGGAAACTAAGAGATGGAGCGTGAATCCCAGCAGAGTTAAGATCAGAGTTGGTTGGAGTACTGGAATAAATCCAAGAGGAGGTTAATAAAAAAGCAAGCTGGTTGCAAGACAGGATCTGTTCTGGGAGGGGAAGCCGTGCCAGAGTGCAGAGGCAAGCAGATGGATTGGAAAACTGACTGAAAGAGACTGAAACAGAACTAGTTGGGAAGGAAACAGTTCACCTCTGACACGTTAACGCAATCCCCTGATGCTGGTTTCTTGTGGTTACTTCTTACCTATAAATTAAAACTGAATTGTAAACTGAGAATTAAAATAGGGTTGCAGTCCTAAGTATGCTTGCTTGAAAGTTTGCTACATTGAAATCGACAGCACTTGGCCTCAGAGAAAATGCACTTGTGGGTCTGGGAGCACTGGTATGAAATACACTACTATTATGTCTTCTCTGGAAATTTCACATGGGACAAATCACCTCCCACCTCACCCTGAAACTACATGTTCCTCCTTCTGTATCCTTCTATATTTATGCCACGTGTGAAACTGGTAAGCAGTTGAACAGATGGACATTTAAATTTGTGGTTTTGCAGTTCGCCATAACTGCAAAACCAGATAAGTTGTACAAAACAGTAAAAATTTCAATGTTGTGCATAATGAAGTTTGCAGTTACACTGACAATAAGAATCAGGTTTTGTGTACTTAAAATTCACTTTTTAAAATCCTGGCTAAATGACACATTGCAAAGCCCACTGTTGTTTTCGCCACAAAGCAAGTTGTTTTTTTATTTAAGCGGCCTTGCTTCTTTAACATGCTTGTGAAATCAAGTCTTTAGGAATCACTCCAGGCAGTGTGAACACCCCTGTCGTATTAAATGCTTCCTTTGTGGGCAGCTGTAGGTTTCTCAAGTAAAGTAACTTCTGTTGCTGTGTCACTTAAATTTTATTTTTAAAAAAGAGAGAGAAAGAAATGCTTGCATTCTGAAAGATGCCTAAAAACCAAAAGAAATACTGCACAACATTGAAAACAAAAGGGAAAGAGAAAGGTTGCAATCATTGGTGATGTGCCGGGGTCAGCAACAGTGGAAACCTCATGATCTGTCAACATGCTGGTTAATGAAACTGTTTGAAATCTCAAATGTAGTTTCCTGAAGCAGTTTTAAGCCCCTACTTCATAGTGGAATAATAATTTCCAAAGTGAATGCGCACAGGGCTACAAAAACAACATGACAGAAAATCAGTTTAAAATAGCTTGGAGCTGATTCTAATCCAGTGTAACTGTGTCCTTAGATGGGTAACAGAACCTGCATAAAAACTTGGTAGGTGGCAAAGAAGATGATCCTGAAGAGGATGGGCAAGAGCACAAAATGTTGCAGCCTTTAGAAGCTTTTTTGCTATTCTAGCTTGCGTCACCTCTCCTGACTTGTGATCTCTTACAGATACCAGATTCTTTGAGTGAGCTGGAGGCCCTGATGGATAGAATGAAGAGGCTGCAGGAGGAGAAGGATGAAGAGGAGGCCTCCCAAGAGGAAATGGATACTCGTTTTGAAAACGAGAAGACAGAGAGCCTCCTAGTTGTCACTGAAGGTACTGCTCCCTCCATGTTTTGTTTCCACTCCTGTCATTGCATTCAGTTCCCAGATAAAGAGCAAATGTTGAATTAAGTGACAGGAGGCAGGAAATAAAACAATACAGTAGTTCCATGTGCTGAAGAGCGATCCTATTCATTCAGAGCAGTCTACTCAAGAGTAGAATTATACAGGTTTGAGGGCATGAATGCATGCTATTTTTTGTTGCCAGTTTAATAGCAGAGAATTTGGAACAACTAAAAGGGAGCACCTCATTTTTCAAATCTTGGTATCTGTGGGCACATTGATGGATTGACATATGTTCCAAATGAGTTGACAGCTGTCATAGATGTGGCCCCAGGGTATTTTCTAAGTTGGATAATTTGACCTTGCATCAGCTTTAAATGTGACATTCTTAGAGCACTTTTTCTGCAGAGTTCTGCACCATTTGAATGCCATCTCTTCATGTGTGTCAGGGTTCAAACCAGGGTAGGGATTATGCAAAAAATTAAGGAGTTGGACTTTAGTTATTGCAGGAGAAACCTAGCTGCCTGTTTCTAGACATGGTCTAGAGCAGTGGTTCTTAACGTGGGTGATAATGCCCCCCAGGGGGCGATTTCATTTTTCAGGGGGGCAGTAGAACGAAAATGGGTGGCGTGGGGGCGCTGGAGCAGAAGGGGGGTGGTGGGGGGGCGCTGGAGCAAGCCAAACCTGTGAAGATGGCTGCAGCCTTTTTACAATGTGCATGAATATATATTTTCCTCCAATCTTAATTTAGTTTCAGAGTTTTCATCTTGAAATTTTTAGTTCCTGCCTTTTATGCCCTTTTTATATTTCTTTTTGAGTCTTAAAATTCGCTTGCAACTAAATCATTAAATGTTACTTTTGGGGGGCATTTCATTTTCTTGGAATTGAATTTTGTTTTCAGGGGTCATTGGATTTAAGTGTCTTAAATAAATAAATAAATAAAATATCATCACCACAGGGAGGGGGGGCGATGATAACTTCCTTAATGGCTCAAGGGGGCGTTTCTTTCAAAAAGGTTAAGAACCACTGGTCTAGAGGGGCGGGGTAAAAATCAAATAAATAAATAAAATAAATGAACACATTGAATCAACTGCAGATCTGTGCTAGAGCTAATCCAGATACACATATGATGCTTGAAAACTGATTTTTTTTTTAAAAAAACTGATATTACTAAACTTCAAGGTGTCTGGTAGCTAAGATAGTTAAGAAGCTAAACTGAACAGTTGGAAAATAGTCCATGTCCTTTTGATAGTCCTTGTGTATTAATTTAGATGATTTTTAAGCAATGTTCCAGACTAAACAATTTTAATGACTCTTTGCAAAGGAACAGTTTGCGAGTTTAAGTTTTAAAGACAACCAAGGCAGGAAGAAACTCTTTCACCTCTTAGCACTGGCGTCTAAGAGTCCAGTCCTATAATTTTAAAAAATGCTGGCACAAAGCTTCATCTACATTGGTCCAAAAGAGATTGCAAGAACGAGGCAGAAACCGACAGGCAAGTCCAGGCTCAACAGCTTGGATTTTTTTAAACTGTAGCAAGGACTTATTAGGATGGTTGCCAAGCAGGTTTCTTCCCATGCAGTTATTGTTTAGATTGGCTAATGAGCACGAATGAAAATAATGAAGACATCTGTGTGATTCTTGGATGGACTGGGCTTTTTTTAATGATGCTAATACTAGGCATAGAGAATATTCCCTACTCAACTTAATCAGGGTACCTGGAAGAGAGCCAGGACTGACTGTCAAGGTTACCCAGAGATGACTTTATAGCAGTCAGTTCCCTGGAAGGATGGTTAATGTGCCAAAGCCATATAATCATTTGGGCAGAAAAGATACAAGAGGATGGGAGGAGCTTTAAAGACAGAACAATTGGCCTGCCTTAATGTTAGTATAGCTTGGCATTCTTTCATCTTTGGTGCTTAATTATTTGGCTTTTAGCTCTCAGTCCTCTTACTGAACTCTTCAGCCTTGCCCAAGTGGCTCTAATTTACGAAGTCTGCCAGAGTTTTCTTTTTGGCCCATCCCATCCTCCCTAATGATATGGAGACATGGTGATTGTAGCCCAGCTCATTCCCTGCTGATCAAGCATGACTGCCAGTCTTGCTCAAGCTTTGATATCTGCATGGGAGGCTTCCTACTTTAAATGCGGGATTGTCCCCTGAGGAGAAGCCCCTGTCCTTTGCAGGAACTCTTCTGCTGTTCACTGAAGATTGGTTCAGAATCTTCTCCATCCAAGGCATCCTGTTTTCTCTTAAGGTGCTTTTTTGTGATAATACTATTGAACCTAATGCTTAGGTGATGCATGACCATAGCATGTAGCTTGTACGTGCTGCATCATGTGGAGATCATACCTGCACACAGCACTTCCTCTACCACCCTTTACAGTGATTGTGATCTCTCTGCGTGAATGCATAGCTGATCTCTCCATTTCAGTTCATTTCATTTATCGTCTCCTCTCCCCTCATTTCCCTCTCTCTTTTATAGCAGTAGACATACCATATTTGTATAGGTGTGATGTACTTGAGTGTCATACTAGCTTTAAGCTTCTGTGTACATATGTGCAAAAGAGCCCAGTACTTCCAATAGACTAATGCATAGATTTTCTGTAGAACAAGCAGCGTGTGAACTGGCCCAAACATCCCATTTTATCTCACACAATCTGTGTGCTCGCTATGCCCATGTTTTGTGGTTTCCTGCTTCATTTTGATTTTTGTTCATTTTAAAACCAGTTCTAAATTTGTGACTCATATACATGTTTTGAACTTTGATTATTTTGACCCTCTCCTGATCTGCTTCTTTGTGTTACCCTGGTCAGTACTGTGTATGTGTGTCTAAACACATACTTGGTGATAACATATCTTCACCTGCCTCTTTGCCTCCGACTAAACTTTAAAAAGTTAAATTAACACAGGCCAACTACCTCCCTATATATAGAAGTGAGACAATGTCAGAATAAAGAAAATGGAAAACTGTTCTTATTTATTTATTTATTTATTTATTTATTTATTTATTTATTTATTTATTTATTTATTTATTTATTTATTTATTTATTTAATACCCCGCCTATCTGGTCATTGTGACCACTCTAGGCGGCTAGAGTGTGGCGCCTACACGGATCACTAGGGAGAATTTTTGGGGAGAAATTGAAAATGGTATTCATGCCTTCCCTAATTTGCTTTCTCAGCCTTTGATGATGAAATAGCTTCCATAGCCGACATTTCTCGATATGTTGAAGACACAAGTTTTGGATACAAGGACTTTGCTAGGCGAGGTGACCTACCAACATTCCGAGCCCAGGTAATTTTACATGTGGGATGTGCATTTGTCTCTGTTGGAAAAGCAAATTCAAAATGTACAGTGGTGCCTCGCTTAACGATTGCTTCATTAAACGACGAAACTGCTATACGATGACTGTTTTAATAGGCAAAATCTGCTTTGCGACGATCGGTTCCCTGCTTCAGGAACCGATTCTTCGCATTACAATGATTTTAAAACAGCTGATCGGCGGCTTCAGAATGGCCGCCCGCTGTATAAAATGGCTCCCCACTGTGTTTTTGGACAGATTCCTCACATTACAGGCACCGAAAATGGCCACCCATATGGAGGATCTTCGCTGGACGGTGAGTTTTCAGCCCATTGGAATGCATTGAACGGGTTTTCAATGTATTTCAATGGATTTTTTTATTTTCGCTTAACGAGGATTTCGCTCTACAGCGATTTTGCTGGAACGGATTATCCTCGTTAAGCGAGGCACCACTGTATATAGGGGGACCTGTGCTAGTCTTCTGCCTTCTTCTTTTCTACAGAAATGTAGAATAACAGAAATTTCAATGGGATTTCTTATGAGTAGGCAGCAGGATTTTTTACCAAAGAAAAGTTTACCATCCCCTCTTCCTCATTATTGAGCAGTGATAGGATGTGCTCTGCCCACAATATCACCTTACCAATGTTCAAACATGTCTGGCTTCGGTGATCATTATATTCATTCTTCTTAAAAAGATATCTCCAAACTCTGGGTTAGGGGGATGGGATCTTAAACAAAATGGGATAAGATGAAGGCCTTCTATAGGAGGATGAAACAGCCCAAATATAATGGGACCTTTGAATGGATGTGCGGTTCACAGAGCAATTGTAGAGAACCTCTTTCAGCCCAAAAAGCAAAATCAATTTCAGAGAAATTCTTGGGGACCTCATTCCATGATTGGGTGGAACCAAGGGACCAGATAGTAGGATCAAAAATACCAGCATGTTAACATTTGTTACTGCCAACAACTGAACCTGAGGACAGGCATTTCAGCCATTCAGAAGGAGACAAAAGCAGTACAAATATAGGAAACCACCAAATAATTGTGTCATGGCAAAAGGGGTGTGGCAATTCAGAGAATTGGTTTGGAAGCACAGGAAGATGAGCTCCAGCCTCTGTGTCCGAGCATCTCCATCTCTGGGAAGGAGTTTGTGCTACCGCACTATGCTACAGCTTCTCCTAGGCTCATTTAGACATACACTCTTTTAGCTTGCTTTCTAAAATGGTGAAGAGTCCAGGAAAGATTGTTCCGTTTGCTGATCTTGCACTTTTAAGGTAGCTCTATGAGTGACGAGGAGAAAAGAGTCTTTTTAGGGTAGTATAAATAAGCATATTTATTCATTCCAGTTACACCTTGCTTGTTATCCTGATAGCTCAGAGCAGGTCTCGTGGCTCCCACTTTATAGTGAAGACCTGCTTAGCTATAGCAGTAGAATTGCACTATATGCCTGCATAACTGTTCTCAGCTCAAATGTCTATATATTTCGGTCTTTTTGCCTGTACAGGATTACACCTGGGAAAATCATGGATTCTCCCTTGTGAACAGGCTTTATTCTGACATTGGCCATCTGCTAGATGAGAAATTCCGAATGGTCTATAACCTCACATACAACACTATGGCCACCCATGAAGATGTTGATACAACCATGTTAAGAAGAGCTTTATTTAATTATGTCCACTGTATGTTTGGAATCAGGTATGTAGCAGATAATTTTGGTTATTATGTTTGGACTAGGGGTTGGCAAAGCGCAGTCTTCCAGGAGTTGTTAGGTTGACGTTTCCATAGTCTTAGCCCAGCACAGCAACAGCAGTCACAATCCAGCAACTTCTAGAGTGCCACGCTTTGGCCACTTCCAGTCTAGAGGCATCCTGAATGTATGTTATGTATAATGAATGGACCTTTGCAATTTCAGCAAAATGTTTTGAATAGCAGTTGGATTTTGAAAGTTTACACATTTTTCAAGATGCCACTGAGCAAGAAAATGTGTGATTGATCCGACTAAAGAAATTCTGGGAAAGAACAGAAGTAAAAACAAATCAGATGTGTTGGTATATTTACACATCTTTATTTCAGCTGAACAGCTGGTGTTTAACAAAATAGAGTAAAGTTTAAAGGACCAGCAACACTTTGGTCCAGTTGGGGCCAAACTGTGCAGGAGCTACAATCTTGTTCCTTAGTATAGTAAGTTGCAACTCAAGTAGGCCCACTGAATCAGTGGACCTTATGGAGGAGCTGACTCACCAAATCACCGCTGATTCAATAGGGATTTGGTGACTTGATATGCTTAGCAACAGAATTTCAGCCAATATGTTCAAAAAGGTTTTGTATTTGATCTGCATGATATTTTATAATGCTGATCGTTTTCAGTACTCTATCAGGAGATGGAGAATAGCATTTTCCTCCCCTCTTGTGGCTGCGATGAAAATTGCTCCTCCAGAGCTGTGTGATTTGGGAGGAATTGCCTATTAATTTAAATGACAAATATACATAATCCAACTAGCTCTTTCCTCAGAGGTACATTTCATCTCCATTAGAGGAGAACAAGGTTAAATTCTGTCTTGTATTGTGTGACTTGGACCCTGAGAACTACATAAAAGTAGATTATTTTCAAATAAGCTTAATTTATGTTTTGACCATAGAGCAACTGTATAGCAGTATTTTGAAAGTCAGACATAGTCCAGTCCACAGTTTCTAAAACCCTGTTCAATGTAAAATTTCCGTTTAAAGTCACATGTGCACAAAAAAGAGAGAGATTCAAATGACTTGATTTTGCTTAGGTATGATGACTATGATTATGGAGAAGTTAATCAGTTACTTGAACGGAACCTGAAGGTTTACATTAAGACAGTGACCTGCTACCCAGAGAGAACTACCAAGCGCATGTATGATGGCTACTGGCGTCAGTTCAAGCACTCGGAGAAGGTGAGTGTCTCACCAGACATATTAGCACAAATCTCTCCATGTGTGCACAAACAAGGAAAATGGCACTGGCATGGAATATACCCATAAACAGAGTAAAAGCTTGTATTACAATAATTATCTGCACTGGTACGAAGAGAAAGACATCAGTGTGCCTGCCTGTCAGCATTGAGGCCCAGAGGGTAAGCAACAAATAACCTGTCACTAGAAAAGGAAATTCCTTAAGTGCTCTTTGTGAGCACTTATCAAAGTAGAAGCTTTTCCCACCTCCTATAATTTGCAAATTACTAACTCACTTAGTTTTGTAATTGATCTTCCATGATGTAAGCCTGTTGTTTTTAAGTCTGATTTCTCAGATATGAAGAATCATTTGGAGATTTAATATGATTTCTGTTCTTATGACAGGTGATCTGTTACATATAGTTTGTCCTTCTAAAAGCTGCATCATTGTGGGGAATTTTTATTTGGTTTCAGATGATAGGTAGTTAGTCTGGTTGTAGCTTTGTGAATGTTTGCACACATGCAGATCACCACTTCATGCTACGCTTAGCATGTGAACACGCACTTGTGAAGGAGTCACTTTAAGGCTCACACTCTCAGCTCAAAAAAGATTAAAAATTTAGGAAACTAAATTTAGGAAACTATGAGGAGCTCAACAGAGCTGCAATGTCTACATGTTTCTTACATTATTAAAAACATCTTTTGAACAGGTTCACGTGAATCTTCTTCTTATGGAGGCCCGCATGCAAGCCGAGCTCCTCTATGCCCTCCGTGCCATCACACATCACTTGACCTGAAGCGTGGTGGTGAAGGTGTGAATAAAGCTTCCAAACAAGATGCACAGTAAAGAAGCTGCCTGTGGTGTAGCATCTGGTTATTGGATTCTCAAGTGTCAAAAGCTGAAGCTGCATTTCTGGCAGCTGATAACGTGCAATGATCTATATCTTTTTTTCCTTGAAGCTTAACTTTACTAATATAGCAAATATAACACTGAGGAACACTGCTTAGGTTGTTTGCAGTTGATGTATTTGTTGCAAACCCTAAGTTGATTTGTTATTGTTGATTCTTTGCTATTTCTTCTCGCACTCAAAAGAACACTTCACGGTGTCTTTTTTGGTTCTGTTTTCACCCACCCTACGCTCTGTCATATGAATAGAGTCCAGTGAAGGGTTTTATCTTTTCCTTCCTTCCTCTCCTTTCAGTTTTTTTCTAGCCTATTCTAACACAGTTTTCATAAATCTAGAATACGCTGTGTTTTAAGATGAACTCCTCAACTTGCTCATTCTTACATTATTCCTAGAAATATAGTATTTCAGCAGTAGTCTGAAGGTCATGTGGAACTTGATGCAACTGTTGTCTGCCTTTAAAAATGTGAAAGGAACTGCTACCAATTTTGCAGCATGCTACTGAGATACAGCATTCATATACTTGGTTTCCTGAATGAAGAGGTGTTTACCATATCCATTTCAATTGTACATATCAGTTCAGGGATTGTATTCTCCTCTTTTGTCTGAGATCACTCTCTCTCTTGCAGCCCCTAATAATGCTTGAAGGGTACTTAAACCACCAAACCAGTTCATTTGGAATGTTTGAATTTTTAAAGATTTTATGATTATTATTATTAGTTTAAATCCAAGTTTATTCTTTAACTGGTTTGTAGACCTGGCAATCATGGAGAATGTGCAGACTGATCAAATGAGAAACAATTGACTTGAGCACTTTGATTTTACAACAATAAAGAGTTGCCTTGTACTGTCTCAATACACTGGCCCTCTTATCCCAGGGCTAGGTCTTAAGCAGAGGTTGCCCTTGGCTTAGCTGCCTGAAGTAGTTTAACTGGAGAGATGGAAGCTATTGAACCCAGAACCTTGTGCATGTCAAGCATGTCCTCTCTTGCTGAGCTATAGATCACTGATATCTTTATTGCTATGATGCTGCCTTCCACTGGGTCTGATGGTTTTTCTGTCTAGCCCTTTACTATCTCTTCTGGCTGGCAAATGGGTTTTTGGGGGGATACATATATTTCCAAACTGGAGGTGGCAGGGATTGAACCGAGGACCTTCTATGTAGAAAGAATGTGCTTTACCACTGGGCTATGGCCTTTTCTCCTTCTACTACTATCTTACATTTTCTTTTGCCCTTTTTGCAATTCAAGGCTAGTGATTTTGGTGTTGAGCTTAAAAATATAGAAATTTTATTCCCATCATGTTTCCCTGAATTGTTTGTCAGAAACACTTCAAAAGTGTTCTTGAGCTATGAATCATGTTTCCCTGTGTGGATATACATGAACAAACGAAGTGCAATACTGAGCAGAAAGGCAGGCTCCCCCCTCCCCGAAAAATTAATGTTGAAATGTCGTGTTCAAAATGGCCAAGAAGGAACAGGGTTCCTTTTCCGAACTTTTTAGTGTCTGTGGCTTGCTTGCTTTGAACAGTCAGCTATTATCATGCCAAAGCATCCCATAAGTGAAACAAGTGCAAAACATGATTCCCCAAGCATGCCTGAACATCTTTGGTTCTTTCCAGTGGAGAAACCCAATCCAGGCACTATGAAACTCAACTGCAAACGTGCAGCAGTAGCATTTGGATCATGTCCATTGGTAGCTAACAGAGTTGCAAAAGGAAAGGTGGGCTGCCAACAAGAGGTCTCATCTCTGTATTGCTTGGCTTCGCTGATTTTTGTTTTAGAGCACAATATGTCAGTATTTTACAGCTTTACATCGTGTTGTCTTCAACAAAGTGATTTAACAAAGTGCCTGAAGAGAAGCTTAAATACATATCCACTTGGGTGTGATACTGACTTTTACATGACATCACGAAATGTTACTCACAGTTAACCCCCAAAATCTCATTGAAATCCAGTCTAAAGCCCAGTTTGCCTTGAATGCCATCTCCTTATGACCCAGTATAGTCTCCAAAATCTGTAATTGCTCTAGGCTTTTTTGCAGTGGGGTAATGTATGAATCCTTCCCCCCCCCCATGACTCAAGTTATTAACTTTTTCTAGATTAGTATAGATGTTTGGTTTTATTTTAATTTTTATTCTCCCTTCCCCCCCAGCTTTGTTTTATACATATTGGAAGTGTTTTATTCTAAGAACCAGTAGAAGGCAATGTAGAACAACATTTTATTTGGGAGGCAAACCATGGTTTGTTTTATAAGAATGATTTTGAAAGTCTTTCTATCTTAAAGAAGCATGGATTAGAATGGAGGAGTTAGTTCCTTGGTAGTTTTACTTAATTCTTCTCTCTCTTCCCTGTCTAATAATTGCTGTGATATCATAAGGCACCCTGTCCTGCTCCCCAGCTGTTGAGAAGATTGTTCACTATTTTATACAGACTTCCTTTCTGTACGGGGAATTTTAAGCTCTTTTTTTGTGAAAACCTTTCAAATTGATGTTTCTGCTGAAGATTTGTAATGTTTCCATAAATTGCACCGTTGGGGCGTCTCCTAAAGAAATCTGCAAGTTACGTTTTGGAGAAAGAGTGGGGAGAATTATCTAGTGTTACAGTCTTCCCAGAAACTGGTTAAACTGGTTGTATTTTATAGTATAAATATGCTATAAGAAATACATTATGATACTGATGGTACAGTGATCAGTACATTATTGTTGGAGAACTTGAATAGTAGTTAATTGTTCTGTTTCTATGATTTGTGGGGAAGGTAGAAGAGATTAAAGCACAACTGAAAATGCCATCTAGCCAAAGCTCAGAGTTTTGAAGCACAGCACTGGATTTGCAAACTCATTTAGCCATTTCCATGTGCAGCACAGGGCGCTTTTTTGTTCAAAGGCAGAAATTGTGCAGACCCTTCTTTGCTAATGTCAGTTCTTTTGCAGAAGCTGGGCGTACCTTCCTTTGGTAGCATAGGATTATCAGCCACCTGTGTCTAAAACTGCACTGATTTTAGTGGGATACCTAAGTAGTCCTAGAGGGATCCATTAGGACTTTTAGCCCTGAGTGGATTATGGCTTCAGTTGGACCTGATATGGGGGTGGGGTGGGGGAATAAAAAGAGAAACAGAGATCAATGAAGAAATAACTCCCATCAAATATCTGCAGAGTTGCCATGGAGAGGAATGTTTTTTGCTAGAGAAAAGACATTGGATTGGGGAAGGGGTGCTTGATTCCCTGCACTGATCTCCCTTATTCTTCTCATCTCCACTCAATTCCAGACAATTGTTTGTACATCATGGAGAAAAGCAGCTGGAATGGAATGGATGCATGGGGAAGCAGCAGGTGGGGAAAGGATTAAATACCCTGGCCCCACTAGTCTACAGATTTTATATCTGTCTTGATACTTAGGAATAGGTAGAGATGCAAGCTGGTTGTGTATGTAACTGTTAAGAGCTTTAATGTTTTCTTCAGTAGGAGCGTGTTGTTGTTTTTAATAGAGATGCTGGTGTTCTAATTGTGGAAGCATTAGTGCCTTGTAGTCATTTCTTTTTGTATAATCTCAACAGAAGTATCATTGAAGTGAGAGGCAATTAGTTTTTCAGTTTATATGACTACATTTTTTCTCTTTTGTGAAATAAAGTGAAGATTTTATATCAGACCTACATATGGCATTCAAAGTTGGGACCTGTAGTTTGAGACTAGAATTGCAGTTTTCCTTCAAAATAGAATGGCAAGCTTGACTCTTGCAGAATGTTTCCAAGGTGATTGATCCGAAGTATGCATTTATGTTGTCATGATCTGGTGCATAGCTTTACATACTCAGATATGATGGGGTTGTGTGTGTGTGTGTGTTTACATGGTAACATTCAGATTAGAAATTCAAATAATATATTTGTTTGCTTTTGTTTAACATACCCCAGAAACTAACAAGTGTGCCAAATTTTACATGTGCAAAAGTGTTTGGAATTTCTTTTTAAGAAGAAAAAGAGCATGTGTGAATGTGAATGTATAATTTGACTTCATGCATTGATGGTGGTCAAAATACAGTATATATCAATCAGATATAGCCCCCCCACACACACCTTTTTTAAAAAAATCCTTTATTGTGGATTTATATTAGGTGACCACAGTTAGTGACTTTGTGGCCAAAATCTGTCCCAGTTGTTAGCCAGGAACCTGAAGAGGTAGAGATGTGTAGATGGGCACAGTAGTAGCAGCGAGACCTGGAATAGGTTACACCCTGCCACTCACCTACCCCAATATCCATGAAATAATGCGATGAGATAGAAAGCTCCAGATTCAGAAGGGATTTAGTTGGGACTCTGACTACCCCATTCATTTGTTTGCATTCTGCTTTCCCGTTAACGATGTCCAAGATGGCTCACAACATGCCAAGTATCAGTCAGTATAACAATTCACCACTATATATTAAAGCAAAGCATGCGGTTTATATACAACCCCATAGCACTTGAAACACTCTCTGGGTAGTTTGGAATTTAAATGTTCAGGCTACACATTGCTCACCCCCACCCCGCAAGCTGGGTGCTCATTTGACCAACCTCAGAAGGATGGAAGGCTGAGTCAACTTCAAACCAGCTATCTGAGCCCGTCAGGATCATACTCACATCATGAGCAGAGTCTTAATTGCAGTACTGCAGTTTCACCATGAGGCTTAAAAGTCCCTTGAGCATTTCTAAAAGACATCAAAACATTCTTGAACATTGGCACCTCATAAATTCTTTTGACAGAAGCTAAGCATGGTTGATTCAACATTTTATGTCCAGGTTTTGCATCATCATTAGTTGAAGACCAGATTCAGCATTTGGAGGCGGGCGGGATTCAAAAAGTCTTTAATTCCAGATGTAGAAAGTACATAGAGAAAACATAAGCTAGGAAGGATTGGAAGTAAAAGAAATGCAAGGGTTCCTTACAGGCCGAATCCTAAACATACGTATGCTGAAATCTACCTCGCTACATTCAGTGGATCTTGTTCCTTCTAAATCTCCACAGAACTTTAGCCATGTGCATTTTTTTCCTTTAAAAAAGAGACCGCCGTCAGAGATGCAGTGATAAAAATGAACTGACTTATAACTGTCCTATCCTATGGGCTGTTTGAGTCCTACATGAAAATAGTTAAATTCCATATTACAGGAACCCAAATTCTGCCACCAGGATGAATAGTGCTGTAAATCTGGAAACCTTACATGTATTAAACAACTGTCTTAGGCAGCATGTGTTTTGCAGGAGCTACCTGACGCCACATTGCACCCACTGTGGAGCCCCTGCATATTGTTAGGTCTTTTCTAGCACATTCAACCTGTATTTTGCAAGTCCAGGTGCATATTCCTGGTTGCTGCTTGGAAACTGCTCAGCCTCGGCCTCATTTCCACCCTGAGGTTGACTTGAACATATGAAAGGGCAGTAGGACCCTCCTGTGTAGAGGTTTGCTCGCACTGTGCCTCCTTGTCACCAGGGTCTTGGGGGGTATACATTTCCTCCTCGAACAAGCCTACTATACTTGGGCAGGCCTTCATTTTGACACTGAGACAATTGCTTTGCAATTCTGTCTGGTTCTGCAGCATTTCCTCCTCAGAAAGAGCCATCTGTTTCATAGCATATTTTCAAATCTTGGTGAGTATTGCTTCTTTTGGTATAAGAATTTATTTTCATGGTCTCTGTGACTCACTTTTACTGGGTCACATCCTTCTAGAGCTTTTGCTGCAAACCCCACCCCTTGCACTTCTGACATCCTTAACAAAAAGAAGAGAGAGATTTAAATGCAGACAGCTTTGCTTCCCTTCCAGCCAATTCTTGAACAAGGCAGTTTCAACTGACATTTCTCTTCCCTCTGAATTCTATTGCTCCAGCTGGGAAGTCAGATCTCTATCATTTTGGTCCCTGCTTTCTGGAACACATAACAAATTAAAAATGAAGTTACATCCTTTCTCCATCAGCTTTTCAAAGGCTTTCATGCTGCTGCTTGTACTCTCATTCTAAATGTAGAATATGGCCAGAATCCTATTACTTATTTTTAGTGGTCTAATAAAGGTATCACCTGTACTTACATTTGTATTATATAAGGACCACACAGCCTTTTTAATTTTTTTCCAGCTTCAGTCAAACTGTGTAACCTGTGGCAGCAGAATGCTGCAATTTAAGAAGCCAGTGTTGTGTGCAATGTCATGCAGCTGGTGCATGACAAGGAATTCAAATATTAACTTCTTACCTCGCATCAATTCACTGCTGCAGTTTGTGCTGTTTGATTTACGCTGCCTGCGTATGGAAGTCATAAAAGTCTGGCCTGTAGTTTAAAAGTTCATGTTTTATGCGAAGGGGATGAGCTAATTAAAAATCTGGATTATCATCATGCAGAACAAGCACATTATTGCAGAAAAGCTCCCCCACTTTACAAGAACAGAACAATGGCTTATGGAGGCAAAGCTATCAATCCTCCTGATTAGTAAGGTCAAGGGTGCCATATCTGGCTACTCTGAGGCTTCTCTGTTCACTCTGAGCATAGTTACAATTGTCACATTGGTTGGGAGCTATATTTCCCAAGCCTTAGCATCTTGTGAGCAATCTCTAGAGCAACTTGGTCTTTAATTAAGTTATTAAAGGTCATTAGCTTTACAAAAGACCGATTCCTGTGGATAAGAAGATGACTACAACTGATTCTTAGATACAATTTCACAAAGCTGGCTGCATTTTTGGACTTCCTTTTGGGCTGTGGCTGTAGGATTGTTATGACAAGTGTTTGTACTTCAAAATTATCATTATTCCAAATATGTTAAATTCTGAACATTGTTGCCATGAAACAGAAGTAAGAACAGTCATCTTCCCGAGCCTTCAGCAACCAACAGCGGTGAGCAGTTCACATACAAATTCAGTTAACTCCCATGGAACAAAACTCTTTCAGTTGTGTTTAGTTTGGTTTGGTTTGCTTCTACAGTGCAACTTGAAACTGTGCACACCAAACAGGCCAAAATAAGGCACAAAGATCCCAGAGAATCATGTCCTTATATTCCTGTTGTCAAATGATGGCATAGAATAGAAGGAACAGTTTCAGATGCAAGACAACAAATTGATAAAAGTTTTGATAATAGTTGTGTGATAATGCAGTTGCTTCCTTCTGGCAAAAATTGCAACATCTTGTCATGAAACAGCTATTAGTTGAAAGTAATAATGTTAAAGACATTTGATAAGCAAGCAGATCAATAAAAATGCAGAATTAGCATGCATATAAATCCCCCCTCCACTGCACATGTCTGCCGAATGTGTGATCTTAGTATCAAGTGTCTTTAAGCTTCATTAATTCAGTAGCATATGACAATCATCTGGAAAATAAAGGGATTCAGAAATGGCAGCATAGAAAGTAACTGGTCCCGTTGCTGCAGGAATTGTAGAAACTCTGTTCCAAAAAGTTTATGTCCAAACTCTGCCCAAATCAAAAAACTGAGTCTAGTAAATAAATCTAAATCTAGTGGGCTACCCAGGCTTAAATCTCTTCCACTTAATCAGCGCTCTTTGGAACATCCTCTAGGTAGGGGCATAGCTCCTAATCTTGAAAGACATGGTCGAGCAGATGTCTGTAACTACAAAAAGGTCACATCCCGGTCACTGAAGAACTTTTTCAGTGTCTGAGGGGTTCACACTTCTAACCTGACTTTAATTATTCAACCAGGTGAGCTTAAAGGGGTTCAGTCAAACAAGGATTGCCTGCACATTCATTAAAATTATGATGACCCTTATTTGGTAAGGTTGTAACTTTTAATCAGTATCTTGGATAGCTAATCGGCAGGATCCTCTCCTGTAGCCTCGGTTCAGTGCTCCCAACACAGTGGTATAAAATATTTGTAGCTCCATGTGGAAGTAATAGAAACAGCTGAGGATGCATGTGGACTTCAGGCAAATTCTATTGAATTGTGTTATAATCATTTCCTCTCCTTTCCTTATCTCACAACAGTCCTGTGAAGTTGCTCAAACTGAAGGCTCCAAATTCACCTACATAGTGAGTTTAATGGCTCAGCAGCCCACAGCAGTAGGATTAATAGAGATGGGCATGGTCAATTCAGCTACTTTGCATATTTTTTTATTTTTTTAAAAAAATAATGTGATAGTGCTGTAATGTGCTGGTTGCTACAATAGGTTTTTATTAGCTGAAAATGGGCTTGCCTTTTTAAAAGTAGGTCTTTTAAACTGAAAAAGCCCTCTTTAATAGCCAAAATGTGTATTTTTTAAAAAAGCATTTTACAGTGGTGCCTCGCTAGACAGTTACCCCGCATGACAGTTTTTTCGCTAGACATTGACTTTTTGCTATCGCTATAGTGATTCACAAAACAGTGATTCCTATGGGGGAATTTTGCTGGACAATGTTTGGTCCCTGCTTCGCAAACCGATTTTCGCTAGACGATGATTTTGACAGCTCCCTCCGCACTCGCAAAACAGGTGTTTTGGGGACCTAAGCTTCGCAAGGCAGCGATTTAAACAGCTGATCGGCAATTCACAAAGCAGCTTTCCTATGCCCGATATTCGCTAGACAACAACGATTCTTCCCCATTGGAACGCATTAAACAGGTTTCAATGCATTCCAATGGGGAAATGCTTTTCACTAGACAATGATTTTGCTAAACAGCGATTTCAGTGGAACGGATTATCATCGTCTAGTGAGGCACCACTGTACTTATTTTGAGCATGTGGAGGACCTCAGGGGCAATGGCTGAGGGGGTTCAAAGTATGGCGAAATTAACACACACACCCAGCCCTGGGTGGCATAAGAGAATTTCTTCAGCAAAACAATTTCCCCCCCAAAAAATATTGGGTAGAATTCTGGAGGGGAGACAGGGGGAGGGCAAGTAATGCGGAAATGGCCCAGGGGGGCTGCCTGCACTCCATGGACTAAAAGTTGCCCACCTCTGCTTCAGTCAATGCCCAGTGCTCTGGGGCAAAAGCGAAAATGGTGCCAGCACCTATGCCGAGCTCCCAAGTGAACTGAGCTTGAAGTCACATGTGGGACATGCGGTATGCCTCTACCTTTCTGTTTTTTACAGTTACTCAGAAAAATTCATCAGTATTGACATCACTTCTCTTCTTTTGAAGCTGTTTTCCTTTCCGCTCTTGTCTGTTTCTAGAAGCTGTGATCGGCCTTTGTGGTCCTTGACTTTGTTACTGTAACTTTTTTAAAAAAAATAAGATTTGTGAAATGTAGGCTTGTGGCCTAAGCTGGAGTGGGTGTTTCAGCCTCAGCAGGTTGACCGCTTTCAGTTGTTTGTGTACTATGTTATAGCTGTACTACATAGAATAAGCTTATCGGTGATGCAGTTTAGGATTTACACCGCTTTATGATGTCCGCGTGTTGATGTGTGTGCATATGTGCATCTTTGTATGTGTGTACTGAAGAGTGGGGAGAGAAAGATAATGAGTTACTAGGCTTAAGCTTTTTAGGGTCATTTGTTTCTTTTAGACAAACTAACTCAATAGAAACTGTAGCGGCTTAGAACTAAGCGATAAACAGATGAATAGAAGTAAACGATAAACTTAGAACTCCCGATAAACAGAGCTTGCTGTAGATGAGAGAGTGTGTGTTTTAAGTTTGGGTCATCAGCCGGTGGGGGAAACAAATTAATTTGCACTACCCTGAACTCTCCTTGGGAGGAAGGGAAGGCTTGATTAGAGACATAACAAATTAAGCAAAGTCTTTGGGTCAGAGTGCCGCCCAATACTTTCTTGGACTTATGAGGTGGGGTGGAGATGGTTGTGAAACGCCATGTCAGTTTCCCACTGCTGATCCAGGAAGAAATGCAACAGAGGTCTAAAAATAGATGGGCTGGCAAGCCAGTCTAAGGTTGAACTCCATGGGGGGAACAAAGGAGGTCTCTTCTCCCTTAATTTTCTTGCCTCCAATCCTGTAACTGGGTGAAGCCCATTGTGAGAGACTGTCAACAATCTCTTGTGAGCAACAAGAATTTATATACAGTGGTACCTCAACTTACAAACGTCCCTACTCGTGAACGATTCGAGTTACAAATTGCTCCGTTTGCAAAAAGTTGCTTTGACTTGAATGGAGCCTCGGCTTATGAACCAAAAGAAAAAAGAAAAAAACTTTCCTGTCCTTTTTTTGACCTAAGTTTATGTTAGGTCAAAAGAAGAAAAAGAATTAAACAATTTACCCCTAGTGGTAGAGTATGGATTAACCGGCTTTGCATTAGTTCCTATGGGAACTAATGCCTCTACCTACAAACAGCGCCTCGACATACAAACGCAAAACAGCAGATATGGATTAAATAGTTTTCAATGCATTCCTATGGAAAAGTTTGCCTCGATTTACGAACTTTTTAACGTACGAACTTAATTCCAATTAAATTTGTAAGTTGAGGTACCACTGTATTTTTTAAAAAAGTTTTCCTGGAGTCAGTTGCAGGGAAACTAGCTAAAGCTAAAATATTACTTTTATCTGCTACAAGAGTACATACAAATGCTTCAACTGGTAGTTTTATGTTGGGGGCAGGTTTGGCCCACTGTTTTTGCTTTTTGCTTACCCCTGGGCTGTCTAGTCTTGGCAATAAATGGCTAATGACAGTGAAGGAAGGCGGAAGAGGGAGATATTTTTATTATATCTATACCAAAAATATGTGGGATATTTCCCCCACCCCCCATTATCTGAAGACGAGGCTGAATCTACTCTGCAGTAATAGTTGTTTGGAAGGTCTCTGCCCTCCACCCCCACTTGTGTACTTGGTTGAACCCTAGCACTATCCACCACAACCCTGAAAAAGCACACCCTCCCACTCTTGATGCAGATAATGAGTATTTAAAACTTCTTGCTGACAGAACCAGGATTTTAGCTGGCTTTTTTTCCTACATAGGTGGGTATCAGATAAGCCTAACTGACTGCATCCATTTGTGTGACTGTTCGGTTCTGTTCTTTTCTGCTTAAGCCTTTATTTACCCAACTTGAATTGTATCTGAAGAGATGCAGAAGGAACTTTTTAGCGAGCTGAGACAAAAATGTATTTTTCAATAAAGGAATTTGTGTGTGCATATTAACCTGTTAACAGCAATCCATTAAAATCTGCACTTTTTATGAGGTTTTGAAAAATTCTATTTATAGGTACGGAACAATGGGATTTGTTAAAACTGTATAGCGTTTATACTTGCTGAAATTTCTTTCATTGTTATCAGTAGGAATTTTATTGGTTCAATAAAACTGGCAAAACCCCACTCTGTTGTGTGCGTGTTCTTACCTGTTCAGTTCAGTACACATGTTAGAAAGGGCTTTTGAAATAGGCTCTTTTATAAAGATTTCAGAGCCACCTGCTGATCCAAGATTCTGAAATCATCGCATTGGATGGTTCTAGACAGAAAATGAGACATATTTTTTTCACACAGTGCATAGGTAATTGGAATTCCCTGCTAGCAATTTACATTACTTTAAAAGAAGGTTAGATAAATTTCTGAAAGAAAAGTTTATTACTAGCCAATTACTGTTTCTTGCATCCAAGAGGCAACGTGCCCGTCCCCAAATGCCAATTTCTGAGAAGTGGCAGCAGTTGAAGGCTCTTGCCATCATGTCTTCTTTGTGGGCTACTCGTGGGCATCTGGTCAGCCACCGTGAGAACGAAGGGAGCCGGAGTATTCTGTCTTCATTTAACAGAGTTATAGGAATAAAGTTCCATACCAAAACAAAAGTAAGCCATGTTGGTCTATGATTGTTTTTTTAAAAAAATCTGCAGATAGGTAATAAATTTTATTAGGATTGACCAGAATGTGACCAAGAATTCTCCCAACATCTTTCAGGAGGTAAAAACCACAGGAAAATTAAGGGCTGGAGGAAACAATGTGTAAAAATTAAGCCAGGTGTGAAATCAAGTACTTGTTGTATTAAGAAGTATTACCTTAAAGTAGACTAGACACTCTCCATATAATACATTACATTACTGTACATAAATCTGTCTTCCTAATGGGCAGTTTCGGTTTATATTAAAGTGAAGTGTGCTGCTTAGTGCTTAAAGCACTCACTGGGCAGTTTACAGTTTAATTATGCAGACTACATATCCCCCAGCCCCAGCAATTCCCCCAGCATTTATCCACCCTCAAAATAATCGCTACTGGAAAAACCATAGCTTTGACTCTGCAGACCTTTGTCGGCAAGGTGATGTCTCTGCTTTTTAAGATGCTGTATAGCTTTGTCATCGCTTCCCTCCCAAGAAGCTGCTTTTTTAAATTTCAGGGCTGCTGTCACCATCTGCAGTGATCATGGAGCCCAAGAAGGTAAAATCTGTCACTGCCTCCATATCTTCCCTTTCTATTTCCCAGGAGGTGATGGGACCAGTGGCCATGATCTTAGTTTTTTTTATGTCGAGCTTCAGACGATTCTGGGACGGATTCCTCACTGCACGGGCAGCGAAAATGGCCACGCTATGGAGGATCTTCACTGGACGGTGAGTTTCAAGCCCATAGGAACGTATTAATTGGGTTTTAATGCGTTTCTATGGGCTTTTTTAGGGACGTGGTGGCGCTGCGGGCTAAACCGCAGAAGCCTGTGCTGCAGGGTCAGAAGACCAAGCAGTCATAAGATTGAATCCACGTGATGGAGTGAGCGCCCGTCACTTGTCCCAGCTCCCGCCAACCTAGCGGTTCGAAAGCATGCAAATGTGAGTAAATTAATAGGGACCACCTCGGTGGGAAGGTAACAGCGTCCTGTGTCTAAGTCATACTGGCCATGTGACCACAGAAGATTGTCTTCGGACAAAACGCTGGCTCTATGGCTTGGAAACGGGATGAGCACCACCCCCTAAAGTTGAACACGACTGGACAAAAATAGTCAAGGGGAACCTTTACCTTTACCTTTTTTATGGGCTTTTTTATTTCGATTTTGCTGGAACGAATTAATGCCGTAATGCGAGGCACCACTGTATCTGTTTTTTCCTTTCTATTATTTTCCACTATTTCTTTGCACTGTTTGTTTAAGAAGGTCCCTTTGTCTCTCCTTGCTATTCTTTGGAAGTCTGCATTCAATTTTCTGTAACTTTCCCTATCTCCCTTGCATTTTGTTTCCCTTCTCTTCTCTGCTATTTGTAAGGCCTCGTTGAACAGCCACTTTGCTTTCTTCCATTTCGTTTTCTTTGGGATGGTTTTTGTTGCTGCCTCCTGTTACGAGCCTCTATCCAAAGTTCTTCAGGTACCCTGTCCACCAAATCTAGTTCCTTAAATCTGTTCTTCACTTCCACTATGTATTCATAAGGGATTTGGTTTAGATTATACCTGACTAGCCCAGTGGTTTTTCCTATTTTCTTCAGTTTAAGCTTCAGTTTTGCTATAAGAAGCTGATGATGAGAGCCAGAATCATCTCTAGGTCTTGTTTTTGCTGACTGTATAGAGCTTCTCTATCTTTGTTAGCAGAGAACATAATCTAATTTCAGTATCGCCCATCTGGTGATGTCCATGTGTAGAATTGCCTCTTGTGTTGTTAAAAAAGAGTGTTTGTGATGACCAGCTTGTTCTCTTGACAAAACTCTATTAGCCTTTGCCCTGCTTCGTTCTGAACTCCAAGGCCAAACTTCCCTGTTGTTCCTTTTATCTCTTGACTCCCTATGTAACGGGCAGACCTAACATCATATGTCTGTCACAGCTGGGCAGTGAGTCATCAGCCTATGGTGTGACGGAGGGTGGAACATAAGGGGAGGAGCTAGTATAAAAAGGGGAGTGAAGAGTGTGTGGGCAGAGATTGGAGATGAGAGCCTGAGCTGAGAGTTTAAAGTGATTGTCAGTTTTAGTGAGTGAGATTGTGAGCCAGTGTTTTTTAACAGTGATTGATTACCTGATTCTTTACCAGTGATTTACTATTTTTATTTTTGTAATCAATAAACCAGTTTTTGTTTTTAAAAGATATACTTGTCCTTTTATGATTTTTTAAGGATAAGTTGGTGGCAGCAGAAGTTTTTGAAGTGAAGTAGCAACCACTCTGTGAAGTGTGAGGGTGGCTGTTACAATAAATTGGTGGCAGCGGTGGGATCCATGTGATCCAGTGAAGCCTTGTGTGGAAAGGTGCCCAGAGCAGGGGTCTTTAGTCAGGGACGTCTGAGGGAGTGCGTGGGTGACAGGTCTCAAAGTCAACCTAAGGAATTGTTCATTGCAATTCAGTGTATAAGTTGTTACAGGATCAGATTTAGTCAAGCAACATGTAACAAAGGAGCACAGCTGGGTTAATTGAGGCAGCTGTGTGACAACCAATTTGATTGGTTTATCCAAGAATAAAGCTAGCCAAGCTTGCAGACACAAACTGTTGGGTAGTTTGGGTTGTTGGGTAGTGGTTGTATTGTTGTGTTGCTGGTGATCGTGTTGCTGAGAGCTGTATTTTCTGCATCGTTGGATGAAGACTTGCCATATTGCAAGGAGAAGATCCTGGAGAAGACTATCTCTGTGGTGAGAGGAGAAGACTTCGTGGATGCTGGACTCTTTATATTGGTAACAATCTGTGGTTACTGAAACTGTAAATTTACCATTGCTAACTGAGGAACTACTGTGAATGACCAGGACTGTATAAGGACCAAGAGAAGCTGTATTTACCCCTGTATATATGGACTTTATTGTAAATAATACTTTCAACACTACAACAGTGTCTGTTTGGTTTCATCTCTGGGCAGTTCACTTCACCATTACGCCCCCTGGCGTAGTCTGGTAACGCAGCACCTCTGTCAATTGGTTATGGGCCCAGACAGCGCACCAGACTGCATCCAGGTATAAATTTAAGAAGTTATTGAAAAAACTGCTGAACAGAGAGAGCCAAAGTAGTGTGGCCACAGTCTGTGGTAAAAATGGCCAACGAAATGTCAATGGCTGGACTGTGCATAAAAAAGTTGAATGGGGAAAATTATGCAACTTGGCAGCAGAAGGTTCAGTTGCTACTACAAAAGGAAGCCTTATGGGACATTGTAGAAAATCCCCCAGCAGTTCTAAATGAGAGGAAAAAAGAAACTAAATGCAAAAGCTCTGGCTATTATTGGGTTAACTCTAGAAGACTGTCTTCTTATCCACCTGAGAGGCCAAAACTCAGCAAAGAAGGCATGGGAGGATTTAAGGAGACTCTTCGTAAGAGATAACGTTGGAAGCCAGATTCAAATTGCCAGAAAACTTTTCCGAACTAGACTGCAAGCTGGAGGGTGTATGCTTCAACATTTAGAGGCAATGAAGTCAATGTTGATGGATTTAAGGGAAAAGAACATCACATTTACAGAAATACAAGAAGCATTTATTATCCTGTCTTCATTAGATGAGTCATATGATCAGCTGGTGACCAATTTAGAAATTCTTCCTCAAACAGAGCTAACAGTAATTAATATAACAGGCAAACTGTTGGAAGAGGAACAAAAGAGAAAAGATAACAAACAGCTCCGAGACTCCAAACTCACTAATCACCGTGATAAGCTGAAAGAAAGTGAGGAGGAGGGGGACACAGCTGCAAGCATTCATTCTGGAAAACGCTGTTTTTCCTGTGGCTCAAGAAAACATCTGATGAAAGACTGTAAATTTAAGAAAGGAAAAGAAAAACAAACCAGACGCAAGACAGAAACACTAAGCCTGACTGAGGAAATTTATAACTCTGAACAGGGAGAAGAGTGGATTGTCGACTCAGGAGCAACTGCCAGCATGTGTAAGAGTAAACAGCTAATATTTAACTACCAACCTGTATCCAACCAACAAGTATGCTTAGCAAATGGTGTTAGTGCTAAGGTACTGGGAAAAGGTAAAGTGAAATTACCTTATATTGCTAGACCAATAGATGTTTTACATGTTCCAAATTTGAAGCATAATTTACTTTCTGTGAGTTCATTAGCAAAGAATGGGTTTGTTAGCACTTTCTATGAGGAGAAATGTGTAATAACTAGCAAGAACAATGAAAAATTGAATTGCTATGCTAGAAATAATTTATATAGACTAAACTGTACTAAGGCTAACAATGTCTATGAAAACAAATGTATACACAAAGATTGTATTCATTTATGGCATCAAAGATTAGGACATGCAAACTACAAAACATTGAGAAAAACAATTGAAAACTCAGTAGGAGTTAATTTAAAGCAATGCAATGAATATGTGAATTGTCAAGCTTGCCAATTAGCCAAGAGTAAGAAAGCTCCTATAATGAAACATAGTGATGTACAAGTGAAAAATATATTAGATTTGGTGTCAGTTGATGTAATTGGACCCAAAAGTGCATCATTAGGAGGAGCCAGATACATTCTCTCTATCCAAGACCAAAAGTCCAGGTTTGGATATTGCTATCTCATGAAAGATAAAAGTGCAGTACATGTAGAGTTTGAAAAATGGCTCAAATTTGTAGAGCGCAAAACAAAGAAAAAGGTTAAGGTAGTACAAACTGACAATGGAACAGAGTTTACCAATGCCAAATTTCAAGCAATATTAAAGAAAAATGGTATTACTCACAGGAGAGCCGCTCCCTATACACCTACTCAGAATGCCTTTATTGAAAGAAGGGGCCAAACTCTGCAGAATATGGCTGAGGCAATGATTAGGGGGAGTAATCTATCAGAGAAATATTGGGGGAAAGCTACACTTTGTGCGAATTTTTATATTAATATTCTTTGGCACAGTGGGATAAACAACATACCCTACACAGTTTGGACTGGGAGAAAACCAAATTTAAAATTTTTACATGTATTTGGATCTCCTGCATGGGTTCACATCCCAAAAGAAATAAGGAGAAAGGGAGAGAAGAAAGCCAGGTTGATGTATTTCCTTGGATACCAACAAAATAGGAGAGCATTTAGGTTTGGGTTGCCAAATACCAACAAACTTGTAATAAGTAGCAGTGCTTCTTTTAATGAGCACAGTAACTGGGACAAAATATGTAAACCCCCAGAAACAATAATTAAATTGTCTGAAAGGAATGAAAGTAGTGAAGATAGTGCAGATGAAAGTGACTCTCAAACAGAGCAAGAAATTAAAAGAGAGGTAGAACCTGAGGAAATGCAATCAGACAAAGAAATTCCATCCAACTCAGAAAGGAAGGAAACTCTAGAGGAGGACAGAGAATTACCTAGGAGGTCTAGCAGAGAGAGAAAAACTCCTGACAGGTACAAGCCTGAGACCTATTATTGTCTCAATGTGGCTGAACCAGAGACATATGATGACATATGTAATATGCCTGAGAAAGAACAAATAAAATGGAAAGAGGCAATGGAGAAGGAGTTAAATTCATTAAAACAACTGAAGGTTTATGAGGAGGTGAAACTGCCTGAAAAATCAAAAGTAATTGGTTCCAGATGGGTATTTAAAAGGAAGGTGGATGCCGATGGTAATGTGAGGTATAGAGCAAGGTTAGTGGCAAAAGGGTATGCACAAACTTCAAACGACTATGATCAAGTTTTTGCCCCGGCTCTAAGACCAGAAACATTGAGATTTGCTTTAACTTATGCAGCTAAGCATAATCTCATGACCAGGCATGTTGATATAGAAACAGCCTATTTATATGCTGACCTGAAACACACCATTTATATGGAAATTCCACCAGGAATTGAAAATGAAGGTAAATGTTGGATATTGAAAAAAAATCTATATGGTCTCAGACAAAGTGGCCATGAATGGAACCAACATTTAACCAAAACTTTAAAGTACAATGGTTTTGTGCAAGGAAAGGCTGACCCTTGTTTATTTATAAATGAGAAGACACAAGCTATAATATTAGTGTTTGTGGATGATTTAGCCATATTTACCAAGGATAAGAAAGAGGCTGAAGAAACAATCCAAATGTTAAAGAAACACTACAAATTGAGAGATTTGGGAGAAATAAGTAACTACTTGGGAGTAGAAATAGAAAGAAGCGAGAAAGGATTTAAAATAGCCCAAAAGAGCAAAATATTAAAACTCCTAAAACAGTATAAGATGGAGGATTGTAAAGGTGCAGCAACTCCTATGAACATAGAGTTCGAGAAAGAAGATATGAATGGCCCGGAATGTGATATTGATGTATATAGATCACTGGTAGGCAGCTTACTATATTTGAGCAGATGGTCAAGGCCAGACATCTCTATAGCTGTAAATCTGCTATCTAGGAATGTGAGCAAGCCGAATGTAAGGCACTGGCAATCAGCAAAAAGAGTACTAAGGTATTTAAAGGAAGCACAAAATAAAAAGCTAAATTTAGAACCAGTGGGAGAACTGTCTATTACTGCTTATGCCGATGCTAATTATGGTAGTGATTTAATAACCAGACGATCAACATCAGGCATGACTGTGCATTTGGGAGGAAGTTTGATAAGCTGGAAGACAGCTAGACAGAAATTTATATCATTGTCTTCTGCCGAATCTGAGTATGCAGCATTATCTGAATTGTGTACAGATCTAGTATTCTACAAACAATTGGCACAAGATCTGGGTGTGAATATAAAATCACAAATAAAGGTTTTTGAAGATAATCAAGCTGTTATACAGATGGCAAACTCACCAAATGTAAGAAGCAGATCTAAACACACAGATATCAGATACCAGAATGTAAAGCAAAGCATGGAAAATGGTTTAATTGAACTGGTATACTGTGGAACAGAAAACAACAAAGCTGATTGTTTGACAAAAGTATTGGGGCCAACCAAACATAACAAAGCATGTGAAATGTTGGGAATGATATAATGTATGTGAATGTAAAAGGAACTCTGTATATGTTCAAGGCAATGTACTATGTAAGATATGTATGTAACAGAATTGCTATAAACAATTGGAGGAGATTGACAGGTCTCAAAGTCAACCTAAGGAATTGTTCATTGCAATTCAGTGTATAAGTTGTTACAGGATCAGATTTAGTCAAGCAACATGTAACAAAGGAGCACAGCTGGGTTAATTGAGGCAGCTGTGTGACAACCAATTTGATTGGTTTATCCAAGAATAAAGCTAGCCAAGCTTGCAGACACAAACTGTTGGGTAGTTTGGGTTGTTGGGTAGTGGTTGTATTGTTGTGTTGCTGGTGATCGTGTTGCTGAGAGCTGTATTTTCTGCATCGTTGGATGAAGACTTGCCATATTGCAAGGAGAAGATCCTGGAGAAGACTATCTCTGTGGTGAGAGGAGAAGACTTCGTGGATGCTGGACTCTTTATATTGGTAACAATCTGTGGTTACTGAAACTGTAAATTTACCATTGCTAACTGAGGAACTACTGTGAATGACCAGGACTGTATAAGGACCAAGAGAAGCTGTATTTACCCCTGTATATATGGACTTTATTGTAAATAATACTTTCAGCACTACAACAGTGTCTGTTTGGTTTCATCTCTGGGCAGTTCACTTCACCATTACGCCCCCTGGCGTAGTCTGGTAACGCAGCACCTCTGTCAGGGTAACCTTCTAGGACTTGTTTCACGGGGAGAGAGTCTAGTAGAAGGGCGTGCAAACTCAGATAGGGGGACTAAGACAGGGACGCTCTGTGGTGACCATTTCTGTGGAGAGTTTTCCAAAGCAAAAGCTGTGGCAGATTGGCTGGCTTGTCCTGAGTTTGGAGAAAACTCTGAGAGGACAAAGCAGAGCCAAGGGCAGTTAGGTTGAGGGAACTCAAAGGCAGCTGAACCTGGGACAAGGGGAAGCTGTGTGTGTGTTTAAGACTTGGTGTCTGAGACAGAAAGGAAAATTCTGTTTTGGCAGCTGGGTCAGACAGTGAGAATGGGGATGTTGAGGAAGGATTTACCTCAGCTCAGGAGGGAGAGTGCTCTAAGGAAGACCCAGTAGAATTTAAAAAATGGAGATGTGAGCTGGAGATGAAGGCCAAAGCACAAGCTGAGAAAAGGGCCTTTCAATTAGAGAAAGAGAGATTGGAGATGAGAGTTTGAGCTGAGAGTTTAAAGTGAGTGAGTGAGCCTGTCAGTGGAGAAATAGTCTGTGTGAGCCAGCGTTTATTAACAGTGATTGATTAACTGATTCTTTACCAGTGATTTAGCATTTTTTTTATTTTTGTAATCAATAAACCAGTTTTTGTTTTAAAAGATATACTTGTCCTTTTATGATTTTTTTTAAGGATAAGTTGGTGGCAGCAGAGTTTTAAAGTAAAGTAGCAACCATTCTTTTAGGTTTGAGGGTGGCTGTTACACCCTACTTTAGCATTTCTGTCCCCTATAATGAGAAGAACATATTTCTTTGGTGTCAGTTCTAGAAGGTGTTGTAAGTCTTCACAGAATTGGTCAATTTCAGCCTCTTCAGCATCAGTGGTTGGTGCATAAACTTGGATGACTGTGATGCTGAAAGGTCTCCCTTGGATTCGTATTGAAATCATTCTATCATTTTTGAGATTGTATCCCAATACAGCTTTTCCCACTCTTTTGTTGACTGTGAGGGCTACTCCATTTCTTCTACATGATTCTTGCCCACAATAGTAGATATGATAATCATCTGAGTTGAATTCGCCCATTCCTGTCCATTTTAGTTCACTGATGCCCCGGATGTCGATGTTTATTCTTGCCATCTCCTGTTTGACCACATCCAGCTTCCCAAGGTTCATAGATCTTACATTCCAGGTTCCTATGCAGTATTTTTCTTTGCAGCATCGGGCTTTCCTTTCACTTCCAGGTGCATCTGCAGCTAAGCATCCTTTCAGCTTTGACACAACCACTTCATTAGCTGTGAAGCTACTTGTCCTTGTCCTCTGCTCTTCCTCAGTAGCATGTTGGACACCTTCCAACCTGAGGGGCTCACCTTCCAGCATCATATATTTTAGGCTTTTGTTTCTATCCATGGAGTTTTCTTGGCAAAGATACTGGAATGGCTTGCCAGTTCCTGCTTCAAGTGGATCATGTTTAGTCAGAACTCTCCACTATGACCTGTCTGTCTTGGGTGTTCCTGCACGGCATAGCCCATAGCTTCTCTGAGTTACTCAATTCCCTTTGCCACAACAAGGCAGTAATCCATGAAGGGGAGTTAATCGATATACCATGCCCAAATATTTCAGGGTGGGGAAATATAGTTAAGATTTTAATGAATGGGACATTGATGTGCCTGTCTCTGGCTGAATCATGTGCATGATTCCCAGCAACAGAGGTAGTGGATCATGAAAACCAAAGCCTCAATGTGAGACAGGTCTACTGTGTTTCAAGAGGTATAACAAGAACAAAAAGTGTACAGTAGTTCCTTTAAAATTAACAGGTTTGTTTCATTGTGAGCTTTTTGCATTACAGTACACTTCTGCTGTCAGGTTTCTGCATTGTAATCCTCAAAAGCTCACAAGGCAGTAAATCTTTTGGTTTTAAAAGGTATCATAATACTTTGGATTTTAATATGTATAAAAAACCAAGAGCTAAACAAGGAAGTAAATATTGCCATGCATTCCCTAGTGTGAACACAAGAGGGTGCTGGACTGCAGCAACAGCTAGAAATCCTCGCAAGGCGCTTCTGAGCATTTCTCTATAAAGGCCATCTAGTGGCTGCATATACTGTACATACCTCTTGAGGATTTTCCAGATATATTTTTTTTTCTGTAAATGTACCGGATTCAGCACAGGTTGCATATTTTTCCTAAACTCCAAATGGCAAGGTTTGATCTTATATGACTACTGTAGTACCGTCTCCTGGTTCCTTTTTTGTCTCTGCTGAAATGCTGCTTTTATTTAGTTCCGGAGTTTGTTAATGACAGGGAGCAGAGTTTAGCCCTATGACACTTTGCACAGGAAATTCATTTCCATTCTAGAGGTTCCGGTCCAGAAGGCTTATTCTGCTTCTTCCACTGGTTCATAATCAGCTTCGTATTTTTTTAATGAAAAAAATAAACCAGAAAGCTCCAGAGGCAAAGCTGCAGCATGGAAGTGGATTTATAAGGATTTATCTCCCAGGATCTAAAAGTGAAATTATGTTCAAAGGCATGGTGTTTGCAGTGTGGTGTAGAGAGATATCCCATTAAGCCCCAGCTTCCTCCAAGATGAGTAGTGACCAACCACGATCCTTTGAGGTAGAACTTTTGCCCATCTGTAAAAGCCCTTATTGTAATACCTTTTTCTGCATTCTCCTGCTAACCAGCACACTGGAAAGATTGCAGTCTAAGATTATAGAAAAGTCATATACCCTTCTCCATACTATTTTTAATTTTGTACTCCTTTAATGTGTAACATAAAATCCTTATACCTACCCCTAGTATTTTTTTTCCTAAACAAAAAAATGTTGTCAAAGCTTTACCCCTTCCTTTATACAAAACCTGCTTTGGCCTGTGGTAAGTTTCAGTGTCATTTCTCCACCTTTATCCAACTCCAAATCCATATTGCTATGTTCTCATCTTGCAAAATCATTGTTGGGTGTATTAATCAAATGAACAACAACCAAAAAAAGGGGGGGGGCAGGGACTGGAAACTTTAATGCTGATATGATTTGGCTCAGAAACAGCCTCCACCTCCCAGTGTCCTGGCATCCACCCCAAACTGCAGTGCAGAGAAGCCAGCCCCAGAAAGGTTTACCTTGGAAGAGGAAAAGTTACACAGAAGGACTCCCTTCAAAGATGTTTGCCTCATCTCATTTCATGTCACTCGATAAGGATTCCTGAAGCGCTGCGAGTTCCTGATTAGAACAGCAAGCCTGTTTCCACTTCAAATACTATCAGACAGCTTCTGTCGATCAAGAGACAACTCCCCTCACCCTCCTTTGTAGGACCCAGTGAGGGCAGCCATCATCTCCCCTTAGGCTATCCAAATTTAGTGGTGGAAATGACAAGGTAGCTGGTAGTACTTCAGTGGAAGCACGTTTTTGACACAGGGAGTCATTGCAAAGGCTTTGTTTTGAAGAACATTGGCACTTTGGACAGGTTTCAAGGAGTAGGAGTCTCCCATTTTTCAACAACAACCAAACTGAGGGAGTGGTGATACAGTCTTCAGAGGATGACGCAAGGCGGGGTCAGAAGACAGAGGTTACACCTTGCTCACCCCAACTTCAGGCCTTATTCTCAGAAACAAGAGAAGGAAGTAATCTGTCCCCTCCTCCCACAACCAGTTTTTCCTCATATTTTTCTCTGTGCCCCAAAGGAGAGAGGTTGGGGGTGCCACACAGACGGCCCTAATCTCCTGACCAAGCCTACTGCCCTCCAGTGTGCTCTTGGCGTCGAGGTAAGCGGCACCTTGACAGGCCACTCAGATTTTGTATGCCGAATAAAGGGTGCCATTTTGTCCTCTGCCTCAGGCTTCAAGATATCCTGGACTGGTTCTGTGTACAGTTTAGTAAGAACCCTCCTTTATTCTAGACCAGGGGTCTCAAACATGCGGCCTGGGGGCCATTTGTGGCCTGACGGACGATAGTTTGTGGCCCCCGCCTTGCCTGCCCCCCCGAAGCACCCACGCATCCTCTGCTGTCAAGAGTCAAAAAAAGCCTCGCCTCACTCACCGGCTCTCCCCCAAGACAGCGCCTCTTGCACCCTCCATCCGGAACTGCAATCTGCCAGCCCGCCTGCCCACCTGTCTGCCAGCTGGCAGGCTGCAGTTCCGGATGGAGGGTGCAAAAAGGTACTGTCTTTGGGGAGAGCTGGCCAGCGAGGTGTACTGCCAGCCCTTTTCCCCAAGCGCCTGAGCCACCGGTGCGCAGTGCCTGAGAGCGGAGCTCGCTCCTGGCCCATCCTCAAAAAGTGCCTCCAAGCCGCAAACAGCAGCTGCCGTCGCCGCCACCTCTTCCAGGGAAGCGGCTCTCTGGCTCTCTTTCTCTTGGCACCCCCAACACCAGCCTGGCCAGCGGCCGCCTCAGCACCCAGGGTACTTCCTCCTCCTCCTCCTCCTCTTTGTCCTGCTTCAGCTGCCTCGGAGGCTGCCTGGGCTCACCTTGCAGAGTTCACTCCTCTGTCGTCATGGGGGTAGCTGCTGCTGCTACTGAGTGCACCTTTTTTGAGGGGGGCTCTCAGAGGAAGGTTGCCGGACCTCCGTGCGTGTGTTTGTGTGCGCGCGCACACACCTGTGGGGAAGCCCACTCCATTCTGTTTAATTTCGCAGGTACTGATGGGGGCTTTTCTCCTTTGGCAAGGCAATTTCGTTAGTTTTTTTAAAATTTTATGTCATGCCCTCCTCCCCCCCCCGCTAGGCGGTCGTCGGTGCTCTCTCCCTTCTCCGCTTCTTCATCCTGCTGGTGGTGGTAGTAGTGAAGGAGCCGGAGGGGGTCATGGCCAGCGACAACGGCTCGTGCGCCCCTCCTCCTCGGAGCCCCAACCGGGCTAAGGAAACTCCTGGGTGGCTTCCTCAGGCTCTTGCTCCGCTTGGCAGAAAATCTGATGCGGCCCAGCCTCATCCTGACTCTGCCTCCAGCGGCCCCCAGGTAAATTGAGTTTGAGACCTCTGTTCTAGACAACAGATCAAGGAGGGCACACACAACCGTGCACACAGATACCCCTAGCAAAAATAAATGAATCCCTGGACACAAAGAACCAACAGATTCAGGAAAAGATGCAGTGTGAACTTTTGTAGACGGCCACTTGGCACTGTTCTGCATATTTTGGTATCAGCGGCCTGTTTAATACAATAGTTACTTGATATCAAGCCACCATAAAAGGAGCAAGCAAACAATCATCTGTTTTCTTCTTTCTTTTTCTGTACGTTTGTTGCTGTTTTGCCAGGAACTTGTTTGGCCCAGCCTTCATTGCTCTTATGTAGAGCTGCCAGTGAGTTGCATTACAGGTCAGAAAGAAAAAAATTAGAAGAATAGCAAAATTGAGACTAATTGTTGGCTTTTTTTTCTGGTTGACACAGAGCACATGTGTCAGAATATGTGTGAATTAAGACCTTTTGTTAGCATGGGAAGAAATTAATATTATCCATCTGCACTGACCTTCTGACTCAACCTGTCAAGCACAGATTTTTTTTGAATATGAAGGGCTAGAAATAGGACTGCAGTTTCACACACCAAGATTTTAAAAAATCTTGTAACAAAAGTCTCATATACCGTGTTTCCCCAAAAATAAGACAAGGTCTTATATTAATTTTTGCTCCAAAAAAATGCATTAGGGCTTATTTTCAGGGGATGTTTTATTTTACAGTCATGTCATCTTCTGGTTGATGCACAAGGGTGGAGGGCGGGGTTTAACTAGGGCTTATTTTTGGGGTAGGGCTTATATTATGAGCATCCTGAAAAAAATCATACTAGGGCTTTTTTTTCAGGTTAGGTCTTATTTTCGGGGAAACAGGGTATTTATTTATTGTTTTGAATTATATACTGCCCCATAGTGCTAGAGGGCTATCTGGGCAGTTTACAACATAATTATGCAAGAAACACGTTGCTCTCCAGCGAGTTAATTACTCATTTTATGACCTCAGAAGGATGGAAGGCTGAGTCAACCTTGAGCCAGCTACCTGAACCTATTAGGATCGAATCCAGGTCATGAGCAGAGGCTTGACTTCAGTACTGCAATTTAATCGCTGCACCATGGGAAGTCATATTATGATTCACTAGAATTCCAGTGTACTGACTGTTTAGCAGTAGCATTAGCCATGTGGTTTAGGGAAAATCCCCTTTATATTCCTTCTATTTTTGAATACACTGAAAATGTTCATGTCCTATCAAATGTCCCCCACAAATAGGTCCAACCTAAAAAATGGAATATAAGACATTCTTGTGAAAAACCTCACCCTACAGAAAATGGGGCCAAAAAAACCAATCTATTTGTTTTCATATATAGTATATTTATATCCCGCTCTTCGTGTCATAAAACATCTCGGAGCAACTAACAACATTAAAAATAAATACAAGTTAACAATAAATATATATTTTTAAAATCAGTATATTACAACACAGAAGATGCAGCAGCAGAGGTATAAGCAAAGAGCTAAAACAAAACTCTGTAAGGAAAATTTGCAACAAAACTTTGCCGTGAAGAGTGCCCTTGTTCACCATTTCAATCACAGTTATTCAAGAAGACTCCATTCCCTTCTCCAGTTTTTTCTTCTCATTCCCAGGCCAGGAGCTGATAATCTTTCCATGGGCACTGAGCATGCTGTGTTCTGCCTGGACTGTTTTGGGAAGCTCATCAACCCTTCTCGGAAGTGGGGGGGGGAGTTCATTTATTTTTTAATCTATGGAAACGGTCCCCATAAGCCTGCAGTTGTTTCTGTCTTTTAAGTGGATGCTACTGTTCAAGGATCAACACTCACCTTTGAACTTCAGAAACATAAGGAACAATAAAACTTCCAAAATTTAAAAAGGCTAGGCAAGTAGGAATAAATTCTTCTGGAAGCTGTCCAGAAATGGGATCTCATAATGGAAAACGCATTTATGATAGGTCACTCTCATCACCTCATTTGATGGAAGGAACTATGAAGGTCTTCATCAGTAGAAGATTTCACCAACAGAACAAGTTCATGTTGGAGAACATGGTCCCTGCATAAGGTCGCTATATAAACATCACTCTAAAGAACTGTTTTGTATATGCTGTCTATAAACAAAAGTGCAAATTTAAAAATCCTGGCCAGAATCCTATTCACTGCCCCCTCTGGTTTAACACCAGTCACATAACTTTCAATGGTGGATTGTCACAAGTTATGAAGTTAGGGTAAGCACATCCTATTGCACACCAATTGCACGACTCAGTGTATGACTGGAAATGCCTATTCTGCCTTCAAACATGTGGCAATTAGTAACTGATAGTTATGTTACTAGCATTATGGAGGCAGAGGTATGCAATAGGATTCCAACCACAGACTATTATTTAAATATGGACAAAACAATCTCATTACAGTAGGAAAGACCCTAACAAGGTGGCTTTGGTGTCTGCTCAGTCATTTCTCCAGGAGCTAATCGGTAATGGATAATTTCATGATCCCTACTGCTCATCTTTGTTAGGGTTCTTCCATTTCTAAATCTGACTTCAGACTGCAGAACCCTTTCAACAAAGAACTTCCTGTATAAAGTGCAACGTAGGGCCAGCTGATCCTTAACATAACTTGGTCCCAAATTATAGAAGATTTTAAAGCTCAAAAGCAATCCCTTGAAAACCTGAAAATATGCCATGGTCTTGGCATTCCAAGTGTATTAAAATGAGCTTGGAAAAGTTTATTTTTTGTGGACTGCAAGAATTCCCCAGCAAGCAAGGCCAGGAAATTCCAGGTAGTATGCTTCAACAAAACACCTTCTTCAAAGTCTGATTTGAAGACTAGTGGTCTGTTCTCTGTAATCCTCACTTCTATTAATTATCTAGCTGCCTCATTTTTTTATACTATGTGCAATTTCTGAAGTTGGCTTCAAGTCTTGACTTTCAATACAGTTTTTGTATTTTAATGCAGGGTGTTAAGAATAATTCAGTTTTCCCCTAAACAGATGAGGTCTGGGTGTGTTAAGATCACAGTATGCATCGTCCTCAGGAATTGAGGATTACAGAAGCCGTACTCTAACATATTAGAAAAATGTTGGGTTGGAGACAATATTTGAATCAGGTTGGCAGACCTAAGTTTTGAAAACGCTGCTACTAAAACTCAAACCCTCTGGAAAGAAAGAAAGAAGAACCTAAGGAAACTCTGTAAGGCAATCATGCTTACATAGCACTTTCCAGAGATCATCACAGTTAATGTGCCTTATCCAGTCACATTCCTTACAATGAAATAAATATTATTCCTGAGCTGGGCTACTGTGGCTGGGGAGTCTGGGATTGTTGTCCAAAAAAGCAACAGTATTGCCATTTCTTTTACTGCAGACTTGGAAACTGAGGCTGGGTGTGCTGAAGGCCAATCCATGAGTTTAAAGCAAAGGTGACATTTGAACCAGAGACTTCTTGGGTGTTCTTCAATCTCTTGGACACTGCACCATGCCTGCATTTTTTTCACACCAGAGATTCATATCCTTTAAGCTTTATTGGGGAAACAGCTGGAGATTTTTAAAAAATCATGCCACAAGAGACTTGCTTTAATTTATGTGCCCAGGGATTGCAGGGCAGGTCAATAGGGAAAGGAGAATTCCACAGTGCAAGAATGTCAAATATTTGCAATGAGACAGACTACTTGATGATCAAGCTGCTGCCCTCTTTGTCATGACACAACATTCCAGACGCATCTTTCCCAGTCCATCACCCTAAAGCCTTTGGAACCAGGAGCTGGGATGGTCTGCGCTGGTGATACAAGCTACATCTCTTAAACAAAGGAATACTCAGACGTGGTTTGCCATTCCCTTCTTCTGGCTCCTTGGGGATGAACTGGATGGAACTGAACTCCCAGCCCCTGGCTCTATAGCGAGATACCTAACTCACTGAGCTATCCAGCCAGCTAAATACAACAACTGGACAGAGCTTTTGAGCTCTCCAGGATTATTAATCAGACTGGGTAGTATAAAACCACAGAGATGGGGGAGGAAATGTGACCTGAAACCTACACAACTACCTGTGATTCATTTGCTCTTCAGCATCCACTCAGGGACTGGGTTTAGTCTCGTGTCTGACCCTTATTTCTTTCCTTCTCCCATAATTTTTGAACTACTTAATGTGATGAACGGATCGGAAGAACCCCAAAGCCTACACACTTTTGCAACATTCTGGCTGCTCCCAAAGAGAGAGAAAGAGAGAGAGATTACCTTTTAAACAGATTAATTTTTTAAAACCTGTGGATTGCATTTATTCACAGAGGATGTTTTGCTTAAGAAAAGTATTCTTCAAAATCTTCTAAAAGCTTCTTCTACTCGTTAGCTTTTTTTTTCTTTTATCCTATAAACTAGTATCAGAAAATCCAATGGACTTCCAGATATTTTGCCATTACTAAGAAACCAGTATCCATATTTTCATATACTCTATATACACATTTTCACATATCTTTGTCAAGAGGAGGACTCTGTCTTCCATATGCACACTGTTTCGTATTTCTTAAGAGACTTGACATGATGCTGGAGTGTCAATCAATCCATCAAAGGTGATGATGTTTACAATCAGTGGACTTTTAATATGCCATAAAATTCCCCTGGAGGATCATGCAGCTCACCAGAACACTGGTTCATCACCGATAACGTCACCACAATAAATACTTATAGGAACAGCTAGAGATTAGCAACATTTTTGGGAAGTATTGCTTTGTGTTTTGGGAAAGAGTGGTTCTCTGCCTCTCTCTTTTTTCAGACATCAAAAGACATCTTAGGAAGGAACTTTTTAGCTAGGTGTGAAACAACGGAATTTATGGCACACACAACAGCCGTTGTGGCATCAATCACCAGCAAGAACAACCCACCGATGCCTGAAGCGATATCTTGGAGTACTGCAGGGACGGCACCGAGAGTGTAAAAAGGAAAGGACACAATGTCCAGGATCAGACTAACAGGGACGCAAACAATTCTGTAGGCGATCATGAGGACCTGGTAGATGTTTTGCGCAATGCCGTTCAGGATGCTGACCCCCACCCGTGCCAGGTCGACAAAGACCGTGAACAGGACTGAGAGAATTCCTTTGAGGAACGTGCACACCCCGCCGACAATCGTCAGTATGAACTGCCACAGTAAACAAAAGACGTATTTCACAACGTAGACGATCAGATGGAAAACAAATTTCAACAACTTGAAGAGAGATGTAATAATGAGACAGAACAGTTTCTTCAGAAAGCCACAATCCTCCTTTGCAGTACTGATCTGCTTGCTGGTGGTGGTCTTTCTGCTTTGAGGCACCGGTTCTTCAGCCCGGATCTTTTTGGCCGACTGCAACACAAGCTCCAGCTTCTCAGGGTTGTGTCTGTCTTGACCGCAGTTGTTCTTAAAAAGCTGGGCTCCTGCCGGAAGTTTCTTTTCAAGCTCTTCCAAACTTAGATCTTCCAGACGGTGCCCCGCGGCAGCCTGCTTCATAAAGCCCACAGACCAAGCTTCAGACCCATCATCGCAGCAGGCTGCGAGCCAGAGAAACTCAGGGACCGCAACCTTGTCTTTCACTCTGACGGTGGAAGGAACAGCTCCTGAAACGAGATAGAGGTCTTTCCCATTTCCACAGTGAGGAGCCAAACTTCGGCTGACGAGGTTCTCCACCTCCCAGTGCCAGATATCCTGGAGAGGAGGGGCCACTGGGACAGCGTTGGTCAGCGTATACGTAGCTATCTGGTGGTCATCCTGGTGAAGAGAGCCGGGGTTTAGCTGGCCCCTTTCATAGCCAGAGTCCACATAATCTGCAGTGAGTGCCTGGTTTGTTCCCAAGTTATCCACTGAACCTGTAACCTCGGATTCAGGCATCATTCCTTCCAAACCATGTTTAGGATCATCTATCTGAGAGAGGAACAAAAAAGAAAAAATAATGTAGACCCAAAGCATAACAGTAAAGCCATAGTTACAATCTAAGCAATTCATTTAAAGATTGTTAAAGGACTGAAGAAGCTATTTGGATGAGTAGAAAAATGTTTCAACCTAACAAGAAAGAAATCCAGTTGCCACAACTCAACTTCCAGATAACCTCACCTGGATGATTGAGCATCTTCACAGTTTTAAAAATCACTGTCAGATTTCAAATTCTGAAATGTACATTCCTTCCCAAGGAATTTTCAGTTATATGCTACCTATTTATATGGCTCTCCACAAAAGTATACAGGGAACATCTGAATTCACCATTTTGCTATTTTGAAAGTCTAGAAATTGACTTGTAAAATATTACTAAGGCCAGAATTGAAAGCCGGCAACACAAACTATTGAGCCTTATTATTCAAATTTGTGTCACCACTATCCAAACACTAGTTAATCCATGGGCTCCTGCATGCCCGCTGAAGAAAACAAGGATACTTCGGTCTGATTCAGCAGGATCCTTTCCATGTTCTTACAACAATGTCTTTATGATGACAATGGTAGGTGTCTTCACAAAGGTACAGATAATACTAGTACATCAGCAGATTACAACATTTGTCGATAATATTATTATTCAGCAAATTATCAAATGTTTAATAAATTTAATGTTCTGTGTTCGATTACTGTTTTACTAGTTTACCTTTGAGCTGACAAATATGGATGGCTATTATGTTCCTACTGCTACACTAAACAACATTCTCAACCACTTTATGGACCCAATCCAACATGGTTAATCTAAATCAGTGGTTGTCAACTTTGAAACACTCAAGTAATCTTGGACGGCAACTCCAAGAAACCACAGAAAGCACAGCTGGTGGTGAAGGTTTCTGGGAATCGTAGTCCAAGAACACCCGAGTTACCTAATGTTGGGAACTAGTGTTCTAAATCCACTGAAGTGCACTTAATATGGCCTGTGAATGTTAACTATCACAACACACACTTATATTTGAGGAAATGAACTTGTCCACAAAAGCTCACATTAAAATTCCTCTTTAAGTTGGCACAATGATTTCGTCTTCTTTATTTTTTGTTTTATTTTGTTTCTCTCTGACATATTATGATGCAGGAACTCCTTCAGTCCTTGTCCCCTCGTGAGATGATAATCATGTGAGAGGAAGGAATGAGGTAGAGTACCTTGGTGGTGTGCATTTCGTACCCTTACTTCCATATACAGTGGTGCCTCACTAGATGATGATAATCTGTTCCACTGAAATCGCTGTTTAGCGAAATCATTGTCTAGCGAAAAGCATTTCCCCATTGGAATGCGTTGAAACCTGTTTAATGCATTCCAATGGGGAAGAATCGTCGTTGTCTAGCGAAGATTGGCCATAGGAGAGCCGCTTTGCGAACCACCGATCAGCTGTTTAAATCGCTGTCTTGTGAAGCTTAGGTCCCAAAAACACCTGTTTGCGAGCGCGGAGGGAGCTGTCAAAATTGTCGTCTAGCGAAAATCGGTTTGCGAAGCAGGGACCAAACATTTTCCAGCGAAATTCCCCCATAGGAATCACTGTTTTGCGAATCACTATAGTGATAGCAAAAAGTCAATGTCTAGTGAAAAAACTGTCATGTGGGGTAACTGTCTAGCGAGGCACCACTGTATCCTCTCCCAAGATCTGGAGCATGAAGCCTGTTCTATGCACTCAGAGGTGGAGTCATGACTGGAAAGGGTTCTAAACCAAGCAAGAAACATATACGGCACAGTCCCTTTCCGTTCTCCGACTTTCCTTCACCAATTCCTGGTTCTTTAAGTCCTTGCACTTTTCCACAAATCATTCTGTTTCTTCTCTCTTTGTTTCTTCTGCTTTCCTTTGCACGGAAGCCCACAAAGCTACTCTCTTTATAGGGAGCCTATGAAGCTAAGTTTCAGCCCCAACTGACAACTTTCCCTCCCCTCAAGAGGCTGAGCTATCAACATCTCAACAACTTTAGTCTCTGAGCACTTAAAATGTCCATACGCAGATTCTATGCCATCTCAAGCAATCTGTATCTTTACAGACGCTTGCAAAAACACCAACATGAACTATGAGGACTTACAAGCAAGTGGCTTGATATACATCATTTTGGGGGTGTTGTGATTCCACAGTCTAATTCATTCATTCATCCATCCATCCATCCATGCATCCATCCATCCTCCTCCCACTCTCGAGTCACCTCAAGAAATGTATCTGCCTCTCTAGGAGGCAAGAGGTCTCTTCCAAATGCCATTCTTGGAAGCTCACTTGTGTGTGTCATTCAGGAATGCCTCGCACCTCGCTTATGGAACAGCTCAAGTGCACGTACAAATAAATGGAATGTTAGACAGGCAAAAGACCTCATCTCCACAAGGACACTACTCTGTCAGACACTCAGCATTTCATATATGACTCGTGGTCTATGGGCCTCAATTTCCCCAAATTCCAAATCTCTCTGATGCAAATATTTAATGCTTAAACAGACAGGACATATTTCCTTGCAGTCTGAAAGCTGTGGCCTCTGACTGCTGTCTGTGATGGTTTCGTTTCCAAGCAACAACATTCTGCACATGATTAAAGACCCTCTTGTCCCTATTACTGCCTTGCACACTCTAGGACAGAACCTGCTATGAAGAAAATTATGTTTAATTCTTGCTTCTGGACTCCCTGGCAAAACTTGGTTTAAAAAGCAAAGCAGAGTGTGGTTTATATACTGCTCTATAGTGCTTAGAGGTTTTTTTGGATGGTTTACGATTTACTTACACACACTACACACTGCCCCCGCCCCCTGCAAGCTGGGTACTCAGTTTACCAACCTCAGAAAGACAGAAGGCTGAGTAAACCCTGAGCCAGCTACCAGGGATTGGATCCAGGTCATGAACAGAGTTTTGGTTGCAGTACTGCAGTTTAACCACTGTGCACAAGGCTCCTCAGGGCTACTACTGTGGGAAACAGGATAAATAGCCAGAGTTGGGGGAAAGTTCTTTCTTTTCCTGGACTACAACTTCCAGAATCCCCAGGTAGCTCTGTCCATTCTGGCTAGGGAATTCTGGTAGTTGAAAAGAATATTTTGCAGCTCTGCGCTTAATCATTGTTGTTTTCCTTTATTAAAGGCACTGGCAGAGCCTGTACTTTTGTCTACAGTGGCTTCTTTGTCTTGATCACGCTGCAATTAAAAATTCATATCCAGTTGGTAGCAAGAAGGAGTCTCTCTAGAGTTCGGACCCACAGTGTAAAGGAACATGCTCCAGTCTCTGAATGCCTCTGGTTCAGAAAGAGGAGCATTCTGAACAAGGTGGGACACATAGTCTTTCCATTCCTGGGCTTGCCTCCAGAACGCCTTTTCTAGATCAAGACTGTCAAATCCCTATGGCAACTTTCCCCAACCTGGCCCCCTCCAGATGTAGTGTGACTGCAAACCCCAGATGTGAAGTCTAACACATCTGGAGGGAGCTACGTTGGGAAGGCTACTCTATGGCTCAAGATACAGTTCTCTGATCCCCTTTTATAGTCTCCGGCTGAATCAAACAAGTAGCAGCCAAGAAACAACCCGTGTGTGTGTATGTGGGGTGGGGGTAGATAAAATAATGGAAGCCAATCCCATGAAGATAAGATTTGCTTTGCAAATGATCAGGGACCAGAGTGGAACAACCAGTTCAGTGCTACTGTTGCAATGTGAAGGCTCACTTGCAAATCCTCATCTAGACATGGTTTGCACATCGCTGTACCTCATCTGAATATATTACTGTACACTCTGGGCTGGTTCACAAATACAATGCATTGTTTTGCTTCTGTGCCTCTGACTGCCTTGACAGCTGACTCTGTGTAGAGTTGCCTTGCAGGCTTCAGCTGCCAACAAATTTCACCAGTGATAGACGAAAGCCCTACCTTTAATTTTTAGTTATGCACCAGCCTAAGTTCATACAGGCACGATGACACCTATGGTTGCATTTATGTAGTGAGAGGGCCGGCCGTATGTCGGAACCAGGCCGACGATAAGTCTGTCAAGCAGCTTCCAGGAATTCACTGCAATTCCCAGCCTAAAGATAAATGCTAAATAAGCAACACAAAGCAACTTGGGAAACCAAAGCACGCTGCAAAAATAGTAACAACTTGTTTTCCTTCCCCCAACTCTTTGCTCTGGATTTTTAGCAGTACTCAGGGCCGGAAACATTTACTGCGAAGTGATTCTCTGGAAACCCTTCAAGCTAGGACACTCCTTTCTACCTTCCTGGTACCCACTTTCCTCTACAACCTAAATAGATCAGATCGACAAGAGTCCTTTCCTTTATCCTGTGAGAAGCCAACCGACACCAACAATATCCTGAGACGGTCACCCCGAGAATGAAGTAAGATAGAAGAAGAACTATATGCCTGACAGACATCTCAGGGCTTGTGTGTCTGGGGTTTGTTTCTTCAAGATCCCACAGACTGAAGGGTGAAGCGCCGCATAAGGGCCATCGCTTCCTGCTTCCGTTTTCCCAGCCCCTGAGGTCAGAACAACCACAGCAACCCCCTCCATGTTTGTGGGAGCTGGCAGGAGGCGCAGTGCCGGGCGTTTCCTTCTAGAGCAGCCGAGCTAAGAGGGTTATCACTGCAGAGCATCCGCCGGCACCAGTGCAGGGTTAACAGCGTCATGGCTGAAGAGGCTGCAGGGCCTAACTGCCTTCCCTCACAATGCTTCTCTTGAAGACACTCTGAGGCTGCTACAATAGGACGCATTTGCAAGCAAAGAGTCCCCGGCGGTAGACTTCTCAATCCCCTCTGCCGTTTTTTGTTCCCTATTCATCGGGGACTCAATCTTCTTTCTGTTTTTTGAGTCAGAGATGGTTTGTGTACAGCAAGGGTGAGGGTGGAGGTTGGCACAAGCCTCACCTCCCTCAGGAGCCGCCCTCTCGCTCACTCTGTGGGAAGGAGCCACAGCTGTGGGCAACGTGTACGGAAACCCTGCGAAGCCTCTCAGAAGGTCGCTAGAGTTCCCAAAGCTTATGAACGTTACTCTTTGGACTTCAGCACCGAGTGCCCCCTCCCGCCACCTGCAAGCATGGTCTGTCTCACACGGGGCAACAGTAAGACCCAACAAGCTTAGCTAATGTTCTGGCTAAATCGAATAGACACAACTTAGAAAGCATCTCCAAAATCCTCTCTCTGCAACAACATGGAATTACACGGCAGATACTATGGAGGCCTAGATCTGTTGTTATTTTAATCATACGACTGGCAGTCATGGCTTGGTTTCCAAAAGTGAAATTTCAAGAGGAATTTTCCTCAGGAACACAAGGATGCCATGTTTGACCCATCCTCCCCAGCTGCGATGGGAAGAAAAGCCCCCCCCACACACACACACCATAATCAATCAGTGAGCAGGGCCAGCCCTACCATTAGGCTCCTCAGCAGCAGAACCTCGCCAGCTCTGTGTTCGGAGTCCCCTGGCCCTTTCTCTCTATGTGTGACACACAGATCCATGTATGATACACAGTCTATTTGATCCACTGCCGTGACTATATCTACTGCATCTCAGCAGGTTGGAGCATCTGGCTGCAAGTGCGAATTATGCCTCCAACCCAGTCAAGATGACCCACATCATGTGTGCTTGACAGTGTTAAGCACCCTGCCACCTATTCTACCATGGGCATGCTTTACGGAGGGACTGGTAAATGACTTCTGAGTATTTTATATCTAGAAAAATCCTGTGGAGGTTCCCCATAAGTCACAACTGACCTTACATCACATAACTATTCCATTATTATTAGTCTTGTAACAGAAGCCTCTTTTCTCTAAGATCAACTGCGGTGAGAAGAGAATTTTTGATGGGAATCAAACTTAAAAAGGAAAGGGTCAAACCACCCAAGCACCTGTAGAAACCAACTTTTAAAGAACACAGCTTCGCTCCCTTGCAGTAACATTTAGTTAGGCTTTGGTTTTTTAAAAAAGGTGGGCACAGAAAGGAGAGCAAGAGACAGCTCAGCACTGGACTATGCCTGCTGCATTCAAAATATCACAGCACCTGCTCTGGCTGATTTCAAAGACATCGTATCTCAGGAAGTAGTAAGGCAGAGCAACCGTAAGCCCTCTCCTGCACAACTTGGGAATCATCATCATCATCATCTTAAAATTGGAGAGCTGGAAGGGACCCTACGGATCATTGAGTGCAGCCCTTATCAAGGAGACACAGCCAGAAACCTAAACCACAGAGCTGTCTAGCAATTTAGAAATGTTAGGGTTTTTAAATTACATCTCCTAGAATTTGATCATGATCATGGCTAAGGGATTCTGGGAGTTGTAGTCCTTGGGTTCTTTTTTTAAGGAGAAAGGCGGGATAAAAATACAGTGTTTTAAATAAACAAATAAATAGTCCAAAAGTAAGATCTTTACTGTGGTGGAGAGGTAGAGGTTGAATAGATCCTAGCATGTCGCTAGGCTACTCTGCAGCAACTCTGTGAGTGCTGCAGTACAGACACGCCCCTGCCAGCGTCTTGAGCAGTTTAAATTCCCTCCACCTGAGCCAAGGAGCAAGCAATGACACAGCTCTGAACAGTGAGACAAGATTGTAGGTCTGGCTTTTTGCCGAAATCAGCTCATGGGCCTTGTTAACCCTGTCCTCACAGGCTACAGCCTTTCTTTTGCAGCCTGTGTCAACATTGCTGTCGATTTGGCCACATAAGAGCACAGAAATGTTAGTTCTGTGATACCTGACATGGGGATGTACATTCCTGCTTGTCTTACCCTTGCACTCAAGGACAAGAAATGGCAACGTTTTTCTCCCTACCAGAAAGGATGATGAAGTGTTTCCTGGAATTTTCAGTATGGTTCTCGCATTAGTAAAAACGCTATTTTGCACAAAGAGTGTCCACATTTGCACAAAACTGTCAGGCTTTCATGCAAAATCACACAATTTACTAACTGGCTAAAATTGGGATAACTGCTGCTTTATTTAAGAATGTGAAGCACTGGATGAGTTTCTGGCATCTTTCCTAACAATCAGTTTGTTGCATGCATAGGTATAATTTGTTTCTCAAAGGACAGGACACCAGAGACACTTTACACTGAGACCCTGAAAGAGGAAATTGAGTTCTTTGTTTCCTTCTTGGCTGGAAGTAAAGAATCTCAAAGAGCTGACTTTGGTCCTTTCAAAGAGACAGGTGGGATAAAAGTAAGTAAACAAAATACATAACATTCCTCTTGCAGGTGAGTCCATGGAGGAGAAATTTAGTGAGTATTCTTTTTATACCTAGCCCAGAGCTACAACCAAAATGGGAAAAATTTAGCTGGTAGGATATAATTTCCTGGTGCTCTATAGAGATGCAGTGATGGGGGAAAATATTTTACTACTGTCTCTGATATTTGTCTTGGAAGAGGTAAAGGAACTAAAGAAATATATTAGCTATGCCACCAAAGCTATAAGATGTTAGGGAAGGCACAGCTACCTCATTTCAGACAGCAAGATAACTCTACAGACTAATATTGAGAGTCCATTAGCAGACCATGGCTTCCTATTTCATTCCTAACTAGTCTTATCTTCCTTGGCCTTCCTTCCTTGGGGATCTGAAGTTACATCATTACTACTCTTCTACCTGGCTCAAGAACAATCATGGTAGTGGTAAGCAATTGTGGCCATCCAGAGAATTTAGAAAAACACCTCTCATCATCCTTCACTTCTGGCTATGCCAACTAGAGCTGATGCAGACCAAAAGCATCTCACTTGGTGACCTGGGGTCAGTCACTATCACTTAGCCAAACCTACCTCACAGGGTTGCAGGGGAAACGAAAACAGGTAAGGGGGTAACACTTGCTGCCTTGAGCTTCCCGGATTTATATAAAAACGAAACTGAAGAAAATTAGGAGTTAAATCTGTGCCTTTGCTAGACCACTTCAGACCTTAGTGGGGGTTATTATGGTGGGATGCCCAAACTCACACATGTGTACACACAGGAATTGACCGTTAAGTCACGGAAAACCATCTTATCCAAGAGAGGAGTAGACAAGACCTCTGCTCCCTACACTCTTCACATAGACACACAGCAGGCAATGAAGGCCTGGCTGATCTTAAAAAGATGCCAGCAACCCATCCAGTGCTTCAAATTCTTAAATAAAGGGGAGGGGCAGGGGATGTTGTCCCCTGGAAAGCTCAGTCAAGTCAGTCCTTAATTCTCGGCTGCAACAGTACAGCCCAGAAACAGGTTCATCCCTTGAATAAGGGGTAGGCCTAAGGTTTATCATACCTGTTCTAAGAATGAGGCTCACATTCATTGAGGTTTTCTTCTGTAAGCTTTATGAACTTTTGTAACTTATATCTATTTACACACACAAACAAGCACATATACATATGTACATACATACTATGCTTTGGTATCATAGCCAGTATTTCTTTAGTTCCTGTACCTCTTCCAAGACAAACATCAATATGTATATATGCTCAGACGCTCACTGTTGGTTACTAAAAAAAACACCAAGTGTTACAACTTTGAACTACTCACTGGAGAGGGAAATAATGCTCCATCCTTTTGGTCTGGTTTAAAAAATAATACTGAAATAACAGACTATACTTCCACAAGGAAACACTCAACCCTCCACAGAGAATAGAGGCTTATTCCAGAAGGGTTTAGAATTTTTGACCAACTACACATATCCTCTAATAATAGATGTTTACAAAACTGTAAGAGTGTGTGTCAGTGTCTTAACAAAGGAATGATTAATTATCACTCCATTTGTAACCTCCCCGTGGATTTCTAAGGCAATTTAGTATGTCTGAAGTACCTGTAGGCCCACCTCTTTTCTTTTTCCTCCCAGAGAGTAATAGGTATAAGTGGACGATGTTAATTATGCATTCCTGCCATCGCAATCATTTCTGGAGCTGTGGGATTTTGCTTCCTCCATAATTATTCCTACAGCATCCTTAACTTAAGTATAAGCTACAAGTCTCTGCTTAATTTATCCTGCCAAGCAATAGTCCTACACAGGAAATCAGGCAGAGTGTGGGGGGTGAAAAAGTAACTTGCAAAAGCTATTTCTAAGCAGGCACAGGAATAGGGGCACTACAAAGGGGCTCCTTACTTTACACAGCAATACAGTACTTTGACAACACTTCAGACACACCATCTGGACACAGAGATTATTTCCCACAGCAAACTGAGAAAGCATAAATTTCAATACACAGCACACACATGCTCAGGCACGTACTGGTAGATGTAACATAGACACCAGGTGAACAAGCCATTTGACTGCTATATAAAGCAGTGGTATTTTAAAATAAAGCCTTGCCTGGCATGCAGCAAGGAAGGCCAGAGTTCTGAATTAAAGACAGGGAGCTCTGGGTTCAAATTCCTGCTGGATGCCACTATTTTCCAACCTAATCTAATTCACAGGAGCATCGTGAGTGTCCCATGGAATATTGTCCTTCAAGGATTGGTCCTACCATTAGGCAAAGTGAGCCAGCCGCCATAGGTAACAAATGATGGAGTGGGGACTATGATATTAGTCTCCCAGTTGTTCCTCATGAACTCTTCAGCAGCTTTCCCTCACCCCATTAGAGCACAGAGTTGGGCCTGCCTCGGTGCCACTCCTGTGTCTTCAAAACTAGCCTGCCATGTCGAGAGTGATGGAAGACCCTATTCCATTGCTAACACTGAGGTAAAAATCAATTGCCAGTCCAACTTCCATATGGAAGCCATCTTGGTCTTTGCCTCAGGGAGCAAAATATCTTGAAACAGCCATGCCAGCATGAGCTTTTCATGGGATATACATATACAGTGGTGCCTCGCTAGACAGTTACCCCGCATGACAGTTTTTTCGCTAGACATTGACTTTTTGCAATCACTATAGCGATTTGCAAAACAGTGATTCCCATGGGGGAATTTCGCTGGACAATGTTTGGTCCCTGCTTCGCAAACCGATTTTTGCTAGATGACGATTTTGACAGCTCCCACCACACTCACAAAACAGGTGTTTTCGGGACCTAAGCTTCGCAAGACAGCAATTTAAACAGCTGATCGGCAGTTCGCAAAGCAGCTTTCCTATGGCCAATCTTCACTAGACAACAACGATTCTTCTCCACTGGAACGCATTTAACAGGTTTCAATGCATTCCAATGGGGAGATGCTTTTCGCTTGACAATGATTTTGCTAAACAGTGATTTCAGTGGAACGGATTATCATCGTCTAGCGAGGCACCACTATAGTAAATATATAACCAGAGACACCAGCAACATGAACCTGTTGCCAAATATTCTGACCCTCTGTCACCTCATAATGCTAATGAAACTCACTAACAGGTTTGGGCCAGTTGCTCTTGCTCAGCCTGAACTACCTCACAGGACAGTTGTGAGAATAAAAGTTGGATGGAGAAGAGCTAACTGGAAGAGAGGACGATTATAAACTGTCGTTAGCAGATGAATTGTAAAACAGTTGGACACCATGCAGCCTGACACTGTTGTACAGTACAGATAAGAATTCATCAGAGCTGCTGGTTGGCTTGGCCACCATGGTGGGGGTGGGGCAGGGTCCCCAAGACGTCCTTCCAAAATATTGTGCATCCTTTAGGTAGGAGACAAATCAGCCGAGACAGGAGGCGGCTGCATTCAGCTGCAGGATGGATGAAGGAGTCTGGCAGCTGGAACCGAAACTGCGTCTTCTGCCACTCAAGACAGCACTGTGGCTGCCACACCCACGAGAAAGTAAGAAGGGATCTACTGGATCAGACCAACAACTAGAGCTAGTGGAAATGTCTCTTTTTTTGGGGGGGGGGATGACTTGTATAGTAATTATCATGTGCTGCCAAGTCAATTCTGTCTTCTGGCGACCCTTTCATGGTTTTCCAGGTAGACAATTCTCAAGTTTGCTATTCCTTCCTTCTTGGGCATCCGGCGCAGCTTGCCCAAGGCCACACCGGCTGGCTCTCCTCCTAGGAGGCACAGAGGAGGATTGAACTCCCAGCCTCTGGCTCCACAGCCAGAGACCTAAACCACTGAGCTGTCCAGCCAGTTGGGAGAACTACAACTCCCAGAGTATCCCAGGCAGCGAGTGCCCTGTCCACTGAGCTCTGCATCGGCCTGCGCACGGCATCCAGCATGTCGTCTCACATCCAGTAACCTGATGCTGGCAGGGGTACTCCAAATGCTGCCACTCACTCATGACATCCACCACTGGTCAATCAAGACGCCTCTGAGAAAAGCCCAGCAGGAACTGACCCAGGAATATAACAGAGCTGCTTCCTCTGGGTGCCTCCCAGGGCCAGCATTCAGGTGCTCCCTCCCCACAGATAAACTGCCCATAGCCATCATGACGTCTTAGATAGTCCCGGTGGGACTAACCTCTATGCCCTCTATATCTGATCCCCTTTTAAAGCTGCCCGAAAAACAACATCAAGCGGCAGAGAGTTCCATACCTCTATGCGTGTAACCCCAACATCGGGATGTTCGCCGGAATGCTGCCCCCGCTCCCTCCTCTGATGTTCATAATCCCCTCCATGCCCTCCACCACCACCTCCTATTCCTCCCATCCCACCCAATCCCGCCGGCCTCACCTGCGGCTCCACCAGCCACTTCTCCTCCTTCTCCTCCTCCTCCTCCTCTTGCGCCCTCGGGGCCGCTCCTGCGTAGCGAAACGCCGAGAAGAGGGGGACTTTCTCCTGCGTGCTGTAGAGGGTGGCGAAGCGCGGCTCTTGCTTGTACCGCTGGCAGACCCTGGCCAGCGGGAGGTCGGGCGAGCTGCCCGAGAACCCTTCGGGGGCCGTCCCTTGGTAGAAAAAGGCGTCGCAGTCGCCGAAGCCCGCGCCTGCCTTGCTCACCACTTCGCCCCGGGCCGAGCCCGGCAAGGCCACCCCGAGGAGGGCGGCCACAGCCAGCCAGGACGGGAGCCACATCTCGGGATCGGGCTCAAGGGCGATGCCTCCCTCTCTCTTCTCTCTCTCTCTCTCCTTCTCCGAGGCGCCCCGATGCTTGACTCGCCCAGCAAAGGAGGCGGGAAACCAACGACGGGCTCAGCGCGAAGGGGACACCCTCTCCGGACGCACGCGTGCGCTCTCGCTCGCCCGGGCGCTCTCCAACCCGAGGCTTGGGATCCAGAGAGAGAGAGAGGGAGGCAGGCGGGCAGGCAGGCAGGAGGGCGGCGGGCACGGAGGGTGTCACAGGTCCAAGCCGGGTCCGCTGCGCCCGGAGGAGGGAAGTGCTCTAGGGAAGAGCCCGGCAGGCCGGCGCTAGAAAAGCCGCCGCGCACCCGCGCCGCCCCTGGTGAGCGCTGACGTGCGCAGGAGAGGGGCGGGTGACGCACGGCGCAGCCGCGCCCAGGCGGCACTCTGCACGCGCTCAGAGTCACACGGGCCGGCCGCGTTCCTCAGGAAGGACGAGGAAGCGGTGCGGGAAGGAGGGCGGCGGCGAGGAAGGGGGAAAAAAAACATGCCGCGTTTTTTCCCCTTTAATCTCTCTCTCTCTCTCTCGCCTCCCTCATCTCTCCTTCCCTCGCCTTACGTCACGGAATCGCCATCACGGCCAGCCCAGGCTCTCTGTCTTGGTCTCTCTCTCTCTTCTGGCTCCGGGCCACGGCTGGTGTCAGAGGGAGGAGAGGGCGGCGGAGAGGACCGCATTGCAGTCGGGATCGCACAGACACACACACACACACATACACATACACACTCCCTTGGGGAACGTGTTTGCTCTGACTCAGCAAGATGTGCCTCTTCCCTTCAGGGCTTGCCGCCACCCACCAGAAAGCGCTGGAGGGCAAGCGGGAGTAAGAGGTAGAGCTGAGGCGCCGCCCTGGGAAGACCCCTAGCTAGACGACGGCTTTGGCCCAGGCCCGGTTTCTGAGGTAACCCCTTGCGGTCAGGCGCCCGTCAAGAAGCTTCCCACCTGTGGCGACTGCAGGAATTAATGGCCTCCAGAAGGTTCTGTCATTAACAGCCCTGCTCAGGTCATTCGTTCAAAGCTGGGCCACCCGGTGCCCGCTAGTGAGTCAATCAATCCCTGACACGTTTGGTCCCTCTGCTTTTCTCAGCACATTCAGAGCCTAATGCATGAGATGGTGTAGTTAAAAAAACAAACAAACAAAAAAACACCTTGTTTGCAGAATAAGGGCTGCAAGTGCACCCCTTCCACCACCTCTCCTTCTCTTCTCTGGCTTGACGTAAACACTGCAGGGACAGCACTTATCAAGAGCAGGCAAAATGCTACCTGCCGCCTGTTCTGGGACTGCAGCACCCACCGGTTCTACCCAGCACCCCCAATGGGGAGGAATGGTGGGAGGGGCAGGCAAAGTAGCATCTGCCTGCCCCTGCTTATATTGGCACCCTGAATGAACAAAGCAAGGGCTCCTGGACATTCGCTCTATGAAGGCCATTCACCTATGCAAGAAGTCATCGCTAAGCAAACAAAGGCCAGGCACACATGATCCAGGCTACGGGACCAGGGGCTGTGTAACCTCCAGCAGTGGGATTCTTACTCCCACCATCACTTGCATGTGCAAATGGTGGCGCAACCCTTGTCTGGGCATGCACGCTCTCATGCGCATGTGCAAATGGTGGTGCGGTGCTCACACGGGCATGCTGGAGAGAGCGCGCAGGTGCAAATGGGCTGTGTGGGGGTGAGTACGTGCAGGGGGTGGAGCGGGAGGTCTATCTCGGCAGCCCGGTCCCCAACCAGGCCGTGGACCAGGGGTTGGGGACCTCTGTTCTAGAGGGAACATAATAACTGATGAGGCATTAAATAACATCAAGGGCCTGCCTGTTTTGAAGGAGTTGGACAGCGAACCAAATTTAGCAGATATAAAAGTGGCCTTCGATTCCCTCACCTCTGGCAAGGCACCTGGGAAGGATGACATCCCTGTTGAAGTACTGAAGTGCTGTAAAGAGATCATCACAACTGAGCTTTATGAAATCTTTTGTATTTGCTGTAGGGAATGTGGAGTACCACTGGACATGAAAGATGCAAACATTGTCACATTGTATAAGAACAAAGGCAAAAGGGGCGACTGCAATAACTACCATGGCATCTTTCTTCTCAGCGTTGGAGGAAAGCTGCCCATGTTGTGCTGAAGAGGCTCCAGGTGATTGCAAACAGAGTCTATCCAGAAGCACAGTGTGGATTTCGAGCTAATAGATCCACCACTGACATGGTAGTCTCCCTCAGACAGTTGGAGGAGAAATGTAGGGAATGACAGCCACTCTTTGTGGCCTTCATAGATCTCACAAAGGCCTTTGATTTGGTTAGCAGGGACGGCCTTTTTAAAATACTTCCCAAGATTGGATGTCCATCTCGTCTCCTTAGCATCATCAGGTCCTTTCATGAAGAAATGAAGGGCACTGTAGTTTTTGATGGCTCAACATCAGATCCCTTTGACATCCGAACTGGATTGAAACAGGGCTGTGTCCTCGCATCAACCCTTTTTGGGATCTTTTTTGCTGTCATGCTGAAGCACACCTTTGGAACTCCAACAGAAGGTATCTATCTCTGGACTAGATCAGATGGAAAGCTCTCCAGATTGAAAGCAAGGACCAAAGTCCAGTTGAAATGCATGTGGGACTTCTTCACCAATGATGCAGCTGTTGTTGCCCACTCTGCTGAAGACCTCCAACAACTCATGAATCGTTTTAGCAAGGCCTGCCAAGACTTTGGATTAACAATCAGCCTGAAGAAAACACAAGTCATGGGCCAGGGCGTGGACTTATCTCCCTCTATTACCATCTCCACACAAGAATTGGAGGTTGTTCATGACTTTGTGTACCTTGGCTCAACGATCTCCGACACTCTCTCCCAAAAGTCGAGCTGGATAAACGCAGATGGGAAACCTTGACATCTGAGCATTCAGCCTGGAGGCAGGCAGTGGAGCATGGCCTCTACCAATTTGAAAAGACCCTTGTCCAGCAGGCCGAGGCAAAGAGGCAGTCCCGAAACCAGCAAAATCAGGGACATGGACAGGGGACAGATTTTGTCTTCAATGTGGAAAGAATTGTCACACTTGAATTGGCCTTCTCAGCCACACTTGACGCTGTTCAAAACCTCTATTCAGAGGATGTTACCATAGTCCCTTGAGATTGAAGGATGCCTACCTACTTCCCTTTAGAGGGGCAGAAGCATAGATCAGTTATAGAAAATGGTCTTTGCATACAGAAGGTCCTCTTTTCAATCCTGGGCATCTCCAGTTTTAAAAAAGATCACAAAGAGCCGAAGACATTTTGCTGCATGAGGCAAATCAAGTGGCTTGTCCTTCCATTTCATGATCAAAAGCCATCCAAAATCAGAAGTGAATCCTTCAACATCATGGAAGTGAGAAAATGTTCCACCACATGTGAATCAGACATAGCATTTTAATTGAGAGAGAGCACAGGGCAAGCTATGTGGCACTCTAGTTTCATCTCTAGCAGGTTGTTGCCATTTCCTAGCCTTTCTTTCTACCTGAGGCAGCTGCCTTACTCTTCTTAATACAGTGGTGCCTTGCTTGATGGCGTTAATTCCTTCCAGCGAAATTGCTGTAGAGCGAAAACGTCGTCAAACGAAATAAAAAACCCATTGAAACGCATTGAAAGCCATTCAGTGCGTTCCAATGGGCTGAATACCTGCTCATCCGGTGAAGATCCGCCATACGGCGGCCATTTTCTGGTGCCTGTTAAGTGAAAAATCAGTCCTAAAAAACAGCGGGGGGCCATTTTTTTCAGCCGGCGGCCATTTTGAAACCTGGCGATCAGCTGTTTGCTGATCGTCGTAAAGGGAAAATTGGTTCCCGAAGCAGGGAACCGATTATCGTGAAACGAAAAAACCCATTTAAACTATTGTTTTGTGATCGCAAAAACTTCAACGTTAAGCGGATTCATCGTAGAGCAGGGTAATCATCCAGCAGGGCACGACTCTAGTAGGACCAGTGTTGGGATCAGATAGCAGGTCATTGGGCAGACTTTAGCTTGAGATCCTAGACAGCCCTGGCCAGTTGAGGAAGAAAAACTAAACTAAATGGCTAAAGGTTGTGAAGCCGTTTCCATGACCTTCAATGGACCTTTTCTAAAACATCTTTTTCTGGACACACTGAACACGCTGGAAACAAGGAGCTGATTAATTGCTCTGCTAGACTAAAAAAGACATTAAAAACACACAAATATGGAGGTGTTCATTAGATAAATCTGTCTCACACCTATGTGGTGGTTATTATTTTTGCCATACTTAAAAACCTGATGAATATTATTTATTATTATTATTTATTTATTTAATTATACCCTGCCTATCTGGTCGATGAGGACCACTCTAGGCAGCTAACAACAAAAAACAATACAATAAAAATACAAATAAACGATTCTAAATGATAAAAACGGTACATTACATTACTCGGGAAGCAAAACAAAAACAGAAGAAGAGGAAAGAGGGGATCAGGAGGTATGTGATGGAAAGGCCTGCCGAAACATCCATGTCTTTAGCTGATTCTTAAAGATACCCAGCGAGGGAGCCCCGCGAATCTCAGGAGGGAGATTGTTCCAGAGGCGAGGAGCCACCGCCGAGAAGGCCCGTTTTCTTGTCTTGTCTTATCTGGACATAAATAACAAAATATAGTAAAGTATCCCTTAGGTTGTGTTTGCTTTCTAAATTTTTTTTCAATTCAAAATGTGGCAAGAACCACAATGACAAACGACAAACATTTTTGTCTAATTTTAGAGTTCTTTTAGATGGTTGGTCCCAACAAAACTCTTCCTTATTCATACATTGGTTGCTGAGCCTCCCAAGGATGGCATCCAGAAAATCAGTTCTTGTAGTCATTGTGTTAGTCATCAAGCAAGACAAAGGAAGAAGGATTTCCAATGTTACAATGGAAGGCCCGAGGAATCTGTATCATGTTGACAGTGCAGAGCCAAACACATGCACACATTGCTCAGTAACAATTAGAATGTAACTCAGTGACTTGCTGCATGATGACATGGAGTCAGCAGTATGTATTGCCTCTACTAAATGGTTGCTATGTCTGAGTAGATGTCAGGTGTCATTTGGTCTATGACGGCAGTTTCAACCATGGAAATAATCACTTGTTGTAGCCCAAGTATGGAAGACTATGGCCTGCAGGTGTTTTAGACTAAGACTCCCATAACCCTTTAACATTGACCACACCAACTGGAACATGTGGAACCTACAATGGTTCAAAGATTGAAGACTCTTCACCCATTTTGGAAGCATTCAGTGATGAATGTGCATGGAGGAATTCAGAGACCTCAGTCCTATATCTTAGGTACAGTATCCTATTTCCTTTGAGCACATCTTAGAAGGCAGCCACATACTGGCAATAGCTACTCCTTCCTCATATGCAATTGCTTCTCTTGTGATGGTTCTCTGCTTCTCAAGGTGTGGTCAAAGGGACAGTGAGATTTCCAACAGAGTCATCTGGAGCCATAGCTCCTCATGCCAGGAAGCTCTAAAATTGTGTCTGACCACCAGCTCCCATATCCACACTCAACCCAACATGTTTGGGGCACCTATGTGTAGTTCCACGTTGCAGCAATAAATGTGGGTGGCAGTGGGTTCTAGTGTCCAAGTGGTTTGACCATGTGGTTTGATGAGACAAGATAGGAGAATTTTCTCTGTAACCAGATTCTCCTGCACTGGAGAAAGAGGAGCTGGCACCACCTGTTCTTTGTGGTGCTTTTCTTGCTTCCTCTAACCACAACAATTCCCTTATCAGAATAGTGAGGGATTGCACCAATGCAGTAATCAATTTCAGATAGCTGCAGAAAGCCATCAGAACTTTACACCTTTGCCATATTGCCAGGCGGTTCATCTTGCAAATGGCAGCAACTTGACAAAGTGGCAAGAAATACAACACAAGACTCTCCCTATTGTTTTCTTTCCATTTACGTATTTAAGAATAAATCATTGATCAGATTACCTAAATTACCCTCCTCCCAAATTTCCAGGATAAAATTTGTATGCCATTGAAAGCTGAAGCAACATTCATTTTTAGTGCAATTGAGGTTTAATTGTTTTTGTTTGTTTGTTTGTTTGTTTGTCTTGCTTTTATTCTTACCAACATTTCTATGACACCTTTCTAGGCAAACGATCACAAGTCAACTTGCTTCAGGCTAAAACTGAAGCTATCTGATAACTTTCCTTCTGACTTAACATATACATCACAGTGCATATTAAAGCTTTAAAAAGTTGACACCCCAGTAACTGAAATTAATATTGAGACAAAAATCCTCTTATCTAGTTATGCCTGAATAACCCTGAATAACAGTGCAACTATTAGAGATGAATTGCCTCCAGAAATCACCCTAGGCATCATCTGTTGCAATTGATCACACTGCTCAGTGCACAACATGTAGTATCTTCAGTGATTTGTTGACTTGGTGTGGTTTACCTCCAAAAGTTAATGTTACTCAGACATAACTAGGCAAGACGTTTTTGGCCAGAGCACAATGCATATTGATTTTAAATAATCTTAAAATATAGCATCTGAGCTGCAGCAGTTAAAAATAATCCAAAGGTGGTTTTTAAAAAAACAGCTTGAAATATGGACTTCAAAAACTCTTTAAGGAGTAGCAAAAGTGCTGGATAGCTTCATGGTTTAGGCCTCCTTGACAGAGGTGGGATTCAATGATCCATAGAGACCCTTCCAGCACTTTAATTCTAAGATGATGAGGGTGAAGAAAATAGGATTCAGCTTACTTCCTACAGGAACAGAGGTACCTGGAAAAAGCAAAGCAAAACCCAGTTCGTCTAACATAACCAGTCTTCCAGATTAAACTTTACATAATCATGCCTTGCATATCAGCATGAGACTTACTTTATATTAATAATTTAGAGATTGCATACCTATGCCTGTCATATCCGCATACCTCCAAAGTATCGGTTTAATAAGAGCATCATTCCATTATGATCACAAATCTAGCTAAAGTTGACCTTTATTTATGTATCATCCAAGGTGCATCTGTCAGAGTTTTAGTATGATAATAATTACAACTCTGCTAACATTATTGAAATTAGTTATCAATTATAGAATAAACACTTCATTCAAACCTTGGGCTCACATAATTTGCTAAATTTGGTTCCTTCGATTGGATAAGAGCATGACAAATGAGTTATTGATCTGGGTTCATGGTCTGAACTCAGAAGGATTGGAACTAAATTAACAGCAGGCAATTAGAGCTCCGTGTAAGAGCAAGGTAAGGACATTTTTAAAGGGGAAGTCACAGGTTTGCTCAGACATAAGCTAATTGATCTCATACTTCCCATTTCGACACACCCCTCCTTTAATCCCAATTTGCATTTATTGTTATTAGCCATCGGGTCACTTACCAGCCATGGTAACCCCAAGACAGCTCAGTGGTTTAGAGGCTGGGAGTTTGAATCCCCAATTGTGCCTCCTTGAAAGGGGCTGGACTTGATGATCCATAGGGTCCCTTCCAGCTCTGCAGTTCTAAGATCTAAGGTACTGTGTCCTTCAAAAAGCCCTGTGCTCAAGAGTCTTCCTCAACTCTTGTAAACTCAGAGCTGTGCCTTCCTTAATTTAATCTATTTTTCATTTTGTTTTCATCTTTTCTCAGCATTATTGCCTATTCCGATAAGTCTTGCCTTCTCGTGATGTGCTCGTAGAAAAACAGCTTCAGTTTCGAATAAGCATTCTGTCTTAATTAAGAACCCATTTGTTTGGTATCTCCAAAGCTCTCCTCCAACACCACATTTCAAATGATTTTCCCCCCTCTCCGCTCTCTTCATTACAACTGATCTTCACTGTGGCATCCAGTGACACATCTTTGCACTTAAGGATCTTTTCTACTTCCTTCACAGGTACCCTTCCAAATCTCAATCTTCTTGCTGCAGTCTCCATTTGGATTAATGACTGAATCATGATGGTACACTAAGTCTTTAAGAAAAAATAATTCATACTTTCCACTAATTGCATGACTGTATTTTGTGGAAGATCAAAGTCATGTCATTCTTCTGAAGACATGCTTTTTGTCTTCTTAATATTCAACTGCGCCTCTGCTTTTGTGTCTTTTTAAAATCTCCATCAAAGATTGTTTGAAGTCATTGCTGCTTGAATCTAGTCCAGCTTTTTGTATGATATGAATTACAAGTTTTGCTTTGGTTATAAGACTGATAAGCTTAGCAGAAAAAGAAAAAAGGGATATATACATTTTTAAATATTAGTAATGCTAATTTGGTTATATGGTTTGATATCAAAGAGTATTGCTGGACAAACATTCTGTTCGGATTTTTGTTTTCTGACAATGCATTCCAGTTGGATTTGCACAACAGTGAATACTGGAGGGAGAAGAATGTGCAATTCACCAGTCCCAGATATTCACGTTATATGTCAGAGTTCATATTTTTCCAGCCTTCAACAACATCCAGAACATTCTTGTGCTTGTTCCCTTGGATTTTCTGCCCTACAACCTTGTAAGTTGTAACTTCCTGGTCAAACAAAGTTTAATCCTGTCTCTTTCTGGTCTACAGAATGAATGCCTTAAGCATTTCAGATGGTCTTCTCAAACATGTATTGACACAGCCAAGGTGCCACAATATGGAAAGGAGGTGGTGTTTTCTTACCTAAACACAGAGCCCCCTCTTACCCAAAGACACAAAGAAAATATAACACTGGCTTAAAAGCCGAGTTCAAAATTCTTATAACAGCTAGTTAAAACATATTGTGACACAGATACTCCCATAGATTTCACATCAACTTCCAAAAGCCAGTTTGAAGAAAACGAAATCAGGAAGCATCCAAAAACTGTTCAGGTTTCAGCCTTTTAAAAAAGGAGTTTCCTAATATGTACAGGTATGGCATTGTTATTGCAATAAATTCTTGCTGGCTCTGCATGCAGAAATGCAACTCAGCATGAGTGGAAGTTGTGCAAGGTTAGCGTAATGGCTAGAGTGACCGTCTCCAGTCTGGCACCCTTCCAGATGTGCATAACTATTGGGAGACAGAACTGGCTACTGCAATGTAGTGATGGCCATCAGCTGGGATGGCCTGAGAAAGGCAACCAAACAAATTAATTGAGAATAGGACTCTCATTGGCAGATGGTCTTGACAGGTCTATGTTACCTCCAGTATCAGAGCCATAACATTTCTGAATACCTGTTGGTGGGGAGCACAAGCAAGGGGATGTCATCACACACATTTTCTAGTGTGGGACCTTCTACTGGGCAATATGGTTTGCCATGGTGGAAATGGAATGGGTGTCTGGATCCAGCAGGACTCCTTGTGGAGCCATTTGGATCCCAAACAGAATGTGGATTCCATTTAAAAAAAAACCCTACCCTGTTTTCCACAAAATAAGTCCTAACTTGAAAACAAGCCCTAGTATAATTTTTCAGGATGCTCGTAATATAAGCCCTACCCCCAAAATAAGCCCCAGTTAAGTGAAACCCCACCCTCCACCCTTGTGCAGAAACCAGAAGAAGATGACATGACTCTATTTGAATAAATGTAGATTGTTATACATGAAAAAAAATCATCTCCTGAAAATAAGCCCTAATGCATTTTTTGGAGCAAAAATTAATATAAGACCCTGTCTTATTTTTGGGGAAACACGGTATGTGCTGTGTAAAGCTGTTCTTCCATTTATCTGTCCCCACTCCTTCCACTGCTCAGCTTAATTGGGTGAGGACACATCACAATACTATGAAAGAGGCAGGAAACCTTTGCATATCTCTTCTCTCAACCAAAGGTGCTTCTCTGCTGAAGATCAGAGGACAAGATGCAACACATCAGCTGTCAATTAAAAAAAAAAGTCTGCAGGAGGAAGGAAGCATCAGGAATACCCGACACATACATGGAAATATTTTTCATGTGTGGCTTAGGATTCCAGCCATTGTTCATAGAACAACTCATACCACTACATGCTGTTTAAAATAATTTGTGTCATTCCTCTGCTCATCCTCTAAGTTGTGGAATGAATAAAATATGGTACGGTGAGGCAGTGTTGGAGTGAAAGCCTTCCTTCCGGATCTGTGCATGCAAATGGTTGCTTGTGTGCTGGCCTGCCTGCCTGCCCACCTTCGTTAATATGTGAATATGATAATCTTTATGGGTATGAATGCCCATTTTTGCCTCTGGTGCTGCCTGCCACGGCTGGATCCACTGACCACAGGCTCCTGTGCCTTCCATCTCACCAACCACAGCAGACACTAACCACCAGTGAATAATACTGAAAATGTTGCTGATGATTAGGAGATGCATTACACATTTATATCAATACTAATGTTTATTTAGCCTTGAGAAAAGAAGACTATGCAGAGATATTGATAGCACTTTTCAAATACTTGAAAGGTAGTCATACAGAGGAAAGGCAGGATCTGTGCCCAGACTGCGGCACACACAATAATGGACTCAAGTTACAGGAAGCCAGATTTAGGCTCCGTATCAACCTAAATCTGTTTTTGTGCTTTTAGAGCAGCACAACAATGGAACCAATTAACTGAGGGGATGGCGATCGCTCGAATGCTAAAGGCAGTCAAGGGAAAATTGGACAACCATCTGTTAGACCTGCTTTGATCTGGATTACTGCATTGAGCAGGTGGTGGTTGGGCTCGATGGCCTTATAGGCTCCTTCAAACTTAATTATTCCGTGATTCTGTTATGGTGCTCAGCAGTTTCAGAAGCAAAGAGGACTGAAGCCCCTTCCCTGAGGAACTTACGAATGACAATAATGGCGACAAGACCAGCGGGAAAGAAAGACAAGGGGAGAATGGGATGCGAGCAGTACAGTGGTACTTACATTGTTGATAATAAGGATTAAGAGGTTAGGGAAGGGAAAAGAAGGCTATAATACAAGGCGTAGGAGAAACAGATCAAAGGGCAAAAGCCCCTGTGGACAAGTGACACTTCAAGCTAAGGAATGTGGGAGAAGACAGAAAATGCGAAGGCAGGAAAGGAAAACATGAAAAGAGTGGAAGGGGAAAATCATGACGATCAAGTTCCCAGGTTGATTTAACCAACCAAATCTTTGGTAGGCTTATGTGTGGTTATTACACATAAAGATTAAGTTGCAATCTCTAGTCGTTCTGCAAAACATAATAATTACAAGATCCTATAACAGGAACGATTATTTAAATCATTTTTTTTTTAGATTTTCTCTGTATCTTGACCAAGCAAAATTTGACAGGGCTTCACTGAAACACCCTCCTTTCTTCTAGAAAAAAAGATTTATTTTGCAGGGCTACTTCTAGAAAATGCAACACTCCTATGCAGAACTACATGGCAAGAGACAGGCAGTGTTTCAGGGTTTGCTTTTATTCATTGCCTGTTGTGGGCCTAGCAGAACATGAAGTGATCAGGTTCAACACAAACATGGAAAGGACAGAAAAGAACACGGAAACGTGCAAAGAATCACACTAATGAAGTTTGCAAGCATTTTTTTGAAGCAAAGAGCCGCCTTTGACCTTGAGCACTCAAAGCCAGTTTGACAGGTTGACAGCAAATGTCCACCCGCCACCACCCTTCAAACAACCTGTTGCACTGATTCACACCATGCTAAAGCAAAGGTAGAAGGGTAACCAAAATAAACAGAACGTCGATGCCTAATCCAACAAAATGTGTCCAGTCCAGTAACATGACTTTGCGTTCTCCATGATTTGCGGGCTATTTTGTGACAGTTTCTGAATCAGTTTCTTTTTCAGCAAAGAATGCTGGACATTTTACTGCATTTTTGTGACATTTATTCGGTGCCTAGCAAGCACAAAGACACTCTTGGTCATATTTAAAAGATACTAAAAAAAAAAAAAAGAGGAAAGGCATCGTGATCAAGATCCAGGTTAGTCAAGAAAACCAGTGTCTTGTAAAATAAATTAAAATTCCTGTTTTGCAAGTGACTCAGTAATTGTTGCTTTAGCAGCATGAGCATAGTTTCCCTATAACAGTGGCATCAACAGATAAGCTGTCAGAGGTTGAGAGTTCGATTCCCCACTGTGCCTACATGACAGGGACTGGACTTGATCCACAAAGTTCCTTTCAGTCCTGCAGTTCCAAAATTATTATAACAATCTATTATTAATATTGTCATCTTATTCTGTCCCCTCTCACACCAACGATACATTTTTGCGTATACAGTACGTATTGTCGAGATTAGCCCCGAGCCTAGAATAAGGAACAGCCTTTGATCTACACATTTGTAAAAGTGAATCTCAATTGCACTTTCCTTATTGTGCTTCTTGAGTGAAAATACCATGTTTTTAGGGAGCCAGTGCATGATAGTATCTAGCCTTTGTGGTTTTGAATGTATGAAATAAGGAATTTATTATACAGCAGCCTTTGTACAAGCCCTAACATGATCTAAGGTATCACTTTGATTCTACTGGCCAGAAGCAAGTACTTGGCAATGAATGGAGATGTCAAGTTTTAACAAATCTTTTGTTTTGCTGTTGCCGAAACAACTGATTAATCTTTTCAAGCTTCTAAGGAAGCAGGACTAGGCTTGGGTCTTTTCAATCTACATACATTCCATTTGGGGAAAATTTTACAGGGAGGCACTGCAAAAAAGGGGAGGGTCAAAGCTGTGGCTTGCTGAATCAGAACAGGTTGAATTACTTCTCTCTCCTCCTCTCCTCAGAAATATATCTGTATCCTACATCTAGAACTGTCAGTGAAAAACAAAAGCCTTCATATTGTCCACACCTTCCACTTGACTATCCCAGTTATGCACACACTCACATATTTTTCATGGGAAGAACCAGCCATTTATGAGAGATTAAGTAGGGCATGTTCGTTTATTGCAAAAGAACAAGACACAAGGAACCCTGAAGCAGCAGAAAGATGAAGATATTATTGTAACCTTGAACGGTAGCCGGATCCATAAGGTACTCAAATGTACTGTAAATACACAAGCCTATACAGAGAATACAATGGTTGTATGGGGAAATGTGGCAAATTTAAATGAAATAGTTAGATGCTGAATCTAGAACTGGGCTGTTAAAGAGAAGTCAAGGTTTTGTGAAAATATGGGAAGATGTTTACACGGATGGTCCAACTAAATGCAAATGGGACTACACAGCCCTTACAATGAACCCATTTCCTTTTTTGCAAGCAGACTTTCACATTTTGTGTGTACCTTCCAACAAGCAATCACAGGATAAAGCATATTAAATGAAAAATAGTAGATGGGAGAAACTACATAGTCTTACAAACAGATGTCTTCCTCCACTTAACAGAGCATACATGGCAAGAGTAGGATCTAGTCTGACACTAAATCAGCCCATTGGGCTAGCATTTTCTACACTGATTGGCAGCAACTTATCTAGGCTCTAGACATGACTGTCTTCCAGCCCTAGAAACATTGGTGTGCAAAGTATGTATTCTGCAATTGAGCTGCAACCCCAAGTCTCTTCCTTCCCATGTGATTTTAGCCCTCTTGCCTGCTGTCTCTGCAGACTCCCTGCCCCAGGAGGTGCTAAAGTCCTGTGAGTTGGACCAGCTCCAGAATTATGATCAAATGAAGATACCCCTATATTTAGCTGCATACCTAAATAGCTGTTCAACCAGGTTCCTGACCAGAACAGCCAGGTAGATGAGCTTAACATTTTTTACCATCTTGTGGTTCTAATTACTTGAAGTAGTGGTTGTCTGTACCTTCGAACCACAAGGTCAGCCAAATGTTATCCTTCCTTTCTTTTAAGGAAAATATATCTAGCAAGGATTTATTGATTTAAAATATTTATCTCCCACCTTTCTCCTTAAAATGGACCCAAGGCAGCTTACAACAATTAAAAGACAGTATTTAAGTTAGTAACAATAAGTATACAATACTAAAAGGCTCAATGAATACATCGGCCCCTACAATACTGAATAACTACCAACCAGTATCTAATATCCCATTCTTGGGAAAGGTGCTTGAGGGGGTTGTGGCTTCTCTGCTCCAGAGGTTTCTGGATGAGACAGATTATCTAGATCCATTTCAATCTGGCTTCAGGCCTGGTTATAGGACAGAGACAGCTTTGGTCGTCTTGGTAGATGACCTACACAAGCAACTGGATAGGGGTCTGTGTCCCTGTTGGTTTTGCTGGATCTCTCAGCATCTTTTGAGACTATGGACCATAGCATCGTCCTGACCCATCTCTCTGGAATGGGACTTGGGGGCACTCTTTTATGGTGACTCAAGTCCTTCCTGGAGGTGAGAACACCTGAAAGAGGTGAGGTGGACGGCATGTCGAAATAGGGCCTTCTTGGCTGTTCCCCCCCCCCAACTTTGGAACACCCTCCCTATAGAAAGCCGCCTGGTTCCAACACTTTTGGCTTTTTGGCACCAGGCAAAGACCTTTCTGTTTAGCCAGCGTTTTAATTAAATAGTATTCTTTATCTGACTGTATGAGCATCAGGATTTATTAATATTTATTTATTTATTAGATTTATACCCCACCCATCTAGACCGAGGTCTACACTGTAGACTAAATGTTTATCATTAATGTTTTAATGATTGTTTTTAATATAAGATATTATTATAATATTGCCTATTTTTAATGGTTTAAATATTTTGAAAGTTTTAATATTGTTGTACGCCGCTCAGAGACTTCTGGTAATGGTGTGGCTAAAAAAATCTTGTAAATAAATAAATACATAATAAATAAAGTGGTGCTGGGGAATTTGTGTTTGACACCCTGGCCCTGACCTGTGGGGTTCCTCAGGGTTCTGTTTTGTCTCCAATGTTACTTAACATCTACATTTATTTATTTATTTATTTATTTATTTATTTATTTATTTATTTATTTATTTATTTATTTATTTATTTATTTATTTAACTTATATGCCGGCCACTCTACTCAAAGGTCTTTGGGCGGCTGAAACCACTGAAACCACTGGGAGAGATTATCTTGCATTTTGGGGTTTGGTATCACTGGTATGTGGATGACACCCAACTCTACCTCTCCTTGACACCTACATCCTCGTGGTGCGGTGGTTAAACTGCTGTCCTACAACTAAAACTGTGCTCACGACCCGGGGTTCAATCCCAGGTAGCGGGCTCAAAGTTGACTCAGCCTTCTTCCATCCTTCTGAGGTCGGTAAAATGAGTACCCAGCTCGCTCGGGGGGGGGGGGGAGAGCAATGTGTAGCCCGCACAATTAACTTGTAAACTGCCCAGAGAGTGCTTGAAGCACTATGGGGTGGTATATAAGCAGCACACGTTGCTTTATATAAGCAGCACATCCGAGGCAGTTGCTTTGACTCTAGATCAGTGCTTGGTATAATTAATGGGCTGGATAAGAATGAATCAATTTAAACTTATTTCAGGCAAGAAAGAGGTGTTCCTGGTCAGCTGAAAGGCAGCTCAAGGAATAGGGATGCAGCCTGTACTGGATGGTCTCACACTCCCATCCAGAATCAGGTGCGCAGCTTGGGATTGCTTCTGGATTCATCTCTGAGCCTGGGTGCCCAGATATCAGCAGCGGCCAGGAGTCCATTTGCACAATTCAAACTAGTGTGCCAGCGATGTCAGTTTCTTGAGTGATCTGATGTGGCCATTGTGATGCATGCTCTAGTTACTTCCAGGCTGGATTACTGCAACACACTCTATGTGGGGCTACCACTGGAAAGCATCAGGTAACTTCATCAGGTTCAACTGAGGCTGGTCACAGGGATCACCTAACCCTGTTACAGGGTTGTGTGATCTTTGTGTCCAGCCCATTAGCAATATGGATTGTAGTTAATCAGCACTCCAGATTTAGAGACTATACCTGAAATAGATTATTGCAATGTGCTCTACGTGGGGCTGCCTTTGAAGACGGTCTGGCGACTGCAACTGGTCCAGGATCAAACTGTGTGGCTGGTAAGTGGTGGGGCCGCTAGAGAACACATCAAGCCGATTCTGATTAAATTACACTGGTTACCAGTTGCTGCCAGGCCCAATTCAAAGTTTTGGCATATCAAGCCCTAAATGGCTTGGGCCCTGGATACCTGAAGGACCGCCTCCTTCCATATGAACAGTTAAGATCTAGCAGTTAAGATCTAGCCAGGGGGCCCTTTTGAAAGAGCCATCCCTTAAGGAGGTAAGAGGGAGGCCTTGTAGAAAAAAGGGCCTTTTCGGCAGCTGCCCCCAGACTATGGAATGCTTTCCTGACTGAGATTCGTCTGGCACCAACACTGATGACATTTCGGTGCCAGGTCAAAACCTTCCTGTTCCAGAAGGCTTTTAATTGAAATAATATCAACTGTGGGTCCTGATGGCAATTTTTAGAGTATCTATTTTAATTATATTTTAATTGTTTTATCTTTTATTGTATTTTAATTGTATTTTAATTGTTGTAAGCCACCCAGAGACCTTTGGGTAGAGCGGGCGGCATATAAGTTAAATAAATAAATAAATTCTATTACCTACCATTGCGAGTAAAGCTACAGTAGGCCCACTCAATCAGTGAGGCTTTGGCAAGTCAACTACTGTATTCTGTATATTTCATTGAGTCAAATGGGCCTATGGTAACATGTAACTTACTAAAGTAAATCTGAATTGTAGGCATCCTTCAGTCTCAAGAGACTATGGTAACGTGCTCTGAATAGAGGTCTTGGAGCAGCGTCTAGTGTGGCAGAGAAAGCCAATTCAAGAGTGACAATCCCTTCCACATTGAAGACAAATACAATCTATCCCCTGTCCAGCTCCCTGATTTTGCTGGTTTTGGGACTGCCTCTTTTCCTTGGCCTGCTGGACAAGGGTCTCTTCAGGGTTTCCCATCTGTTGAGGCCCATTCCTAACGCCTTCAGATCCCACTTGCAGATCGCCTCATATCACAGTTATGATCTCCCTCTGAGGCGCTCTCCCTGCACTAAGTCTCCAGAAAGGATATCTTTTGGAATCCAACCATCAGCCATTCTCACGACATGCCAAGCCAACATAGACGTCGCTGTTTCAGTAATGTATGCATGCTAAAAATTCCAACTCATTCTAGGACTACTCTGTTTGGAACTTTGTCCTGCCAGGTGATGCCAAAAATCCGTCGGAGGCAACGCGTATGGAAGGTGTTCAGCTTCCTCTCCTGCCGTGCACAAAGGGTCCAGGACTCACTGCAGTACAGGAGTGTGCTCAGGACACAGGCTCTATAGACCTGGATCTTGGTATGTGTCGTCAGCTTCTTATTGAGCCATACTCTCTTTGTGAGTCTAGAGAACATGGTAGCTGATTTGCCAATGCATTTATCCAGCTCGACATCCAGGGAGAGGGTGTCAGAGATGGTTGAGCCAAGGTACACAAAGTCATGAACAACCTCCAATTCTTGTGTGGAGATGGTAATAGAAGGAGGTGAGTCCACGCCCTGGCCCATGACTTGTGTTTTCTTCAGGCTGATTGTTAATTCAAAGTCTTGGCAGGCCTTGCTAAAACGATTCATGTGTTTTGGGGGTTTTTGACAGAGTGGGCAACAATTGCTGTATCATCAGTGAAAAGGAAGTCTTGCATGCATTTCAGCTGGACTTTGGTCTTCGCTCTCAATCTAGAGAGATTAAAGAGCTTTCCATCTAATCTAGTCCAGAGATAGACACCTTCTGTTGCAGTTCCAAAAGCGTGCTTCAGCATGACAGCAAAAGATCCCAAACAGAGTGACATGAGGACACAGCCCTGTTTCACTCCACTTTGAATGTCAAAGGAATCTGATGCTGAGCCATCAAAAACTACAGTGCCCTTCATTTCCTTATGAAAGGACCTGATGATGTTAAGGAGCTGAGGTGGACATACAGTCTTGGGAAGTATTTTAAAAAGGCCATTTCTGCTAATCAAATCAAAGGCCTTTGTGAGATCTATGAAGGCCACAAAGAGGGGCTGTCATTGTTCCCTACATTTTTCCTTCAACCCTCTGATGGAAAATACCATGTTGATGGTGGATTTATGAGCTCAAACTCCACACTGTGATTCTAGATAGACTCTGTCTGCAAGCACCTGGAGCCTCTTCAGCACAACACAGGCAAACAGTTTCCCTACAATGCTGAGAAGAGAGAAGTCTCCATTAGAGTAGGCCCATTTGAATCAATGGTGTTTACAGAGGCGCTGAGTCACCAAATTCCCACTAATTCAGTGGGCCTACTCTAGTGTTACTGACTATGCTAACCAACATAATTTCAGCCTATATAGAGACATCTAAATACCAGATGATGAGAACAAAGATATTGCTACTTTCGTGCACCATTTGGCAGCTTCCCAAGATCTGCCAGCTGGCCCATTGTGGGAACACGATGCTGAATGGGCTGGATCCAGATGTAGGCATTAGCAGGGACTGAGCTGGAAAAACACAGCTTTCTTCCACCCTATTCTTCCCTCAATGGTCCTTCTAGTGAAGTCCAGATGGATGTCCTCCTTCCCACTTGAACCTCATGGCAATGCTATGAGTCAGTCAGGGTGAGAGAAAATTGCTAGCCCTAGAACAGCCCCAGGGATTAACCATACCAGGATGGTCCTCACAATGGAATCCAGGTGGCCAGCAGTGTCTGCAACATGAGATGAGCTGTGATGGAAGAGGAACCCCACAAAATCAGCAGGGCCTCATTTTAAATTGACATGAATTTCCAAATAAATGGGGGGGGGGAATATAACAATGCCAACATGTTGTACTGCAATGTGTGTGGGGAGGGGTTTGTTGTAGTTTTTTGGATGCTCTGTACCCTCTGGAGATCATGCTGCTGCCATGGGCAGCACTGTTATTATTATTTTTTTCTGATGGCTTTGTTTTGTTTGCTGTAGATATAAAGCTTAGATATCTGCTTTGTATGATTGTTCAGGGTTGTACAAATAACTTAATTCCCTGTATTCACCATGCTTCATCCCAACTAAATAAGCCATTGAGAAATAAAGGAAAAATCTCAGTGGATACATTTTTTTATACACACAAGGTCTTGTAACAAATATTGTCCTGAACTACTTTGAGATGTTATACACTAAGAGCCAGGTGAGCAGCTTATTTTCACCCCTGATTTTATCCCAACTGCTGTATTACCCCTGCTTGGAAAAGATACAATGTTAACAAAACAGATAAACACATGTACAGTACACTGGCTAATGTTGCAAAAAGCAGAAACAATGTTGTGAAATATATCTACACATTTCTCACGCAATACTTTCTGCTCAAGATTGAGGGCACAGATAACAATGGAGAATATTCAGCACTGACTACATGCAAACTGACATAACTTTTATTTATTTATTTCACTCCCAAGGCTGATCCATACTTCAAATAGCAGAGACACCTGCTTTGAATCACTGTGCATCTCCAAGTAGACAGTACATAGTTTTGTTGATTGATTTATTGATTACATTCAATCAAGAATCTGTCTCTAAGAAATCTGGGACCACTGTTTTTTTTAAAATAGTACATGCACTAATGAAAATCATGAAGCATATTCTCCATTCTCTTGCAAAGAATACATGCCTTCTTGCTGAGACATTAGCAAAATATATCTTATTCCTCTGTGGAATCAGTTTATCCACAATGGGTCAATTCATATACAATTCCCTATAATGGCTGCAATTTTACCTGTTCTTATTTTGGAGCAAGTACTGTTGAGCACAGGTAAATTTACACAAGATCAGACTGCCATCTTCTTCACACTACCTGGAGCATTGAATTCAGCACAACTACTTTTGAATAAACATGCACAGGAAGGTAAGAATTTTTTAAGGAGATGATAGCTTCACTGCAAAGTAGGGATGGGGAACTCTGACCATCTAAACTTTGTTAGCTTTCCACTTTCATAAGCTCTAAAAACAATGGCCAAAACTAGACATCTAGCACACACTGCTTTAAACAGCACCGTACACCTCTAAATTGTCATGTCTTGTCAATATGTGCAGAGATGCACTGAGGGAGACAATTGCCGATGGCTCCCCATAGGGCACTCATTTCTTTCTAACACTTTTTTTTACCATTTTTAGTATGTGGGCTGTACAAATCTGTCTGCTTGAGACAACAGAACTGGCCTAGATAAATGTAACAATGTACTTTTATCACTTCACAGCATTCCAGTGAGGCTAACATGTTAACTTGTAACTCTCTGAAGACCTCTTGTGGTTAAGTGACTAACTGAATAGTGCACCCTTCCAGTTTTCTGTAACACTTCCTTGCATAACTCTAAAAGTTGAAGGTAGGGTAGTTGCACCACTAAATACCATAAGTCTAGTGTTCCCGCTTGACAACCCCGTGATGACATCTTCCCTTACATTAGCAGGGACTGTGTTTTTAGAACTCTGATCTCAACTCTCAAACTCTGAGAGCAGTATAATCTGCATTTTGAGTTGTGTGAACTAATAGCAGCATTTCTGATCCCTTATAGAAAAACAAACTGTATCATCTTTAGACTCGACTAACCTTCAATTCCACTGACTATCCAGCAAGTATGTCAGAGAAAGAGAAACAATTTATCCACTTTTCCCAGGCTGCATTTGATTTTCTACAAATGTATCACATCTGGGCTTTCCACAAGAGCCAAGCAAGGCTGCTAACAAGACCAAGTCCCATCGACTTAATAGTGTCCCTAGGAGAGCTTGCAAGGTAGGTGAGATGCTTATGGAGCAATTTGACTAGTGCCATTGTTCAGTAAATTTCCATGGCCAAGAAAGGATTTGAACCCAGGTCTCCTGAGTCCATGACTCTACGATATTCACTTACACTGGTCACAAAAAAAACAGAAAGCACCTTGATAGTCCATAATGATCATGTTCCCCTAACTGGCCTTTAAAAAACGCCTTGATATGGAGAGAGAGAGTTTCGAGGCCCATAACCATATTAACCATATTGACCTTTTTGTTTTCTGCACACGCTCCGGGTTTATAACACTGTTTATTGTAACAACCAGAACTTTACTCAGCGCAGGTCACCTATCATCATTACTGAGTGGGAAGGCAAAGCAACGGCCTGGCGTGCTCTGGTCCATGGGGTCACAAAGAGTCCAACACGACTTAACACTAAACAACAACAATTCCCAGAAATGGTTGTTGTGGGTTTTTCGCGCTTTTTGGGCATGTTCTGTGGCCGGCATCTTCAGAGGAACAGAAATTCCCAGAAGTCTTCACCACCAGCTGTCCTAGCTGGGGTTTCTGGGAGTTGCAGTTGAAGAACACCAGGGTGACTCACAGTTGGGAACTACTGATGTACAGCAGTAGTTCTTAAACTGATGTCCTCAGACTACAATTCCCAGAAGCCCTTACCACTTGCTGTGCTGGCCAGGATTTCTGGGAGTTGCAGTCCAAGAACATCCAAGGACCCAAGTTTGAGAAGCACTGGTTTAAGGACTCCGATTCATTAGCAGGGTGCGACACATTCTTCGGTAGGACAGTTATTTTGGACTCCGATTCCCAGAAGCGGCAGCCTCCTTGATCCGGGACTATAGGAATATCGGCTTTGCTGAGGCATTCTGGGAGTTGTGGTCCACAAGGCTACATCACCCACGGCCGTCCCTCTTTTCCTGTTTGACGCCAAACCGCCTCATTATCGACCAATGCGAAAGAGAGCTTTTACGATAGAGATGGATAGCCCGGAGCGGCCCAAAAGCCCAACGCTTCCCGGAAGCTTCGGGAGTGTGCCCCTCTTTCCTTCTCAGCCCGTTGGTTATGGGAGCCTCTATGGTTCTGGGGTAGTGAGTGCTGGGAATATGGAAGCGCAATCGGGGGACGGGCCTAGCGGTGCGGCGCCGAAGAGAACGGAAAGGTGGGTCCGTGAGGGAGTATTGATACGTATATATAGGGCAGCGGGCCCTATGGAGTCCAGTCCCCCGTCCAGGAGGGGCAGCGGGGATTTGAACTCCCGACCCGTGGCTAAATCTGAAAGAACAGGGTCGGGTCCGTTGAGATAAATGGGATAGTGCCAGGAAGGATGATGGTCGGATCAGACCATTATGTAGAGCCCGTTTCTCTGTATCCCGTGAAAATAAAGAAAATAGGTAAGGGTGACCGAGAGCTCTCGCCAGTGTCTCCCTTGCCTTGGCGAGTGACTCTCACAACAGCCCTTTGAGGTAGACCCAGGTCACGGGACGTGGTGCCCAGGAAGGCGGGGACGGGGCGACTTGCTTGCCTAAATTCAGGGAGCCCGTTCAGATGGAGTTTCAACCGAGGGCCGTTCATCACCCAATCAGCCTCGTGGCCACTATTGGAGCTCGTTTAATTGTCTCATTTCATAAGACCTGGTATTTAAAAAGCCATTTCTGTTTTAAAATATGTGGTTCTAGTGGCATGCTCTCAAATTGTTTAAATGGAGGGACAGTTACAGTTGTATTTCTTGTTGCTTTGTTAACAAAAATAGAGATGTAAATAAATGCCTTTGTCTGCTAGACAAATCATTTTTGTTTGTTTTTTAAATTAATGATGAGACATAATGAGAAGGCTTATTCAGAACTCTGATGCTTAGAAGTAAATAGAGCAACAGATCATCTTGAGCATGAAGTTTGGATTTTGTCAATAAAGGCCCAGTTGATGGTTGTATCTTTTCAGCAGCTGTGAGAGGTGTAGGAAAATCCCTCTGCCTCAGCTCATCATCTGCAAAAATGGCTGTAACTGTGGTTTAGAATTCAGCATTGTTTATTAATTATTATTATGCTATTTCAATTGCAAGGTACTTCACGTATTTAAAGGAAGAAGCCTGGTTGATTTTATTTGCTTGCTGTGATTCTGGTTTTGGAGATATGAAGAATAATATTACAAGCCCGTAGGAGCAACTATTAGTTTACAGTAATGTGCTTTTGTACCCTGTTTCCCCGGAAATAAGACCTAACCTGAAAATAAGCCCTAGTATGAATTTTCAGGATGCTCATAATATAAGCCCTACCCCCAAAATAAGCCCCAGTGAAGTGAAACCCCGCCATCCACCTTTGTGCAGTAACCGGAAGAAGATGACATGCCTGTACAGTGTTTGAATAAATGTAGATTGTTGTACATGAAAAAAAAAAAAACATCCCCTGAAAATAAGCCCTAATGTGTGTTTTGGAGCAAAAATTAATATAAGACACTGTCTTATTTTCGGGTAAACAGGGTAGGCAGGTACCACTTCATCCACTGTGCAAAGGTGACTGTTCCAATTTATTCTTGAAACAGCAGCATTTGGTAAGTTAAGATGAAAGAGAATGACTAGTTCAAGGTCATTAGGGAGATACTGGAGACAAATATACATTATCAGTTTACAGGTCTGCTATGGCGTTTGATAGAAGAGTGTCTTGGTTGTCATGACATTGTAGTAACCTTCTGGAGAGCCCAACTTCTCATTGCTGAACTCAAAAGTTAACTGAGAGTATAATGAAAGTGTGTGTGTGTGTGGTGTTTGTTTTTTACCTTTTAAATCTCTATACACCAGAAAGAATAAAGTAACTTCTGGGGGGGTTTTTTGTATATTTTGTACACGACCATGTGCATTTTGTAAAATGTAAAAGCTGAAAGAGGATGTTAAGTCTCATCAAGATTACAATTCTATGTATATTTCTTTGGAGCTGAAAGTGTCTTTAATATAATGTAACTAGTAGTAAATCTCCATAGCATTGGCTTGCAGCTGCACAGAGTTTTGTGTTTTTCATTACAGTGCCTTGTTCTTCGTGTTTAAAGTTTTTTGTCCCTTATTTTGATAGGCTTTAATCTCTATCTATGATGCACATTTGATCCCACACTATTTAAGATGACTACTGCAGCTAGACCAACATTTGAACCGGCAAGGGGAGGGAGAGGAAAAGGAGAAGGTGACTTAAGCCAGCTCTCCAAACAATATTCCAGTAGAGATCTTCCTTCACATACTAAAATCAAATACAGGTAAGGAACAATTAGCAATTTGTAGGGAGGGGAATTGGTTTTGAAGCTAATATATATTTTGCCTGCAGGAAGGAACGGGTTTCCCCAGGCTTGTCAATAACCATCTACGTAGTCCGTGTCAACAATGTGAAATAGTGAGATATGACTGAAATAATAATAGATTTCCTAATATTTATTAATGGATTCTGATCACAGTTCTTGCCTCCGGAGTTTGGTTGGCTGGAGTGAGAAAATCTCAATGTCAACTTGTATCTCATGTGAACCTCCCTTGATGTTAAGATGATCTTTTAAGTTCTTCTACTATATGACAGCAGCTCTGAGAGAATAATTTTTCCCTTCTCCTTTTAGACAGACCACTCAGGATGCCCCCGAGGAGGTGCGCACCCGTGACTTCAGGAGGGAACTGGAAGAGAGGGAGAGAGTGGTTGCAAGAGAGAAGAACAGAGATAGACCAGCACGAGGTCTGTGGTGTCAAGGCAGATTTGTAATTAGAACAGGCCCTTTTGGATCAGTGAAACTTACAGAGAAGTTGACTGCCAAATCCCCACTGATTCAATGGGCATACTCTAGTGCATAGGTTCCCAAAGTGGTCTATATGGACCCCCAGAGGTCGATTTCGACTTGCAGGTGGTCCACGTCAGAGAGAAAAAAAATTGGGGGTGCACGAGATGTAAATGGGGGTCTACGTGAGCAGATCCCATTAGGCAGATCATAATAAATATTTAGGCGATCCATAATTACACCAGACACAGATTCTGTGTACATAATATTTCATAATATTTAAATAGGTACTGTGTATTATTTGTATTGTGGTGTGCTACGTTCATGTGTAAGTTTGTAAAATTATTGGTAAAATTTTATGGTAAATGTCGGTGTGTTGTAAATGGGACCAATGACATTTTGTCATTTCTCATTACTGAGCTATACGGGCACACACATAGGTAGGCAAGGGGTCTACAGAAAACAAATAAGTCGGCAAGTGGTCTATGGGGCAGAAAAGTTTGGGAACCTATGCTCTACTGTGACTTACTAGACAAGACAACAGGATTTCAGCCAATGAGTGTATTCTGTTTTCAGAAGAAGATGTGAATGTCTTTTCTTAAAGCAGGTATCTCCAAAGAATCAAAATTGTATAAATTATAAAGAAGAAAAGTTAAAGCTTATGGTTGTGTATCGAAGAACACAAGATGAAACACTGTTCTTATATTATGTTTTTACCTGTTCACTGAACCTCTTTATTCCTTGTGGTGCCTTTCTCAGGGCTGGGCGGGGATCATAGCTTGAGGACCGCTCAAGGATAGGTGGTATGTTGAATACAGCCCAGGAATATTCAAGGAAGTGGGAGGAGAATGTGTAAAATGTCAATAAAAGTGACTGTTACGAGGGCAGAAGCTTCTCTAAAGCTTAGAGTGAAAGAGATGAGCAGAAGAAGCTCGTAGTGCTAGTGGGCTGCATTGTAGATGTGCCCGCAAGAAGATGAAGGGTGCAGTAATTAGTGCCACAGAGTGGTGAACATGGCAGAGGATGTGTTGGCAGCAAAGGTTGTTGGGGGAAGCTTGTTTTGAAACAGTGGCAAGAGGAGGAAGGGATGTTACAGTCCACATAATTTAATTATTATTTTTTTTTCAAAAATGGAAGAGTCAAGGGTTGCTGTATTTCCCTAGCATAGATTGGACAACCGTTTTCTTGCCAATAGATGGTCCAGAGTTTTTGGAGTTCAGTGTCACCAGGATGCAGATGACCCCCAACTCTTATCTCTCCATGCCATCTAAATCTGAGGAAGATGTTTCGGCTCTAGATCAGTGTCTGTAATGGACTGGAAGAGGGTGAATACAGTACTTGGAAACGTAATCGAGACAAGACAGAGGTGCTCCTGATCAGTCAAAAAGTAGAGCAGGGATGCAGCCTGTGCTGGATGAGGGTTACACTCCCTCTGAAAACAGTGGTGTGTCACTTGGTGTGCTCCTGGGTTCGTCTCTAAGCCTGGATGTCCAGGTTTCAGCACTGGCCAGAAGTGCCTTTGAACAGTTAAAGGTTTTTAATATTTGTACACTTACTGTTTTTAACTTTTAAATGTTGTCTTTTAATGATTTAAACTGCCTTGGGTCCTTTTAAAGGAGAAAGGCATGGCAAAACTTTTTCAAATACTGTAAATAAGTAAATTGGTACTATTGTCCTGAAAGGGTAACCTGCCAGCAATGCATGGAGCTGAAGCCAGGAATGGAGGGGGCATAGCTGGAAGTAGGCAAACCCATTCCCTTTCACTCTCTGCTCCTTTTGCCTTCTCCCTTTTCCTTCTCACATGGAGAGCCAAGACCTGAAAGGTTCACCTGCAAAAGGCTTTTGAAACTAGGCTGATGCTCACATGAGAGCAAGCAAGGGGCCATCATTCCTCCTTCTGAGTAAACATAAGACGCTTGGGCAGGTCCAGAAAGAGTTTGATTCTGTATACCCACCCTATACCTGTGGCACATAAACAGCTGTCTGTGGCCAACCAGACACAGAGATTTTTACCAACTGCAAGAGAGTTAGTTTCTTTGCCCAGTGTAATTCCAGGCTGTTGATCGATACACATCCTCTGTTTGCAAATTAGTAAAATTTTTAATGAACTGCTAACTTTTTTTTACAGTCAGTTTTCCTGTACATTCAGTTTAGGTGACTCTTGTAGTCCCTTTTCCCCCACTGTCGCTTAGTACTCCAAGTTCTTTCAACTTTTTCTCTGTTTCTCCTCCAGAGCACACCACATCTTCGTCGGTGTCCAAGAAACCCCGTCTAGATCAGATCCCTGCAGCTAACCTGGATGCTGACGATCCACTGACCGATGTATGTAATCTTGCTCGCTGGGGAATGAAAAAGACGACTTGTATAGATAAGGCTGCCATCTGATCTAGATCAGGGCTGAGCAGTGTTTTGCATCCCTCCAAATGGTATTGCTGAACTGCTGTTCCTTTTGTGTTGGCTGTGCTGGATGGGGCAGATGAAGTGAGGTCTAAATAATACCTGGAGGGCCACACATTCCCCACCCTTGATCCAGATTAATTTAGTCAGAAACAATAACCTCCCCACAATAAGATTCAGGGGTCTTTCCGATCACCCATTGTTTGATCGTTTTTGATCTGGAGATTCCAGAGGTTTAACTTTGTGACACTTTGCATGCCAAGCACGTGCTCTGCCCCAGAACTGTGGGATCTTTCCTTTCATGGGACTGAGACCAACGAATGAGACACATTCTCAAAAGAAACGAGACTTTCACTGTCAGTTGTGAAGGTTTCCATCAGGCAGATGCATTTGCTTGAGCACCAAAATAAGTGATAATGTATTTGAATACTTTTACCCAGGTAAGGCAAGTGGTTTTTCTTAAAATTAAAGTGGTAATAATTCATTTGGAGGATTGCATGATACAGGAGCTTTCTCATACCAAAACCAGTTGTGAAGAATGATCAGTTTTAGAATGTTGGTATCTATTTTTTAAAAAAAACCACAGAAACAGAATTTCCACACACATAAGAGCTGAATGGTATGCTGGATATGTGGGGACGTCTGATTTTCTGCAAAGTATTCATGTACCAAGAATCGTCTGATAAATTATATCGTGAGGCAGTACCATTATACACGGCATCATACATAAAGTTCTGCCTAAATGTAGCCATATTGGGTAGAAATGGATAGAAGCATTTACTAATGCCTTTCTTGTCTCTATAGGAGGAGGATGACGATGAAGACTATGAAGAGGAGAGTGATGATGATACCGCTGCTCTTTTAGCTGAATTAGAAAAGATAAAAAAGGAACGGGCTGAGGAGCAAGCTCGCAAGGTAAATGCACTGGTTGATTATAATTGCTGAGTTATGCTGCCTTAATCTTTATCTAGGTAGCCAGAAAGCTTGCACTGAGTGATTTCTGGAATAATTTCTAACCCCATTGGACTTCTTTTTTATTGAGAGTCAGTAGAAAGGTTGAGAATGAGGTTCGTTTTGGAATCAGAACTGGTGGGTCTTGTATTTCATAAGTCTGCTAAAAATGTTCGTTTTTTCCTACCTCCAAGTATGGCCAGCCTACTGACAACCAGAATCTGTGAGTTCTGCTTTTTGGCGCCATGCTTTGCAAAATCGTGGCATAGGACTGAATTGTCTCATCACTTCCCATTGGCTTGGGGGGAAAAAGTACCCCCAATGGCAAAATGCAGCAGATTTTTAGGACAGTTTTATTTCCAGCTTAAAAAAAAAATTGGCCAGTTTTAAAAAAATCTGTACATAATCTGCCTGAAATTTGGAAACATTGTTTACAGCTGTTCAAGTGACCACCTTGCAAAATGCATACCTTGTAGGTTGAATTCTGTGGGAATTCTACTACAAAACAGGACTCTGGGAAGTTAAAATATCCTGCCTGCCTAGGTGAGAACTTTAAAGGAATTGTTGTGTTTTTTGTGTATTGTGTATTGTTTTGATAACAAAAAACACCCTGATCACCATAATCACCCAATCTTCTGAAAAGGACAAAAAGCTGACCCCACAGCTACAAATACTCATCTATCCCGCACACTACACCAGAACACAGACAGAGTTCTAACTCCTGTCCTCTGAAGATGCCGGCCACAGAGACTGGTGAAACGTTAGAAAGAAAAACCTCCAGAACACGGCCAAACAGCCTGAAAAGCCTACAACAGCCATCGAAACCTGACCATGAAAGCCTTTGAGATTACATTAAAGGAACTGTTCCTTTGTGGTATAATTCTATGTATGTACATTCAGAAACAATCCCCTAATATTCAGTAAGACTTCCAGTGAAGTGTCTACAGCAGGGATACACAATCTGGTATCCTCCAGGTGTTTTGGACTGTGCCTCTGAACTTTGGTCATGTTGGCTGGGGCTCAGCGTTACTTATCCCTGGTACATAGGGTAGTTGCCTTAACCGGGCACTGGCACTTTTGAGTGGCAATGATTCTTGGTGGGTAGAAGCTAGAGTACTTTTTCAGCTCTACTTTCAAAAACAAGTAATTTTAATTGGAAGTGCCAGGGACTTGTTTGCAAATAACGCGCTCTATCACTTGAGCTCTGGCTATCTCCTTGGTATGTGAGTGAACAATGATATATTTTAACTCCTGCCATTCTTGGGGATTGGTAACTAGTGAAAATGATGTTTGCAATCTTGGTGCTGTGACAGAATAGGACATGGGTGTTCCCCTTCATCCAAAGCACTAGACTCCAACTGACTGTGGTTTACCTAGGTTTAAAGGCAAAGGTGAGGATTCCAGCCATTAGATTGTTTGAGCTAGGTGTGTTGAAAGGCAGCTTACCCAGGGGAAAAGCCTGTTTGCAGCTGAAAGTGAAAGATCGTGTCACCCCATATGAACCTTCACAGCTTTTAAGATCTTCTGGGCAGGCCTTTCTGTTGGTTCCACCACCTTCCCTGGCTCATTTGGGGAAGACACACGAGAGAGGGCCTTCTCAGTGGCTGCTCCCAGGCTTTGGAATGCGTTGCCCCGAGAACCGAGGTTGGCCCCTCTCCCTCTTGCCCTTCCCTCATCAGGCAAAGACCTTCCCCTTCAGGCAAGCCCGTTGTCTCAGGAATGCTGGTTTTTAATTCATAGTTTTAAATGTTTTTAAATTGTTTTTAATCTTAATATAAGTTTAATAGTCTTTTTTATTATATAGTATTTTAAAGCTGTGTTTGTTTTATAGTTTTACTTGTTGTGAGCCGCCTTTCTCCCTTAGGGATCCAAGGCGGCTCACAACAGGTAAAACTTCCAGAGATTCAGGGGTCAGACACCGTTCACTCCCACCTCTGAGAGGGCTGCACATGCTCAGTGTCCCACTCCTCTCAAGTGTCTTCTTTTTCAAAAGAATTGTTTTTTATCCCTCACTGAAAAGCCTTCTTATTCCTCCTAGTGGACCATTTAAAATATAATTAAAAACTTTTGGGGAGTGGGTTTGGATTGCTTCCTGTAGCCTCTAGCGAGCACATGGACTTTTTGAGCTACATTTTTTAAAAACTCTATTTTCCTAATTGCAGTTCTGGGAACAGGGTGTTGGGGGTGGCATATTTGGGCTGTAGGCAACATTTTGCTCACCCTTGCGTTAAGCCAGGGGTGGGCAATTAATTTCTAGAGGGGAGCCACGGAACCGTGTTCACGGGCTGAACCAACTTTACTTAAAAATAAAATGAAACAGTGATGTTATGATAGTTTTTATTTTAAACTTGTTAATCTAAATACTAAATACTAATACAAATACTAAAGAGGTATTTTTTGCGGTATGTTAAAGATAAGCAACTGATCAACTTTAGACAAAAAGCTATAAATGGTTTTGATGTTCAAAACTGTCCACGGGCCAGACAGGAGCGGCTCGTGGGCTGTATGTGGCCCTTGGGCCACACTTTGCCCAGGTCTGCGTTAAGTGGACGTGGTTTTAAACTTGGCCTTTGAACTGCCTGCCTGCTAAGTATGTGCTCTTCTTCTGGTCCTGCTTTTGTGCTTTGCTGAAACTATTTAAAAAGTGAAACCACTGCCTGAGATTTACAGACAGTGACCCCTTCATGAACCAAAGGAACTGACTGCACATCAACTTAAAGCAGAATGGTATCACTTTATGCAAACTGTAAGGAAAACAGCTTCCGGAAGTGACCATTTGGTGCCACTAGAGGCCACTAGAAGCTGTTGGAGGTAGAAAACTCTGGTAAGCTTTTGCTCAGGTATGAATGAGAGTCTCATTACAGTACAGTTAATTTGCCACAAAAGCCTCACACTTGTCTTTGGTAGGGACCCAGGAGAGGGCCTTCTCTGTTGCTGCCCCCAGACTTTGGAACTCCCTCCTACAAGGCTGGCCCCACCTGTGCTACCCTTCCATAGGCAGGCAAAGATTCTTCTCTTCAGGCAGGCTACCCTTTAGTGACTGATTTGCTAGGTTTTTTTTAAAGATACTGTTTTATTTTTGTTGTTTGTCCAGTGTTTGCTTTTATCTGTTGAGTTTTTAAATGATATTTAATTCTTTTTAAATAGTGTAATACAGTACTTTACTATTGTTAGCTTTTATACTATACTTTTTTTTAAATACTACAAACTGCCTTGGATCCTTTTAGGAGAAAGGTGGGGTAGTACTAAATAAATAAAATTAAGTGCTTGTCTTATCAACAGTGGCATTAGGGTTCAGTGGGTAGTTTGTCTGTTTTGCACATGGCAAAGGAGGTTAAATATAGTTTGTCTGTCTACTACTATTTAAAATCCATTTAAAATGCTCTACCTTATCTTTCAGCTGAGATTTCATAGCAGCTCACAAAGGCTTGCTTTCATGTGCTTACCAGGTGCTATAAGCAACTTGAATCTCCCAAGTGTCATAAGCATCTTGGTACACATATAAAGGAGAGAGGTTAAATAGGGCTACCCTCAGACCCACCTCAAACTGCTAGTCCCAATTAGAATAGCACATTGAGTCAATTGCTGAATGGTAAGTCAGCACTTGTATAGATCCCATTGATTCAATGGGTCTACTCTTGTTAAAATTAGCAGTTGGATTCAGGCTGTGACCTGGAAGTCAAAGAACAGTGAAATGCAGTCCTATGTGGACTCACTGTTTCCAGCTGAGGATGCATGAAGCCAAAAGTTCAACGCAGCTTCTGGTTGCAGTCTGATACTGCACTTATTTCCAGAAGTCATGACAGCAGCATTTTAAAATGCATTGCAAATGTTAAAAGAAAGCAATCTGAATGCCAGGGAAAGGTTGTAAAGGATATTTTTGTGGCCATGTGCAGGTCAACCTGGTGTGCAGCAAAATCTGCTGCTTTAAACATGCTGAAAAGGAAATGGCAGGCTTTTATGTCATCCTGAAGATCCACCCGTTGTTCTCTTGACAGGAACAAGAGCAGAAAGCTGAAGAAGAGAGGATACGGATGGAAAATATCCTGAGCGGTAATCCTTTGCTGAATCTTACTGGTCCTGTGCAGACTCAAGCAAGCTTCAAAGTGAAGAGGAGGTATGCAAATACTTACTGAGAGATCTTTACAGCTCCCTCCCACTTTTTCCTGCTTCTTAAGGGTTTACAATTCCAGAGCTGTTTAATTGGATTTTAATTGAATTGGCAAAGGGTGACCCTTAATCCTGTTCTGCAAGTTATACCCATCTGTAGGATGGACAGTGCCCCCCTGGGTTAGATTATAATGCATATATTGCATACATTATTTTATTATTGGTCCTTAAAAGGCAAACATGGGCATAATTTGCAAAGTGATGCCTGAAGCATATACTGTACCTCTTAGAAAATCCGAACTGTCAGAAGAGGAAAATCGTTCATTGTATTGCCCCTAACATCTCATTTGAGTCTCTTTGCCTAAGCATTCTGTCCATTTGTACTTGAGGTTTCAAAGAAAACATAAAGGTGTTTGTAAGAACAGCTGGCTTACTGGGGAAATACAATGTTTTGACTTGTCTGGTAGCGTAGTATCCCCTTCCTGGATGGTGTCCTGGCTGGCTTGTTTTTTTTTCCATGTTAAGCCCTTAGCTGAGTTCCTGAAGACATTCTCTAGGTCACAGGACCTCTTGTCACAGAATGCAGAGCTTTTCTCTCTTGGCAGTATCCTGTTACTGCCAAAAATTCCTCCAAGGATTTCTCAGCCAGTGGGAAGTTATTTGGAAGGCCAGTCCCTCATGAGGCCCCAGTTACCATCATCTGGAAATGCTGGCTGCCTTTCCCCCAACGACGGTTTCCTCGAATTTAGCAAGATTTAGTTCTGTGTAAACATGTATGAGATGGCATCCAGGCTTGCTTGTATGGCACATGGAGTCACTGAGGGGCCCCAGATTCTCTTTTGACTTCAAGAGCTTTGACCTCTGGCTTCCCTACTGAAAACTCTTTGAATTCACGTGTCAGGTTTCGTAGGATTGGCTCAGCTTTTGCCAGTCAGCCGAGACTCAGGTTCTCTTCAGGGTCTCAGTTATCAGGGGTGTCCTGGGATTCACTGGTTGAGGTGGAGATGCCAAGGACTGAACGGGGAACTTTCTGCATGCGAAACATGAGACCCTCCCATAGAACTGACACCGTTTTGCACGAGGCAAAGTAAAAATGTATCTAACATAACATGGCCTCACCTCTTGTCTTGCTAGCATTATATATTTCTTTATGATTAGTAGAAGATTTTTTTTTCTAAACTTTTGCTTTTCTTCCCTTCTATCCTCAAACCTGGTTTCTAGATGGGATGATGACGTAGTCTTCAAGAACTGTGCGAAGGGGGTTGACGAGATGAAAAAAGACAAAAGATTTGTCAACGACACGCTGCGGTCCGAATTTCACAAAAAGTTCATGGAAAAATACATCAAGTAGTACTGATTCCTTTTTCTTTTTAAATCTCACTCATAAACTAAATACAGCATTGGTCTTTCATCCAGGAAAAAAAAATCCCAGAATCTGTCAAGAAATAACAATTCTTTCCCCAGAAGTCATTCATATGTTTTTAATGTGATCCTGCATCTGGTGTATGGTTTTGTTGTTTTAACAGGCCAACTTAATTTTCCAGAAGTATCCTCAACAAGAATTTATTTTACATGCAATTTCTGTAAATGTTATGAAAATGATTTACAATAAATCCTTCACACTTAAGGCTCTTTATTCAAATTACCATGGCAGACAGGTTATATAAAGGAATGTAGTGTGATAAACCAGAATGTTGCCAATACCATAAAACGGAGGGAGGAAGGAGAAAAAGCCCATCCCTATCTTTGGTCCTCACAATTGCCACCAAGAGTTGGACACGACTTAACGACTAAACAATGACATCTAGTTTGTTTTCTCTGGCTTCCTCCACTATCATCTCTCAACCCAAAGAAATTACCTACTTACTTGGCCTGCCAACGTAAGGCAGTCATGTATGAGGTGAATGACCATACCTCAGACAAACTAAAACTTTCTTAAATTTGGACAGGTACTGTGAAAGCTTTAGGGGTGAGAGGGGATCAGCCTTTAATTTTAAAACTATTTGAGCAGTTTAGAGGTTATGAGTTGAATCCAGTCTTAGTCATGCTTCAAGTAGAGCTGTTGAAATTATTTGAACAAGTTAATTGGGAATGAAAGTCCCACTAGGTCTGCTCTCTAGATATAAGATTAGATCTAACTAATTTAAAAACAACATTGGGAGGTTCTTTATTAGATTTATTTTCCCAGCCTTTAGTTTTCTAGGCTGATGGTTTGGGCCTCTTACTACTTTTTGATGAAGGAGTTTCCTGGAAAAAGCTGTGGCTGGCTAGCACCTACTGTGAAATAAGCATGGTTGAAAACCTGTTTTAATTTTTTTTCCCCTGAAATGCTTCTTATTCTAATATCTCTGTAGCACATAGGTACAGTATAACATGGTCCTACATTTGAGAGACAGAGATACTCAATGACTTTGGCTGGTGAAGGTTGAGGAGAATTTTGATTTGATCTGTTTTTGAAAGGGCTTGATCTCAGCGATGAAAAGAACTTGGTTTAGATAATTTGAATGCAGGAGAAAGTGAAAGATTCTCATCCATACTATGAATATTGTACACAGACACATTTTATTGCAGCCCCCTCTGTCTTGTACCAGCTCGGCTGTAGAAGAGTTTTCCAAGTGATCTGAAGACAGCATAAATTGTAGGATATCTATAGAGAAAAGAGCTGTAGAGGAAGCTTTTGAGTTTTAAAGTTAGGACCAAGACATTCTGAATTAAAACTGTATTTTTGTATGCTGGTTAAAGATACCTGCACTTGGCCTGATAAATACTTTAATGAACACTTTATGGTGGCAGCACTGGGGTTTAGTGAGTGGACTTCAAAACTTCAGTAAATATACAATTCAATAGTAACTGTAATTGTATCATTTAATCATCACCTGTTCCTGAGGTCCCACGTTACATCCTAATGAGGAGAAGTGATGATTTTAGTGGTTATGTATATATTTAAGTGCTTTAAATATTAAAAAAAACTTGTCAGGATACAAAAGTATAACAATTAAGTGTCAATATAAACTTGTTTCGATGATGCTTTTTACATTCTTTTAAAGAATTAAATTACTGTACTTCCCACAAAGACTTTCAGGACCAGACGTTGGCATTCTAACAAAATTGTAAAGTCCCATGTAGCTGAACAGAATAAATTTACTATATATTATTTAAGCTTTGTGAAAATATCACTGATTTCAATATTTTTTTCACAGCAATTTGGAAATAAGAGGGCAACAGATAGCTTGGAATACTGATTCGCAGCCTTTGTCTGTCCACCTGTTTTCGACCTCCAGCTCCCACAAGTCCCATCCAGCACAATCAGGGATTCTGGAAGTCGAAATCCTAACCTTCTCCAGTATGGTCCCCTAGAGATGTGTTGGATTAGAACTATCATTATCCTTAATGACAACTTGGCAGTTAGTCAGTGCACCTGAAGGCTGAGGGAATAAAAAACATAACTCCCTCCTAGAAGATAAAGATCTAGAATATTTGCCTTGTTTTAGATAGAAGAATTTGGAGAGGAAGGTCTTTGTCCTAAAAGATCCTGAGCAATCTTTGTATCATATTACAGTGGTGCCTTGCTTAAACGATGTTAATTCGTTCCAGCGAAATCGCTGTAGAGCAAAAACATCGTAAAGCGAAATAAAAAAGCCCATTGAAACGCATTGAAAACCATTCAATGCGTTCCAATGGGCTGGAAAACTCACCGTCCAACGAAGATCCTCCATAAGGGCGGCCATTTTCGGTGCCTGTAGAGCGAGGAATCCATCCAAAAACACAGCGGGGAGCCATTTTGAGACCCGGCGGCCATTTGGAAAACCTGACAATCAGCTGTTTTGATTGTCATAATGCGAAGAATTGGTTCCTGAGGCAGGGAACCGATCTTCGCAAAGCAGAAAAAAACACACACATTTAAAACATCATTTTGCAATTGCAATTGCCATCGCAAAAACATTGTCGTGAAGCGGATTCATCATTATACGGGGTAATCGTTAAGCGGGGCACGACTGTATTACTTAAGAGAAAGCACAACCTGAAGGTCTACTGCACACTGAGCATCCCTTCTGGCATTTGCACAGATTTGTTGCATTTTGGCGTATAGAACATCTTTCAGGAACAGTATCATGATTATAGGAGCTGCAGCCTTTTTAAGGCAGGATTGCAGTTTTGTTCCCAGAAAGGATTTTTTTTGTAAAAAAAAAATGCACATGGTAGGAAATGTGTTGAAGAAAATGACTGATCCAAGCGGTGCTGACTCTTTCTGCAGTTTTCAGAAGACAAGTTTCATTCCATTCTTTGATGAATTCACTGGCTTCATCGTCCGTGCTGTGTAATAGCTTTTTGAGCAAGCACAGCACTAAGCTCCCATTTCAATTAATGTAATGCACTGTAATCCTCCTCTCTTTCTTACCGTTTTCACCCCTAATCCATGTACTCTCCTGTTGTGCTTCACCAGGCTAGAACAGGCTGGTGTTGCGGTTCACCCCCAGAGCCTTGTAATCTTCCTTCCCCTTCGACAGATCTCTTGGCATTCTTTTCTTGTCACTTCATGCACCCTAATTTTCTATGGCCGGCTCTCAAGTCGGGTGGAAGAGCTGCTGGAACAGTTTGAAGCAGCTCTCAAGGGAAGCAGCAGACCGAGCCTTGACTTGCATGTTTGTAGAACAATGAGAGCTGGTAAAACTCAGCAGAGGGTTACTGCAAGTGCATGAGAGTGGCTAAGGGCGACAGAGTGCCCAAAGGTGGCATGGGCAGGCTTGGCTCTACCGTTGGACAGACTATGGCCACCATCTCAGGATGCAGCAATGGCTTGTGGTCACTCAATCCCAGCTCTTTTGCTGCAGCTCCCTGCTATTCCCCTTGCTTCGAGAACAGAGCTGTGTGCCACACTGCCTGCCCTGCATTCCCTAAACTGGCATGCTGCTCGCAGGTTTGAGAGAAGACCTTATTCCATTGCAGACATGTCCAATCAGCTTGGAATGAAAGAGGGCACCAACTTGCCCTATGTCTCAAGAAGCAAAAATTCTTGGCTGTGGCACAGACAACAGTCCCTGGTTTCTCTTGCAGGTAATGATGTCAACTACATTGGGCTTTTTTATAATGAAAGGCGTATGAGTGAGTTCCCATTTCTGCCATCTCTAATTGGAGCTAGACGTTACTCCTGTCCACAATCTTGGCAAGAAAATGGTACTGAGTTAGGTGTATCAATGGCCTGTCTTAAGATAAGGCAATTTCTTATGTGCACATGAACCAAAGCGGTATCTAGCCTAGCAGCCAGTTCACACAGTGCTTAACCGGGTGCTTAAAAGAAGCCCACAGAATAAATAGCAACAAGACCCAAGAACCACTGGACCTTCTGAAAATAGCCATCTCTAGCAGCTGATAATCCAGTGGCATAATTCCCAGGAATGTAATTGGAGGAATGTAGCCACCATGGCTGCTAGCCATTAATAAATAATAATGACTTGCTTTCAAGTTGATTCTGACTTACAGCAACCCTCTTTCAGAGTGACACTCTGGGACTGCAGTTTGCCCAAAACTATACCGGCTGCCTCTTCTTCTGGGAGGCACGGTGAGAAATTGAACAGTCCCAACCTCTGGCTCTGCAGACAGATGCCTTCATTAATTTAAGAACAAAAGAAAGTCCAGCTGGATCATTTGTTATGTGCAGTCAGAGTGATTCTAACCTAATTAATTAATGACTTCCAAAAGCTCCTGTCATGATGTATTTTGGGCATATCGTGAGTTTGCAAAAGCTGAGCAGGCCTGTAAATGATAGGAAATGTGGACAGTCACTCATTCATAGGGTCACCAGGGGTCAGTGGGGATTTGATGGCATGCAACAACATCGAAGTCTGATGGTTGTTGTGGGTTTTTTCGGGCTCTTTGGCCGTTTTCCACTGAGTTTCATCTTCTCATTAGGTTCCTGAAGCTAGGTCGTACCAAAAACACGTGAAGTCTACCCAGTTAACTTGCATAGTAGTCAACTAGAAGGCCTGGTGTTCCCACAAACAAATGATGAGCACAATGTTCCTAATCCAAATCTGCTTGTTAGATGCAAGACCCCACATCACTCAAGTTCTAGAAGGCTGTTTTCTCAAAAGTAAATCTACTGATTTTTTATTTTTTGGTTAGACTTTTCTTCCATGGAATGATCTGAGAGCAAATGTGCCCGATTTCGTGAATGCACAGTCCATTTGTTTGAAAGATGGAAAGCTAATAACACACTGTAAACCACGAGAAAAATGCCTCTGCTCGTCTGGGTGGTTCCCCCCCCCCATCGCTTAAATGTATGTGCTGGCAGCCCAACCCATCCATTCATCCATTTGGTTGCTGGCTTTAGTCCTGTATGGGAAGTTCCAGAGGAGAAACACTTTCCCAGGCTCACTGTAAAAAAAAAAAAAAAAAAAAAAAAGCCTTACTTTCCTCTCTGGAATTCAGGCTGCGTCTGTCTCATGGTTTCTAGGTTCAGAAGAGCAAATCCCAAAGGTAGGTTCTCTTCTGACCTATATTATTATTGCAAGCCAGAGGAAAAGGCACTTAAATAAACATCCCTTTATGAAAATCAGAAAAAAATTGAAGCTTCTGGCAGTTTCTCATGCATTTAAGTAGACCAGCGGTGGTGAGAGTGACGCTGTTTCTAATGATCTCAACGAGCAGTGACAAAAGTTCAGCAAAAACTGAGGAGGATCCCTTAAGCCTTTACGGTTGAGGCCAGCATGCAAAAGGGACGTTGGAAAACCACATCATGAATGTTCCTGCATACTTTCCAATCTAATGGCAGGCCCAAATTTTCCCACTTATTTCTGCGTCCTTCATAATTATATAGGATTGCCCAGGTCTCAGTAGTGAAACAGCTGAAGTCTGAAGGCTTTGGCGTGCTTCTTCATGCAGGGAGAAAAATCTCAGGGACTTAAGACCATCACCGAAGGAGGAGAAAGTTTGGCTTTAAATCTGTAGCCCTGCAGAGGTTGTTTTTTTGAGCCTTAGCCCTTATAATCCATGTGAAGGAATGGCTGGAACTAGATGCAGGTATGAACCGCCAGCTCTGTCGTTTGGCATGGTTTGTTTACTGGCCACACAGCTGATCTGCAAGTCGGTTCACCCACTCAGAGGCAGCACCTTGGCTCCTCTGCCCTGCCTTTTCCAGACCCTGCCTCCGAGGGAGTACCTGCCGGAAGAGGTGGGGCACCGAACTGCAAATCACCTGTGTGGCTGGAAAACAAACCAAGCCGAACCACCGAATTGGTTCTTTGTGCCCATGTCTCTTTGGAACTCCAGCCCAACACTATTTGGAGTGCGGCGCTTCGCCCATCTCTGCTTTGAAGCCTAGGCATCCATCTCTATTTGTTCCTAGCCGGTCTTCATATTCATTGAATTCACATGAAAATGTTTCACATCTCTGTCATGTAGGCTTGCTTCTCTCTCTTCAAAGCCTTGCCTGTTGTGCCTTGTCTTGTCCTGCCCTAGGAGTCATCTTCTGATCTCAGATTTTGATCTTGAACTCAGATGCCGCTGACCTTGGAATCCATAGAGAGCACATAACTAGCACACACTCCCTTGACCTCATGTGAGCTTCACGACACAAAAATAAAACTCTTTTCTTCCTCCAGCAGCACCCATTCTGAGATTTGTCTTCCTGCCTGGAGACCAGGGGAAACACAGTAATTGTCTAAATTACTTCAGCCAGCGCCCCAATACCTAACAACCCTCCACCATGTTGGGGAGAAATGCTAGCGAGATGTTGATGAACATTCCATGCCTTCCCTAGAAAGGCCCCCATCCAGACTTAAGTGACACGTAATTCCACTTTGCAAGCCTTCCATTTAGATTTTGTCGCCGTAGCTAGGTGGGAGTTCTGGGTAGAGGGTGAATAACTGTGGCAAAGCCATGACATCGGGTGTACGGAGTGCAGTTAAGCCTATCTCCTCTCAATGAATGAGCTTTGACAAAAAAACAGTAGGTGTTGGTTATAGGGCAACCAGCTTGAATCAGACCATTTGACGTTGCCCTACTTTTCTCACGACAAAAGCGGGGGTTGGGGGAAAGAGTCGGTCACAGACGGATGTCAGGCAAGTGACATTTGGCCTGTTGCCACAACTGAGGTAATTTCTTTGTGGAGTTGGGAACAAAGTTGATCTTTCGCATGTTTGCTCCAACACATGGTTCTCATTACAGACCCATCAAGCACAGTTGACTTAGTGCCCGAACAAACATTAACTATAGACCTGAGAGCCATTTGGCTTTACTATAGATACATTTATTTTAAAAAACACACACAACAAAACCCAAAAACTAATTTTCAAAGATTGAATCTTAAGGTCATCCTAGTGGTGGAAAAGGGCGCAGGAGTGAGGGATTTTTTTTTCCTGCTAGGGCGGCAGAGCATCCTATATTCAGAGGACAGTCCTCGGTTTGAAGAGACCTTCCATTTGTTTAGTCTACGGCCAGCTGGAGGGGTGAGGGAAGAAAATAAGAAAAAGAAAGTTTGGCGTTCTTCCATGAGGCTACACTAACACCCAGTTCAACCTGTTGGATAACCTGTCCACTGCTATGCTACAGAATCCTTGGATTTGTACAATGAATAGAGAGACTCAGAATTCTCTGCCAGATCTCTCGTGCCATCTAGGGCCGTATCAACCCAGGGCTGGGCCCCTAGGCTTTCAGGTATTTCGGGGGCCCTCTAGCAGGTCAGTCTTTCACCCCACCACAGCTGACAGCCCGACCCTGGTACGGTAGGTACAGGACCGCCGTACATCGTGATATATCCATTTTGAGGGTCTCCTGAAGAATGCTATTCACATGTTGGGGGAATAATACTTCAGTACTGTAATATTTTGAAGTGCCTCAGCAAAATAAATAAATAAACAACCTGGCAGGCTTTTAAGTCCCTGTGGGGCCCCTAGGCTTCAGCCTCATCAGCCTGATGAATAATAACAGCCTTGGTGCAATCCCACAATCGAGTGCAAGGAAGTCGATGTTTTTTACCAAACTACACATCCCAGCATTGCATAGCATGGAACCATGGTGGTAAAAATCTTATCAGCCTGCTAGAGCTGTGCTGGGTCGATAAATTTGCCCTACAACCGTCTGTCTGTGGACAGCACGCTGAGCAGACATACTGGTTACAGTCCTCTCTTTCTTGGTCAGATGCTTTGCATTTTTCAATCTTTTTTATCTGTTTTCATAAGGACATACAAATTTTATACAAATATATGCTCCCACCTTTTAATGCTACCTTTCTTTCCTTTTTTCCCTTTGGTAACATTCAGGGTCCACTCTAGCTGAAGCTCAAAAAGTAAAGGGAGTTATGCTTCCCTTATTTAATTAATTAGATATATACCCAGATTCATATTCAATTGTTGGCCAACAACAGTTGCATAGGGCAACGGTTCTGGGGGCCTATTTCTCTCCCGCCATGGCTCTGCTGCTGGCTACGTTCCTCACTGCTACCAAATGTTGGCAGCAAAGTACAAATTAAGCAAACATTAAGCAAACTTTTTCTATTATAATCTCAAAAGACTTTTTGCAGTTTGTCAGTGAAAATATTATCTGGCACAGAATTTCGCCAGGGCAGGATTAAATGACTAGGGCTGCAAAAGCAGCCCCTGGGACAGCCCGCAGCCCGAGGGCTGTCCGTCACCCATCCCTGTGTTAAAGGCCCATCAGCAGCTTGCATGCATGTACATCGAATTCATGCACGTGAATATGTGGCTTTATTTTTAAAACCTTGTTCTTTCACCTTTTACACATGAGAAGTGTGGCACTGTCCTGCAGTCTCTCTTACTGCTTTAACCCGTTTATTATTTTTTCCAGTTCCTGAGAAATATAAAGGTGATGCAGTGGATGTGCCTTGCAAAGAGCAGCTTGAATAGAAAAGCAAGTTGCATTGCTCGGAAATGCAGCTAGCGGGGCCTTCTTTGCAGTGCAAACACGGACGGACGGCAGGGCCCTGACCGGCATTTCTGGCATCTCAGGGTCTCTGCCAACAAATGTTCCTTCCAAAGCTGGTGGCTCAAAGAGGAAGGAAAAGGAGTTGAACAGGTGGCGAAGATCAACCAGGCAGGAATGTTAGCCGGGCACTTGGACACGGCACGCTCTGTAGCTGTCATCGTGCCTTACAAAGAAGTTGCATGACTCGGGGAACTCCAGCATTTTTCCAATTCATTTTGGACCATCTAGTGGTTGGTTGTTAAAGCTACCCATTTCAGTCATCTCTTGCCACCACTCAGGCCCTGGTCACCCGAAGGAAATGTTTTCTAGTTCTTTCTATACTTTCCATACCTCTGTTGAACTGAATCGTGGTCACGTGGTTTATATCCCAGGAGAAACGTCCCAAAGACTTTTAGAGGGACCAATTTATTTCCTCCTGTTTGAATCATTACAGCTAGCTACGCCATGTTTATTTTCTCTCTTGCTTCAAGGGGCAATGTAACCCCTTGATTTATATATATTTATAATAATTTTATCTCTCTCTCTCTCTCTCTCTCTCTCTACACACACACACACATATTGATATATAACAAGAATAGAGATGGGGACTTCATAGATAAAGGTTCCCCTTGACATTTAGTGCAGTCATGTCTGACTAGGGCGCAGTGCTCATCCCTGTTTCCAAGCCGTAGAGCCAGCGTTTGTCCAAAGACAGTTTCTGTGGTCATGTGGCCAGCGCAACTAGACACAGAACACCGTTATCTTCCCACTGAGGTGGTACCTATTTATCTACTCACATTTACACGCTTTTGAACTGCTAGGTTGGCAGGAGCTGGGACAAGCAATGTGAGGTCATTCTGTCGCATGAATTCTATCTTATGACTGCTGGTCTTCTGACCTTGCAGCACAGAGGCTTCTGCCACCACGTACCTTTGTAGGCAAAGATGAAGCCTGCCAGCACAGGTGGCTGGCTTTATGAACACCCACGCCACTTACCTCTTGCGGCCCGCATCATCTTCTGCACCCCAATGGCAGCAGTAGCTCGGCCGCTGTGGCCCCACCTCCCTGCTCGCCCAGCCACTCCGGCAAGGGGGTCAGCCCTGCTCAGCCACAGAGTGGCTGGGAGAGCAGGAAGGTGGGGCTTCAGCAGCTGTAATACCACCACAATTGGGGCACAGAAGATGAAGCTAGCCATGTGCGCCACACACTGCGTGCTGTGCAGTCTGGCGGGTTCTCGGAGTCAGTCTTCATGAAGCCGGCCACCTGTGCCAGTGGATTTCGTATTTCTATATGAAGACTCCATGTCTAATCAGGAACAAAGTTCCCTCTAAGATGCATAACTGTGTGAGCACATGTAATATGATATACTCTGCCTAACATACTTGAAAAAATTGACTTTCTTCAGCCCATCCAGGAAGCCAGGCAAGTGTTTAATTTGCCAATATCCTGAGGTGGCTTCCTTCTTAAGCTATCTCATGATACTGACAAATTTGACAGCGAGTCAAATAGAGTCAACTTGAGGTCAGTATATATTAGGATGTGAAGTACCAATAGCATAGCAGACCATCTAACAACCCCATGTAGCCTAATCCAACCCACTCCAAAATGGGTATGTAGACAAGCCCTGAGTGAGTTAAACTATCAGGTTAGAGATGTTTCATAGCAGGTGTTTCTCAACTTATAGTTCCAGATTTAAACACAGGATATTTCCAGAAGGAGGGTTCCTTATTCGCGAAGGCTTTCACATCCGGGATCTAATGGTTGCTGTGGGTTTTTCGGGCTCTTTGGCCATGTTCTGAAGGCTGTTCTTCCTAATGTTTAACCAGTCTCTGTGGCCGGCATCTTCAGAGGACAGCACTCTGTGCTCTGGTGCAATTTGTTTGGGAGTATTTATGGCTGTGAGATCAGCTTTTGTCCTTTTCAGGAGATGGGTGATTATGGTGATCAGTGTGTACATCCACAACAAAAACACACTGTTTTTAAATGTGGGGCCATAGGTTTTTGGTGGATTTTAATTGCTGAGAGAAAACGGGGTATCTATATTTGGATGATGAAAGTTGTGTATATTTTAACTTTTTTTTGTAGTGTTGTCCAGTTTTACCTTGGGGAAGAGCACCTCATTTCGTTGCACCCACTTGTGAGCGCAATGACAAATAAATTTCTTATGTCTTATGTCTTATGTCTTATGTCTTAAATACTCAACTCCCAAACAAACTGCACCAGAGAACAGAGTGCTGTCCTCTGAAGATGCCGGCCACAGAGACTGGCGAAACGTTAGGAAAAACAACCTTCAGAACACGGCCAGAGCCTGAAAAATTCACAACAACCAGGGTTCCTAATGTTCAAGAATACCCGTACACAAGGCCATGCCATTTGGACCTCCTCCCCCCATTTTAAAACTGCACAGTGAACTGCTGGATCGCTCAGTGGTTTAGACATCTGGCTGTGGATCCAGAGGTTGGGAGTTCGATTCTCCACTGTGCCTCCTTGACAGGGGCTGGGCTTGATTATCCACAGGGTCCCTTCCAGCTCTGCACTTCTAGGATTATACTAAAAACAGTCACCTTGAAGCACATCTGTAGTACATCGAAAACACCACAGTGATCGACTTTCTTTTCAGTGCATTTCACATAGAAAAGACGAGGGCAGGGAGGGATCAATGTCATACACATTTAATATATACAATATTAAGGCACAAATTTAAGCAGCAGAAAACAAGGGAAGAAGAAATATCTTTGGATAGCCAAGGATGTCACATTTTGTGAGAGCTTTCCATTCTCATTTTGCTTCCCCATGTTTGTACCAACACATTTCAGCAGCACAACATTGTGTACAACAGACAGATAATGGGGGTGGGGTGCGGAAACAGGATCTTACAACCAGGTAGCCTGGAATACAGCCACACAACACAAGTGTCATCTAGCACAACACTGTGGCACACGAGCCAAGGAATCAGCAGAGCAAGAAACATTTCGCTACAGGCTAATATTTTGTTAATAGTAGTATTTTACATACACTCTGCTCTCACTTGGGGTGAGGAGGACAGTCTTACACAACAATAACATACAACAGGTTAACTGTAAATCTAGCTAGGGATTTGAAAGCTACCTGCAGTTTGTTTGCATACAAAGTCTGTAGCAAGCTGCCTTTCCTATGCAAAGGAAGTGTGAGGCATAAGTTTACCTTGGGGGGGGGGGTTTAGAAGCAATGGGACTATTGCATAAATACCATGAGTGTGGTTGGGGGGGGGGAGAGCAAGTGGTGACTAATTTTTTCTAAAACTACAAGGTGTCACACCTCAGGAACAGAATTGCTAGTGACCAAAGAGTGGCAGATACAGCCTCAGTCCAGATACTTGCTCTGTACCAGTGCATCGTGTGGAAAAGTCTCTGGGTGACCATAGTAGATGGCAGACCCTAAATAGGAACAACTGGCTATGCCATGCGATGACCATTCAAGGTTTGTTCTGGCCATCTTGCTGTTGCTCACTCGTCCAGTGCTGTGCTACATAAGCTGCTTTGGCTAGAGTAAGGAAATGGGGCCATGTGCCTTGCAGATGTTGAATCCCTGGCTATGCCACCAAACAACATCTGCAGGGCCACCCATTGCCTACTCATGCTAGAGAGAATCAATAGCATTCCTGTTCTGGACTACTCCCTCTCTGAATAGCATAAGAACTAGAAACACGGCTTTCTTTTGTCTACTGTTGTGCCAGGAACAGCACCCACTTCGGTCTCTGGGAGGTTTCTTTCCTATAACGTTTCATTAAGTGTATGAACCGGAGCCAATACAGAGCAGACTTTCGTCCAAACAAGCAGAGCTAGCCACGTACAAAAGCATATTATTAGGCAATTTGGGAAGTGTACATCACACTTAGCACCAAAAATACTGAACACATATTTATCCATGGCAATTAACAGGATGTTAATTGTTTCCGATGCTATATTTTAAAAACACGTCCTTCCTGCTGAGGAAAATAAGCAGCATACAAAAGCTGACTTTGTCTATATGCTAGATTCCACTTGAGCCTGTAAAGTTATCTTTTAAGATTATGAAACTCATTGCAAGATTCACCTGCACAATAATTTTTTACTAGTAGCCTCCCGTTATTTTAATTACTCATTATGTTGTTCATTCCTTTTTTGTTCCTTTTTTTGAAAGAAAAAAAGGTCTACCTCAATACGTAAGAAATAGCTTATTTTTTTTAGAATTACCTCAAATAACTTTTAGTCCTCAAAAAGTATGAGAAAAAGTAACAAGTCAATGTTATTAGTTGTACATTTCCCTTCATTGGGGACAAAAGAATATTGCAACACCTTTATTGTTCCCAAACGTGACTTGTTACAGGTAACACAGTAATTTATAACCAACTGTGTTCAAGCTCCAAGATCTTCATGTAAACTCGAAGGGCAAACATCCACGTGTGGATCAAACATGGCATGTTTGTATAGGCGCACATCATGGCATGGTGCTGGTTCTGTGGCTGCAAGAGTCGATCACCAGCTAATGGTGGAACACATGGCACCACTGGGCAGGATTAGTGCTGTGCTGGTGACCACTAAATACTATTGGCCTGTGTTCAGAAGCATAATGGATTCCCAGAACTTGGGTCCTATTGAAATCATGTGGCTCATGACCCATCCAAGTCCCATTGATTTCAGAGGGAACCAAATGCAGCTTAGTCTGGATCGCACTCGCTGGCCAAATCCTATGGCTTATATATTCCAGCCTAAGTGCGATTGCATAAATCCCAGCAGACAATTGCTTCCACTTGTATTTCTCATAGGGCATAAAGTTATTTGATTAGTGTGCAAGGAGAAATATAAGCAGTAACCCGTGATGTGCCATCAAGTCAAAACTAACTTACAATGACCGTAACAGAGTTTTCAAAGTTAGTGAGGTATTGAAGGAGCGGCTTTACCAGTTCCACCCTCTAGTGAGTTTTCATAGGCAGAGACAGAGAGTTGAACCCGGGTCTCCTGAGTCCTACTCCATCCACTACACTGCACTGGGTACCGCAGCGAGTTCTTAACATTGGGAAAGTCACCACTCTGATTTATATCATTGCACTTACATTGGTATAAGTTATCAATATGATCCCGGCCACTGTGTTTTAAAAGGTGTGTAAATGATTTGGCTATATCTCCCTACTGCATGTTTATAGGGCCAAAGACGCCTCTCTTATTTCATAAACTATGCACATTTGCTTTTCAAGAAACAGCATCAGTGACCTGGTGGTGAACAGAAGTAATCCCTACTAGTACAAAGAAAGCTGGTATATACACACATGTAAACTTCACATGATTGAAGTCTCATTTTTTTAATGTTCAAGGTATGACTAAACTGCCTAACTTTTTCAAGCCACCTGCACAATACAGAAAGCCAACACCTGTAATATTTTGCAATACATATGCTGCTGTGAATTGTACGTTGTGCTCTTTATCAAAGCATTTGACAAGTAGGGAAAAGGGGGGAGGATACAGTAATGGGAAACTACTGAGGGTATACAGTGACAAAACTAAATGCTTAGATTTAATGGATGTGCTCAGTTGGGGCCAGATTATAAATTAACACTGAAAAGCACCTATGCATTTTTTATATCAACACCCACTGTAACGTAGCCAGTAGAACTTCTTATTCCCACCCACAGGTATGCAACAAGGAAGATATTAAATATGGGCACCAGAGGATAGTTCTTTTCACAGACATCCGATGCACCCTGATTTGCTTTCATCTCTGGCCAACAGGTTCAAGAGATTTCTATGTGATTCAAAAACCTGCACAACCTCTTCCGTCAGAGACAAAAGTGAGATGAAATAAATATGTGCATATACCACAGTATCCTTAACTTTGTTAACTCTAGATTAGCATGTCCCCAGCCCAACTTGCTTTCAGGGAAAAAAATGCACTTCTCTAGACTCCAGGGGGAAAAAAACCATTGTCTTGGTGCTGCATAACTTATGTTTTTGGTGTTTTAACACAAAAGACATCCACATGTGACACAGCTCAGTTGAGCCAGCAAGCATTAGGACCCAGGGAATACTTCAATAAACTGACAGTATGATTCATACTGGCCAAACCACAAGGAAAAGGGAAACAAATGGTGGAAAGCCAGTGAGATTTGGGATGATCGCCTAACATAGGAGTTCCAGGAAAGATTGAAGGAAGTGGGTTTGTTTGGTTTAAACATTAAAAAGTGGTGGACATAATATACCCTCAACTGACACTCAAACTCCAAACTATCATCTTTCTCCATCTGTGATCTGATTTGCACATCATTTTTAAGAACTTCAAGTTATGAAAATGATTGGGTTTCAACGTGTGTACGTCTTCATCAACTCTACGTACTACAGCCTTCCACCACATGGTTTATCTTTAGATCATGATTCCCATAATTCCAGGTCACTGGAAGGAATTATGATGGCTGTTGCTGGTAGGGGTTGAACATTCAAAATATCTAGAGGTTAGTAGGTTGGGGAAATCTGTTGTACTGTATACTCATTTCAGCAACAAGGTTTCTCCCATCTCAATTAGCCAGAAAATGGTTGGGAAAAGGCCAAGCAGCTGCCTCTTGGGGGCAATAAAACCTAGGTATATTTCATACTTGTGTTTAGAAAGCGAACCAGGAACAACAGACATGTGGAAACTAACCATTTCTGCCCGGCTGCAGGATGGAATCTCCTCATCAACAGCCTTGTTTGTGAGCAAGGGCTCTAGATTCCCAGACCCAGCAAGAATGGGGCCCAACTTTGAGCAGATCGACTAGCATGGAAGCACAGAGTAGTCTGCAGAAGGCAGCCTGCTGTCATTTGGACGCAGTAGACTATCCTCCGTTAGATTTGGCATGCAAGGCCAAAGGTGAGAAGCAATGGGAGTTGTAGTCAGAACTTGGTATCCTTACCTCTTTGGACTACAATGCCCAGAACCCCCAGCCAGCATGGCCACTGCCTAACTAGGCTGGTTAGTGAATTCTGGAAACTGTAAAAAAGGGCTGCTTTCCCAAACTCTGTTTGTAGATCAACAACATTTGGAAAATTATAGCTTCCCCACTTGCAGTCCGGGCTGCTGGCAGGTCAAAAGGCATAGATCAGGTGGTGCTGGGACGGGAAGGACAAAGAAAGGTTTTGAATGGAATTGCAGATGAAAAATCCATTTTGCAGCAACAGGGAAAATCATGCCTCCAGGTCACAGGAAGCTGCCTTACCCCTCAATCCGGACTGTTTATCCATTCGGTCCGGTAGTGCCTTCTTTGAAAAGTACGAGCTCTCCCAGTTAGGTCTCTTACATCTGCTACCTGAGTCCTTCCACTAAAAAATGCCAGGGATTTGAATGGGGGGGGGGAGATCCTATGGATATCTTGGACAAACTCTATCAGAAGGTTTGGGAAGGGCCCTTCCTAAGATTTCACACAGCCAGTTGGAATTGGAGGAACTGTGCAAGCCTAGATAAGTCAACTCTGGAAATGCAGCAAATTTCTAGATCGTGCTTCTAAGCAATGGACTTCAGCTCACTTAAAGCTTATGTCCTGGTGAAATAGTTTTTAAGGTGCGACAGCAGCAGTCTTTGTATAGCCGCTTACCTGCTTAGCTTCTTGCCCTGACAGATTGGCACAGTTACCTTTCTGGAAGGAGATAAAACCTCAATTGGTGTATTTCTTTAGGATCTGGATGTCTAATTCAAAACCAAGCTTTCCCAACCAAAGGTCTTTCCAGATGTGCTGGAATACCCTCCACACACACCCTTGTCATGAAACTTGAGCAGGATGGGGATATAGTCTATGATATCTGGAGAGTTTCATGTTGAAGAAACCTGTCAAAAATTCCTGTTGGCAAGTCCTATGCTGGTGCTGAGTTCTTAATGGCACTAGCCAGACTGCTGCCGCTCAATAAATAATAAATATAGACGGTCAGTTGTAGAAATCCGGGGAAAAAGTGGAATATTGACTTCCCATGCCCCGAATCAATGACAAACATCTGCATGTCTTGAAACTTAGATGCAAACAGAGGCTGGTGGTGAGACAAAAATAAGCAAAAGCAAAAAACACGTGAAAAAGGCAGTAAGATAATATTTAAAACTTGAGTTATCCGGAAGTCCTGCTCCCCATTTTGAGCTGTGTGTACTACAAGACATTTCACATGGAGAACAACAGATCTAAGTTAGTAACAAAATGGTACCGTCTTGCCTGTTGCAGGAAAGTATATGGCGCAGTGGCCACAGCTTCCAAAGATAATCCTTCTTTCACAATAGAAAATGAAGCTTTGTTCCTATGTCTCGCTGCTTCCTTTTCTAAGCCGCATCCCCTTGACCAACATCCTCACGACTATATGTAGCAGACACTCCAAATGACCCATCTTGGATCTCTCGCACACACCCCTTTTTAATTCAAAAAGTCAGATTCATCAAATATTTCCTTCTGGCTTTAAACTTTCTTGGTCCAACGTCACATCCAGAGTTTCCATGTTTTGCTCAGCAACAAGGGCAGACAGAGGTGGTGGGGGGCTGCGCCCATCTGGGGAGTTATGGGGCACTAGCAGGAAAAAAAAGCGAAGAAAGCTGCCTCACTTCAAATGAGGACCTCCATCATATCCGGATCTGGGAATTCGGCTTTGTGAAGCAGACTGCTGACCCGGCCTTTGCTGTCAGGTAGCTTCCCGTGAGTAGGCAATGTCTCTGCAGAAAGAGAAAACAATTGACAAGGTATGAATGTGGATTTGAGCACTGAAGAGGACATGGCCTGCAGCTCTATCATTCTTCCTTCCAAATTTTTGCTGTTGTTTAGCACAAAATGTTGTTTAACACAAAACCTCAGGGAACACTCAAGGCAGCAAACTCTCCCCCTTCCAAAGAGCCACACTTTTGCAAAATTCAAACAAAACCAGGCATTTTACGATGATGTAACCTGAAGAGTTGCAAATAACTTCTTCAAATGCAAGCCACTGTCCATTTAGAATACTAGTTTTTAATAGACAGAATAGCCCAGGACATAAAATGTTCAAAGAAATCTATTGCTTTTTGCCACTGAGATCCTTTTTCCCTGGCCAATGTAATTAATTGGGGCAAAAACGGTCCCATGCTGTTTTTCAGCAAACTAAGATGTCAAGCAGCAAAATGGACCTACTTTGGTTTTTAGTAGGTGGGGTCCTAGTCAGAGTTGGAGGGTGTGGAGCTTCTGAAATTCTCAATGAGTTCAGGAAACGTATACAAATTTAACCCAAACTCTTAACTTGGGTCCAAACCACATAGCCCTAACAGATGGCTAATTCTCAATACATTCAAAAATTTCCTGAATGATATCCAATTAGGTTGAGAACAGGTAATCAGAGAGGGTTAATAGGAAAAGACTCTTTTCAGGTCTTTCCTGCCAGTTGTTTGATTACTTGAGTTTGCTGTTTTCCAAGCCATATGGAAAAAGTCATGGAGATCCTGTATTTTCTCTCTCGCGCAGAACTGGAAAAATAGCTGCTGACAGGCTAATTTTGAGCACACAAATAGCTTGCTAGGAAAGGATGAAGCATGTTCTTCCCACCACCACTGCACACCGAGCAAAATTCTTTTTCTGAAATTTCATGTTCTTGATTTCCCAGTCCTTCCTTTGATCAGACAAAAGCTTGCATTTTGCATTTTTAGTTGCTTTTCTTTGCTTTTTATATTTGTCCTAATCAGTTCTAAAATTTATATTTGATACTTATTTTTCAAATTTAAAAGTTAGAATTTGTCTTATCATAAAACATGAAATAAAGTTTTAATAGTATTAATGAATCAAAAACCAGACTGGCAACAAAAGCACAATATTTAAGGGGAAAAATGAACTTTAATGTCAGAACAGTGAAACCTAACAAAAATTGAAACCTAAATAAGCATATGTTTTTTTTTTTATATTTGTTGACTATTGCTATGAGAGCACCATATTGTTTGGTGGAATCGCAAGTGTCAGCTCACCTGCGCTGCTCTGCGCCCTTGTTTAAAATAATTATATCTCACAACATAGGTACTTTCCTTTATTTTGGGTTTGTTAATACAGTGCCAGGGACGTGGTGGTGCTGCGGGTTAAACCGCAGAAACCTCTGTGCTACAAAGCCAGAAGACCAGCAATCATAAGATCGAATCCACACAATGGAGGGAGCTCCCATCGCTTGTCCCAGCTCCTGCCAACCTAGCAGTTTGAAAGCATGTAAAAATGCAAGTAGCTAAATAGGTACCACCACGGTGGGAAGGTAACGGCGTTCCGTGTCTAGTCGCGCCGGCCACGTGACCATGGAAACTGGACAAACGCTGGCTGTACAGCTTGGAGCCAGGCATGAGCATCACGCCCTAGAGTCGGACACGACTGGACAAATTGCCAAGGGGAACCTTTACCTTTTTACCTAATACAGTGCCAGGTTTATCTGTGATGCCATACAGCTGAATGGCTTTTTCCACAAACAATTTTTTTTTGCAGTTCTCAATCCTGCACACCAGAATTCTACTCACGCACCCTGCCCATCAGAACTGCTGGGCTGGTCATGTCAGTGAAGAGGAAATGACTTACCAAGTCTCTCCCCGAGGCCTTTGCCAGCCGTGTGCCTTAGCGCTGGACTTCCACCCGGAGTACTGCCCAGTTTCCCTCTGCCTGGAAACGAAGCGGATGCATTTGGCCAGAAAAGTTCGGAGCCTTTGTCTGTCTGAGTGCTGTTGTCTTTGCTGCCCGTTCTTGCATGGCAGATGGGCACCGGCCACGATGACATTGCAGAGGACAAAGAAGGTGTGAGAGCTGGAGGAGGAGGCAGGGATGGCGTGGACGACTGGTCGTGGTGGTCCTTCCCTAAAAGCAACCCTGGAAGAAGAGGGAGGTGGAGAAAAGACAAAACGGTTTAAAATTAATTCAGTCTGATTATATTGCTCTTTTCCATAAAGCTTGACATGGCCAAGCATCAGAGGGCCATAGGAATGGAATGAAAGCACAACACTGTGCAAAATAGGAGCCAGATAGCAGTTCCTTCCAACAGACTACATCTCTGTAGAAAAAGGATTTCCCACCCAAGCAATTCACACTAAAAACGTCAGTGCCACTGATTTTTTAAAAAATTCTTATACCTTAGAAAACACAAGAGATGGTTAACAAAAGACCAGGTTTGTAAAACTGGCAAAATGCTCTTGCCTTGCAGTGGAGAAGCTGTTGATATCAACAGGCTGGCCTGCTAGGATGACACAGAATGTTTACAAACATTCAAAGTCCTTAGAAAATAAACTAGTTAGAATGACTGCAATGCAACTCTTTTGAGAGAATTTGCCTAGGAATGAAGGAAGTCTCATATAAGCCCTAAGGGTGGGTTAGCTTTATGAGGAAGTCTTAGATACCATCAGCTGGAAAAGTGAAGGAATAGCCTAAAGGAAGTGTTCAGTCAATAAGAGGGGAAGGTTTCAACTGGATTTTAGCTCTTGATCTGAACTGACTAACAGGCAAAGGAATCTAACCACTCTAGAGTGCATGCTCCACTCACAATTGTTAGTGCTATGAATCTAAATTTGTCATTTGGTGGCCAAAATCCTGTTGCTTTGCACAGTAAACCACACTAGAGTAGGCTCAGTGAATCAAAGGGGATTCAGGGAGTTGGTTCCTTCAAATGAGCCCACTTTAGCCTAGCACAGTAAATCCCATTTGAATTAATGGAACTTAGGGAGGAATTGACTCACCAAGATCCCACTGGTTTAAAGGGCCTCTCTCCTGTATGTTTTCAACAGTGCTAAGCAACAGGATTTTGGCCACTATATTTTGGTACTCCAGTTTTCATGGATGAAATCCACCCTAAGCACAACACCTCCACGGATGGTGCAGATAAATTGTCTAGAAATGGATGTTATATATCTGGGAGAGATGATCAGTTCTTCTTGTGAGGCTGAGCCTCTATTGTCTCTGTAGAAAGGTTTGGAATTTTAAACCCCCTGGATGTCGAGACCAAAATGCTGCAAATTACCCCGGGATCACCCCCTTCTCATGCTGCTTGTTTGAAACAGTTTCTTTTTAGCACTGAGGAACAAGAGCCAGCAAAACCCAAACACGTTTGTAGCATGGATCGTACAACGTTATTAGAGCTGAGTGGTTTAAGTATTTGGCTGTGGAGCCAGAGGTTGGGAGTTCAATTCCCCACCGGGCTTCCTTGACTGGGGCTGAATTTGATGATCCGTAGGGTCCTTCCAGTTCTGCAGATTCTAAGATTATGGAGAGTCTAGGAAGTGCTGGCTTCAGCTTCCACATGGGTGGCCTTGGCCTCTTTCAGCCAGGGTGTGGCCTACTGCACCATTAAACTCACCGAAGCTCCCTTTCCAAGTCTTGTCCTCCTTCTTCTCCTCAGCCAACTGGTTGCTGGTGAGGGAGGTCTGTCGCGAGTGAGCGCCTGTGGCGGCAGCAATGGACGGGACTGACCGAGCAGGCCGCAAACTTGCCGCCTCCGTTTTGGCAGCATCCTTTCTGGACCGCTGCTGCAGGACTTTGATCATAGCATCTTTCTCAATGATTTTGGCATGTAGATTCTTTATCCTATGGAACAAATAGGTGAAAATATTCCAGAAGTGAGAGGGAAAAAAATGGGTTATCTGCTTCTTTTAGCTTTTCTGCAGTGGTGCTGATGAACATAACCTACACTGGCCAGCGATGTTGCTGGCATCCATTTCGTAAAGCATCCTAAAGCCATCTGCAAGAATGCGCAACTTCACCCTTACTTGGAAATGCTGTATTTTTAACTTTCTGAGCATCAGTCAAGGAGAAAGCATATTCAGAGAACCAGTGAGGTCGGTAGTTGCCCTGATGGACTGGGATGTAGGAGATCCGGTTTTCAATCTCTAATCTGTCACTAGATTTACTGGCAGCCAACAAGCATATTGGAGGAAAGGTGGGCTATAAGAAAGCACTAAATCCAGTTATTTATTCCAACCAGAGTAGATTCATTGAATGAATGGATTTTGTTGAGTCAGCACTGATGCAAGGTCCAGTTTATTAAGGAGATCTATTTTGGCTAGGAATCACCAATGAATTTTATCCAAACAAACATATATCAATGTACCTGCCTGCAAATTCAAGAAATCTGCTCCCTTTACACAAAAAAAGGTTATTATCCTTCCCCTCTCCAGAGACCCTGATAGCAACTGTTGTTTCCTTGTAGACAGCAAAAAGAGGGAATGATTTATAGGAAATCACTCAGAAACAACATTCCACAGCAAAAGGCATCAGAGAACCTACAGAGCCATACACAAGGCCACCGAAGTCCATACTTCTGTGGTCTCAGGGTTAACTGATATTACTGCTGGCATGTTGCGAATAGAGATAGATGGGTGGTTCAGGCCATTTTGCTGTGGCAGGTGTTCTGAGGGGGCACCATACACTCTCCTCTCTCTCCCCCTCCAGGCTATCACCTGTTCACCAGCAGCAGTGTGCTTCCCTCCTCCACCTCCTCAGGCAATCAACCACTCAGAGGCAGTGATGCAGGAGGAGGCAGAGGAGGGAGGCACAGTGCTGTCAGTGAGTGAGCAATTGTCCGGAGGAGGTGGGGGAGGGAAGGGCACGGTGCCTGCAGAAGACCTGTGTGGTCTCTGCACCAGATCACGGTTCGTGCCCATCTCTAATCAAGAAGCACAACGAGCTACAGCATAGTGTAACCTCATGCAGATACCACAGCAGCACATATGACTTACGTATATTCCATGTCCTGACACCGCCGATTAGCTTGCATTATCTCCTCCTCTTCTTGCCACATGCGGACCTCCAGGGAACTCTCGCTATAGCTGCCATTCCGTGAGTGATTCGTGACTGAGGTATCCCTAGAAAGACGAAACACTTTTAAACAAACAAACAAACAAAATTTCTATTTGCGTGGTCAAAGAGAGGAACATAGGAAACTGTCTTTTACTAAGTTATGCCATCACTACATAAGATGTTGATCCCACAGCTGAAGTAGTGCTCCCTCAAGTGGTGAAAAAGGTACAATTATGGAAATATGTTAAAGGTAGCACACCATACAACCAGTAACTTCATATACTGTGCCTTACTTTTCAGTCGGAGCAATGGCTGCAGCATTCATAGCAAAGTGACGAATTGCACTCTCCTCCAGATACTTCTGCTCCCATTTAGTCATGTCCGCTTCCAGAGCGAGAATTCTCTCCTCCTTCTCCCGCACTAACTCTATTAAAGCAGGCACATTGTACTCTGGCAGGGTGGCAGCCTGGTAGTTCCCTTGTCTCTGCAGTAAAGACACAGTTAAAAGATCTTCACCCTAAACGTAGCACAAGAACAGCCATACTGATTCTGTGGAACAGCAAAACATCTCTCTTCAGACTCAAATAGACAATAATTTTGCTATTAGATCACCTAAACTCTCTCCACTCCCCAGAACCAACACAAGGGAGAAAAGATCAAATCTCCCCTTTCTGTGGTCCTAGTCCTGATTGGGCAAGAGGCCCTCACAGACAAAATGATTTGCTGAATTCTGTTGGTCTTACTCCTGAGTAGATATATGTAAGATTGAACTGTAAATCATTGCTCACTTGTGTTGGATCAGGACATGCAGTCAAAGCTGGCCTGCTCTCACTGGGGTGAGCGTGTCTTATTTTTTCAGATGACACTTACTCGTAATAAGCAGAATGCCGGAATGAGGCCTGCCTCTGGATCTTGTGATTATGGATACCCGTATCCTCAAGGGAGACAAATTCTGAAGCTGCTATTTAAATGCTATTCTATTTATGTCCTGCCAACTCCTCAGCAGGCCTTGGCTGGTGAGCCAGAAATACTTTCCCATGTGCCCTTTTTCTTAGACTTTCAGGTTATATGGAACATTTTCTAGTGTCACTGCTGGAGACACAAATATGTAGCAGCAAAGGCTATCTCCGCTGGCCAGACACGTGGAAAAAACCCCTAAAGCGGGTTGTCTTGCATAAGATGAGGGCATGTGGAAAGCCACCCTGTGGATCCGGGGGATTCCGGCACCCTGGCGCACTGAATTTGCCACATTATAGGGATGAAGCATGACATTTTGCTGCCTGAGGCAAAAGACAAGATGGCACTTCTAGGTATAGAAGTTGACCAGAATGGAAACGTAAATCTCACAGAATCAGAGAATAATGGAGTTGAAAGCAGCCTACAAGGCCATCGAGTCCAACCTCTCCACCCCCCCCCCCCACTCAATGCAGGAATCCAAATCAAAGCATCAAATCTCACTTCAATGCTGCTGACAGGCCAGTGTTATTATTACCATACTTGAGGGCAACTGGCTGGCTTACAGGCACAAGCCTGACCATATGGCACACAAAGCACCACTTTGTTGTCCAACATCTTGCTGCCATTCCACCCCAACACACCTCCAGCATCTAGGAGCCCCAAAGCACAGTAGTTAAACTGCAGTACTGCAGTCAAGCCTCTGCTCACAACCTGAGTTCAATCCCAAGGGTTTCTTTCATGCAGCCGGCTCACTGTTGACTCAGCCTTCCATCCTGCGAAGACTGGTAAATTGAGTACTCAACTTGCTGGGGGGGGGGGGGGCGGCGGCGGCAAAGTGTTCCTTGCCTAATTATGTTGTAAATCACCCAGAGTGTGCGCCAAGCACTGTGGGTTGGTATACAATAAATACAGTGGTGCCTCGCTTAGCGACATTAATCCGTTCCAGGAAAACCGTTGCTAAGCAATTTAATTGCTAAGCGATTTTTAAAAGCCCATAGAAACGCATTAAAACACGTTTAATGCGTTTTTATGGGCTTCAAAACTAACCTTATGCGAAGATCCTCCATAGCGGCAGCCATTTTCGGTGCCTCTAAAGCGAGGACACACAGTGGGCGGCCATTTTGAAACCACCGATCAGCTGTTTAAAAAGGGTCGCTTTGCCATGATCGCTTCCCCGCGATCATCGCAAAGCGATTTTTCCCCATAGGGACCATCGCTAAGCGATTACTCTTGCAATGGCCAAAACCCCATCGCTAAGTGATTTTGTCGCTCAACAGAGCAATCGCTAAGCGAGGCACCACCGTAAATAAATACTGTTTGATGTGATTGCTTTGCTCTGCCTAAAGGTAGGGCTCAGCCCACTGAATCAAGTACTGAGGAAGCCATACTGTAGTTGGGGAAACTATAGTTTTTCAGGTTCAAATGAAAATTGCAAACAAATACAATTTCTTGCTGGGTTAGCATTATAAAATTCTACTCTCCACCCCTTGCATGTGGAAGAAGAGAGAAATTTAAGGTATCCTACAATAATTTCCATTCAGGAGCGCATTTTGTATGTGGTAGGAGAAATCTCAACCAAACAGCTTGTCCTCTGGACAAGCTTGAAATAAATCTAGCATAAATCTTGTCAAAGGGTGATGAATTTCTTCACCAGATGTCTGGGTCCTATTTTTATTCTATGTCATAAGAGAGAATGGAAATTATATGGCAAAAATAATTAATTACACTTACAGCTCCAAAATCTCCAACCAAGAGGTTATTTAAAATTTCAGTTGTAGTTTTGAAAAGCAACTCCTTGCTTTCCTATTTCTCAAAATTAACTAAAATAGTTAGTGTCTATGAACTTGAATGTGAATGTTTCTCATTCAGCAGTACAAATCAACAGTTGAACCATGTAATATTCCTCTTCTGCCATTTAATAAGGCCACAGCTCTGGGCTACAAGAGAAAAAGAGTGAAGTTACCTCTTGTGTTCTTCGTTAAATGTAAGTCAGTTACTCTTAAATTATGGAGCAGTGGTTAAACGGCAGTTATGCAGTCAAAACTCTGCTCACGAACTGCATGCAGTCCCAACAGATTCAGGTAGCTGGTTCAAGGTTGACTCATTTGTCCATCCTTCTAGGTATGGTAAACTGAGTACCCAGCTTGCTGGGGGTGTGTGAGGGAAATGTATAGCCTGCACAATTAAAATTGTAAGCTGCCCAGAGAGTCCTTTAAACTATGGGGCGGCATATAAGCCGCACACTTGAGCTATGCTTTGAATTTTTGGAAAAAGGAATTACAGTATTAATTATTTGTAATGACTTACTTCTACGTTCTGATACAAAACTCAGTCCATAAAAATGCCACCAGAATATCTTTTAAACCTCAATCTCACATAATATAAAACCTGTTGTCAAAATAAAAAAAAATTAATTTAATGAAAAAGGTCTTTTTCGTGAAGGCAAATAATTGAATTGTTAGAACTTGCTCAAAAATAGCTGTTCTCAGAAGTCTCACTTTAGCCATATGAATATGCGTAAGCCAATAACTGAATAAACACACAAAGGCTTTTGTTTCTAATAAGAACTTTGTACAGTTGGTTCTTAAACCTGAAGATTCCTAATAAGATTTAAAAACGACAAGGCAGCCATTTGCTTCCTGAACGTCCCATAACTCAATTTGGTGAATAACTGAATATAGACAAGTGTCTAAGAGAGGCAAAGACCCAAGAGTATGCCAAAGTTTTAGCAGACGAGAAATCGACTCCTCCATTTTCAAGATGGCCTGGAGCCAAATGGCCTTTCCAGATGCTTGTGTTGGACAATAGCAGCCTGAATCACGGTAAGTTTTAATTTGCTCGAGACATGGATACCCTCTGATACTAGGGCATGAAACCATTATACTACTGGCTATTGCTGTGTGTTAATAACTTTTATTCAAAAGTGGACCAAAATAGTAAACAGATCCCACAGTTCTACCTCATGTGAGATAGGAGCACCATGTCATCACCATGTAGCAACCCTAAATACCCCATCGCAGTGTGTGCATGTGGACACACCTGTTTGTGTGTACGTTCCACTTTTATCCCACCCCTCTAGTCCAGGGGAATTCTGATTGTCACAACGAGTGCGGTGAAAGCAAGTTTCGGAGTGTAAAGTATCCTAACCTATCTGTAATATATTTTGGAACCATCTGCTTATACAGGAAGAACTGATTTATCCTAAACCTTTGGAAGTCTACAGTTTCTCCTAAGGAATAAATCCAAACTAATTTCCCGGACATTAGGTTGTACTGGAGAGCTAATTCAGTGGAGTTGATGATTAGAGCGTTTCACTAGGATGCAGGAGATCCAGGTTCTAGGTTCAACTGACCCATTGGCACTCACTGAGTGACTTTAGTCTGTTTGAACCTAACCTGCTTCACATGATAGCTGTGAGAATAAAATAAGGAAAAGGAATACCATGTACCCAAGTTTGCATAAATGTTCCTCCAGTCAACTCTCGGGAAGACAAGTAGAGTATAATGGTAATTCACAAATAATAATAATAAATAATTGACCTCGATGGGATAAGTTCATGGTAGCTTAATCTAAGTGCCCATTTATTTCAATGGGATCCAAGTCCAATGAACCTAGTCTTGATCTAACCCTACAGATCCACAGCTGAAGATGTCACTTGTGGTAACACCTATTTACTGATGCAAACAATAACAAAAAAATACCAAAAATCAGGCAGTGGCGTGGTACCTGCCGATACCCACCATCCCCATGGGAGGGATAGCAGTCCATGCGCTGCGTTATTACTAACATACACATTACATGGATTTAATTGTGCCTATTTTTCAAATATGCATATACGTATTCTAGGCATCTTTTCAAACGTATGCTTAAGTTTTCTCCACATTTTATTCTTCATGAGAGTACAGTGCAAGCCTCAGAAATATTTCTTAGAATCTCTGAAATGGATATTTCCATAGGAAAATGCAATACATTTGTTTTTCATTCACAGGAGAAGGTAACAGAAATCAGCAATCACAATTCAGAACCAGGGGCTACAAAAGTTATTTTGAGGACTACAACTCCCAAAAGCCCTCATCCAGCATGCCAGGGGCCGGAGGGCTTAGGAATTCTGCAAATTCCTCCCAAAAAGATTTTTCCTAATTCCTCTCAGAACACTACCTATATCCATAATTGGGGGAGGGGCTTTGCAAATTCAGTGACACCGCAAGGCTGCAATCCAGGTGACCTGGATTTAAACCAAAAGGCTTCAGAATATTTTAGAAAAACGTACTGTAACATTTTTCGACAACCGGGCTCCAGATTACCTGCTGCAGCCTCAGAGATTCCAGCTCTCTTTCCAGCCTTGTGCGGAGCCGCTGTTCCATCTGCTCTCGTTTCTCGTAGGCCGCCTGAAGCTGAGTCAGCGCCTGCTGAAGCTTCTCTACCTTCTCAACGTGGGCTTGCTTCTTCCTCAGCTGTGAGCACAAAAAAACAGGATTCCAGAGTTAGAAAGCACCTCAGAGGCAATTTAGAGCAACACCTTCGGTGAAGAAGAGGTAACTGCACTGTCAACAACCTTTAGAGGAGACCCACAGTTATCATCAGAAGAAAGTGGATAACGACGACGCAGACAGAGCTAACTCCAGTGTCCAACACGTTCTGTGCCTGAGGCAGAGCAACAAGTGGTGTTCACTCCCTCACTAGCACATTCAACCACCGGATATAGTATCCAAAGCCAAATTACAGGGTTGCAATATACCCCCCACAAGTTCCTTCCCTCTCCCCTCCCTGACAGCAAAAGAAAGCAAACTAATAATCACTAATTGACTAATTAACACTTGCCGGCCTTTCACAACACCCACAATTTGCCACCCGAATTAGCCGTCTGAGTTAGCACAGCTGGCCGTGTCTATCACACAGCAAAGGCTTTACAGATGTAAACTCCCAGGTTCAGCCACTTCCGGATCTCAGAAATCGTAACCTGCACATTTCATCCAGTCCCTAAAGTACTGCTACGAAGTCTTGAGGCTTTTTTAAGTTCTGTTTGTCTGAGACTGCTGCCCCTTCTTTTCCCCACAATACTGGAAAGATAAGATAGAAGCCAAACTCCTCACCCTCTTCACTTGCTTTCTTTTCTTTTTCCCAAAATAATCCACTCTGTAGTCCTCATGACTAAAACAGAAAGACTAACCACTTGAGGGAAAAGTCAGTGATGAAAGAAGCAGACTTCAATGCTCTGGGGAATGCCCGCACATGATATGAGAGAAACAGAGTTCGTTTCTGAAGGGTTTTAACTTTCATCGGTTCTTTCCAGTTGTAGAAACTGGGTTTTGAAATATTTTCAGAAGCTGTTCCAGACTGCCTTCTTAAATATACTTTGAAGTAACAATTACTGAACTGAGAAAACATAAAGCAAAATATTGATGGGAAACCCAGTACAGTGGTGCCCCGCTTAACGATTACCCAGCTTGACGACTAATCTGCTTCACAACGATGTTTTTGCGATCACAAAACGATGTTTTAATGGGCAAAATCCACTTTGCGACAATCGGTTCCCTGCTTCGGGAACCGATTCTTTGCATTACGACGATCAAAACAGCAGATTGTCGGGTTTTCAAAATGGCTGCCGGCTGTTCAAAATGGGTCCCAGCTGTGTTCAGGACGGATTTTTCGCTGCACAGGCATCAGAAAATGGCTGCCCTATGGAGGATCTTCGCTGGACACTGAGGTATTTCCCCCATTGGAACGCATTGAACTGGTTTTCAATGCATTTCAATGGGCTTTTTTATTTTGCTTGACGAGGATTTCACTCTACAGCGATTTCGCTGGAACGGATTATCCTCGTCAAGCGAGGCACCACTGTAATACCCTCCCAAGAGTTAGAGAGAGAGAGGGACAGGCAGGCAGGCAGGCAGAGGCAAAGAGAAGTGAACTAGTCTTACCTCTTCTTCTAATCTGATGACTTTGGCTTGCGCACTGTTCAGAGCCTGGTCCAGAATTTCGATGTGCCTTCGCTGCTCCTCATTAGTCAGGCGCATGGCCGCCAAGTCCATCTCTAGCTTCTCCTTCTCTTTCAAGTACTCTTTGTCTGGAAGGTAGGCAGAGATCAAAGTTCGGTACGTCAGAACAATTCCCAGACTCCACGCCATGTAACAGAAGTGCATACAAAGACCCCGCTTAACTCAGTGCTCAGAGAGTTTGGGACAGAGGCTGGAAAGAATGAGACTCAAATCCCCACTTGGACCAGCTCCTCTCTTCCACCCTAACCCACCTCACACGGTTGCTGTGGGATACAATGACAAGGGGAGAAGCAATAAATATCAACGTATTTCCCTGATTCTGGCCGCCTTACACTTGTTTTTCTGTCCATTTCCGTCCCAGGTTCAAGGTGATGGGGCTAACCTATAAAGCCTTAAATGGCTTGGGACCTTAGTACCTGGCAGCACGTCTATTCCCAACTAGGACCACTCATTCTACCTGCACTTCCCAGGCAGACAGCTGAGGATGCTGGCCATGAGAGAGGCCCACAAAGAATAAACAAGAAATCGGGCCTTCTTGGTGGTTGCTCCCTGTTTCCCCATCTGCTATCCACCTGGCCCTTTCATTACTTTCCAGGAAAAAAAAATTAAGACCTGGTTATTTCAGCAGGTATTTCATAATATGCCATCTACAGCGCCTACCTAATCTGAAGTCACAGCCAAAATATTGTAAGACCACCACCAATTTAAACGTTTTAACTGTTAGAGTATTGTAGAATGTATTTTAACTGTCTAATTATTTTGAGAGTATATATTTTTTATTGTTGAGTTGTTCTATAATTTTGATTATCTATTGTTGTTTTATGTTGTAAACCGCCCAGTGTGGCCTTTGACCCATCGACCGACCAACCAAACAACCAAATACCCTGCCTAAAACTCCCTGGAATGAAGGTGGCACATAAATACAGTAAGTTGACCATGAAACCCACTGGTGGTGGCGGAGAGAAAAGAAAAATCACATATACAGCATTGAACGCCTTTTAGAAAAAATGGGACATAACTTCTTCTTCTTCTTTTTTGGAAAGGTAAGTCTTTTTCCATTCTTGTTGCAGCAGATACTATTAGTGCAGTAACCCATTCTGAAATTATAGTGCAATGAAAAGGGCTGTTTCTTGAGCAGTTCCTCAGTTTCTTACCTTATGCCCAGCGCCAAAGGAAGGCAACTAACTGATAGCCTTCCAAGTTGATGCTCAGCTGCTGGATTTGACCACCATCTAATGAAACTACAAGCATGCTTGAGAGACCATCTTGCATTACGACCTCACCTATTACTGAAGAGGTCAGCTGAAGTACATTCTGCTTAAATTTGAAATGTACGCTTCTTTAGCATTTCACAGAAACTTGACAGAGACTTTTGCTTCATCAGCTTTCCCCTGCAAGGCAAGACTTTGGCCGGGGGGGGAGTGCAAGTCCAGGGGAAATCCCAACCCTCCATGTATCACAACCTCCCCTTGACAATCCTGAATTTCCAATGGCTCAGAGTCTCAGTTCTAGGTAGATGAAGATGGTGGACATGAAGCTTTCGGAGAAGGCACTTTGCCGCACAGCATCGCTAAAGGTTTAAAAAGAAAAGGAGTGGTTTTGTGCCTAAGAGAAAAGAATGCAGAATCATCGGGTGTGTGTGTGTGTGTGTGTCAGAGAAGAGCTGACCACAAATAGGGTAGCCACGGTGGTGCAGATGGCAGAGGGAGTCTGGAAGGGCATCTTGCTGCAGCTCCTTCAAACTTGCCAGAGAGCTAATCTTAGAGATTACCTAAAAGAGGAATGGGTTGGGTGTGTGTGTTTCCAAATGGGGCTTGAGAACAGGCCTTATCAAACTACTAGCAGGCTGCAATGGGCCCAAAGACTAAAGGTACCATTGCTCGCTCTCCCCAAAAATGCATCTCGAATGGCTGTTTAATAAATCAGTTTATATTTTTAAAATCCTACGCTTCCTTTGAGGAGTCAATATTTTATACATTGTCTCTCTCTGTTTATTACTCCCACAACCCTATCTTTTAGCTAAGAGACAAGCATCCAGTCCAATATCATCAAACAAGATTCATGACATGACAAGGTTAGGAATGAGTTTTAGCCCTGGGTTTTCTACTCATTCTTTAATTATTTAGACCAGCTTGCCTCAAACTCTGGGCAAAGCAAACAGCTCACATTCAGGCGAAATTCACTCGGTATCTCCATCAAGGAGGGCGGGGGGAATGAAAGAAACCAGCAGTGGGGAGCGTGGGATATGATCTGTTATATGTGGACTGTGAAAGTAAGGAGAACAAGAATGGAAAGGAGAGGAAGAATGGAAAGGCGGGAGGAGGAAGACAATATAGATTAAGATGTCTTCCCCACAGATCCTCTGGCTCAGCAAATTCTGTCCAGAATGGGGATACCGCCGGAGACAATGTCTGCACCTCACTTGAAGCAAGATGAATTTTGGAATTCCCTGCTGTAACACACTCACTAAGGTAAATAATTTTGTAATTTCTGAGGAGGGCTCAGATTACAATAAAACTGTATCAGTAACTGTCAACTGCTGGTATGAAACCCAGCCTTCTTCTGTCATCATTTCTGTGGCTGCTTCCACCCTTGCCAGTACCATTTTGTAACAGCTGAGCTTCAGTGATTTTCATCTCTTTCAACGAGGTCCTGATGGTACAGATTTTTAAAATACCTTTTTTATTATTGTTGTTGTTTTTGTTGTATGCTGTCAAGTTGGACCCAACTTAAAGGTAAAGGTAAAGGTTCCCCTTGACAATTTTTGTCCAGTCGTGTTCGACTCTAGGGGGCGGTGCTCATCCCTTTTTCCAAGCCATAGAGCCAGCGTTTTGTCCGAAGATAATCTTCCGTGGTCACATGGCCAGTGCGACTTAGACACAGAACGCTGTTACCTTCCCACCGAGGTGGTCCCTATTTATCTACTCGCATTTGCATGCTTTCGAACCGCTAGGTTGGCGGGAGCTGGGACAAGCGACGGGCGCTCACTCCGTCGCGTGGATTCGATCTTACGACTGCTTGGTCTTCTGACCCTGCTGCACAGGCTTCTGCGGTTTAGCCCGCAGCGCCACCACGTCCCTTGGACCCAACTTAGAGCAATCATAATAAGGCTTTCAAGACACATTAAGTGAGATATTTAAACAGTGGCTTCACCGGTTCTACATCCTCAATGAGTTTCCATGACAGAGCTGGAATTTGAACCCAGTCTATCACTGCATCCACTACACCATTAATCTTTATTAAAAATATTTATATACTCTTTTTATTCTCCCCCTCCAAGCACTGTGTAATAAAAATTGTAACATATAAACAAGAGAAACAAAACATTCTGTAAAAACAAACTAAAGCAAATTCTTAAAGCCAAAGGTCTAACAAAATAGTAGTTTTGACGGTCAGATGCTGCCAGGCAATTGCTCTTTTATGCCAGCTGTTGATTCTAGAGACGCCTCACTAGTACCAACATCCTTTTCTGCTGGGTGTTTCTGTGCTTTTTTTTTTTTTAACTCTGTGCCATTCAAGTGAGCTTTGTCGTGAATCATCTAAACAAACAGGAATGCACATAGCTTCAGCTGTTGCCAGACATTCCAGAAAGGCTCTGATGAAGACCGAACATGGGATGGATTTACTTAGCAAAGGAAGCCACAGTTTTTCCTTTGCTTTTTAATTAGCAGAACTGTTTTAACTTTTTTAAAGGGGAGAGAATCATGGTTTTGTGTAAGTAAGCCTTTTCAAATAAGGCACCATCTTGCTCCCCCTAAAGTGAAATAATTTATTTATTTATATTCATTTATTTGATTTATATCCCGCCCATCTGGTATATTTATACCACTCTGAGCGGCTAATGTCTTCTCTGGAAAACATCTTCACGGCTGAGTAAGAAGATTTGCCCCAAAGTTGCCTAACAATGACTACAGTCCTAGTGCTGTTCATGGGAAATTTCCATAACTTGCCATGACTAATTGACAAGGTGCTTGGGCATGTCTTAGTCACATGCCTAGTCATGCACAATAAAGATCTAGCCTAGGACCTCACCCATTAGCTGCAATTAGTCTTGGCAGGGAACAGGAGCTTTACATGAACACTACTACGATTCAAGCCAAAAGGTTAACCCAACAATTGGCAAGACACAGATCTTTTCATTAACCTGTTGCCAATACATAACCTGTTAGACATCTATTGCTACCAAAGAATCTCCAGGATGGCACCAGTATCCTCAAGAGGTCTGTAAGATTTATTTGGGTTGTCATCATCTTACACAAGGCAGTCCTTGCTCCAAAAAAAATCTTAGCACTCTAGGACGTTAGACTTCCCAAGTCCTACTGTTTATGTACAGAACACATGCACAGTCTTTGACAGAGGTATCTTAGTTATAAATAAGCATGACCTGCTTGAGGAGGTTGTGTATCAGCCTTTTTCTATTCTTGGAAATACCTTCATTCCGCTTTGTAGCCTTTGGCTGTCTGGTCCAGAGGACAAATAATGCCTGTCTTAAGGAACTATATTTGTTCATACATTGTGAATGGATAGCTGCAACTGGGCTTAACTGTGTCGGTATTTTTTTAGTGTGTGTAAACAAGCATATTTCATCACTCTCTGAGGTCAGCCAAGAAACGAACAGCCAGACAATGCCGCCTTTTAGCTCAAGCCAGGGTTGCTCTACAAGAACCATGTCTAGGATCAACAGTTTGTCACAGAACCCTTCCCCAGCTTGGGACACCATGGCTGACAAGTAACTTGCCCCGAAATTATCTCTGTAGCAATGACCAGGTCAGTTTGTGAGCCCATCCATCCAAATGCCAATGGCATACATCAGCTTTATAAGACAAGGGTGGGGAATGTGACAAACCCAGACCTACTGGGATATGCCACAGTTTCACTAAGCTGCCACCAACCATTCCCTATAAGAAGTCACACAGACCAGGGATGGATTTTTAACAAATAAAAGAACAAGGTTTATTAAATAACACACAGGGAAAAATAAAATGATCAAGTGAATAAGATACAGTAACGTGGCTTAGTCTCAATCATACATACACCAGGTTGGTTCACACAGAACACTTAACTTGAAGCACAGACCCTGAACCTATCAGTTCTGGCTAACCATACAGACACCTGAACCTATCAGGTTGGTACTGACTGACACACAGTAGTACCCTGTCTGACACACAGACTCCCACTCAAGCTTCTTCTCTCAGCTCTTCTCCAGCTTCTCCCTCAGCTTCTCAACTTCTCCACACACGCTCCACATATATATACAGTACAGTCCCTCCTCCTGATGTCCCGCCTTCCACTCCCCATAGGATGGAACTTTCCCTCCAAACCCATGACAGACAGGTAACATCAGTGCTGTATGTAACAGGGAACATTCAGGAATAACACTGGACCTCTTACTGAACCCACCAAGGATGGCATCGTCACTGCAGAAAGCAGGCAGCCACCATAGGTTTTGCTGCCAAAATCTGCTACACGGCTACAGTTGTGGCTTTTCACAGTCCATAAAAGTGGCAGAGGAAATTTCTGCACCAAGTCCCTTTCAGAATGGAAGGAATTTGTGGTTTTGTTGGTTTTCTTTTCCCACTGGGGTGCTATCCAGCCCACAAACAAATGGGGAGCAATGGGGTCCACAAAAATGCCTTGCTATTTTACATGCATGTTTTTATGGTATGCCTGGGACAGCAAAAATATTGGGATAATAAGTGCCTGATAGAATACATGACAATATTCTATCATGTGCTCAAGATGATGGTACATGGAGGCAAGTACTCTTGGGTGCTATATTAAGATTTTTTTTTCAAGGCTGCACAGATGTGGCACTTGAGCGCATAGCTCCTCAGGTTTAGAAGGATTCCTGTTTTATACTTAGAAGGTTGACCACATGCAACCCTGTAACCCAGCCTACAGCAAATACCCAAGTTGTCAGAGCAACTTTCCCAGCCCTGAAATCTGAGCTGTTTTCACTGGAAAGAGACAGGGCTGAACATAAAATATTCTACGCTGAACTGGCAAAATATATGATCCTTTGAAGGTAGCAGGAAGAGAGGAAGACTAAACATGGGATGGATTGGCTCAATAAAGGAAGCCACATCCTTGAGCCTGCAAGAGGTGAACAAGGCTGTTAAAAAGAGGGCAGGTTGGAAAGCCTGTTACATTCCTCTGAACTTGTTTCAATCTGTTAGCATCCTTTTTAAGGTGTGCTATCCAGAACACTACTATTGTGGGCAAGAAGCCCGCAGAAGGAACGGAGTAGCCCTCATAGTCAACAAAAGAGTGGGAAAAGCTGTAAGGGGATATAATCTCAAAAATCATAGAATGCTGTCAATACGAATCCAAGGCAGACCTTTCAACATCACAATAATCCAGGTTTATGCACCAACCACCAGTGCTGAGGAGAATGAAACTGACCAATTCTATGAAGACTTACAACAACTTCTAAAACTGACACCAAAGAAAGATGTTCTTCTCATTCTAGGGGACTGGAATGCTAAAATAGGGAGTCAAGAGATAAAAGGAACAACAGGGAAGTTTGGCCTTGGAGTTCAAAACGAACCAGGGCAAAGGCTAATAGAGTTTTGCCAAGAGAACAAGCTGGTCATCACAAACACTCTTTTCCAACAACACAAGAGGCGACTCTACACATGGACATCACCAGATGGGCAATACTGTAATCAGATTGACTATATTCTCTGCAGCCAAAGATGGAGAAGCTCAATACAGTCAGCAAAAACAAGACCTGGAGCTGACTGCGGCTCTGAACATCAGCTTCTCATAGCAAAATTCAAGCTTAAACTGAAGAGAGTAGGAAAAACCACTGGGCTAGTCAGGTATAATCTAATAGAAATCCCTTATGAATACACAGTGAAAGTGAAGAACAGATTTAAGAAACTCGATTTGGTGGACAGAGTGCCTGAAGAACTTTGGATAGAGGCTCGTAACATTGTCCAGGAGGCAGCAACAAAAACCATCCCAAAGAAAAGGAAATGCAAGAAAGCAAAGTGGCTGTTCAACGAGGCCTTACAAATAGCAGAGAAGAGAAGGGAAACAAAATGCAAGGGAGATAAGGAAAGTTACAGAAAATTGAATGCAGACTCCCAAAGAATAGCAAGGAGAGACAAGAGGGCCTTCTTAAATGAACAATGCAAAGAAATAGAGGAAAAGAATAGAAAAGGAAAAAACAGAGATCTGTTCAGGAAAATCAGAGATATTAAAGGAACATTTTGTGCAAAGATGAACATGATAAAGGACAAAAATGGTAGGGACCTCACAGAAGCAGAAGACATCAAGAAGAGGTGGCAAGAATACACAGAGGAACAATACCAGAAAGATTTGGATATCCCGGACAACCAAGATAGCGTGGTTGCTGACCTAGAGCCAGACATCCTGGAGAGTGAAGTCAAGTGGGCCTTAGAAAGCCTGGCTAACAACAAGGCCAGTGGAGGTGATGGCATCCCAGTTGAACTATTTAAAATCTTAAAAGGTGACGCTGTTAAGGTGCTACATTCAATATGCCAACAAGTTTGGAAAACTCAACAGTGGCCAGAGGATTGGAAAAGATCAGTCTACATCCCAATCCCAAAGGAGGGTAGTGCCAAAGAATGCTCCAACTACCGTACAATTGCACTCATTTCACACGCTAGCAAGGTTATGCTCAAAATCCTCCAAGGTAGGCTTCAGCAGTATGTGGACCGAGAACTCCCAGAAGTACAAACTGGATTTCGAAGGGGCAGAGGAACTACAGACCAAATTGCTAATATGCGCTGGATTATGGAGAAAGCCAGAGAGTTCCAGAAAAACATCTACTTCTGCTTCATTGACTATGCAAAAGCCTTTGACTGTGTCGACCACAGCAAACTATGGCAAGTCCTTAAAGAAATGAGAGTGCCTGATCACCTTATCTACCTCCTGAGAAACCTATATGTGGGACAGGAAGCAACAATTAGAACTGGATATGGAATAACTGATTGGTTCAAAATTGGGAAAGGAGTACGACAAGGCTGTATATTGTCTCCCAGTTTATTTAACCTATATGCAAAGGCTGGACTGGAGGAATCACAAGACGGAATTAAGATTGCCGGAAGAAATATCAACATCCTTCAATATGATGCCAGAAAGCTAAGAGGAATTAAGGAACCTTATAAAGAGGGTGAAAGAGGAGAGTGCAAAAAACGGTCTGAAGCTCAACATAAAAAAAACTAAGATCATGGCAACCAGTCCCATCACCTCCTGGCAAATAGAAGGGGAAGATATGGAGGCAGTGACAGATTTCACTTTCTTGGGCTCCATGATCACTGCAGATGGAGACAGCAGCCACGAAATTAAAAGACGCCTGCTTCTTGGGAGGAAAGCGATGACAAACCAGGATAGCGTCTTAAAAAGCAGAGACATCACCTTGCCAACAAAAGTTGGCATAGTCAAAGCTATGGTTTTCCCTGTAGTGATGTACGGAAGTGAGAGCTGGACCATAAAGAAAGCTGACCGCCGAAGAATTGATGCTTTTGAATTCTGGTGCTGGAGGAGGCTCTTGAGAGTCCCCTGGACTGCAAGAATAAGAAACCTAACCATTCTAAAGGAAATCAACCCTGAGTGCTCATTGGAAGGACAGATCCTGAAGCTGAGCCTCCAATACTTTGGCCATCTCTTGAGAAGACTCTGGAAAAGACTCTGATGCTGGGAATGTGTGAAGGCAACAGGAGAAGGGGATGACAGAGGACGAGATGATTGGACAGGGTTATCGAAGCTACCAACATGAATTTAGCCCAACTCTGGGAGGCAGTGGAAGACAGGAGGGCCTGGTGTGCAAGGTTATGCATGGGGTCACGAAGAGTCAGACATGACTAAACGACTAAACAACAACAATCCAGAGCTGGACACAATACCCTCAATGAGGCCTAACCAGTGCTAAATAGAAGGAACTAGTATTTCACTGGACTGAGAGACTATACTTTTGCTAATGTAGGCTAAATAGCATCTGTCTTTTTTGTCACTGCATTGCAGTACCCCCTATCTTGTAGCTATGCATTAGGTTTCTTTTGCCTAGGAGTAGAATTTATTTATTTATTTATTTATTTATTTAATTTATATCCCGCCTTTCCATTTCTCCCTGTTAAATTTCATTCTGTTGTTTTCAGCTCAGTGCTGGAGTCTATCAAGAACTTTTCCAATTTTTTTCATGTATCCTATGGAAATATAGCTACTATTTGCTCAGAAAAACTTCAGATTGTTGTAGGGAATTTTTCTCTGCTTCAATGATTGAACGCACCCACCCTTGAAAATTAATTAACTGGTCTGTATTTTACTTTTTCACAATCCATGAATAGGAAGCAAAAAATTTTCACCTATAAACATTTAACTGAATATAATCAGTTCACATGGTTGTTGTGGGTTTTTCGGGCTCTTTGGCCGTGTTCTGAAGGTTGTTCTTCCTAACGTTTTGCCAGTCTCTGTGGCCGGCATCTTCAGAGGACAGCACACCGAAGAGCACAGAGTGCTGTCCTCTGAAGATGCCGGCCACAGAGACTGGCGAAACGTTAGGAAGAACAACCTTCAGAACACGGCCAAAGAGCCCGAAAAACCCACAACAACCATTAGATCCCGGCCGTGAAAGCCTTCATGAATACATTGATCAGTTCACAACTGATCAGTTTCTCAGAACTGTTTGCGAGGCTGGGTGAGACAGACCCAGAAACGTGTTTTTCTGTTATTATTAGATTAGAAGTGAGGGCCAAATTTGACCTCAAGTCAATATCTCTCACCAAGCTTGTTCTGGGTTATCAATGTGATGTGTGTCCCCCTCAGTTGTCCAAATACAGAGTCGCTGGGCAGAACTTTGGACATCTGTGAGAAGAAGAGCATCTGCATCCCTCTGTCTCCCTTCCCATTTCTACATTGAACCAAGATGTCACATCTCCAACCCATCCCACTTTGAGCTTTGGCCCTGCCCACTTTAGCACGGATCCCACCCCCTGTTTGAACAATTTTCAACTGGAGGAATATAGATTCTGCCAAAAAAAGGGGGGGGTTTCACAGCTGGGCCTAGATTTTTTAAAAAATTTACATGAAGAAACTTCCACAGTGCTGTGTTAAAGAATTAAGAAATTTCTAAAGAGCACAGAAGATTTCTAATTCTTTAAATGATGGCCTTCTGCTGAGATTTTCCCCAAAAGGTGAACATATTTATGCCATTCCCCACCAACTCCACCTTAACAGTTCCAACATAACAGCAATACAGGTTGGTAGAAAGTGGTTAAGGAAGGACACATAAACCACAAAGACATGCACAAACTATATATCTAACTTCCATCAAGGTTAGCATACTTACTCTGAGAAGCATAAAGCTCTTCTGTCATCTTATCTTCGTGCCCATCAAACTCTCTGCTGGCTAGCTGCCTGTTGGCCGTCTCTAATCGTTCTATGCAGAAAAAGAGTACAAATATGCATGTCTGAAACAGACTGCCATCTTCACAAAAGAAACATGCCAACAGCTGGTATTTCTCCTTAAAATGACCCAAGGTGGATGACATCATTAAAAGACTATATAAAGCTAACAGCAGTGAGTATACAAATGCTAAAAAGGATTAAACAAATACGATACAAAAAAAACATAAGCAACTCCAAAACCTGTTCAAAGCAGTGAGGTACAACAATCCATTAAAAACTCCACTTAGGTAGCCAGTCACTGAGGGAAAGCTTGCCTGAAGAGAAAGGTCTTTGCCTGCTTGCAGAAGGATAAAGAAGAGGGGGCCAGCCTAAATTCCTGTGGGAGGGAGTTCCAAAGTCTAGGAGCAGCCACAGAGAAGGCCCTTTCCGGTGTCCCCACCCAATGTACCTGTGAATGTGGTAGGATCGAGAAAGGCCTCTCCTGATAATCTTAACACTCAAACAGGCTAATAAAGTGAAATGTGGTACTTGAGATATAGAAAAAACATCAGACTGAAGTAGAAGAGGAGGCATATAAAAAAAGAGGTTACTTACCTGTAACTTTGGTTCTTCGAGTGGTTCTCTGTGAATTCACACTAATGGGTTAATCTGCGCTTGCGTAGAAGGCCTCGGAACATTCTAGAGCTTAAAGTAACACTTTTGGCTCCGCCCACCAGGACCTCATGGTCCGCCCGCCCTAACAGCCATTCAGTTCCCCAAATTCCGCTGCTGCTCTAAAGGCGAGACAGCCGTGACGGAAAGTGGGGAGGACGGGCGGGCCGTGTGAATTCACAGAGAACCACTCGAAGAACCAAAGTTACAGGTAAGTAACCTCTTTTTCTTCTTCGTGGTCTCTGTGAAATCACACTAATGGGTGACTAGCAAGCTTACCTCTGAAAGGAGGAGGGAAACGTCACGGCAGCACAGCCGACAGGACAGCCCGACCAAACCTCGCATCCTCCTTGGCTCGCAGGTCGAGTCTGTAGTGGGATGCAAACGTGGAAGGCGTGGACCACGTGGCGGCTTTACAAACGTCCTGTAATGGGACTCCACGGAGAAAGGCTGTGGAGGCCGCAACAGCCCTAGTAGAATGGGCTTTAACAGATGCCGGGAGAGGCTTCTTAGCCAGTTCATAGGCCAGGCGGATGACCTGAACTATCCATCTGGATACAGTTTGTGGAGACACTTCCCGGCCCCTATGGGGTTGCTGATAAGAGACAAACAGACGCTTGGAGAGACGAAACGAGGAAGTCCTTTGAACATAAAAGGCTAACGCCCGACGAACGTCGAGGAGATGAAGAGATTTCTCAACCGGAGAAGAAGGTTGGGGAAAAAAGGTTGGTAGGATTATAGGTTGTTTAACATGAAAGTCCGTGGTGACTTTGGGTAAAAAGGACACGTCAGGGTACAAGACCACCTTGTCTCGGAAAAATTGTAAGAAAGGTGGGTCGGTCCTCAGGGCAGCCAATTCTGAGGCCCTTCTGGCCGATGTAATAGCGACCAAGAAAACCACTTTAAGGGTAAGGAGGCGTTCTGAAACCGTAGCAAGTGGTTCAAATGGTGGTTTTGAGAGACAGTTTAAGACTGTATGAAGGGACCACTGAGGGATTGGATTGATTGTAGGTGGACGAAGGCGTACAACCCCTCGAAGAAAACGTTTTATCTTCGTATGTCTGAATAGCAGAGCACTATCCGTCTCCGGTGGTTGATGGGCTATGATGGCGGAGAGGTAAACCTTCAGAGTCGAATGAGAAAGGTTCATCTGGAAAAGGTAAGCCAGAAACTGTAGGACCGCATGGAGCGTAGTAGGCGACACGGGCAGTCGGCGAGAAGTGGTTAACTTCAGAAAGGCCTTCCACTTGCTCTGGTACAGGGTATCAGTGGACGGTTTACGACAATGGGCGAGGACGTGAGCTACCGTGGGACTATCCTCCAGGCGGTGAGGTGGAGTGACTGCACATCCGGGTGGTAAGTTGTCCCTTCGTTCTGGGTCAGCAGATGAGGAAGGTAAGGTAGCCTGACGTACTCCGTCGCCCTCGAGATGAGCCTCGCGAACCACGGTTGGCGTGGCCAGAACGGAGCGATCAGAATGGCGTTCGCATTGTCGTTGCAAACCTTCACCAGTGTTCTCAGTAGGAGGGGAAACGGTGGAAACATGTATAGAAAGTGGTTGCTCCATGCCACCATCAGAGCGTCGCCGTGCGAGTTCGGGCCGTGACCGCCCCTGGAGAGGAAGATGGGGCATTTGGTGTTGAGGTGAGTGGCGAAAGCATCCACCGTAGGGGTTCCCCATCGCTCGCAGAGTGTTAGGAACACCGCGTGGTCCAGCACCCATTCGTGCATGGTAAAGAAAGGTTACTTACCTGTAACGATGGTTCTTCAAGTGGTCATTCTGTGAATTCACACAAAGGGTTAATACCAGCGCCAGCGTTGGGCCTCTCGGAACGTTTTCTAGCTGCAAGAGAAAAGTAACAATGTTTAGGACTACCCCTACTGCGCACGCCCAGCCTAACCGTCCCTCAGTTCCATTTGTCCGCCATAGGCCCTCGAGTCAGAGAGATGCCAGTGACAGACAGACAGAGGGGAGGCCGGGCGGGATTGTGTGAATTCACAGAATGACCACTTGAAGAACCATCGTTACAGGTAAGTAACCTTTCTTTCTTCATCGTGGTCTTCTGTGAATGCACACAAAGGGTGATTAGCACGCTTACTAACCGGATGGTGGGCTGTCACTGAAGAGCCGATGCTAGCACTGCCCTCCCGAATTTGGTCTCCTCTTTTGCCCTCACGTCCAATCTGTAGTGGGTTATGAAGGTAGAGGCATTAGACCACGTAGCGGACCGGCAGATGTCGGGCAGGTCGACGCCACGAAGTAAGGCAGTGGAGGAGGCAACAGCCCGGGTGGAATGGGCTTTAAGTCCCTGTGGAGGATCTCTGTGGTTGAGCTCGTAGGCAAGGGCGATGGTAGACACGAGCCACCGAGAGAGCGTGGACGGCGAGGCCGGGCAACCCTTCTTAGGGCCAAAGTGGCAAAGGAAGAGTCTGTTGGCCAGGCGAAAGTCTTTGGTCCTGGATACGTAAAAAGCTAAGGACCGTCGAACATCGAGCATGTGGAGCATGCGTTCAACATCAGTCGTCGGAGACGGAAACAAAGTCGGCAGAATAAGTGGCTGGTTGACGTGGAAGTCGGAGACCACCTTAGGAAGAAAGGAGACGTCCAGGTAAAGCATAACCTTGTCCTTAAAGAACTGAAGAAAAGGTTGGTCATGGCGGAGAGCTGCCAACTCGCTAGCTCGACGAGCAGAGGTGATAGCCACTAGGAATAGCGTTTTTAAAGAGAGCATTTTGAGGTCACAGGTAGCCATAGGTTCAAATGGGGGTCTGGATAGGGCATGCAGAACCAAATGGAGGGACCACTGAGGGAGTGGAGGACGAACGGGAGGTCGGAGGTTAGAGAGACCCCTCAAAAACATCCTGACGGTAGGATGGGAGAAAAAGCGGGATGAGGGAGAAGCTCTGGGCTGAAAGAAGACAACCGCAGCCAGGTACACCTTGATAGTAGAGATAGACAGGTGGAAATCAAACAGGTAACGGAGATACTGCAGAAGTGTGGAAAGAGACACAGGTGAGGAGGTGAGATCCCTCTGCTGGGTAAATTTCAGAAAGCTGTTCCATTTGTAGGCATACAAGCGAGACGTGGAGGGTTTGATGGCATTGGTCAAGACCTCCTGAATTTCTGGACGATCCTCCACGCCGTCAGATGGAGCGTGTCGAGGTCGGGGTGAAGGACTTTGCCTGCTTCCTGGGTCAGTAGGTCTGGCCACATTGGAAGGGTTACTGAGTCCACAGCCATGCTGACTAGAGTGGGAAACCACACTTGGCGAGGCCAAAAGGGTGCGATGAAGATGGCCGGAGTCATCGAGCGTCGGAGTTTGATCAAGGATCTCTGTATTAACGGGATCGGTGGAAACATGTACAAGAGACCCTGGTTCCATGGAATCATGAATGCGTCGCCGAGCGAGTGGTGACCGAGACCTGCCCGGGAGGCATAGCGGGAGCATTTTGCGTTGTGAGGGGATGCGAACACGTCCAGCACTGGGGTCCCCCACTGGTTGCAAAGGTCCTGGAAGACCAGAGGGTTCAACTCCCATTCGTGAGTCTGATAGTGAAGCCTGCTCAGAGTGTCGGCAAGTGTGTTGTCCTCCGTGGCTACATGGATGGCCACCGGGTAGATATGATGACGGTAACACCATTCCCAAAGGAGGATGGAGAGATACAGGAGTGAATGAGAGCGGGTTCCTCCCTGCTTGTTGACATAGTGCATTGTGGTAGTGTTGTCCGTCACTAGCTGAACTCCGCGGCCGCGGAGGAGAGGGAGGAAGGACTTGAAGGCCTTGATAACCGCCAGCAGTTCCAGGTAATTGATGTGGAACATGGCTTCTTGAGGCGTCCAGAGGGCGTGAATGGTGCGGCGCCCGCAGTGCGCCCCCCAGCCGGACGGACTGGCGTCCGTTGTAACTTGAACGGTGAGACGGAGTGGACGAAAGGGCCGGCCAACCGTGAGATGGGGTGTGTACATCCACCACTGGAGTTGTCTGGTGAGCTCCGGGGTGACACGAAGGCGTTTCCTTTGACTGTCGATCATGGGGTCGAAAAGGGTGAGAAACCAAGATTGGAGCGACCGGAGTTTGAGGCGAGCGTGCGCTAGCGCCGGCGTCGTAGAAGACATCAGGCCGAGGAGGTGCTGGGCATGGTGGGCTGTCACCCGAGCACCGGGGAAAAATTTCCTGATGGCTCGTCGAATCTTGTGTATTCTTTCCGGGGGAAGAAAGACTCGACCCTTTACAGCGTCCAAGCAGACCCCTATGTATTGAACTGTCTTGGAGGGAATGAGCCGGGATTTCTGATTGTTGACAGTGAGACCGAGATTGGAAAGAAGATACAGAATGAACCTTGTGTCTTTCAGGGATTGCCTTCTCGAGGTGGAGACTACGAGCCAATCGTCCAGGTAAGGGTAAACGTGAATGCCCCTGAGACGAAGGTAAGCCGCCACCGGAGCCATAACCTTGGTGAAGGTCCGGGGAGCTGTGGACAGACCGAATGGCAGGGCCTGGAATTCGTAGACCGTGTCCTGAAAGATGAACCGAAGGAACCTGCGGTGGTCGGGGTGAATAGTGACGTGAAAGTATGCGTCCTTTAGATCTATAAGGACGAACCAGTTGCTCTTTTTCAGCAAGTGCATGATGGACTCTAAGGTAAGCATCCGAAACCGTCTGGGTCGCAGGTAAGTATTGAGGAGTCTTAGATCGAGGATGGGTCTTATGCCTCCTCCGCTTTTTGAGACGGCGAAGTAGCGGGAGTAAAACCCGCATTGTACGTCGTGAGGTGGTACTGTAGAGATGGCCTCTTTTTCTAAGAGAGATGATATTTCTTCCTCTAGCGAGGAGTCGAAGGGAGAATGAGTAATGAAACCCAGCGGAGGAGATCTTATAAACTCCAGCTGGTAACCGTGCTGAATAATTTTTAGAGCCCAAGTGTCGTTTGTGATGACAGACCAGTTGTGAAGAAACGGTTGAAGGCGGGTGGTAGGTGGTGAGTGGGTGAAAACGGGGGGCCGAAAGTCAAAGATACTGTTTTTGTTTTCTGCCAGGTGGCTTAAAAGGTTGGCGGCGATGGGGCGGACGAGGGCGGTATCCCTGATAGCCCTGGACAGAAGAAGAGGACTGGCCAGAGCGCTGCTGAGGAAGGTGTTTGTAAGGACGGTATTGTTGGGAAGATTGATACTGTCCATAAGATTTACGCCATTGAGGGCGTCGCTGTCTAGATTGAGTCTGAACAGAATAAGACTTAGCAGTTCTCTTAGCCTTATGAAGGTCCTCCAAATGGGAGTCGGTCTTTTCGTTGAACAGCCCGGTAGCGTCGAAGGCGAGGCTTTCAACTTTTGATTTGACGTCCTCCATTATGTCCGCAGAACGGAGCCAAGCATGGCGCCGGATAGAGATGGCAGACATGAGGACTCTGGCAGAGATTTCTGCTGCATGTCTGATGGAAAGACGTTCATACTTGGATACCGTCTGAGCTTCCTCATATGAGTTAAGAAAAGCTTGCCTGGTGTCTTCAGGTATCATTTTCAACCCAGGCAAAAGTTTGAGCCACAATTGTTTGTGATAAGCTCCCAAAACAGTTTGATAATTTATGACTCGAAGTAGCAAGGTGACAAGGGAGTAGATTTTCCTGCCGATGAGTTCCAGCTTTTTACCCTCCTTGTCGACTGGAGTAACATGAGCTTTGGCCGAAGGCCTTGAACAGCTTGTTTCAACAATGAGTGAGTTTGGAATGGGATGCTTGAGCAGAAAATGAGTATCGGCCCCATGAATCTTGTAGAAGTGTTCTGTGCGACGAGGGACATTAGGTGTAGCCGCAGGCTGAGCCCAGAATTCCTTGATGGCCTCCATAACTACAGGCACAAAGGCTATACTGGGGGGAGCGGTACTGTCTCGTTTTATGTCTCCAAAGAACAAGTCCTCTCCCGGAGGGGAAGGGAGATTCAAGTCCAATTTAAGCGTCTTGGCAAGCCTGGACATCATCTGAGAGTAAGAAGAAAAATCCTCAGATGGAGAAGGAGCGTGAGTATCGCCAGTATCGGAAAGCACCAGATCACCCGGAGGTAAATCATGCGGTGGTAAGGGTGGGGGTGGCTCCTGATCGGAGTCAGAAGACCGCTCCGTGGACACCTCATCTGGATCAGAGGAGAAGACGTCCCTCTTCTTCCTTGGAGGGGGCTTCTCGACGTCGACCTGCGTTGTCGGGGGTCGAACGGGGACCACGGTCGGTGCCGAGGTGGGAGGGGCCGGTTGCGGTGGAGGGGCAACCGGTACCGGAAGAGGGTGGTCTTTGGCTCGAATGGCCCGGCGTCGGCGTCGAGGTCGGGTCGACTCCGAAGAAGAAGAGACATATATGTACCGGATCTTTTTGCGGTACCGGTCTCGAGAGGCGGATGTCGACGACGAAGGAGGAGACCGCGAACGGCCGCGTCGACGTCGATGGTGCTTACGACGCTTAGGGCGGTCGGAATCCGCCGAACGGGAAGAAGAGGACCGACGTCGGTGCTTGGTACGACGTCGATGAGAATGGTGCTTCTTCTTAGAGCGTTTACGCTTAGAGGATTTCGAGTCCGAGCGATCGCTAGAGTCGGACTGAGTGGAAGCTCGATGCCTCTTCTTCGATCGTTTCTGTCGAGGAGACTTCGACCTCGAGCGGCCGGAGGACGGGGACCGACTCGGGGAGCCATGCTTCTCCGTGCGAGAACGTTTGCCTCGAGGAGATTTAGACCTCGAGCGCACAGGTGATCGAGGTATCTTCTCTCGAGGAGATCTCGAGTCCGAGTGTACGGACGAGATCGACACGGGAGGCGACCCCTGGCCCGCAGGAAAAGGGCTATGTGGGGCAGAAGCGAGGCCAGTAGTGACGGCGACTAACTGGCTCGGCGTCGGGGAAGACCTTCCCGAAGGCGGTATCACTTCAGTACGTCGAGCAGGAGGAGGTGCGGGTGCCTCGGCCGAGGCCCCGAAGCGCCTCGACAACTCCTCAAGAATTGGCGATGGGATGGAACCCGAGCTCGGAGAAAGTGGAATAGATGTCATTTTAAGCTGGGCGGCCGCCTTAGCTTTGGACGATTTCGACGGCTTAGCTTTCGGAGCCGGAGGCTCGGGTGAAGCAGGAGCGGCCGATTTCGACGACGCGGATTTCTTCGACATTTTGGAAACTTTGGAGACGACTGAGTGAACAGGAGCTGCTCGAGAAGTGGAAGCCATTTCCCCCTCAGAGGGCGCCGTGGAAGACAACGTTGACTCCCACAGATGAAGTTTAAGGCGCTGTTGGCGAGCCTTGAGAGCGGCCTTAGTGAAGGCTTTGCAGTGTGGGCAAGCTTTGGGATTGTGCGACTCGCCCAAACAATACAGGCAAGTATCGTGGCCGTCTTGATGGGGGATTTTGCGGTCGCACACCACACACCTGCTGAACGGCCCTGAAGGGGACATAGGGTAGTAAGGAAACCGAAACGACAAGTCCAAGGATAAGGCAGAGCAGTCCAAACACAGTCCGAGTAAGCCAGAATATACACCGGGTCGTCAAGTTGAAGGGAAAAAGCGCTAGGGTAGTCCGTGAGCGAAGCAAAGGTCAAAGCCAAAAATCAGATAGATCGCAATAACGCAGCAATAAACGCAGCTAAGACGAGAGGCTCCAAACCGCTAGGCGGAAAAATGGAACTGAGGGACGGTTAGGCTGGGCGTGCGCAGTAGGGGTAGTCCTAAACATTGTTACTTTTCTCTTGCAGCTAGAAAACGTTCCGAGAGGCCCAACGCTGGCGCTGGTATTAACCCTTTGTGTGCATTCACAGAAGACCACGATGAAGAACAGCAGTCCTGCTGAGCCGATCCGCAAGTATGTTGTTGTGAGTGGAAATGTATACAGCGGATGGAAAGACATGATGTTGGAGACACCATTCCCATAGTTGGACAGCAAGATACAGGAGGGAGAAAGAGTGAGTACCTCCCTGTTTGTTGACATACGCGACAGCCGTCGTGTTGTCCGAGACTATTTGAAGAGCCGTGCCCTTGATAATGGGCAGAAACGCCCGGCAGGCCTTGAAGATGGCTAGAAGTTCTCGATTGTTGATGTGCAGGGCAAGCTCCTTTGGAGACCATCGATCGTGGACCTGCAGACCGCAACAATGGGCACCCCAGCCGATGTCGCTGGCATCCGTCGTGATGCGAGTTCGTAGGGCAATAGGGGCAAAAGGGCGTCCCATAAACAGATTGCCCGGGTTGACCCACCACTTCAGCTGCTCTGACAACTCCTTTGACACCAAGAGTCTCTTCTTGGGGAAGTCCCAGAGAGGACTGAAAAGTGACAGGAGCCACACTTGCAGCGAACGAAGTTTCAGTCTCGCATGAGGAATGACTGAAGTGGTGGAGGCCATAAGACCTAACAGCCTCTGAGCAGTGTGAGCGGTGACATGATGAAGAGGGCGAAATTTCTTGATGAGAACAGCCATCTTTCGCGCTCTCTCCTGAGGCATGAATGCCCGGCCAGTCCGAGCGTCCAGAGTGGCGCCTATGTAGGTAGCAACCGGCGAGGGGAGAAGGACAGACTTCTTGTAGTTTACCTGCAGTCCAAGAGTCTTGAGGAGGCGGAGGACGGTAAGAGTGTGACGCTCTGCCTGAAGCTTGGAGTGTGCAACCAGTAGCCAGTCGTCTATGTATGGAAAGACGGCTATGCCCCTGGTTCTCAGGAAAGCTGCCACCGGGGCCATACATTTCGTAAAGACTCTGGGCGCGGTGGAAAGTCCAAAAGGCAGAGCGGAGAATTCGTAGCACTTTGATCCCAGCGAAAAACGCAGGAAGCGACGATGGTCGTGTCTTATGTTTATGTGGAAATAGGCGTCGCTGAGGTCTATGACCACGAACCAGTCGCCTTGTTGCAAGAGGGGTAGAATTCTCTCCAAAGCTACCATCCGGAAACGGCGATAGACGATGAACTTGTTGAGGCGCCTGAGGTCTAAAATAGGACGAAAAGAGTCGTCCCTCTTTGTCACTAGAAAATACCTGGAGAAAAAACCAGGATTGGCAGGATTTGGAAACACCCTGGTTATTGCATGCTTTCATAACAGGGTGGCTACTTCTTGCCTTAGGGGGTCGGATGGAGGGGTGAGGACCAGCCGGAAGAGGGAGAATACCTCTGTTTGGAGGGATAGGATCTCCCTGGTTGTGTAGTTGGGTAGAAGGATGGACGCTTCCATGAGTAGCGTTGTTTGTAGAACGGTTGAGCAGCATAGGATCTGGCAGCCTTTTTCGCCTCATGGAGACCCTTCAGAATCTCGTCCGTCTTAGGATCAAAGAGACCCGAACCGTCAAAGGGAAGGTCCAGGATACGGGCTTTAGAATCCTCAGGAATAGCCGCAGATTTAAGCCACGCTTGCCTCCTCATGGCGACGCCCGTCATTAGATTACGGGACGCAGCATCCAAAATATGACGGACCGTGACCCGTTCCTGACGAATGAGTTGTGAGGCCTCTTGATGCAGAGAGAGACCCCTAGGTTGCAGCTCATCAGGTGCAGCTTGTAAGGATGGTAAAGCCAAATCCCATAAGTGTTGGTGGTAAGCCGCCATAGCGGCCACATAATTAGCAGCTCTCACAATTAAGGATGAGAAGGCATATGAACGCCGGCCAAATATGTCCATTTTCCTCCCATCCTTGTTATTCGGGGATGCGACTGATGCAGGCCGGAACTTAGACTGGGCGACGTCCACAATTAGGGAATTGGGGGCGGGATGCTTCACAAGGAAGTCCAGTTCAGATCCCTGAATCCGGTACAAATTCTCTACCCGTCTGGACATTTGAGGGGTAGAACAAGGTTTGTCCCAAGGCTGTTTAAGGGTTCGTAGTAGTGACGGAATGAACGCTAAACGCAAGGGGCAAGTTCTGATCCTCATCTATGTCGCCATATACCTTGTCGGGGACCGTTTCCGGTGGTCGTTCGACAGGAAGTTCTAAAGCGGAGGCTATTCTATGTATTAATTGGGAATAGCTGGGAAAATCGGCCGCGGGAGAAACCGGGTTCTTATCAATAATGGCAGAGTCCGGAGTGTTATCATTAGGAGCGGATGCATCCGAAAATGAGCATTCCGATGAGGAATCGTCGGGATGGTCAGAAGGGAGGGACGGGGGGAATGGGAGTTCCGGCATGGGAAAAACGGGGGCCGGTATCGGTTTGCCCTTTTTCTTGGGGCGTTTCTTGCCCTTCGGTCCGGTATCGGTACCGTGTCCTGCACCGTGTCCTATACCATGCCCGGTATCGGGATCGGGATCGGTATCGAGCAGGTCCAATTGAAAGGAGTCAGAATCAGAAGAAGCGTGGCGTCGTTTCTTCTTGCGCGGTTTCACCGGTACCGAATCGCGAGGACGCTTCGGTTTTGGTGGCACCGCGTCGGTACCGAGTGGCGCGGTACCGACGCCGGTATCGGTCGTGGTACGGCGTGGGATACCGCTCGGTATCGGAACTGGAGGACGTACACAGCCAGCGGCAGTGGCCCGTTGCTCTGCCTTCCGTAGGGATGAAGGTTCTTCCGGTACCGACCGAGACCCTTTCGCTCCGGTATCGGGAAATGACGGTACCGACTGGACGTGTCGGTGTCTGCCCCTCTCGGTATCGCGGGGTGACGGTACCGACAGTACCGAAAAATCGGAGGAGACCGATGAAGAGGAGGAGGAGTCGGACGAGGAACTCCGCACAGCGAGGCTGTATAGAAGCCGCGGGTCATAGAGCTTTTGCATCTGTTTCCGCCATTTCCTCAAATAACTCTTAGAGAGTTTGAGCGGAGCGGCTCTGTCCTCCATAGCCTCATGCTTCTTAGGCTTCTTGGGGCGAACATGTCCAGCCCCGTGGGGGGAGACCTTCGGTCCCGAGGGGCTCGGAGACCGGGAATCTCCAGAGGCTGTTTCCAAATGCCTTGTTTTAGCTTTCCTCTTCCTAGGGGATGGGAAGAGAGGTATGTCCGGCGTATCGACAGGCGGTAGTAATGATGGTGGAGAAGAAGCTACCGACGAAGCCTGGGACAGAATTTCAATAGGAGATTGTGGGGTAAGAGCAGGCAGGGAGGGCGACGGTTGGAGTTGAGGCGTGGCCGCAGGAGAGGGCGGGGGAGGGACGGCGGCCGTGGCCTGAGTCTTAGGAGGCTTGGGTTTTTTAGAAGCCTTCTTGGTAGACGTAGTCGGCTTGCCATTGCCCCTAGTTTTAGGGCCGGGTGCAGGACCCGAATCTGCAGGCGCAGAGGTCGCCGCCATAGCAGGTGCGGTGAGGGATTTTTCCCAAAGCGCTGCCCGAAGACGTTGTTCTCTAAGTCTCAGGCCTTGCCGGGTAAACCGTTCGCAGTGGCAACAGGTCTGGGGGATATGGGACTTCCCAAGACAAAATAAACAATAACGATGGCCGTCTGTAGAAGGGATCTTTTTAGAACAGGCGGCACAGCTTTTAAAAGTAACTTTTGGTGAAGAAGGTGCCTTGGAGGCCATAAAAGAAAAAGGCGGGAAAAAACAGTCCAAGAAAATAAGGGGGGAAAAAGGTAGGGGAGAGAGGGAAACCCCTCAAACACAGTCCAGAAACTCCCCTAGTAATGAGATAAAATAAGTACTTCCCTAGATGAAAGGAATAACGGAGCCAAATGTAGGAATCTTCCAAATCTTCCCAATATTTCACGGAGCTCTAGCTAGAAGACCTAACTGCAGCAGCGGAAAAAATGGAACTGAATGGCTGTTAGGGCGGGCGGACCATGAGGTCCTGGGGGGCGGAGCCAAAAGTGTTACTTTAAGCTCTAGAATGTTCCGAGGCCTTCTGCGCAAGCGCAGATTAACCCATTAGTGTGATTTCACAGAGACCACGAAGAAGAACAACAGAAATAGTAAAAGGGGCAGGGGGAGAGGAAAAGTGGAAAGATGGCCATCTACATTTTCCATCGACTCATAGATGTGTAAAGGATCCCAAGGTCACAGAGTCAAAGCTGAAATCTACAGATCAAGCATCTCTGACAGGTGGGCATCTAATTTCTGCTTAAAAACCTCCAGTGAAAAAGAGTCCATCACCCTCTGAGGCAGTCCATTCCATGGTTGAACAGGGTGGCAGGACTGAATGGATGCCCCACAGCCCCCTTGCACCGAACACCTCAAAGCCCATGCGTAAGCTTTGTATCGAAGAATAGCCTAAAACATATGGGGTGCTTTTAGTGGCCTGATTACAAATAATAACAAATTGCACTTGGGAATTATGTGCACAAGACCCGAGGAGTGTATCTTGGTGTTCCCTCTAGCACAGCTGTGAGAGAATGTCTTCTTTAATGTTATGTTTCCACATGGATAAGCTGCGGCTATATGGTTTTGAAGTCCAGACTCTTTGGACTTCAATGCCAATATTATAGTTTAACTGTCCAGGAGCGAAGGATTATAGGAACTAAAGTCCAAAACATCTTGAGAACTGGAGAAAAAGGCTGATATTTATTTATTTATCATTTCAATTTATATCCCGCACCATCTGGCAACCAGGCCACTCTGGGTAGCTAACAACAATATAAAGGGGAAAAATTAAAAAATGATAAAAATAAATTAATAATTAACAAATAGGGAAATTAAAACAGATGGCAGTAAAGATGGTAAAAAGGGTGATGGAGAGGATGGCAAAAAGAAAGGTAAAGAGGGAGGGTAAGATCCTAGTGCTCCGGGAAAGCTCCAGGATCCTAGTGAATCTGTCCAGCAAGAGTGCCTGGTGAATCTCAGTAGCATGTTGTTCCATAGGTGGGGGGCAACCACCAAGAAGGCCCGGTTTCTTGTTCTTTCCCTCCGGGCCTCCTTCGGGGTCAAGGCCCTCAACCACCCTGCCTGTGAAGAATGGGTATTACGGACAGATCTGGCCGGGATTAGGTGTTCTGATTGGTACTGAGGTCCTAGACTGTCTAGGGCTTTGAATGTTATCATCATAACCTTGAAGTCGATGCGGAAATGAACTGGTGACCAGAGTGGGGGAGATGTGCTGGAATTTTTTCACCCCAGTTAATCATCTGGCCACCGAATTCTGGGCCAGTTGAAGTCTCCGCATCAGCCTCAAGGGTAGCCCCACGTAGAGAGCATTGCAGTAGGCTATTCTTGAGATTACGAGGGCATGAATCGGCATCGTGAGTGCCCCCATGTCTAGATAGCGATGCAGCTAGGCAATCCTCCAAAGATGGAAATGGGCTGCCTGGACCAGAGAGGCCACCTGGGTTTCCATGGTGAGATCCAGGTCCAGGCAGATGCCCAAGCTGCGATCCTCACTCTTTGTGGGAAGAATCACCCCCACAAAGGAGAGGGAGTTTCCCAACCCACTGACGCCAGGGCTGCTCACACGCAAGACTTCCGTCTTCTCCAGATTCAGCCTCCGTCCATTTGCCCTCATCCACCCAAAAAGCGTTCGAGGGACAGAAGAACAGCATCCACTGCAGTTGGAGAAAAGGAGAGGTAGAGCTGGGTGTCATTAGTGTACTAATGAAACTGATGTCAAGCTCCACAACTCCGGATGACCTCGCCCAACAGCCTCATATAGATATTATATAGCATTGGCAAGATGATCGACCCCTGCAGAACCCCACAATTGAGGATCCACGGGGTGGAAGTCACCTCACCAAGCTGAACTCTCTGGGGAGAGTCCTCCAAGAAGGAATGGAGCCACGCCAAGGTGAGACCACCAATTCCCAACTCAGAGAGCCGCCCCAGGAGGATACAGTGGTCGATGGTATCAAAGGCGGATGAGATATCAAGGAGGATCAACAAGGACATATTACCCCTGTTGGCCTCCCTCAGGAGGTCATCCTGCAGGGCCACCAACGCTGTTTCCGTACCATGTCACAGCCTGAAGCCCAACTGGAACGGATCAAGGACATCAGTTTCCTCCAGGAGGGCCTGGAGCTAATTGGCCACCACCCTCTCAACCACTTTACTCATAAAACAAACACTGGCAACGGGCCTATAATTCCCAATTTCATCTGCCACCAAATTAGGTTTCTTTCTAATGGGCCTAAATGAGTGTCTCCTTGAGGGCAGGGGAACCATGCTCTCCTGCAGAAACCCATTAATTATTGCTGTGGCCCATTTTGTTGTTACCGGCTTGGCTGCTTTGATGAGCCAGGTCGGGCAAGGGTCTAAAGAGGAGGTGGTGGCGCGACAGCATACAAGCACCCTATCCAACTCACTGGACGTCACAGGTTGAAAGCAAGTGAACCTCGCCGGGCAAGACAATGCACTAGACATCTCAGCCCGATCTACTATCTGTAAAAAGGGATCAAGGTCCCGGCAGATGGCCTCCACTTTAGATTTAAAAAAATGCTGCAATTTGGTCACAGGAGATACTAGAGGGAGGCCTATCACTGTGGCCAACTCCAGATAGATTGTGTACTATACAGAAAAGTACAAGGAAGAGTTTTGTTCCCAACCTTGATTTGTCTCCACTAAAGCAGGGAAGGGAAATTTTGGCTCTCTGGGTGTTTTGGCCTACAAGCGCAGTCTGCCCCAATCAGCAAAGCCAATGGTTATGGGCTGAGAAAGATACACTCAAAAATATCAGGATGGTCACAGTTGCCTGCCCCTGACCTAAAGTATAAAGAAGTATAACACTAACCACAGTTCTTGTTTGGATGAATGGTATAATTTCAGGCAGTCATAAGCAGAATTGAAAATTTCCAATGCCCTGCTCACCACCAGACTGGAGAGAGGAGTGTGCAAACTTGTCAGGTCCACTGGACTAAAATGTAGCTAAGTATTACACCCAAGGACCATCTTGACAGAGTTACAGGCAGGGAGAAAGTTAAGTCCATTTTTTCCCAGTCAGGAGCAGAAAATTCTTTGGGGGCACAACCTACCCTAAGTAATTCTCTGCAAGTCTGATGAGAAAGTTTCTTCCACCTTTTACGTGGTTACAGAATGTGACTGTTCAGGAGCAAAATAGAAAGGCAATGAAAACCGAGAAGGCCATCTTAAAAAAGGACATACCACGCAAGTCCCTGTTGAAGTCATGGAGCCTTCTAATTTCTCCTTCAAGTTTGTTTCGCATGGCCTTGTCCAAGGACTCTCTCTTGGTGGTAGTCTTCACCAGGTCCTCGTAAGCTTCTGAAATCTTTTGGATTTCCATTTCAAACTGAAAAGAACGACACAGAAACAGACATCTCATTGAGAGCTGGACAGGGATGGATGTCAGTCACTGGCCTGAGATTTCTGAAAGAGAGTTTTTGTGCGGTGGCCAGAAACAAGTGCCAACTTTCACACTAGCGCAATTCTGCAGGAAGAATTCTCCCACAGTGACACCAAAGTGGAACTCCTCTCCATAACCCCACTGCTGCTGAAAGCAATCAGTTCCCCATTCAGTATAGAAACCCATGATTACACAACTGCCTCTGGGGCACAGCATGTTTTTCCGTCTGAAAAATCCCAAATTCTGGCATCTCCAGGTAAAGCTGAAAAGGCCTCTGTTTAAAACTAGTGCATGAAAATAACGGGCTACAATGCACAACATGCTTTACTTTGCGGGGGGGGGGGGCAAGCAGGGGGTCAAGATGGTCCTTTCAAAAGTAACATCATCACTAGTTCCACTATAATTATTTTTTTAATGTGGGCAAAAATCTTGCTTGTGCTGTTCGGCTAATGTAAACCGGATCAGATCAGATGGCTGGAAAAAATACATTTAAATTAATTTAAAGCTTTTTATCCCTGTCTCAGCTTCTGAGGCTCCATAGGGACCCCTTTTGCTCTAGGGAAGCGTTTGGGAGGCTCAGGATGGTGGGAGTTCTAGTTAAAAAATGACCAACTGCACTACTCATAAAGGCCCAGAAAATTTTGCTGTGTTGATTCATCACACAAGGCAGAAAAGGCAACCTCCTGCTCAAAGGAAACCCATTTTCAATACGGGACTTCCTAAGGCTTTTTGTACAGGGAAGACAGAGATGATGCAAACTTTTGTGCAAAATGGGCTGCCCTCGATGTGAAATGAAAATATGCAACTGGACACTTCCCAACCAGCTAAGAAGCGACAATTAAAGAGGACGGCAGACAAGCCGACAAAGTCAAACCCCTGCCAGCTAGTTCAGGAAAGGAAATAATGCCGACAAAAGCTGGGGACCCCCTTTTTGGCAAGGAATAAATCACGGCTGTATAAACATAGTGAGCTGGGCTAGAATATGGCCAGCACTGGGAAAACGCTGCCAGATAGAAAGGCAGTTCAAGCTCCACGAAACAGCACTGCAATAAATTTAGCCTGAATTCTGCTGTGTATCAGACATCATCCGAATCATCACCACCACATATGAAAATAATGTTCCAAGTAAGTAATATAATGATATGGAATAACAGTGTTCAAACATACAAGGAAGAAAGGGACCCTGATCTGTAACAGACCAGTAAGGACATCATCATCATCATCAATAAGGGTCTCTCCTATCTCAAAATTAGATCACCAAAATGAATAAGAACTGTAGTGACCAGAAGAGGATTTGAGTGAAGAAAGATTTTGAATTCTTGTCTGTTCTTCAGGTACAAATATCTGGTGTCAAAACTCTTTTATTCTCAATGTACACCTTTTATAAACCTAAAATCGGAAAAGTCCTGTTCTGGTCCAACTCTGCCAGCCTTCACCAATTGATGTCCTCTAGAATCCAGCATCCTTGACCACAGGCAATGGTGACTGGGGCTGATGGGCATTAAAGTCAAGAACAGATGGAACATGCAAGGGTAGGGGAAGTTTAAATAGACAAGGCTATTCTTTCTACCCAGTTAACTGAGCAATACCTCTTTTATCTCACTGACAAACAGCAAACAGCAAACAGCAAACATAGGAAGCTGCCTTATACTGAGACAGACCATTGAACTCAATCTTGCCAACCTGACTAACAGCAGCTCTCCAGGGTTTCAGAAGGTATTCTTACCTACCCTCCCTGGTGACACCAGGGACTAAGCATAGGCCCTTCTGTTCATGCAAAGCGTGTGCTTTATCGCTGAGCTGCAGGAAAAGGCCCATCCCTCTCTGTCATGCCACAGTACCTTCTGAAGCTTGTCTGCTTTCTCGTAGTAGCCCTCCAGCTCCTTCTGCAAGGCCTCGTTGTCTTCTGAAAGCATCTCCACCATTTGCTGGGCTCGTTGCACAATGGTAAACGCATCTGGTGTGAGCTGTTGCTGTTGTTGGCTTGGCGGAGTGGCAGGCAAGGACTGGGATGCTGTGGTCATTGAGAGAGGAGGCAAAGACGTGGAGTGCAATGGGCCACTCAGAGAGGAAGCTTGCGAGGACATCGGACTGTGCTGCTGCTGTTGCTGCTGCTGTGCTGGCATTGGTGAAAAAGATGGCTGGCACTGACGACTAGACAGAAAAGGCAGGAGGCAATGATTAATCAGACAACTGATTTTCAAGGGAGACAGGATGTGAATGACACATGGGCATGAGACTGGTAGAAGTGAGTGCTATTTCTTCTTAACACAGTAACAATACCTGATATGGACTCTATAATATAGCATCATGTACCTGATGCTTACAGGCAGTGCTGGCCCAAGCCATTTTGCTGCCTGAGGCAAAGCAGTAGATGCCCATCCGCCTGGCTTATCAAGGTAAATAAAACCAGCTAAGCTAGACCGGCAAATGAGGCAGATAATGCCAGAAGCTCCTTTCCCCCTGCTTGCAAGTAAATATATTATAACATTAAATACCTAACCGTTCGCTGTCCTTTCATGACATGTAACATTTGCAGCCAACCCCAAAGACCTTACAGAGTATTCCATCATAGGAAAAGAGAAGGAAAAGAAAAGGAAAAAAACAGAAGGGAAGGAAAGGGAGAGACCAACATTATAATAAATAAATGCCTGCAAAGGCAGTCCCACCTACTTAAACTTTATTGTAGATGAGAGACATTTCTTGCTCTTAAATTCTGTATCCAGAATTGAAAAATTAAGTCAAATCTCAGTAAGTATTAGAAATCTTGTTCTGCAACCGCTCTAGCTGCTGAACTATCAGCAAGAATTATCCATTCTATCTCTGTAGCAATAAGGGCTAGAAACTTGGCTTCTTCTCATTCTTCTTTCTACAGATTCAAAAATCCAAGGCACTCAGACAGCAAACTGCGAAGCACATAGGCCGGCTGGCTGCAGTCTTCCCCACTGCAACAATGTGATATATCCTATTTCTATTAATGTCTAGAAATATTTCTCTCTTTTCATTTCATTCAGTTTATTTATATCCCACTTTTTTTCCAGTAAGAGGATTGAAAGTTGCATAAAAATATTTCTAAATATGCATCTACACATATAAATCCGCGTACACAGATGTTATACAATTCTTTGTGCTCTTTTTTTGGTGATGCACTTCCTCTTTTGAGATGATGATTAAATTTCTACTCTGAACTGCAGAATTCATTTGCTTGAAAATATTTCTAATTATGCATCTACAGTCGTGACTCGCTTTATGATTGCCCCGCATTATGACGAAACTGCATTATGACAATCTTTTTGCAATTGCAATTGTGATCGCAAAACAATGGTCTAAATGGGTTTTTTTCGCTTTGCGATGATCGGTTCCCTGCTTCAGGAATCGATTCTTCACAAAACGACTATTTTAAAACAGCTGATCGGCGGTTTCAAAATGGCCGCCAGGTAAACAAAATGGCTTCCCGCTGTTTTCTGGGAGAGATTACTCGCAAGACCGGCAGCGAAAACGGCTGCCCTATGGAGGATCTTCGCTGGATGGTGAGTTTTGACCCCATTGGAACGCACTGAAAGGGTTTCAATGCGTTTCAATGGGGTTTTTTTCCGCTTTACAATGTTTTCGCTTAACAGCGATTTTCCTGGAACGGATTATTGCCGTTAAGCGAGGCACCACTGTATACATAATATATAAGTACAGGTGAACATTTTGAAATATTTTCTGCCATCCTGAGTCCCTTTTCTGGGATAAAAGTGGAATTTAAATAAACAGAAGGAACTGAATGAAATGTTTCTGGACATAAATAGAAACAATGATCACTCATATCATCACAGTGCAGGAGACTGCGTCAAGCTGACCTGAGTGTCTAATCTCTAGTCCAGGTGCTTCCTGTGCAAGGCTAACTTCTACTTATTCTGGTTCTTTACTTTTAAACTGGACGAGGGCTGGCTAGCCTTTCAAATAGTGGATTTCTTCAAATAAAGTTGTCCTATCTAAAGTAGGACACAATCATCCTCTCTGCCACTGAGACCACATGTTGTACTTTTCTTGCTCTTGTTTGGAACTTCAGGATCCATGTAGCCTGTTTTCTTTTTCTTTTTTTTAGCAGATGATCAAAAAAAGGAAGACCGGCAGACAAAAAGTAGGGGGAGGAAAGGAAAGGCATTCCAATATGGAAGTAAATCAGTTCTCAAGCCAGCACTGAAAGGTCTCATAATTAGTATGAAAATTTATCCTACATAAAGCTTGGAAAAGTTACTATCTGAATTACAAGAATTCATGCAGGTTGGCGGGGGGGGGGGAATTTACGGTCCAAAAAAGTAATTTTACCAAGTTATGTATTTGTATAGGCAGAAAGTGAGGAGGAATTAAAGAACCTCGTAAAGAGGGTGAAAGAGGAGAGCGCAAAAATGGTTTCAAGCTCAACATCAAAAAAACTAAGATCATGGCAACTGGTCCCATCACCTCCAGGCAAATAGAAGGGGAAGAGATGAAGGCTTTGACAGATTTTACTTTCTTGGGCTCCCTGATCACTGCAGATGGTGACAGCAGCCACGAAATTAAAAGACACCGGCTTCTTGGGAGGAAAGCGATGACAAACCTCGACAGCATCTTAAAAAGCGGAGACATCACCTTGCCAACAAAAGTCCGAATAGTCAAAGCTATGGTTTTTCCTGTCGTGATGTATGGAAGTGAGAGCTGGACCATAAAGAAGCAGACCGCCGAAGAATTGATGCCTTTGAATTGTGGTACTGGAGGAGGCTCTTGAGAGTCCCCTGGACTGCAAGGAGAACAAACCTATCAATTCTAAAGGAAACCAAGCCTGCGTGCTCACTGGAAGGACAGATCCTGAAGCTCAGGCTCCAATGCTTTGGCCATCTCATGAGAAGAGAGGACTCCCTGGAAAAGACCCTGATGTTGGGAAAGTGTGAAGGCAAGAGGAGAAGGGGATGATGGAGGATGAGATGGTTGGGCAGTGTCATTGAAGCGACCAACATGAATTTGACCCAGCTCCAGGATGCAGTGGAAGACAGGAGGGCCTGCCGACCTCTGATCCATGGGGTCACGAAGAGTCGGACATGACTTAACAACTAAACAACAAAAGCCATAAAGTAGTAAAAGGTAAAAGGGGACGTGGTGGCGCTGTGGGCTAAACCGCAGAAGCCTGTGCTGCAGGGTCAGAAGACCAAGCAGTCGTAAGATCAAATCCATGCGACGGAGTGAGCGCCCGTTGCTTGTCCCAGCTCCCGCCAATCTAGGGTTCGAAAGCATGCAAATGCAAGTAGATAAATAGGGACCACCTCGGTGGGAAGGTAACAGCGTTCCGCGTCTAAGTCGCACTGGCCATGTGACCACGGAAGATTGTCTTCGGACAAAAACGCTGGCTCTATGGCTTGGAAACGGGGATGAGCACCGCCCCCTAGAGTCGTACACGAATAGACAAAAAATTGTCAAGGGGAACCTTTACCTTTTTAGTAAAAGGTAAAGGTACAGGCTCCCCTTGACAATGAAGTCCAGTTGTGTCTGACTCTAGGGGCTGGTGCTCACCCCCATTTGTAAGCTGAAGGGCTGGCGTTTGCCCTTAAATTATTCCTCCAGCAAACCCATTTTAAGAGTTTTGTGTTGCTCCTTCTGATATGTGGCGGTTAAACATGTTTTTCTACAGGACAAATAGTCCTTCTTCCCTTGTTTATGAGCCTCATTCATGTTAGACTTGCCTTTGAAGTTTTTCCCTCTCGTGGAGTACACAACTATGTAGAAGGCAGAGCTTCAGTTTGCTCTTACAAGTTGCTGAATGCCCTTCACAGTAGCAAACTTTGGAAAGAACACACTCTCTGGGTCACAAAAGAGGTCCAACCAACACACGACCTCTATTTAAAAATAAATACACTCAATCAAGGAGAAGGAATCTGTCCTATAGAAAGGGTTTTACCAACAGCTAGTTAAATGCATTTTTCAGCTCCCCTAAGAGCAAGCTGGTAGCCATTTCCTTCAAATGAATAGCAAATACACAAGCAACAGGTAGAGTGTCATACTGCTGGATAGCTCAGTGGTTTAGGCATCTGGCTGCAGAGCCAAAGGTTGGGAGTTCAATTCCCCACTGTGTCTCCTTGACAGAAGCTGGACTTGATGATCTATAGCAGTGGTCTCCAACCTTGGGCCTCCAGATGTTCTTGGACTTCAACTCCCAGAAATCCTGGCCAGCAGAGGTGGTGGTGAAGGCTTCTGGGAGTGGTAGTTCAAGAACATCTGGAGGCCCAAGGTTGGGGATCACTGATCTATAGGGTCTCTTCCAGCTCTGTACTTCCAAGATGATGATGATGATGATTAGAGCAATCATGCAAAATACTTTTCTGGTTCCCATCTATAGAATCTAGTTTGAATGTACACTAAATTATACAGCAAAATGAAGTGGAAATATTTTTTTTCTTGAAATGCACTAATTAAGTGCTTCCAGCTCTTAAAAATCCTAGTGTATCTCAGAATGACTTACAACTTTTTTTTACTTTTCTCTTGCTGCATAGAACCCAACAGTCCACTATTTCAGCGGCACCTCTGAGCTAAACAAAGCTTCCATGTTCGTTGGCAGTCCACCACTGAATAGCAACTGCTGTGCAGCAAATAATAAGGGAGGGTGAAAAAGCTTTTATCTGATGAAAAAGGATGTAGCAGAGCAACATAATTTGACAATGTGGTTTAAAATTCATTCTAATCCAGATATGATTATAATTTACAAAGCAAAAACTAGCAAGCGTAGCAAGGAGGAAAGTACCAGCACAAAACGTGCCAGATTGATTCTCTAGAACTGTTTTCTGTGTTAACATTAGAAGAGGTTAAGAAAAGAGTTCAAATCGATAACTTGGTATGCCATCTATTCCATATTCATACGAATTTAAAGACCATTTTGTATTCAACCCAAGCAGTTAAACTTCAGCCCAGGAAGTCACAGTTAGAATTCTACCCATTAATTTGGATCAAATGAAGTTGATGCCAGTTGCGTCAACGGTATATATGAATCAACAAACTCACTCAGTTCCCAATGCTGCCCAATCTTGCTCTCTGGTACAAGAACTTTTCCATGGCCTGCTCTTTATTTTAGGGATGCCATGGATGACAAGAGAACCTTATGTTCTCAAACCATGCGCTCAATGGCCAGGCTACATCCCTTTCAGCTTTTTCTCACTCAAAAACGTACACAGACAGGAAATCCCATTCCAATTCCTTGATATCGTATCTCATGGGGTCTTTAGACTACTGAGAAGAGCTCCACATTCATAGCATGGCTTGGGAGTGTGAGACACATTGAATCCATGTGCTTGGCACCTGGAAAAGCCCTAGTAAGGAAGGAGCCTTACAGATGGAACCCTCTCATAATTTTCCAAGACTATAATCAAAATCTGACCCTGCTTTCCTCTCATTTCTCCCATCCCACAGTTGCTGCCTTCCTTACGTAAACAGAGGCCTTCCTATCTCCTCTAAAAGCCACACTTTTGTGGTTGAAAAAACACACACCAACTCTCTCTTATGTTTTGGACAGTGCTGATCAGCTGGAAATGCAACACCATTTCCTTCATATGTCAGGAATACAGAATCCACAGCTGAGCCGTCATCACCGGATGTTTCCCGTGTTATACAACAGACTTCTGACGATGTTACTCCCCTTGATGTTTTGGTCTAAAATGCCCATCATCCCCAGCCAGTACCAATCCCCAGCCCAGCCCCGGACATCCTACTTGGAGGTAAATTTTATACATCTGGGAAGACATCAGTCTAGGGATGGTTGCTACAGAAGCACTGAGTTGCAAGGGATCACTAAGGTCACCTAGTCCATTTTACTACTTTTACAAGTCACTAAGGATCTGATCCAAACATTCTATTTGTAAGTACTAGCCAATAAACAAATGTGTTTTACAAACAGACTCAACACCTTCTCCCTTACAAAGCAGCTGGACAGATGGGTCACACCAGAGAGGAAAGGTAATAAGATGGGTAGCATTATTTCATTAATTAGCTTTATGTTATAAGCTGCCCAGAGTAGTGGCTTGCCACTAAATGGGAAATATAGAAGTTGTTGTCATCACCATCACACAGTATTATAAGCAGCTGCAGATCACACAGTATTATAAGCTGCAGATCTTAGAAATAACACCATGAGAGCTACAAAAAAACAGCAATATTAGGATCAGCATATATACTGCACCAATATTTAACAGATAGGTTTTTATCTGTTATATAATGCCAGTCAATGCATTATAATTTTGACTGACTGTGTCTGATAGTTTCAACAACAACAACATTAATAATAATGGCTTAATATTCCCCTTTCCTAGCAAACAACACTACAAAATGCTTTGCTCTGCTAGCAGGCTAGAATAAATGAGTATCACCAGAAAAGTAATTTAAGATATTAAGCACACATTAAATACATTAGGATTTCAGCATTAAGAAATTTTAGGGTATGCCAGCAAATATACAGTAAATGCAACAGAAACCAATACAACTAGTATCAAAGCAACAGTCTCTGTTCTAGATACTTAATGCAGACAGGTGAGCAGATACAATCTGCAGCAGTTATAGCTGGCAAACTGTCTTTAGAAGCACTGATGCCTAAATGACTGAAGTAGGGTTCCAGCTTTATGGGCAGAAAAAACATCAACCATAGCTTCCAAATTAGAAATAGAAATACCTTCTGAAGTAATGATGTTTGATTATCCTTTACAAGTTTCATAGCTCTACAAACTGCAAATCAGTTATTTATTTATTTATTTATTTATTTATTTATTTATTTATTTATTTATTTATTTATTTATTTATTTATTTATTTATTTATTTATTTATTAGACTTATATACTGTCCATCTAGTCTACAAAAGTTAGCTTTTGTTTGGTAAGAGGCCATCAACATGGCAGCTTTGAAGAATCTGTCTTCATAAGGACATTTTATTATCTTCTGACTGCAAAGTTTGATCTCCCAGAGATTAGCAGAAGCTGATGAAAAAAGGCTGTCTGATAACCAATGTCTTCGTCTCTCAACATAATTAGATTTGTGAGGACACCCTAGCTAGAGATTTGAGCCTTATCAAAATAGGATTGATCTAAACAGAAGAGTTGTCTCTACACTGGGGACTCCCCACATTATTATAAGGTCTGAAAAACGAAGGGTTCCTGGTAACATGGAAGTGCTCCTTTGTTCAAATGCTCCTCCTGTTCAGGAGAGATTTATCTCTCCTTTCTCTGCTGACAACTTCTGATTAAAGCCTTTTACTGAATACTCAAATAGGGCTTTCATCTTTTAGGCGGAATGAAATCTCATCTGGTAATAATTCCATTCCTCTCCCTCCAAAACAATTTCTCCTCTACAGGGCTCCAATCTTTCCTGAAGAATCATCTTGTTTGCCCGCATCCCCTGCATTCTCCAATACTGGCCTGCCTGGACTTTGGGATTTTCACAAGATACCCCTTCTCAGCCCCCACCTCTTAACAGACAGGTTAGAAAGGACCTTCCCGGAACCAGCTTTCATGCTCTGGATCAAATTAAGCCTGAACTCTGGAAACAACAAAGGTTGAAACTGAGGCTGCCCTACTTTGGGCACATCATGAGCAGGCAAGATTCTCTGGAAAAGACAGTAATGCTAGGAAAGGTTGAAGGCAGCAGAAAAAGAAGAAGGCCAAATACAAGATGGATTGACTCCACAAATGAAGCCACAGACTTGACTTTGCAAAAGTTGAGAATAGGACATGTTGGAGATCTCTCATTCATAGGGATGCCGCCTTATGACAGCACATAACAACAAAGTGCCAATTTTGGACTATAAATCCAGTAAATGAACAAGCAACCAAATAAATAAGACTGCCTTTGCACACTTGTTCAGGGTTTTCTACTGCCTCCTTAGCAAGTGGAAACAACAGGCAGAGCTGTCTCTGCCAATGTAAATACTGATGATGATTACCCATACATTAGGATGACTTTCACCAGACGCTTTATGGAGATGGTGAGGTCACAATTTACTGGGCACTGAGGGATGCAAGTTACGCTGGGTGAGAGAGGATAGATGCCTATACGCCCACACATACACAGCAATCCTCCTTCCTCATTCAGATGGCATGGAGAGCCTTCTCTCCACGTCCTCCCCAATCTATCTTGGCACAGATTACTCTCTCTTTGCGGTCGAGGGTAGCAGCAGGACAAAAACGATACACATGAAAGCAGCAGGCGATCGACCAGAAAGGGTTTGGTAATGGCAACAAAGCACAATTAAGACTGTAGGGGAGCCACATTACAGTCCTCAGGTGGACATCCTACAACTGACGTTGCCAGTAGCCTCAGAGAACTGCTGTGCTTCTCCAGGTGAGGGAACAACTTTAAGTGGAAGAAGAACAAAGTTTGATTTTATTGAATGTCCACTTATTCATTTTAGGAGGTAATACTGAAAATCCAATTTTGCCTGTTTCTCTCTCTCTCTCTCTCTCACACACACACATACACACACATACACACAGAGACATCAGTTTCCTGATGTCCCATCATACACCCTGTTTTCCCGAAAACAAGACCTAACCTGAAAATAAGCCCTAGTATGATTTTTTCAGGATGCTCATAAGCCCTACCCCAAAAACAAGCCCCAGTGAAGTGAAACCCCACCCTCCACCATTGTGTAGCAACCAGAAGATGACAGGAATGTATCTGAATAAATGTAGATTGCTGTACATGAAAAAAATGCGTTTTTGGAGCAAAAATTAAGACCCTGTCTTATTTTCGGGGAAACACGGTAGATGTAAACTATTCAAGAGCAAGTTAAGAGGGGTGGGAAGAGTTGTGAAAATACAGGTACTTCACACGGACATGCGCAGCAGCAGTTTCACAAATGATGTCAAATGCTTAGTTTTGCCCTTAAAAGTTTTGCCTGAATTTCTGTAAAATTCTCCACTGATTTAAAAAGAATGTGTGGTAAGACAGCAAAGATTTTAAATTACCTGGTCACACCATATTCTGGGGGAGCTTGGTAGCGGACCACCGCAACTTCACTCCTCGCTGGCTGTGGAGCTGAATACGATGGATTCACAGCTTCCTGGATCATTCCGGAAGGTTGGTCATTAAAGAACACCCCATGCTCCTGAGATTTGCTCAGGGGAGAGACCACCTGCTTGTTTTTGAATGGATAGTCAGGTGGCGGCCCTCTCGGATCCATGCCTTTGTTGGCAGCCTGGGAAGAGTTCGGCCCTGCAGGCTTGAGGCCTTTACTTCTCCATGAGGTGAGGGGCTGCTGTTTGGCACCATTTCTCTCCAATGACAGCTGCATTATCCTTTCACTCAAGGAGCGGACATGGCCTTGCTTTAGTTCCTTCAGCACTTCGTCTTTGTGTGCCTGCCCACTGTTGGCTCGGGCCAAAGTCGGCCTCCCTTCTGTTCTAGATTTTGTGCAGGAGGTTCCAGACACATAAAATCCGGTCCCCATGGCACTGGGCTGCTGCTGACCCCTGAAAAACTGAGACTGGGCTTTGGCCTCTTCGTAAGTTGGGAGTTCCTCATTGTTTTGCTGAGGCTGGGAGCCTCTGGACTGCTTCTCCATCACAGAACTATCCCCTTGGTGCTCCTGGCCCTGAGGTTCTTGGCGGGCTGACTCCTGGACCATTTGTGGGTCTTCTGGCACCAGGTTCTCCGTGGAAGAAGAGAGCGCAGCGGTAGTGGAGTTGGTTGGTCCTGCGCTCCCTGTGGCCTGCTGCTGGATAGCCAGCAGGTTCATGTTCTCGTTCGGGTTGCCATAGCGCAACTCCTGGATCAAGCGCTGTAACACGGTGCCAGGCGCAACGTCTTCCGAACCTCTCATTTCCACCTCTGAGACTTGGAGAAAGTTTGGTGGGTAGAAGTGGCAAGGAAGGTCTTCTGCCGGGGAAAAGAAGATGAGAAGTGGGGATGCAAAGGGTTTTGAAGTATTCCATATACAGTATTTTAAGAACAGCTACTTTTCTCCCTTAGTTATGCTACAGATCCTGATTTTGCATCCCAGTCCACCCACAAAGAGTCATCAATTGACACTGAACAAGTTCATCATTTTCTTGATCATCCCAGAGCACAGAACACACAACAATGGGCTCAGGTTAAAGGAAGCCAGATTTCGGTTGAATATCAGGAAAAACTTCCTAACTGTTAGAGCAATGGAACCAGTTACCTCAGGAGTTGGTGAATGCTCCAACACTGGAGGCAATCAAGAAAAACTTGGGATAATCACCTGGCAGAAATGCTTTGATTGTATTCCTGCACTGATCAGGGGGTTGGATTTGATGGGCTTGTAGGCCCTTTCCAACTTCCTTTTTTCTATGATTCTATAATCAACTTTCTAATTAAATTATCTCACAGCAATATAGTGAAAATAGATATTGTGTAGGGACATTGGAAGCCATAGCCCCCATAAGTAATTTTCCCAAGCTTTGCCCACAATCCATCCTGGTAAGCGAGAGACTGAAAGCAGGGCTGATCCACGAGGCTTTGCTGAACAAGGCAAAAGGCGAAACGGCAGATGGGAAAACTAAATCTCATTTCAGTGATGTGTATTTTTCATGCACTTGAGGGCAGAAAGCTTCTTTTGGGTTAAAGAGAAGGTTGTGTGGCATGCTCACTAGTAGGAGGCATCCTTCAGTCTCGAGAGACTATGGTAACATGCTCTGTATGGAGGACTTGGAACCGTCTTTAGTGTGGCTGAGAAGGCCAATTCGAGAGTGACTATCCCTTCCACACTGAAGACAAATCCAATCTGTCCCCTGTCCAGCTCCCTTATTTTGCTGCTTTTGTGACTTCCTCTTTGCCTTGGCCTGCGGGATAAGAGTCTCCTCAAATTGAGAGAGGCCGTGATGCAACGCCTGCCTCCAGGCTGAACGCTCAGATGTCAGGGTTTCCCATCTGTTGAGATCCATTTCCAAGGCCTTCAGCTCCCGCTTGCAGATATCCCTCTGGGGCGATTTCCCTACACTAATTCTCCATACAGGAGATCTTTTGGAATCCTTTTGGAATTGGCATGCTCACTAGATAAGTGTCATTCTCCCCCACAGTCCCAGAACTCCTCATTCTGAGAGTTCCACTTGCCAGATCCACACCTCAGTTGTGTTCACCGGGAAGGAGGCTAGAAGGCTAAGCTCCAACCTAGCTATCTGTTAGAGAAGAATGTTGCCCCAGTGCTTGCTGGCAACAAGTGGTACACACCTACTCACTGCTCCACATCCCCTAGGATCTATTTTCTAAGGCATTCACTTTGGTCTGTCCTATGGTGCTCCCTCCCTTATCCCAAAGGAACCCATTGTCGAATAAAAGACAGTAGGAAAGGACTAAGATCAGTAGAGAATGCCACTAAATGAGCATATCCACGGAGCTGCCTTTCAGACAGATTGTCTTTTTGCTTCTTCCATCCCCCAGCCAGAATGGCTGTGCCTTGCTGACATTGATGGAAGCCGTATTCTAATATTTCTGAAAATCTGAGGCAGAATTTAGCTTCACAAGCACAAAGAACTCACCTTCAGTATCGCCCGTCACCTCAACCATTAACGGGGAACCATCTTGCCTGCTGTCAAACAGCTGGGGCTCAACATTAAGACAGCCACTTTCTTCCAGTATCTGGACCGGAGTACTGGAAGTGTAGCAAATTGATGGTGGCCCTGCCAGAAAAGCAGAAACAGAAATTAAAAAGTCATTTGTAAATAAACCATTCACATGAAAAGCATTTTTCCTGCGGTGAGTCACGCCTGTTGCTTCTAAACTATGTTTAGACATAACCAGACGAATAGAACTAAAAAGACATCCAGTCTTCTAAAAAAGGCACTTCTTGGTGGGTCACAGCTTTTTAAACACCCACCTGAACACTGGAGTGTGTAAGGAAGCACACCTTCATGCAATAAAAATGGAACTTAACATCATGTGCTTGCCATTGAACTACAGTAGAGAAGTTCCAGGACATATTTCCCCAACTTAATTCAGATATTTTGAACGACAGCTACTCATCATTGGTTATCCTTGCTGGGGATGATGGGACATGAAGTAGCAGAATGGTGAAAACTACACTAAAAATCTTAAGCATACACATACATACACACACAGAGGAAATGTTCCTTTCTTTGGACTGCAGTTACCAGAATAACCCACCAAGTACAGCGGTGCCTCGCATAGCGGTCCCTCGCTATGCGAAAACATTGCTAAACGGAACGTAAAAACCCATTGGAACGCATTAGACATCGTTTAATGCGTTCCAATGGGCCCTAAACTTACCATTCAGCGAAGTTTCCTCCATAGCGGCAGCCATTTTTGTGCCCTCGGTAAGCGAGGGGAGGGCGCAAAAACGCTGCGCGCGGCCATTTCGGGGCTTCCGGAGGCCATTTTGGAACCGCCTAACAGCTGATCCGCGGGCATTGCAAAGGGAAGATCGGTAAGCGAAACACTTACCGATCGTCGCTATGCGAGTTTTGCCCATTGCGACTGTTGGTATGCCTCCGCATTAGCGATCCCGAAAAAGGGATCGCTATGCGGATTTGTCGTTATACGGTGCGCACGTTAAGCGAGGCACCACTGTACCACCAACAGTCATGAATCTGGAACTGACCTTGCTTATTCCTGGAATCTTATGGGTAGTGATATATAGAGAGAAATCCCAGACCCTTCATCTTCTTAACCTTCCTGTCCCCTCAACAATGTATTCCATCTTTTTTCTTCAGAAAAAAAGATCTTACAGAGGAAAAGACAGAGTAAAACCTTTTGATTTGTAGCACTTGGGGTCCCCTTTCTAGAAGTTCCATTCAAAAGATCTATCTTATAGATTGGTTCCCAACCGTGGGTAACGCAGCTATTATTGGACTGCAACTCCCAGAAACCGCAGCCAGCATAGCTATTGGAACTGGAAATACAAGAACACCTGCCTTACCCAATTTTATGTTATAGATTGGTAGCCAGTGTGTAGAGTAGTTAAGGTGCCAGACTGTGGCCAGGAGCATGCTCAGGTCCTCACCACACCATGAGCATCTTTAGGAAACCTGAGTCTAGTCTTACCTTCTTCATAAGAGTGTTGTGAGGATAAAGCGGGGAAGTAAAGAATTATGCCATGATTTTCAGTGTGGTGTAGTGTAGTGGTCCCCAACCTTTTTGACACCAGGGACTGGTTTAGTTGAACACCACTCTCCCAAGGACTGGGGGAGAGGGTATTTGTTATGCAGTAGGTTGTTGGAGGATAGCTTTGAATCGAGCTCATAAAGGAACTGGTGAGCAGGAGGTGAGCTGCAATTGAAGCTCCATCTCCTGTTAGATCAGGAGCAGCTTAGAATCTAATAGGAGTGCAGGCTCCTATGAGATTCTAATGCCACAGGCACAGCTGATCTAGCAGCAGGAAGAGGAGAGTGGGAAGCGAAGTCCCGCCTCCTGTCAGATGAACAGCAGCATTAGAACCTAATAGGAGCACTCCGACAGGAGGCGGAGCTTCGCTCGCCGCTCACTTCCTGCTCGCCCCTCATCTGTCCCGGCGGCCCGGTCCTTCCAAGGCCATGGACCGGGGGTTGGGGACCCCTGGTGTAGTGGATAGAGTGATTGACTAAGACCCCGGAGAACAGCATTTGAATACCCACCTGGCCATGGAAACTCATTGGGGGAATGGAAGTGGTAAAATGACTCCTTAAATATTTCACTCATCCTGAAAACCCTATTACGGTTGCTATAAGTCAGTTCCAACTTCACAGCACAGAATACACAAACACAGAATAACATATACCACTTTAAGTGGAATCGGAGGAAAGGGTGAGATATAAACACAGCTAATACAAAACACATGTATTTTTAAATTACATGTTAATACAAAACACAGCATTTTTAAATTACAACTTCCAGAACCCTCCCCCCCAAGCCAGCCTGGCTACAGCTGTGACAGCTGGAAGACACTGAGACTTGCATTCACCTCTCCAATTTTTTTTCCAAGGCCCGCTAATGAACACAGACCTACACGCACCACCTAAGCACAATGATGTCATGCCTGGACCACACAATTTGAGGTGTTCAGTGTTTCCACAAATGCTCTTCATTCATGTAAAAGGAGAAAGAAAGAGAAAAAGGGAAGAAAAAAGTGCCCGGGCAACCCATGTATATCTAAAAACTACTGTTTTCCATTATTTATGCCCGTTTCTTATCCTAAACAATTTTGTCTATTTTTTAAAAAAAGGCATTAGGGCAAAAAGTCATTGTTAGCATCACCTCTGAAAATGCCTTTAGGCTGTATTTCTATAGTGATATTTAGGTTATATTTATATGTTAGAGTATATTTTAAACGCAAGATCTGTATGTCAACAATTTTTAAAAAACAGAAAAAGCAAACAGAGGTACATCAACATTGTTTTACAACTCCTAACATTCAAAGTCAACTTCTGATTGCATAATTTACTCCAGTTCCCGCCCCCCCCCCGGTAAGGCTTTTGCAGAATACGTCCCTCTATCAATTTCACTGTTTACTGTAGTAACTTTGTAGGTTCCGTCAGTGGAATAGTAAACACAATTCTAGAATGAAAGTTACACGGACAACATTCCCTAGTTTGCATGAAAGAGATAACAACGGCTTTGAAAGTCCAGCATTTGGCAAAGGGCCACAAGCAGAAGAATGCAAACATAGAAGCTATTTTTTAGTTCAGTGCACCAAACACAGGCGGAGGAAAACACTTCCTCTGTTCGTCCTGGGTTGTTCACAGCATTCCCTGCTTTTGCCGTACTTCCCCTATCCAAACCACTCACTTTGCTCCTTGTCCCCAATTTAGGGCAATCTCAGCTGCCTTTTGGCACCAAAGGGCAATTTCTTTCTGAAGCAAACAGGGATGGCAGTGGAGGATAAGGGTTCAAGTGGGAGCAGAGAGTTAATGCCTCTCCCCATCACAGTCATATTTTCACCCTCCCTTTTCCCCTCTCTCACAAGTTTTTTTTTTAAAATCAATTTATAACTGCATGAACTTCATGCCTGCATAGTCCTAAAATCAGCATTATTTCTGCAATGCAGAAAACTAAACAACTTTAGCTGAAAGAAGAAAAACTTTGCAAGTGGTTACTGGCTATGCTTTTTCAGGGATCCTGGGGATCCTATTTAAAAAAAACAGACAACTCACCTTTGGTTAGCCCACTGCATATAGTACAGTATATACATCAGGCCAGTGGTTCCCAACCTTGGGTAACCAGGTGTTCTTGGACAGCAACTCCCAGAAACCCCAGCCAGCACAGCTGGTGATGAAGGCTTCTGGGAATTGTAGTCCAAGAGCACCTGGGTGACCTAAAGTTGGGAATCACTGCACTAGGCAAAATGCTTCTTTTTAAATGTCTAAACTATCTGCCCTGTGAAAGCCATCAGAATGTCACCAATCTGAACCATACATACATACTCAGGCACAATAATCTGATGCATGTCCACCCCTGTAAATTATATAAATTAGGCCTTTTTTCCTCCGTTGTTTTTGATACCAGAATAAGATCAATTAAATGAAAAACTTACATGACATGAACGATCTCCACCCACGCAGACCATATCCTGCCTATGTACTTGTGAAGTCTGAATAAATAAGAGTGGAGGAAATTGACCTGTTTAGTCTAGAGGCACTAGTAAAAATCTCCTGTTGGCTGAAACAAAGTCTCTCTTGTCTAATGCTTTTTCCAAAGTAAGGAGACGAATGCTTCTGGTTTCTCATAAGTAGTGCACTATGATGATGATCAGGAAGGGGATGATGACAAACAGCCACCATCCCTCCAACATCTGGCACTCAGAGAAGTCAAGTGCTTCCAAACATGGTGACGTAGACCACATCAATAAAAAGCACCAAGAAATCCCATGGCCAAAAAAAGAGCAGAACAGCATCTGGTATTGTAACTACTTAAAAACCATTTTAATCCTTCTAGAGGTAGAAATCTGAATCACAGACTAGTAAACTGAATAATCTCCCTGCAAATGCATGGAGAAATAACTTCTTAACTGTCATCCAAGATTAGAGGTGGAGAACATATGGCCCTAAGAATGCTATTGAATTACAGCTTCCTACATCTCTCATCACCATCTAGGCTGGCTACAGCTGATGGCCGCCACAACCTGGCCAGCTACAGAGCATTCCACAGCCTTGTGAGGGATAATACAGAGGCTTCCTTCCAAAGGAACAAAAGAGACAGTGAACTAATAATGAACACTATTAATTAATTCATATGACTAATAACTAACCATGAAAGCTAGCAGTTGGAGTCAGGTTCAATTTTCCCTACCACTGGGAAACTCACAACATCTGGCCTTTCATTCTCTTTCAGCCTGACCTAATTCACAGGGTGGTTGTAATGGCACAACAGGGGAAGAATAGCCCGCCATGTTGCCCTGAAATCACTGTCGAAAATGGCAGGACAAGCCTGTTACTAAGAAATAATGCCTGTAATAGTAGTAGTGCTGTAGTCACAGAACTCATATTCATTCCAGTTAGACCTGTCTAGGTGAATGTCTTAGTAGACTGCATCTAGGGATGGGGTGTGGGAGGTTTATTTGTTAATTTTCATTTTCTGAACCAATACAGGAACCAAAACACACTTGTTTTGTGATGCAGTTCTCAAGGCAAGGCAAACAAAACTTATAGATCAGGGAAAGGTGCACAGAGAAATGTGCATGTCTATAAAAATGTAATACATAAATGTATTATATCTGCAATACCTGCCTGCAAAAACAAAACAAAAAACACAAAAAACAGCAGCCAGAATCTGTTATATCCATAGGTGTGATGTAACTTCCACCAGTACAGATTTCAGCAATGAATCACTGCAACTTAAGAAATTGGCATCACACACTAGTTGTGCCACCTACAGTGTGATAACAACACCTGTCCTGATTTCTTATCTTGTAACAATTGGAGTTACACCAATGGAGCTATGCCACTGCAAATATATAACAGGAGTCTAGCCTGTGCATTTTAAGCAAAATCATGCACAAAAATCTGTAATGCATTCATGGCTAGGATCTGATGGTTGTTGTAGGCTGTTTGGCCATGTCCTGGAGGTTTTTCTTCCTGGTGTTGTCCACCAATCATTATATTAGACTACACAGGGAAGCCATTGAAAAATACAGCCCGCAAAAAGGTCAACGAACTCTACCCAGCCACAAGGATCACTGCACACAAAAGACCAGCTAATGACACCCATCAATCACAGTGACAGATCAACTGTCCCCCTTATCACAACAATAAACCCATAATAAAAACACCCTGATCACCCTATCTCCTGAAAAGGACAAAAACCTGATCCTACAGCTACAAATACTCAACTATCCCACACACTACACTAGAACACAGACAGAGTTCTTATCCTATCCTCTGAAGATGCCGGCCACTGAGACTGGGGAATCGTTAGAAAGAAAAATCTTCAGAACACAGCCAAACAGCCTGAAAAACCTACAACAACCAAAACTGTGTAAGTTTGGAGAAAAGCACACAAAAATGTGTATAAATAGTCTTTATTTATTTATTTACAAGATTTTTTAAACCGTGCCATTACCAATGGTCTGAGTAGCGTACAAAAATATTAAAACTTTAGAAAACATTCAAATCATTATTAATAGGCAATATTATAATAATATTCTATATTAAAACAATCAATTTCTCATCAATAAATCCTGCTGCTCATACAGCCAGCTAAAGGATATTGTACTATTCAATTAAAATGCTGGCTAAACAGAAAGGTCTTTGGCTGGCGCCGAAAAGCGGAGCCAGGTGGATCTCTATAGGGAGGATGTTCCAGAGTTGGGGGGCAACAGTCAAGAAGGCCCTATTTCAGCATGCCATCCCCCTCACCTCTTTCAGGGATGGCACCTTCAGAAGGGCCTCCTGGCCTGATCTTAGACCAGAAGTCCCCAGCACCTGGTCCGCGACCCGGCAGTGGTCCGCAGTCTATCCAGTACCGGGCCGCAGACAGATCTCCTACCCCCCCGCGAGTACCCCCGCCATAAGTGCCGTCGCACATATGCACGCGAGCGCTTTCCGCACCCTGTAAGCGTGCTGTGCACATGCGTGCAAGCGGGGGCTCCCAAGCATGATGTGTGCATGCACACATGTGAGCTCCGCCTCCCTGTGGGCGCACCACGCCTCTCCAACCGGTCTGTAGTTGGGAAAAGGTTGGGGACCACTGTCTTAGAGAACTGGCAGGCTCATATGGAAGGCAGTCCTTTAGGTCAGCAGGCCCCAACCTTTTTGGCACCGCAGACCGGTTGGGGGGTGCAGACTCCATGCACGGGCAGTGCGGGGGCCGGAGATCTGTCTCCGCAGACCAGAGGTTGGGGACTCCTGCTTTAGGTAACCAGGTCCTAAGCCGTTTAAGGCTTTATATGTCAAAGTAAAAACTGCCGTGATATGAGTCCGCACGGTGGCACCACTTACCAGCCACACTGCCCGGTTCTGTGCCAGTTGCAGTCGCTGGACCGTCTTCAATGGCTGCCCCACGTATAGCACATTTCAATAGTCCAGTCTGGTTGTTACCAATGCACGTATGACTGTTGCCAGATTCCACACATCCAGGTAAGTGTGAAATCGATATATTGTCTGGAGCTATAAAGAAGGCACCCCTGGACTTCCAAGGTCAGACCGGGATCAAGGAGCACCCCCAAGCTGCCGGCCCTGTCCTTTAGGGCCTGGGCCGGACCAGGCCACGGAGACAGATCTCCCACCCCCCATATACGCTCCCGCCGCCCGCACAGCCCCTTTGCGGATGCACACGACTGTGCGTGTGTGTGCGAAAGCCACCCGACCTCTTCGCAAGTGTGTGCGAAGTGTTTGCCACCAAAACTGACAAATGTGCCCAGACCTAATTGTGTCCCATGTTAATTAGTGTAGAAAGAGGAGAGGCTGTTTGGATTTTCTACATCAGGCACCCAAACTTCTTCAGCCATCTCTGGGCTGTTCAAGGTCCATTTGCTGAGTTATTGTATGAAGACTATTTTCTTGAGGGCAATTAATTTGTCAGCATTTTCTGTGTTTGCCTATGATGTGTTTTAATAATTGACTGTGTGGAGCTACGGTGCCTACTCACTGCCAGAAGGCAGCTAAATCTGTTTGTCAGTCTGTTCTCTGTTTACATTTAATTTCAAGAAGAAACTTGAGAAATAGATTAATTCATCTGTGAAAGTAAAAAACAAAAGACCCTGTCTTGAAGAGATAATTCCAACATTTATCCAAGAGGGGCATCTTGTTTGTGAAGTACAGGAAGAAAAAAAATGGTTCCATTCACATAAAGTGAAAATACCGACTAGAATCATTTTGGAATTGCAGTGCGCAATTGGGCAATTAAGGAAGGATCAAATCACCAGGTAAATAAATTGTATAGACTACAGCATGCTGGAATTAGTCTGTTATTATCATTACCCGCATCCTGGATTTGGACTAAAATGCTTCCAATCTCTTCTCAACACATTGCAGAACCCCTGGGCTTGCCTGAGCTTATTGAGAGACCAAGAATCTGTCCCCAGAGAATTCTATCTGAACTAGCCATTGCATTGCATCTCTCTGTAACACCACAATCCAGATGTAATAATATTTCACATTTGAAGATAAACAATGGAAATGACACAACAGATCAGGTACACTGGAAGTACTGTACTATTTTGAAAAGCAGTAACATGTACACTTGCCAGCAAGAGAACACGGATGTTTACTTTCCATGGAGAAAATAAGATGCTTCTGTCTAGCAAGTACCAATTCTTAGTACACGCACTGGAATCATAAACATTAACCCCCTCCAAGCACAAAAGTCCTTACTCCCAGTTAAGTGGTATAATCTTTTATGGCTTGATTTTCTGTTCCTAAGTACATAATCTGTTTCAGTGTCTTCAGAGGAGGTAAGATAAAAAGACTCTTGATCTCAAATGTGGTTTTTTGCTTCAAAACATAACCATCATGCAGGCCAAAAGGGAGTGAGTCAAGACCATGGTTCTTCAGATTGTACAGCATCTGTTCAGATGTACACCCAGACAGCTTAGCTTTTATAATAACTACACCCAATCTCTGGTATCTGTAGTTTAAAAAAAGGAATCAGATAGCAGATGATGGAAAAGACCATCTGTCTAGGAATGTGGAGTGCTGCAACCGGCCAAGGTAGAGAACATTCTAGTGGATAGAGAATATATACTGGAAACCTGATTTAAAATTCTGTTTTTTAAATCTGTTTCTAGTATTGTTCTTATGGTTATTGATGGAATCCTTCCAACAAAGTTGCTGCGTTTAGATGTGCTTTTTGCATTTCATTCCCCCTGACCCTACGGATTACAATTCCCCACCAATTTAAATATGTTCACAAGACTTCTGAAGTTGAGAAAAAAATGAACTATATTTGATAAAGTGGCCTTGCTACAGAGCTACCCTCTGATGAATCCTGCTAACTTTAGTCTGGATCATCAAGCCTTTTGATTTAAATTGCCTTGATTACATGACTTGTACACTATATCTATTAATAAACGATCACATTATTACTACAAGATCACTTCCGACATCCCTCTGCATGCGGTATGTTCCAGGACTCATGCATGGGCATTCCATTAGTTTTCTTCCTAGTGAACTACAGTTTATGCTCCCTTTAACCTCAGTTGCAGATTCCAACCCAAAAGAACTCTGAAAAGTAAATAATAGAAGATAATCCCTCTTGAATGTTTGGTATTTAGAGCAGTCAACACACAATCTGCCTGCTCTTTTCTCCCTCTATTTTTAGGCTGTCCGCCAAGGAAAGACTTTTTAGGATCATTTACTTAAAACAGTTCATACAATTAGCCAGATCCTTGTTAACACCCAGTGTGTGGTTTTTCTTATGCAAACCACACCATGCTTGATGCAGAAGATACTGAAAGAAGTGTCGTTATTCCAATGTGTTTGAAAGGGATTTGGTACCTGCCTGGCTGAAAAGGACATAGAAGTTACTTAAACAGCTGTGTTTTTTTAATGTAGTCAGAATGTGACTGGTTTTAAGCTTCTGTTTTAAGAACAACAGATTCAGCAACTGTGTAAAAACAAACAATAAAATATGCATTGAATCACTTACATTGTTTTGATTGATGAACATTACAGAATTTGCGAACAGAGGTGCCAGAAGGGTGAAATATTTTAGAGCAGTCAGAGCACGCCACACTGCCTGGATATATATATATATAATAAAAGTATAGTACGTACTGTATAAGCATATACTACCTTTTACAAATGTTCCATTACATCAGACCACCAGCCATGCTGGCTGGGATGACGGGAGTTACAGTCCAAAACATATGAAAGAAACCTGGGTTGGGGAAGACTATTAACCTAATTTTTGCATAATATACAGTGCTCTCTTTCAACCTTCCAGTAAAGGTATGGTACATGTTATATTTTGTCTGTATGCAGTTCTTTTTCTTCACAGAAGACACAGAGATCTACATATTTCGTTATAATAATCTTAGAACAATAATCTAATTTTATAATAATAATCTTAGAACAGGGACCCTATAGATTGCTAAGCCCTTGTCAGGGAAGCATCTACGTAACACCCAACCTCTGGCTCTGTAGCCATATACTGTACCTAAATCACTGAGCTATCCAGATTATGACGTTATAATATGACTTTTCCTCTCTCGTTATTATTTTTTCTTCTATGAAAATATTAGTTGCTTTCCCGGTAGAGCCTTCCCAAGGCATTTTGTTAGCTGAAGCAGAATTATAAACTGCACTCCTCACCTTCTCCTCCAATGTAAAGTCACAGTACAAAATCCCCACAAAATCTGGGCTGGTCTAAAAACAACAGCAGCAATTAAGACAAAAACTCCGCAGAGAAAGAACAAAACAAACTAACTTGCTAGTTGAAATGCAGGTCAAATAGATGGGAGTTATTTTGCACCTCCTTCCAAAGGATCGATCGAAAGAGTGGTGGACTTTTCAACAACATCCATTCCACAAATCTGGGGGAATATATGTCAAGGTCCTACTTCCTGTCCCTATTAGGCCTCCATTATTCTGCCCTACAGCTAATACAGATCATCCCCACAGGATCTCCAAAGCTTTTGGATGAAGTATTTATATCACATGATGTTATGCTCCTGCACAATCTTCCAGGCAGTGCAGGTGAACCTACACAGGATTATCTCATTTTTATCCTCCACAAACTCGGCAAGGTTAGGCAAGGCAAGGCTATGCTTTGCTCAAAGTTGCTCTGCCTAATCATGGGATCTGTTGCAGAACCAGGGCATCTCCCACCCAAAGTCAAGCCCATGACATCTAGCATCCCCCACATATACCGTTTTGAAAAGACACTTTCAAAAAACAAAGTAATGGAACGCACACTTCTCCCATGAACCTTGTGAAGTTTTACTTTCAGTCATGTGCAGGAGAGGTAAGGATTATTCACAACCCTCAAAGGAAACCATCTTGGTGCTTTCAGATGAGTCAATGAGATCCGAGCGTCCCTCCTAAACCCAAAGCTGGGGAGTTATTTCTGGACTATAATTCTCCAAATGTCCCAGCCTGCATGTAGTCCAAAGACCAAACTTCTCCAAAGCTGACTCCTCAGAGGAAGTAGGCCTGCTTTATACAGAGATCTGATAAGCTGGCTTTCTCTGAAAGCAGGCCATTAGGCTCTGCCTGAAAGCTCCTCTCTCACTTCATACTTGCAGTAGGATTATGCAGCCCTTCTGACACCAAAATAGATGGGGAAAGAAAAGGATGACACCAAATGATCAAGAGGTTGGAAGCAGCTTCCCTATGAGGAAAGTTCTGTATTTGAAAGAAGAGGTGACACTAGGAGAACCAAATAGAGATAGATGTTGCGTCATGTGGACAAAGTGGACAAGCAGTTTTTCTATCTTTCTTTTAAGTAAAGAAAAAAAATGTGCAGTCAGCCAGTTAAACTAATCAGGGGACAGGAAACCAAGCTGTATGAAGAAAGACTGAAAGAACTGGGCATGCTTAGCTTTGAGAAAAGAAGACTGAAGGGAGATAAGATAGCACTTTTCAAAGACTTGAAAGGGGCAGGATCTGTTCTTGATCACCCCAGAGCACAGGACATGTAACAATGGGCTCAAGTTACAGGAAGATAGATTTACACTGACCATTAGGAAAACTTCTTAACTGTTAAAGCAGTACAACAGTGGAACCAATTACCTTGGGAGGTGGCGAGTGCTCCAACACTGGATGCATCCAAGGGAAAACTGGAAAACTATCTGCCAGATCTGTTTTGATTTGGATTCCTGCACTGAGCAGGGGTTTGGACTTGATGGCCTTATAGGCTCCTTCCAACTCACTTATTCTATGGTTCTATGAATGATGGGAGATTGTGGAATAGCAAAATGAAGTATTCCTCCAGACAATGCCTTGTTTAAAGCAAAGAACTGCCCTACCACAAGATGCAGTTGATACTTGGACAACTTTTATGGAAGCCTACAACAGTCAGTAGTCATTATGGCTGCATATTATCTACAGTAACAGAGATAATGTTTCTCTGAACACCAATCACCAGGGAATTGGAAGTTATCCTGATATCTTGCCTGTGGGTTTCCCATAAACCTCTAGCTGACCACTGTGGGAAGCAGGATGATGAAACAGACAGGCTTTTATCTAATCCAACATTGTTATTCCAATGTTCTTATCTTCTTATAAAACAAGGATTGAGCACTGAATCATACAGATGCATAGCAGGGAGCACACTCTGTGGGTGTATGTTTTGGGTTCATGGAAGCTTTTAATGTTACGTTGATTTCCCATGGCAATCAAACTGTTCTCTCCCAGCTCAGCAGCGTGCCCAGATTATTTGAACCTTGCTGTTTTAGTCACTACATTAGATGAGATACTGAAGATGGATAGCAGGCTTGTAAAGGCAAAATACCAAGGCAATTTTTAAATGGTTTAAAAACAGGCAAATCAAAGTACACTTCAAGGTCACTTCTATTTATTCTTGCCATTTTACAAAGCTTACAGTAAGGAGCTGGCAACCCTCTGGGAATGCAGAATTCCAAATCTGGACATCAGCTACGAAAACACCTCCCCTTCCCCCCCCCCCCGGTCCCTTCTTCTAAGCATGGATAAGGCACAAATTCTGTGACACTTATTTCCCATACCTAGGAACCCCTGGAATGGGTAGCCATAGGTTGGAATAAAATTAACAGCATATAATCATTAATTATTATTTATTTCTAGACATGCTAAGGCTGTACTATTAAGTAGGAGTCAATCTACAAAGATAATGGATAGTCTGTGGTCCTCTAGATTGGGGTGGGCAAGTTGATGACCACATTCTAAGAGAGTAGAGCCCACAATATCTATCTATCTATCTATCTATCTATCTATCTATCTATCTATCTATCTATCTATCTATCTATCTATCTATCTATCTATCTATCTATCTATCTATCTATCTATCTATCTATCTATCTATCTATCTATCTATCTATCTATCTATCTATCTATCTTACCATCCATCTGGCCAAATGACCACTCTTCTACATCATAATTCACAACATTCACAGCTGCAACAGTCAGGTATGGGAATCCGAGGCAAAATACAGTTCAAATTCATTACATTTACATCTCCCCCTTCCTGCAAGGAGACGACTGGACAGCTCAGTGAATTCAATATTTGGCCATGGAGCCACAGATTGGTAGTTTGATTCCCCACTTTGTCTCCGAGGCGAAAACAGGTAATTTCTGTAGCCTTGGGCAAGCTGCAGAGTCCCAGAGCACCCTCAGAAAAAGGGACTGGTAAACCATCTCGGAGTAAAACCCTGTAAATGGTTGCCATACATCGGAATCGACTTGACAGTACTAATTATCACTCCTCCTCCTTCAAGGAGCTCAGGGTTGTCTTCCTTACAACAACCTGTGAGGGAGGTCAGGCTGTGAGGCAATAACTGTCCTGAAATTATCCAATAAACTCTGCAGTGGAGTGGAGATTTGAATGCAGGCCTCACTGTTTGAAGCCAATTTTTCCCAATAGCCCCTATGCCAGCTGTCTTGACTAACAAAATCACCACTTAAGTTGTGCTGCGGTGCATTGTACAAGCTCTGTTCAAGAGATGATTTTAAATCTATCTGTCATACACTCTTGGAAATCATCCCACTTACTCACCCCCAAGGCTACCATGCAGGAAGAAGGTCCTATTACATACAACTCTGGTGCTTGACCGTTAAGTCACACCTCAGTTTGTAGCTATGTATGTCAGTCAAACACAAGAGAGTGCCTGAAATGTTTCCTACCCTTAAACAAGCAAGTCATCTAAACTGGTCTAATCACATACCACCTCATAGGCAGGGTGGCCTCTTGACTGTAATTTTACAGGCCAGGACAGAATTTAATCCCCTTAGCTTGCTGTTAGTTGGATGAACCGTATGGAGCCAAGATTTAAAAAATTAAATTGAATTACATTTTATTTTACAGTATTTTGTTTTTAGACTACAAGAGCTATTGAAGCACATAACTGTACACAGGAGCACTGACAGCATATGGAATGTGTAGCACATACGTTTTAGATGTAAACATATGAACAAATTAAGCTGTTTTATGTCAGAACACTGAACTATCTAGTCCTGTACTGGCTACCTGACTTCTGGTAGTCCTCCAGAGTCTGAGCTGGAACTGCTTTTTTTTAATCAGCTATCTGTTTTTGTTTTGTTTTTAAATAGAAATGACTACTGCATGAAAAGGTATCTTCTTTCATGGAAGGACAGTACTTCTATGTAACACCCAGCTTGCGCATTATACTTCTGTGTCACAGGATATGAGATTTTAGAGCACAATCTGACATTCTTTAGAACAGCCTTTCCCCACCTATGGCCTTCATCTGTATTGGACTACAAAATCCATCATACTGCCTGGAGATGGTGACACTGGAATCCAACTCAAGTAGAGTACTCTTGCTTAGGGAAGGTTGATTTATACACAGGAGGAAATATTTCTTTGAGAAATGAAAGGCACTCTTTACACAGTTAGGGATACTTTGCCCATAAATCTCCCATTGAAAAATCAAATTATTTTTACTTCTAGCATACAATCAGTGAGAATTCTCATGCTCATCAAAGGACTAATCAATGTCAGTTGACATCTTATTACTTGACTATGAACAAACAATACAGTATGCCATATTCCACAAGCATCACTATATAGGCTTCCTTAGAACACTATTTTTAAAAAACAGCTATTTGGCCTTTAAGCATTACTGCTATATTGCTTTATTTTTTAAAAAATCATTATAGAAAAGAAGATTTTGTAACTCTTTACTCATCTAAGTAGCTTCAGGATAAAACGCAAAGATATATTTTCAGATGAAGTGTCCACATTTATAGAAACCTCACATAATGGTACAGTACTAAGATCTAATAATGTTATCCATTCCTTCATTCAATTTATTTATTTATTCAGTTTATATGCCACCCATGGCCAAAGGCCACTCTGGGCAGTTCACAACACAGAACAAGATTAAACATAAATATTTATTTGTTTCATAATAATAATAATAATAATAGACATCTCATAAATACAAAGGTTTTTAATATACATTTTTGCTGTTCTAATAAAAATATAAGATAATATTTTTACTGATTTTTGACCAGCTAAATACCCACGCCTGACTAGAATTTTTCAGCAATATGGTATCAGTGAAAGACTTCGTCCTACTCTTCTGTCTAAAAGCAATCTGATTCATATTTTTCAGAAACATTACAAGTAAACACTGCAGATGAAACATCCAATGCTATGATTATCTCAAAGTTCTAAAAGTGGACTGCTCCTTATAAATGTCATGCAATCATGTGCCATCATCTTAGGTAAATAGACCTAAATTGAGAGAGAGCTTTTTGAGTATGCATTTAGACAGTAACCAAAAAGATTTTTATTTTAACAGCTTTTTTCATACATAATTTCTGTTCCCTTTTTATACTGACATTACATTTTTTTTAAAATCTGATGGCTGCTTTTTGATTACACTGTTTTAAAATATGTACTGTACTGATATGAGTTTTGCTCTCAGTAATACCATATAAGAGATACTTTTGAGGGCTCCATTAGCACACGACACAGGAAAACAACATTAACTACAGCAACAACAGAAGACAGTGAAAGCTGACATTCCACACACAAAAAAATCAAACTTCCATTCATTTATCAAATCACAAGGATCTTACGTCCAACAGAGCTACACAAAAGTAAGTAATTCTCAGGTCAAAGCTTAATCACTGGCTCTGAGAAACCAACTGCTTTTGGGCTATAAAGATGGTGGGTCTGAAGCAGAATATGCAAAACATTCTTCCCCACAGCAATACACAATAATAATAAATTATTGAAGACACATCACCCTGTAATAACATTCCAATTCTGCCCTTAGGCAGCTTTCAAATAATATTTTTTACTTCATGATAAGGTCCACTGGATGTATACTACTAGGAATGCAAAATGTATGGACCTCTGATTGCTGCTGAACTCCAAACGCCTAGCCTGGCAGATGGCTTGGTATGATGGGAGTTGTGAAAATAGCTGACAGGAAAAAAAAGTTGATTCATTTGAACTGTGATGTAGGTTCTAGATCAAATAAAACCGGAACACTCTCTAAAAGCAAAAATGCCTCATCCGAAGCTGTCCTCATTTGGGCACATCATGAGAAAACAGAGTTCTCAGGAAATGACAATAATGCTGGGAATAACTGAAAACAACAGGGAATGAGGAAGATCAAATAAGAGATGGATCAACTCACTAAGGCACCCATAGTCTTGAATTTGCAAGGCTGTTGAAGACAGTACTTTGGGAAATCACTAATTCACACATTTGATGCAACTTGACAGTACACAGCAGCAACAAAAAGATGGGAATTGTAGTCCAGCAAAAACAACTGGAAGGCTGTAGGCTCCACATCCCTGAACTAAATAAACAAGGTTATAATTCGAACCAGGGGTCTGGAACCTGTTCTGAACACTGCAAATGTATGGAGTGAAAATGAAGCTATTTCTGATCATGCACAGAGCGTATTCTTTGCATTATTGAGTACAGACTCCTAGATTTTGAATCACATCCACAATAAAAGCTGCTAGAAGAAGAGGCACCACTTCCTGGCAGGCCCATTGCTATTATTTTTAAGTCCTGGACCTTAGAGTTTGCTTTTTCTTATGCAAGGACCTGGCCGTAATGCTCAGCTTGTCACAAATCTCTTTAAAGCCCGGCACAGAGACAGAAAGTGACAACCTTGCCTTGAACTCCCTCTCTCACCCAGCCATGGCTGCTATATCCCATGTTCACTTACCTGCCAGTAAATTCCACCCATGTCAATAGGCCTTACTTCCAAGCAGACCCACACAGGCCTGCGCTGTGAATTTGGGATCAGAGAGAATCAATCCAGCTTCTTCCTGATATTGTTTGAAAGGCAGAAGGCTATACAGTATTCTATTATTTCTGAAAATACAATGCAAAAGGAATGGGGGACAGCGAAGGAGGGGGAGTTAAAGCACCCTGCAAATGCTTAAGGGAACCTCCTCCAGAGCAACAGGAGGGAGAGGGGTGGGCAACAGGAGGGAGAGGGGTGGGCATGTTAGAAACGGCTTCTATCAGCAACACTTTCAATGCACAATTTAATGGCCCACTACTGTACTTTCTTGCTAACATGTGACAACAGCAATGCCTGGAAGGAGAAGAAAATAAACCCTGCCAAGTCCTGAGAACAAACTACCCTCCCTCCATCCCTCCTGGCTCTACTTATTTGCCCTAGAAGGTGAAGAATCAAGAAGACTGGATCCAACATTTCCTGTTACAATCAAAGCAATTCCCTCCACCTTCTGGCAAAGCCATTTAATAATAAAAAGGCATGGGGGGGGCGGGGGAGCTAAATTCTTGCACCATATGTTAAAGCTCCTTCCAGGGTATAAATAACCCGCTTGCATTTTAGACCTCTGTGAACATCCATGCTTTTGAGTCGGGTGCTGGGGTGAACGGAAAACCTAACACTGGCCCGGAACTCAGGACTTTTCCTCCATAAAAGAAGATGCGGTTGCAAAATAAAGGGGAATTCTCGCCCCCCCCCCCGAAACAAATGCACGGCAAATGAGTTGGCGATCGGTTACCTCCTTGGTTCCGAAGTGTTTCTCCCCCCCCCCCGGAAAGCACCCTTGCACGAAGCTAGGAAGCACAGCTCAAGCTTTTACACACACACACCCAGCAGCCCAGCCCAGTAAATCAAAATTTAAAAGGCAATTAGGAAAGGGGGGGAGAGCAATCGACGAAGCCCTTCCCGGGCGTGCAAAAGAGCAACTTTCGAGCTTTGACAGGCGGCGTCGCTTTGGGGGAAAAAAAAAAGGTTTGGCATCCCCAGCCCAGCCTGGATCAGCAACTTCCCCCCCAAAGCAAAAAAGCAGGGGAGGAAAACCGACAGGCAGGAAAAGAGAGCCCCACTTCTCAGGCTGGAATGAACGGAATGTCAAGCAGCTTTTTACCTACTGCCCAAATCATAGCAACTTCTCCGGGTCCTAAGGTTGGCCCATGTATTCTCCTCCTCCTCCTCAGCAGCGGCGCAGAGAAGAGGGCTGGTTTACTCTCACTCCCCAGATCCTCTTCCTCCTCCTCCCCAGACAAGCCCGGTCCCTGGAAAGGCTGCGGCGGAGAAGGGGCTGCGATGGCCCGGTGCAACTCGACCCGCTCCGCCGCCGCCGCCGCCCCGCCAACCCACACGCGCTGTGCGGGCAAACCCCTGCCGGGGGGGGGGGGAGGGGGGGAGGCTGGCTGCCCGGTCCTAGCGCCGTGGCTTCCCCGGCAGGGCGGAGCTGGGAAACGCGGCACCTCCCGCGCGGCAGAAAGAGGCGGGAAAGTAGAGCCCCTGAGAAGCTGGCCTCCGCCTGCTCGACTTTGTTCGCCCACCAGGCTCACGTCTGGTTTCTCTTTGCCCATATAGACAACTTCGAGCCGTCTTTCAAGACGTGACACATGTATTGCACACGGAGATATCAGACGAAACAAAGCCGGGGTGGGGGGAAGGAGACCAAAGCATCGTGGCACTGAAAATAATTATATTTAAATGTGAGCTTTCGTTAAGGTGCTACATTCAATATGCCAGCAAGTTTGGAAAACTCAACAGTGGCCAGAGGATTGGAAAAGATCAGTCTACATCCCAATCCCAAAGAAAGGCAGTGCCAAAGAATGCTCCAACTACCGTACAATTGCACTCATTTAGCACGCTAGCAAGGTTATGCTCAAAATCCTACAAGGTAGGCTTCAGCAGTATGTGGACCGAGAACTCCCAGAAGTACAAGCTGGATTCCGAAGAGGCAGAGGAACTCGAGACCAAATTGCTAACTTGCGCTGGATTATGGAGAAAGCCAGAGAGTTCCAGAAAAATATCTACTTCTGCTTCATTGACTATGCGAAAGCCTTTGACTGTGTGGACCACAGCAAACTATGGCAAGTTCTTAAAGAAATGGGAGTGCCTGACCACTTTATCTGTCTCCTGAGAAACCTATATGTGGGACAGGAAGCAACAGTTAGAACTGGTCATGGAACAACTGAGTGGTTCAAAATTGGGAAAGGAGTACGGCAAGGCTGTATATTGTCCCCCAGCTTATTTAACTTATATGCAGAATACATCATGCGGAAGGCCGGACTGGAAGAAACCCAAGCCGGAATTAAGATTGCCGGAAGAAATATCAACAACCTCCGATATGCAGATGATACCACTCTGATGGCAGAAAGTGAGGAGGAATTAAAGAACCTTGTAATGAGAGTGAAAGAGGAGAGTGCAAAAAACGGTCTGAAACTCAACATCAAAAAAACTAAGATCATGGCCACTGGTCCCATCACCTCCTGGGAAATAGAAGGGGAAGATATGGAGGCAGTGTCAAATTTTATCTTCCTGGGCTCCATGATCACTGCAGATGGAGACAGCAGCCCTGAAATTAAAAGGCGCCTTCTTCTTGGGAGGAAAGCGATGACAAATCTGGACAGCATCTTGAAAAGCAGAGACATCACCTTGCCAACAAAAGTCCGAATAGTCAAAGCTATGGTTTTTCCTGTCGTGATGTATGGAAGTGAGAGCTGGACCATAAAGAAAGCAGACCGCCGAAGAATTGATGCCTTTGAATTGTGGTGCTGGAGGAGGCTCTTGAGAATCCCCTGGACTGCAAGGAGAACAAACCTATCAGTTCTAAAGGAAATCAACCCTGAGTGCTCACTGGAAGGACAGATCCTGAAGCTGAGGCTCCAGTACTTTGGCCATCTAATGAGAAGAAGAGACTCCCTGGAAAAGACCATGATGTTGGGAAAGTGTGATGGCAAGAGGAGAAGGGGACGACCGAGGATGAGATGGCTGGACAGTGTCTGCGAAGCAACCAACATGAACCTGACACAACTCCGGGAGGCAGTAGAAGACAGGAGGGCCTGGCGTGCTCTGGTCCATGGGGTCACGTTAGTCGGACACGACTAAACGACTAAACACACGTGAGCTTTCGTGGATACAAACTGACTTCCTCAGAAATTGTTAGCTTTTAAGGTGCTACAACGTTTTGGTCTCTTCGTACAGATTCTAAGACGGTTACTTGGAAAATACAAACCATGTTTTATTTATATTTCTTTCATCTGTATTTGCCTCACTTTGTTAGATGAGGAACCTATGGCGTCTCAACACCAACTCCCTCAACAACTACAGTACCTCACAACTCTGTGAGGTAGATCGCAATGCTACAAGAGAGAGTAGACCAGGATCAGTTAGGAAGCTTCATTCAGAGGAGGGATAGCTGAGCAAGCTCAGTAGTTGTGACATAGCCTGCTTAGGAGGGCATGGTAGTTGGTCAGGATCCACCAATATTTTATTTGGGATAAATAGCAACTATAAAGGCCTTTTTCATTAATTATAACAAAAAAGTTCTCGCTCTCTCCACCCCACAACCAGCCTAAAATATTTGGGTGCCAGAGTTTTAAAAAGAAAACCTAAATGGTACTCCCACAATGGGAAAATATCTAATAATGCATCAAGCAAGTGACCAGTGAATGCTCTTCAAAATCAGGGCCACCTAATGACCGAGCAGGCCTTGTCTGCTTCCTCTCTAAGAGCCCTGGCAGGGCCAAACCAAGCCGCCTTGCCATCTCAGCTGGACCCTCATCCAGTTCAAGGAGTCTTTTGTCAAAGACAGCACCTTCCTTGGGCACATGAGGCAGAAAAGCCTTCAAAGATCTTACCAATACATTACGTCAATAACAAATAACACTCTTGTTTCTTGTTCTCTCTATCAAAACCGGCTGCTTGTGGCAGCTGCTTCACTGAAGTTAATGATACTTAAATAATCAACACCATCCCGAAGTATCCTAAGAATATAATGGTACCTCTTCCTGATCCATGCACAGAAGCTGAATGAGATAATAAATAAATCTTACTTTAATGATGGCAATGACATACAGTAGTGTAATTTGCTGCACCTAAAGTCAAAAGCTACTTTATGGGGCCTAAAAGACTGTGGCATACACCGTGGTAAATTGCCTTGGGTTTGAAAAGGAACGACAGTCTTCTTGTCAGAAACAAAAGGACAGTCGCATTACTTGCTATTGGCAGAACCAACACCAGGAATAACAATCACATTTTGCTAGTCAGTTTTATCGCTGAAGACAACGGGGGAAAAGAAACACTCACCAACTTCCCATCCTATTCTGCAAAAGCAATCTCTATTTTTAAAATTTGTCTCAAACCTCATTCCTCGCCCAGAAACACAGCTCGTCATTGGAGCACGTCTTAAGCTTAGAGCAACCAATGTGCCCAAAAGATACGAACAGAAGCAAGCTCCCTGTCTCACGCAGCATTTGCAAAGTTCCATCTGGTAGAAGAGATCACAGCAAATTCTTGCTATGGCATTGCCCGATCACATGAAAATCTGGTACTAGAAACTGAAAGCAATCTTGCATGCATGCTACTCCGAAAATTAATCAGCGCTGTGAGATCCTCTCCTATGGTGATGATAGTACATATTTATACTGATTCCCCCAATGTACCTTCTATTTATAACAAATCCCCCCATGCAAAGTACTACAGCTGGAAAGAGCACTGAAAAAAACTCACTGCACATCTGCTTTCTCTATTTGGATGAGGGACGCTCAGTTCTTTCTCTCCTTTAATAATCTGACCTCTTTTGTTTCTGACAAGGGGATGCTGTGAGGCAGAGCTATCTGACTCTCTGGAATCATTCCAAACTCAGATGAGGTCAGAATGAGGGGGAGGTGGGGGGGGGGGAAAGCTACTTCTCACAGCTGGATGGCCGCTCAGTAATCTGGACAAACAGCATGGGGATTTTGTTTTTAAAGAACATCAAATGGAATTGGATTCCTAGTGGTGATGATGACACAGCACGTGTCGGAATCACTAAAGGTTTGACACTCGTCGTGCGCGTTCCCGCTGTGTCTACATTCAAGTATGTTCAGATATGTTCTGCATCAGCTCCAGACCCATGCTTGAAAGGACTTCCAGCCACATATCCCGATCTGAACCACTAACCAGAGCTGTTCTTACTATAATTGCAGTATGGCTGGCTGCCCTAGGTTAGGATGATTGCCCAGAATTAGGACATTTGGCTGCCCTGAGTAGTTCAACATGAGGTAAGCAGAATCACACAAAATGCAAGTGCCTCATGTACTAACTTTCCTTAGTAAAGGAGAGGTGCCTGTCTTGGGCAGTAGGGTTGGGTTACATGAAAAGGCAAGCAAATTGATTATTAATTTGCTATTAGTGTGTTTGTTTATTTGTTTTGCAACTTCACATGCTGCCTTTGACAGACTTGGCTGGTGGTGTGACTGGCAATCTATCCAGCACTAACCAATAGCTGGTGTTTGATCTGTTCAAGTGTATGTAATAAAACTTTGTTCTTTCTCTTACTAATGTCTCAGAGTGAGTTTTTGAGACTGTTAAGTGCCAACTTAATGAGAAAAGGGGTGGACTACTCTGGAGAACTTGAAGCTATTCTGCTCTGTAAATTTCTGTACTTCTGCTGCACAGCTAAAGGAATTTAACCAGAAATTCAAAACTCTGCAACAATATTTTCATTAGAGCTCAGAAACTTTACTTTTCTGGACCAAAATGCCCAGAATTCTCTAGCTGAAACACTGCTATTGGAAAAAAGTGACATTTCTAAACATTCAGTTTTACTGCCAGAGATGGGAAGAAGCACATGAGGTATTTCCCCCCAACATCAGTGGTTCTGAAACTGGAGGCCTCAGATATTTTTATATTATCACTCTCAGAAGCCCTGAACATTTGCTGTACTGTTTAAGACTTGTAGGAGGTGTGGTCTAAGAACATCAGGGCCTCCAAGTAAGTAATGTATAGATCCTGTAAGATTTGCTGAAGTGAACAAGAAGCATTACTAGGAACACAAGAAACAACTTTCTTAACAGAAAATTCATATACTAAGCCGTTTCTTAAAACTTAGAAAGTGTGTGACTGCAGTAGGGTGGAGAGTTTGTAAGACAGAGATCCCTAATTGATGGGCTGATAGGGATGTGGTGGCACAGCAGGTTAAACCGCAGAAGCCTCTGTGCTGCAAGGTCAGAAAACCAGCCATCGTAAGATCGAATCCACACGATGGAGTGCTCTCCCGTCACTTGTCCCAGCTCCTGCCAACTTAGTAGTTTGAAAGCATGTAAAATGCGAGTAGATAAATAGGTACCACTACGGTGGGAAGGTAACAGTGTTCCATGTCTAGTTGCGCTGGCCACGTGACCACAGAAACTGTCTTCGGACAAATGCTGGCTCTACGGCTTGGAAACGGGGATGAGCACCACGCCCTAGAGTCGGGCATGACTGGACTAAATGTCAAGGAGAACCTTTACTTTTACATTGATGTGCTGCTTTCTGAACAGCACTTTCGATGCTCTTTGTACATAGGCAAAAGGAAGATCCAACAGGTGGGAGGAACAAACACCAAAGGAAACAGATGCTGGCCATTACTGCACTGCTTCCTGACATATCCTAATTTCCTTCCCTTGGGTTCCTGTCATGACTTAGTGTATGCCTTTTCCATACTAGTCTTACTCTTCAGTATGTGCCTTCCACACTAGTTTTCCTCTTCACACCCCTTCTTTTAGTCTTTTGATTTGCTGCCTGTTATTGCAGCGGCTGCCATTCTTATGTAGGCACGTTAAGGGACTCAGTGGATGAAGACATGTGCTCCTCCATCAGAGAGTCTCTTGCCATCATAATGTTAGGAAAGGCACATAGCGAATCAAATGTATTATGAAGCCAGAACCTGGCACGGAGGTCTCAATTTGTGCACCCAGGATTGGCTATAGTTTTCATGCTGTTTTTATCAAAGTGTTGTCATGACGGCACCCACATCCAATATCATCAAGGAGGCAGAAAAAGAGTAGACTTGTCCAGGAAACATGCAAATGTACAATGCTCAGATTAAGCAGGACTGAACTGTGGAGCGATGAAGACAAGGCTTGGATGGCAGAGTAGGGGATATAGCTGGCAGACCAGAAACACAAATGAGGACCTAGTTAGGAAGTGTGAGTCTCCTCACACTAGAAACACAGGTGAAGCATGTCATCAGAGCCAGAAACAGAACACACCCATCAGAAGACAGAGACAGAACATGACAGGAAACCGAACACTCCAAAACATGCCTAAGTCATTCATCACATTGCTACTTGTCCCTCAAAAAATAGCATAAAAACACTGCAGGTCAAAGCCATTCCTGGAGACTTATTTCTTTCTTTCATGGCTCAGAAGATTCTTTGTATGGGACAGAATTCCAGTAGGTGTTTGAAATAGGGTTCACCTGACCCCCTCTCAAAAAAAAGTATGAATATTCTGCTGTTTTCTCGAATCAATGGTTGGAAATATAAGATATCTGAAAGTATTTAACCATTATACACCCTAATCTTTAAATACTTTTAATTGTTAAAGAGACAGGTTTTGAAACATCTAATGAATGCAAAGAGATGTATGCTTTGCCTGCTTGAAAATTTTTGCACAGGGGTTTACTCTTGAGTAGACAGGAACAGAACTCAGATGCAATTTATTTGATTGGGAAGCAGAATTTCCAAGTTGGTCAGAATCACATCTGGCTTTGCCCACTTTACTTTGACCCTTGCCTCCTTCTTGGGCCTTTCTCATGTCCTTAGCCCCATCCCCTGCTAGTGAGCAGACACCCCAAGACCCTTCTGAAATAGGAAATTTGGCTCAAGGCCAATATAAATTCCCCACACATTGTCTAATCCTCCATTAAAGTCACATATCACTATGCATCTCATGCTAGTGAATTCCAGATATATACAAAGCACTGTCTGAAGAACAACTTAAGTATCCTTCCAATCAACTGCTGAAACAAAAAACACTGCTGAAAACACTGACCTGCTGTGGAACCTGGAAACTGGGTCTTGAAGCTATGTTTGGAGTGCCGTCTCTCCCCAAACCATCCAAGGGGACACAGACGCCTCCACCCCTTATTCCTAATAGGTCCGTGCATCGAGGAGTTGATACCCAAGATTTAACCTGGGGGATGAAGGGGTTAACAGTATCCACCAAGACCTACCCTGAAATGGCGGGAAGAGAGGAGAGTGGGCGGTCCGTGGTGGAGGCAGGTATGGGTGATATAAAAGGGAACCAGGACCGGTGTGTGTGTGTGTTGGGAGTTGATTTGGATGCAGGACCCGTGGACTGGGTGATGGGAGCAGGTCCGGGTTCCAAAGCATGAGGCAGAGAGTCGCAGGAGGAAAGAACTCCCACAGCGCCTATCGTACTGGGGTGAATCTGAAACCCGGGAGTGGCAACGTAAGCTGAGGGAGGAGAAAGAAGCGGCTGAACGAGAGCGAGAGGCAAAAAGGGCATGGTATCTGGAGGAGTTGAAGAGACTGGGGTGTTACCTGGAACTTGGAGTGCCAACCCAGGAGAAGGATCGCCGCTTTGGGACTGGTCGGGGGATGAAGAAACCACCCGCTTACTGATACCGGACGCAGGAGATGATGTGCCCCAAGAACCCGTAAGGGTTCTGGCAGGTCCCTGGGAGCATCACCCTACAAACCCTTTTGAAGTGGACATGTGGTGGCCCCTGTCTGAGCCGTTGCTCTCTCAGGAGAAGTTTGTTCCCAGTTTACATGATGTTTCTGTGCCGTTGCCAGAATAAATGAAAACAACACTTTGGATCTTAAAACGTCTCCGACTTTATTTGGTAAAAGGGAGGTCCCGCGAACTGAACCCTCACACCTGCATAGCCAACATTAATAATCACAATCATTGGCCGAAGTCCAGTAAGAATTTGCAACAAGAGTAGGTCTATTGAATCAATGGGAGTAGGCCCACTAATTCACTGGGCCTACTCTAACTGCCGCATGCTACTCAATTTTAGCCATTTACGTCCCTCAAGTCAATTCCAATTAATGGCTACCCTTCTCAAGGTTTTTTAGGCACAGAGTACAGTACTTAGTGCCTAATATATATGCTTAGTGGTGTATGAAAGTGAGAGCTGGTGCTTAGTGATGTATGGAAGTGAGACCTGGACCATAAAGAAAGCTGACTGCCGAAAAATTGATGCTTTTGAATTGTGGTGCTGGAGGAGGCTCTTGAGAGTCCCCTGGACTGCAAGGAGAACAAACCTATCAATTCTAAAGGAAACCAAGCCTGCGTGCTCACTGGAAGGACAGATCCTGAAGCTCAGGCTCCAATGCTTTGGCCATCTCATGAGAAGAGAAGACTTCCTGGAAAAGACCCTGATGTTGGGAAGGTGTGAAGGCAGGAGGAGAAGGGGACGACAGAGGACGAGATGGATGGACAGTGTCATTGAAGCTGCCAACATGAATTTGACCAAACTCTGGGGGGCAGTGGAAGACAGGAGGGCTTGGCATGCTCTGGTCCATGGGGTCACGAAGAGTCGGACACAGCTTAACTAAACAACAATGACAGTACTTAGAAGTGGCTTACCATTCCCTTCCTTTGGGGGTTGCTCTGGGACCACATAGCTTGGCCAAGGCCACAGAGGCTAGCTTTTATCTAAGGGGGCACACGGGAGAATTGGACCTCAGACCTGGTTCCACTGCCATGGACTCCATCTCAATAAGCTATCCAGTCAGGTCTGTGTTAAGCTCAGGGTTCTACTAGACTGCAGTTTATCTCATAGTTTATACCGCTATTGGATTTTTCAGTCACTACATGGTGTACAGCTAAATGTGAACCAGCCTTGCTGTTTTAAAAGCTCATTTGGACCTTTTTGCTCCACCCGTAGGAACTATGCTTTGCTTTGCTTTCTGTCAGCAATTGGGGTTGTAGCATTGTTTCCAAGCATGTGTGACTACCTATGTAGCTCAAAAGTGGCTGGAGGGGGGGGGGGAGGACCTACCATTGACATCTTCTGCAGGGTTATGGCATTTGTACACTGGAAATACACCCTTCTTTCCTGTTGTCTCTGCTCCACACAATTTATATTTCTTTCAATTACTCTTGTCAATTTCAGCACTGCACTTACAAAACATTAAAGGAATCAATGCAAGGAAACATCACAGGGATGAAAGGAATGGCAGCTGAATCAAACCAACCCCTGCCTGGTTCTCAGAGCTGGTGGGGGGATAAAAACAAAACAAAAAACAGAGAGCTCAAGTGGGCTAGGCAGAGTGGATTTAATTTAATGAAAAATAAAATAAAACAGATGTTTAAAAAAACCTGAATTAAATCAATTTATTCTTGAAGGCTTTCATGGCCGGGATCTGATGGTTGTTGTGGGTTTTTTGGGTTCTTTGGCCATGTTCTGAAGGTTGTTCTTCCTGATGTTTTGCCAGTCTTTGTGGCTGGCATCTTCAGAGGACTGGAGTAGGAACTCTGTCCATGCTCTGTTGTTCCTACTCCAGTCCTCTGAAGATGTCAAAGAACCCGAAAAATCCACAACAACCATTAAATCAATTTGATTTTTTAAAAAAATCACTGACTTTTATCCACCCTGGGGTCAGGAGATGTGGAGTTGTAATGGAGCTGAATGCCACAGATGTGGTTTGTGCAACATGGGTCATGGCCAGAGGGTGGGGTGGGGGGCAGTATTGTGGCTCGACTCTTCTCCTTCCTGAGAGGGAAACCATCCAAACAGGTCTTTCCCAAACTAATACAGTACTTGCATTTTCCCTAAAGAGCCAATTATTTTTCCCATTTAGGGGAAGTGTTGCCTTTTAGCAATAGACCATTCAGCTATGCTTATTTCATTCACTACCATCTTTTTAGAAGAGAGCAGGAAGGGCAAGAAAAAGGGTGGTACATGTGAGAGAGGAGGGGGGGCTGAATTCAATTCATGCTGGGACAGCTTTTCTGTCCAGTTGCACCTCGGTTAGCATGTGTTTTTAAAAGTTATGTTATGTAACATGCAAATTATGTATCAAAGTTGTGGAATAGGGTAATATAATACCAGCAAATAATATTTGATGGATATTGTATTATATATTAAAATATAAACATAATGTACATAATATAAACAAGATAGTCAAAATGCTGGAAATGACTGGGTACAACTCAGCTTATGCTCGAGAAGATACACGTCCCTGCATTGGGAAGAAAAGATAGTGGATCTCAAGTTTCCTACACTATCCTTTATTTACTATGACCTGCATTGAACTTCTTTCAACCTTTGATAGGGCTGCTCACTAAACTTCCTCACTTCTCTCTCCTTTCTCCTGTCCCACAAAGAATGGGAGATATTTCCTTTGTTCTCTAGAGATGAAAGAGGCAGTTCATGGCTCTTGATATTGCTAACTTAGTTAGCTAGAACCTGGACTTCTATCACCTTTTCTATCACAAGTGAATCCTGCAATAAACATCAGCTTTCTTTCTCAGAAAAAAGTGTGGACGTAATGCTCTTACAAAGGGAAAAGTGTGCTCAGGTAATCATTCTGAGTTGCAAAAGGGTGAATCTGCAATTTAATATTGTTCTGGGGCTGCGGCGTGCTTGGGTTCCAACAGAAATGGAAAGTATGGGTAACTAAAGTTTCTCCTTGTACGAGGTGCCAGTCCATCCTTTTAGGTCTGACGTGATTCCACCAGCATTAAACCTCAAGAAAGTGACAGTTCTGCAGTCATGGCCTCTTTAGAAAAGCTGGCTTCACATTAAATGTTCAACACAGGTAATTAAAAAAGTCACCATGCACAGAGCTGGAAATATCATATCACATCAAGTAAAACCCTTTTTTAAAAAGCTCCTGATACACCATAGGATGCAGTACAGCACAGCTAGTAGCTACCCCATATTTTTTGATAATTAATGCATTCCTAATCTAAACTGAACTGAACTGCTGGATAGCTCAGTGGTTTAGGTATCTTGCTGCAAGAGCCAGAGGTTGGGGGTTCGATTCCCCACTGAGCCTCCTTGACGAGGGCTGGACTTGATGATCCATAGGGTCCCTTCCGGCTCTGCCGCTCTAAGATTAAATCCAATACAGTCGTGGGGTGCGGGGGAAGGTAGGGGAATTAAAGCATTTTGAATAGACAATATATATTATGCATTTACTTACCCGACTGATATGCACCCAAAATTGCAGGGATGTCTTTGGAAACCTCGGTCTCTGAGATAAGAAAAGTGAAGAATCTTTCTGAAACACCAGCTTGATTCGGGACACAAACTAAGAAATCACGCTGTCTCCATCATTTTAGAGTGGCAGTTTGCCAAGGACTTATTCAGGTACTTCGTTTACACTAGGATCATTCTGTCCCTAAAATCAACATTTTCTCACATCTCTTCCCATCCCCATCCAAACTAACTTTGAGCAAATAATGCTCAGTTGCGTAACGACGCTGTGGGTTCTCACCAACCTGCAAACTTTGCACAGGCCACGTCTCGAAGGCTAACTCAGAGATACAGTAGCTAGGTTATGTAGAATCATGATCCATCCTCACCTCCTTATTTTGGCAATGCCTCCTTGGTTCCATCGTCTTCCTTTTCCAGAGGCCAAAGTTTGCCACCCGTTAAGGCATCCATGGCTTTCAGAGAGGCAACCGACGGAATGGAGCATTCCAACTATACACCCACCTGAATTGACACAGCTACCTCTTCTCCGTCAACACAATCTCCTTCTTGCCATCCAGCCTGCCTCACACAGGTTGCTAGGCAACCGAAGCAGGCATATTCTGCCAACGTAATAGGCCTTAACTCTCCATCCCCCCCCCTTTTTTTAAAAAAACTGTGTTTTAGGAACGTTATTCTCATATTGTACATGTAATGACTAGAACTCGATTGCATTCAGTCTGCATATTGAAAGGTTCTCTGCATTTACAGCAAATGGTCACAACAACAGCCCACATATCCCACAGAGATTTGTAGAAGCAGAGGGCACTTTTTATCTGGGAAAATAAGAGTGGGCCAAGTAGAAAGCTAATTTTCTTTTTTTTCCCCTCCCTATACTTCACCACATTTTGAGCCTTCCCATGCTTCTGTTGACAATGCTACACTAGCCCATATTTTCTCTTCATGACTGGGAGTGGCTCATGACCAGGAGCGTGCTTTCACACTCCCGCATCTAGCCATGATTTGCTTCTGCTTTCAATTACGCTGTGAAATAGCTCTTGGGTTGGGATGGGCAAAGCGAAGCTGACAAGCTTCATGGACCCCTCAAAGCCTCCAGTGTGGGTCCAGTTTCCCTCCATTTTCCAACCTTATGGTCTTCAAAAAGGGCTTCTAGAGGCTTAACTGGCCATTTTACTGCACAACAGTCCATTTCATACTCTCCAGTTCCCCCTCTTGATTTCAATAGGCCTGAAACAGGGTGTAGGGCCTCTAAATGTGCCAAATTACACTACTGGACCTTGGAGAGCCTTTGAAGGTCACAACAAATTAGGATGTTAGGGATTGCAGGGGATCCTTTGATGTCCTAAAAGCAAATGTTATTTTTTTAGACTATGTTTTTGGTATTCATGGTGTATTTAATGTTTATTGCTCTGTGTGGTTTGCTTTCACTATTTGTAAACCACCCAAAATAGTGCTTTGGCAGTAATTGGGTGGTTGGCAAACAAACAAACAAACAAATTCAGGAACCCCTTTACCCCAAGACTTCTGAAAGTTCCCTACCTGTCTAAATCAATGCCACTCAGTCATTTTCAGGGCTGCATGAGATTCTGAAACCAAGCGACATTTCCGATGTTTGTCCTCAGCTTCATAGCTATGGCTATGTGCTCCTCCACCTTAACTCTCCTGTCACATGCTTCCAGTTCTAATGCAGAGATTCTGGCCTATGTTAAACCAGAATTCCTTCTCATGTCTAAACTGGGAATATCATGTAATGAAGATAATGAGAGGGAGGGTGTTGACAACAGAGCTGTCGTACAAACAAAGGGTGGGAAGGAAAGATGCAGAGCTACCATTTAATAAAAAGCAGTAGCTTTATGAAACTGTGGGCAAATAATCAAAGACAGCATTCGCTGGATCTACCAGGCGCTCAACATGATGATCAAGATAACCAGCTTTTTCCAGTGGAACTGCTACCTGCTGTAGTACACTGTATACTGCATACTGCAGTAAGTTAAATACTGTACTGTACTCAAAGGTGGAAAATAACTTTTCTACAAGTCTCAAAATCACATAGTCAGCTTATTTGTATTTATCCATGGTTTATGGAAGCAGGTGGTTTAGGTATCTGGTTATGGAGACAGAGATTGGGAATTCGATTTCCCATTTTGCCTCCTAGGAGTAGAGAGCCTATGTAACCTTGGGCAAGCTGCACAGTCTCAGGGTGCTTGCAGAAGAAGGGAATTATAAACCACATCTCAGTATTCTTTACCTGGAAAACTCTGCAAAAGGGTCACCATAAGTCAGAATTGATTTGATGGCACATGGTTTTTATTTATATGGTTTACGCAAAACATCTTGCTTTCTGCTGTTAAGGATACTGGCAAAACATGGATACTCCTAAAGCAAGACCACTTACAACACTGCATACATCTAAATAATGAGGACTATTCCCTCTTGGTGTATCCATTTAGATTTTTTGTTCCTATTATAACACAGTGGGAATCTTCATGACAGTCTTTGGGTCCCATCCTAGTTCACTGTCATTACTTCACACCCATCAAACTTCATGTATTAGTGGTGGTTTAGGAATGGCCATAGTACTTGATGAAATAGTGGGTATACAGTTAACTTGTAGGCCTGAGCAGGTGTAATGCACCTCATCATCTGTCCTCAGGAACTTCAACCAAAGTGGTCCCCCAAACTTGCTATAGACTCTTGGGAAACAGGTCAAAAGTAACAGCCTCCTTTAAAAACACACACAACCCAAACTGTATACATACCATTTAATGCATTGACAAAATGAAGGATCCCACTGTGGGCCAGCCAGTTGATATAATCCAAACTCCAGTCTTTGTTCAAGTCCATCTTTCTGTGCAAGGTCAAGTGCTGGTTTGCGAATGTGTAAAAACTTTAGCGGGTGTCGAGAGATGTACAGCAGCTCCTTCCAAAGAAAACACCACAGCATACTGTTAATCATGGTGGCTATCCATGTATGGTTATGAAAGAATGGAGGCTTGCTACAGAAATTGAAATTTTGTGATATATTTAAAACTTCTTTCCTTGCATAATTTCAAAGGCTAGACAATTCAAATTCTATTAAGCAGTGTAGTTATATATTTCCACTACTCTTCCTTTAAGTATGCCTGTTGTTAGCTATGTTGCTTTTAAACAACACCTGATCCAGTAAAGAACAGAATTACATTGCATTAATTATATCACACTATATTATTTACTTGATTGATGTGTCCTTCCTTATAAACTCAACAGGAAAGCTAACAATTCACATTAAAACAAAGATAATATAACAGATTACAGATATCTAAAATCTTACCAATGTACATCTAAAATTACATACTGTATATCTAAAACCGTGGATTACAAATGTTTGCTGAATACAACAGAAGCAGTTCAATCTTATGTATGTATGTATATTGCCTCATATCCCTGATTCCACATCTTGGAATTCGTTGATCCAAAAATGTTGATCCTAGAGTGATCTTCAATGGCTGCCTTTAGCTCTCTATCAGAGGCAGATAGATCTAGTACAGGCTTGTCCAACCTGCGGCCTCAGGGCTGCATGCGGCCCAGGTCGGCTCATAATGCGGTCCAGTGCAATTTTTTATTTTTAAAGAAATTCCAAAGTTTCAAGTTACACTGCCAGCACTTGCGGCTGAAATGCGGCTGGGGCACGTCACAACAGTGGGGTGGGGGGAGAGGGAAGGAAGGAAGGAGTGGGAGGGGAGGGGACCTGTGTGACTGCATTGTGCCGTCCCCGTCAATAGGTGGACCCCCTCCCGGCCCCATAATGCTGCCGGAGTTGAAGCTGGCAGCCTCTGCTGTCTGAGATCGCAGCTGCCGGTAAGCGCACTTGGAGCAGGGCTGCGGAGGATGGCTAGGGCTGCCCCCCCATGCAGCCCAAACCAAATTTTCATCTTCTAATGTGGCCCAGGGAAGGTGAAAGGTTGGACACCCCTGATCTAGTATGAAACCAATGAAGCTTAAAATTCAGGAACCCTAATCCCACAGGGGCTCCAGAAGCAACTTTAGTTCACATTGGGGTCTAATGTATGAGCAAGGTGTTTTGAAATAGTAAAATAAATAATATAGTGTAATTCAGTACAAAACAATAGTTAACACAAAAATTAAAAGGTTATTAAAGTATCATGTAGGTTACCTGTAAACAAAACAAGGTTCAAATTAACAATGCTTCATTGTAAAAATATTTCATATGAAATAACATTGGTTACCCAGATCTTGTTGCTGGTTGCAAAGAGTCCTCCATAACAGTTCAAGCTTCAGGGCTCCAAAAATGTAGGTTTACCACTGCTCTCGTGTCAAAAGTTAGAAGTGATACATACACTTGGCTCCAGATAGGAGCTCCAAATACTTTAAACCAGTTTTGGAAAAGCAGGTCACTGTACCAAGCATAGGCCGTGGGCTGGCATAGATATGCAATCTCAAACCAGTGGAACAAGAAAAAAAAATAACCAACTGTTTCCTATATATTACTATATACAAGGAAACTCCTTTGCTCCTTCCAAGCTGTTACCCATGTCAGAAGGGTTGCCCCTAGCATTGTTCTGCAATTTTTCTATTTCCTAGCACTATTTTTAGATAATATAATTCACCAAATGATTGGATCCATTATGTCATTCACCATCTACAACTCATGTCTGTTGCACAGGAAGGCATGGACGCATCTGATAAAGTGGGTTGCAGTTCACAAAAGATTATGCCAGATAAGTTTGTCTCTGTTACAACAGACTAACATGGCTACTTCCCTCTTTCATTATAATGGAACTGCAACAAACACAGACTGGGAATGCAGAGCTTTCTCTCTTGCTGCAATCTTAAAGAAGACCCCCTCCTTTGAAGCTGTTATTTGCTTTGAAAAGGAATCTCCTATTTGTTCCAACAATATTTGACCTTTATTGGGTGCCTAGAAATGGCATGACACATTCATTATCTGTTTTCCTGCATCCTGATAATCTCATCAGTAAAGAACCAATTCTTACCAGTAAGAACAAGTTGCAACTAGTTGCCAGTATTAGCTGGCCATCATAAACCTGATCACACACAGAGAGATTTTGAAACAGTAAAACAAATCACAGTGCCTAATGAAGAGTACTGTATAGTATATGGGGTACTTATTTCCAACTTGACAAACAGAGCCAAGAACTCTAGTTCAGAGCTAAATTATATGTTACGTGATATGTAACCGAGCCTCTTTTTTTATGACCAAGAAAGAATGTGGTATGCATCAGTGAGTTGGAGTGCCTGAGTGTGGAGCCAGCTCTAGGGGTTTCTGTAACCAAGTCTAGGGCTCTTTCTCCTGCACTATCTCTGAAGAGTTTTCCTGGAGACATAAAATTAAGTAATGTTTACTCCTTGCTGAGTGTCTGGAATACTTACCTTTGTTTAAGGTCTGCATATTTACATCTAGTCCACTGCACTTCATGACCAATTATTCTTACAGTATGAATCCCTGGACAGCCATTCACAGACCATTTAGACAATTTAAACAAAGAATTGTCTAAATTTTAGGCAATACAGTACTAAGCTAGATAGACTCAAGAGCTAACTTGGTATGAGTCAGCTTCCTGTGAGAGGTTTGTCTCTCATAGTTATCCTGTGCACTGAAAATGCACACAAATGGTGTGAGCAATGCTAACTACCCTGTTTCCCTAAAAATAAGACCTAATTTGAAAATAAACCCTAGTATGATTTTTCAGGATGCTTGTAATATAAGCCCTACCCCCAAAATAAGTCCATTACGTGAAACCCTGTCCTTTCACCATGGTGCAACAATTAGAAGATGATATGACCATATCTGAATAAATGTAGATTGTTGTACATGGAAAAAAAATCTCCTGAAAATAAGCCCTAATGAGTTTTTTGGAGCAAAAATTAATATAAGACCCTGTCTTATTTTCAAAGAAACACAGTAAAACTCAGTGGAGTTCTTCCTCTTAAAAATCTGGATGAATCTCCCAGTATTTGCAGCAGAACTTGGGGGAAAAGTTGGTGTTTTTTTTACTACAACTCCCAGCAAACCCCCAACAGCTGGGCAACTCTGCAAGCTGTAGCCCCAGAAAGTAACTTTCCCAACCTCTGACTCCCAGTGCGCTCCCATTTCTCTTTCATGGCCAGTCTGTGCAGCTGAAACATCCTCTAAGATCCCTCTGCCAGCCGCCTGTCCCTTGTTGATCAAAATCCAACAGACATTAAATCACCCGACTCCTCTCTCCAGCAAAATTATTTCAAGTGCAGCCACAAAAGCTTCTGGCTTTGTTGCTGTCTGCGTGAGTTGCCTGCCAGCCATTCAGAAAGCTGAAACCCTCCTCAAAATGTATTAAGCCAAATCACAGCAGGCAGCAAGAAACTACGGGGAGGGGGAGAAGAAATGGCTGAGATCAAAAGGAGGGATACTTCATAGTTTCTTCCAAATTGGGAAGGCTGAAGTCGAAATTTATATAACTGCTTGGTGGAGGTGATACTGATTCAGTAAAAGCATGGCATTATAGAGTTTTTGGAGCGCACTTATTGCTAAAAGCAACATGGACCCCTCTGTCAACATTACAATGCCCTTTAGTAGAATATAATTAGAATCTGTCATTGTTCATAGGGCACATTCTTTTTTCTCCTCCTCTCAAGTAATCCCATGCATTCCAAACACTTTCATCTCCTTCCATATCCAGCACAAACATTTAAGACTTTTAAATGAGCCTTTCTCAAGGATGTGCTGGAGTGCAACTTCATTATCCACAGCCAGCATGAACGGGATAATAGGAGTTGTAACCCAGCACACCTGGAGAGTGACTGTTCAGGAAAGTTGTTTTAAAGGATCAAGATTCTCTGCCAGCACCTTCTGTTTACCTTCTTCTTCCTGCCTATATGACTTTCACTCTGCCACACTCAGACACGGCTTACCTGATCGCTCACATATGCAGCTCAGTCAAGCCATTCTGCATGCAATGGCAGAGGAATCGGATAATTGTTGTGCAGAACAACACATTTTTCCTCCTTTACCTGCGGGACATGACTGCAAAATGATGTACCAAATGCAGTGTTAGAAGGCCAGTCCTTCCTCTGCTTCAGAGAAGGAAACAGTATGTATCTTCTAAGGCTAGTCTGGTCCTACGAATGGGCAACATAAAGCAAATGTCTCAGGAGCAACATGTTGGGTGACAACAGTAGCAGCCCCTCAACCATTCCTTTGATCTTGTCCCCTTCTTGAGTGGTGGAGCTATGTATGCTAGAAGGTTGGGTGACAAGCCCTCTAAACCAGAGTTGTTTTTTAAAAAGTAATTTGTCACAGTTTTAGTTCCAAGAACAGTTACCTAAAAAAAAAATTCAAATTCTTATCCTTATCCTTGAATTGCTCAAAAGTAACTGCAACAGATGCTTTTGGTTACTTGAAAGAAATCTAAATATGAGAAGGTGCAAGTCTGTGGTACAAATGGACTTTCATGCTATTCTTTCGTTGTCTACTCAGCAAACACAACATAGCACAAACCAACCCTTAAAACCATTTGGTATTTCCTCTTCCACCATTTGATGAGGCTGTAAATATAACTATAAAAAGTTAACTGTAACGGCATCTATACAAAGTTATACAGTACTTGCTTTGCAAAAGAAGTTATCCTTTGTAAAGCGTAAATGCAACTTAGTTATACCCTCATAGCTGAGGAAAGGACTTAATTACAAGCAGTCATCTATTTCTTAGCTGTGCTCTGCATGTCGATCTCAAGACACAGTACAGACCGCAATCTGGTCCAGCGAAGTAATCAGTTAAATGATGCACTTCCTTCTCTTTTTCCCACCATTAGCGTTTTCTTTTCTCCGCACAAAAATGACTGCAGTGTGTGTGTGAATTACTATTCCAGCTGCATTTTTCTAAAATCTCTAATCTTTAAGAAGCGAATGCCAGGGAACAAAGGTCAGTTAAGCTTTTGGCCTGGAAAGTCTTCAGTTTAAAACAATCTGCCCTGGCCTGTATTCCCTAGATAGGAACAGCTGTGCCAGAATGTTGTTAGCGGTCATGCAGTCTGCGAGCTTTGCACATTGCCAGAGGAAAAAGAGGGAATCTGCTGAGACCAGCCCACAACAAGAAGGAAGAGTTATGGAATTAGACCCCCAACCTTGTAAATCTCTTATTGAGCCCAAGAATTGTGGATGGTCAGTCACTGATTGCTATCTGTCTGTGAAGCTTCTTGGAGAGTTCCAGAAGCCGATTCTCTCATAGCATAGGATTATGGGGTGTTTTTTTTTTAAAATTCAATTCCAACAAGCACAAGTCCTTACGGTCTGCCTTGATTTTTTATTTTCAGTTAAAGCCACCTTCTATTTTACTTTATTTTTTTAAAGTTTCCACAGTAAAGGGAAGAAATGCAGCCAAGCTTTTAAACTAAGTATATTCTAATTATATATTGGAAACACTTACTTCAAAAATGACCTGCATATACCACTAGACTATTAAAATGCAAATCTCCAATGTCTGGCTTATCAACTTCTGTGATAATTTATTTTCCAGAATACTGTGAAGGTTGGCAGGTCAGCATCTACGCATTCCCTAAGATTCCAGGGCCAAATCTTTAGAACAAAGACTCTCATGAGATGAGAACTTGTTACAGTATGTGAAAAGGGGTGGTCCCTTGTGTAGCAATTACCAAATAATATGTGTGCTTACCATAAGAAGGCTCCATCAGCAAGAAAGCTCACAAGTCACAGGCTGGCGCTCCACACCCCTGATTGCCTTATTCCAAATTACATGATGGGCTCAAATGCATGCATTCATCCAGTCTTCCCCTTGTTTCTGGCTTTTTGACATGCATAAAACACATTCAGACACATTCATGATGAACCAGGAGGCTCTGGCACCAGTTAACAGTAAATAGGGGATGGATGCCCAGGTGTTAAAACTACTCTACCACATATAGTACCCTAAAATCAAACATACTTAATTGTGCAGTCAAGTCTTACTCATCTTTGCCCCAGACTGGGTCAAACTGCATGAGATGGCAAACTCACAATTAGAATCTGATGGCAGAGGGATCACTCATTCAAAAGCTCTGGGCCTGAATCCAACATTTTGAGAATCTCAGAACTGTGGTCCAAAACAAAGAAACAAGCTAAAAAACAAAACAAAAAAAACCCCACTGCTGTTCCAACTATCATCAAATATTCTAGATGCCACTTTGAATTAGTGAATTATACACAGTAGCAGAGTTCTCCGACATGCCGGTTTTACCCTACAGCAGTGGTTCTCAAACTGGGGTCCCCAGATCTTCTTGGACTGCAACTCCCAGAAATCCTGGCCAGCACAGCAAGTGGTGAAGGCTTCTGGGAATTGCAGTCCAACAACATCTGGGGACCCAAGGCTGGGAACCACTGCCCTACAGTACTGTTAGTACTGTTCTCATTGTAGCTTTTATTCAGCAAGCACAAGTGATGTACTATCCTAAACCTTGATACATAACCTTGCTGCAGGGGATATGCACATAATGGTATGTTAGCATAATTTGCACACTGCAATACAATAGCTGAAATTCTGTTGTGCCATTACGCAAATGGTGTAACTTGCAGAGGCGATTTGCTGCAAGTCAAGGCGTCTTCGCAGGCATTGTTTGTCGCACACCGAGTTCTATGACTCAGTATGGAACAGATAATGTCTTATGGAGATTTCTTCACTCATAGCAATTTGCTTCCAAAAGTTACACTGTTTGCATAATTGCACAAGAGGATTTTAGTCAATGTGTCTGCATCCATTAAAGTAACCCATACCCTGAGGATTCTAAAGGGGCAAGCAAACACCCCTTCCATTGATATCCATGTACAGAAATCTATAGAAATGGAGTTGAACCTCTGCTGATCATTACCGATGTTCTGCCTGAGCTGTCTAAGCAAGAATCAGGTCACTATATTACTTGCAGGAATTAGGGTTGTTAGATGGAGATCATGTAAGGGCAGAGAACCTCTGGCCTCTCTTCCCTTCTAATACTTTGCCAGTTCCATGGCCAACGACTTGGGAGTAAAAGAAGAGGAATAAAAGTGCAGGCTTGACGGTAGGATATGTGTACAGAGAGACAACTCTGATTTCCTTCTGAATTAGAAAGAAAAAAGGAAAGAAAAAGAAAACCAGCTACTTTAATGCACACACTATATGCATGGCTACCTATGACACTCAGAATCCATTTTTCTTGTTTCAGCTTGTATGCAGCTCCACTCCCCAGTAATTCATTTCAAAGAAAGAGACGTGCCTACTAGCTAAAAACCCAGAGCCCCTAACTGCAAAGTATGTATGCAGTTATATTACTTACATAATGGTGAAAAATGCATGGTGCATATGGCTAAGACCTCATATACATGCCCATTTATTTTCCTGAATAACTTGGGAGCAATGCAAGCAAGGGCAAATCAAGCAAATGAGAAAAGAGAGGGGAACATAATGCTTAATTGCACGAAGTTTCACAGGAATCCTAACTCAGTGGCCAGAAATCTGTTGTTTACATGTGCTGGGAGGTTTCTGGCTGGATAGCTCAGTGAGTTAGGTATCTAGCTGTGGAGTCAGAGGCTAGGAACTCGATTCCCGACTGTGCCTCCCACAAGAGCCATGCTGTGTGGCCTTGGGCAAGCTGTGCAGTCCCAGTATGCTCCCAGAAGAAGGGAATGGGAAACCACTTCTGAGTACAGTACTCTCTACCTGGAAATCCCTGAAAAATATAGCCACAAATCAGATTTTACTTGATGGCACACAATTACTATTAATTCACAGGGCTGCCATCAGTCAGTTGCTATTTCACAGCACATAACAGCCTGTTAAACTGCATACCACATTGCAGTGAACTGCTGCTAAAGAACAAGGTACCAGTCACATTACTAGGTCTCCTATGTGTGGATCTGTTGAGCAATCACGCTTGTGCCTTGTAGCACAACTGGCATCTCAGCTGGGTGCAGTTTGATGTCACATCTGATGCAGTTCAACTTACATGTGTGTAAACCATCCACAGGATTCTGGCTGACAAAACACAATCAATATGTACCTGGCCTCTAGCATTCTAATTAAAAAAAAGTAACTAGAAGTAATTGATAGTTTTAAAAAATAATTATAACTCCTTTTTTGCAGCTATTAGGAGTAGCTAGCTTCTTAATAACTGTTCTGTAATTCATATGTTTTCAACAATTTTAAAAATTCTGGTTCTAATATTACGGATCAATTCTCAGATGATTTTGAGATACGGGAACCTAGGTTTAATGGTATAGGAGAGAATGACAACCAAGGCTGAATAGAGAGAGATATCAGTGGAGAGTCCTGTCAAAGGAACACACCATGCTGTTTCAACGCTTTGTTGAAGGTCTTGTCTGAGGTCTGAGCACACAGAAAATTCCTTAATTGCCATGGTAGCTTTCTGTCATTTACCCCTCCCCATCTGATGATGACGGCAGTGCTTAAGGCCAGCAAATCAAAAGCTAACTCAGGCATCTGATTTACCCCACCCTTCAGCTTCTGGCAGACTGTCTGCCTTATTTAATTGTGAAAAATGCCATATGAACTTTCATGTGATTCTCTCGTCATTAGCAAATATATTAAAAAGGCCAAGGGTTAAAAGAGATTCGCGAAGGCTTTCACAGCCAGGATCTAATGGTTGTTGTGGGTTTTTCGGGCTTCTTGGCCATGTTCTAAAGGTGGTTTTTCCTAACGTTTCGCCAGTCTCTGTGGCCGGCATCTTCAGAGGACAGCAAACAGTTTGCTGTCCTCTGAAGATGCCGGCCACAGAGACTGGCGAAACGTTAGGAAACACCACCTTCAGAACACGGCCAAGAAGCCCGAAAAACCCACAACAACCGGTTAAAAGAGACTTTTTCTTCTTCTCTACATGCATGGCTAGCAACTGTGTCTGGGGTTGCCTCCTGGCAAATAGAAGGGGAAGATATGGAGGCAGTGACAGATTTTACTTTCTTGGGCTCCATGATAACTGCAGATGGGGACAGCAGCCGCGAAATTAAAAGACGCCTGCTTCTTGGGAGGAAAGCGATGACAAACCTCAACAGCATCTTAAAAAGCAAAGACATCACCTTGCCAACAAATGTCCGAATAGTCAAAGCTATGTTTATTCCTGTAGTGATGTATGGAAGTGAGAGCTGGACCATAAAGAAAGCTGACCGCCAAAGAATTTATGCTTTTGAATTGTGGTGCTGGAGGAGGCTCTCGAGAGTCCCCTGGACTGCAAGGAGAACAAACCTATCAATTCTAAAGGAAATCAACCTTGAGTGCTCACTGGAAGGACAGATCCTGAAGCTGAGGCTCCAATACTTTGGCCATCTCATGGAAAGAGAAGACTCCCTGGAAAAGACCCTGATGCTGGGAAAGTGTGAAGGCAAGAGGAGAAGGGGACGACAGAGGATGAGATGGTTGGACAGGGTCATCGAAGCGACCAACATGAATTTGACCCAACCCCGGGAGGCAGTGGAAGACAGGAGGGCCTGGCGTGCTCTGATCCATGGGGTCACGAAGAGTCAGACATGATTTAATGATGAAACAACAACAAAAGTTTGGAGGAGATTTTTCCTAGACACCCGTGCAGATTGGGAAGGGACATTTAACCCTTCTGTAATTATTGTAGGAGGAAAGCTCCCAAATTCTCCTTCAGAGTAGCATCTACTGTAGTTACTCTAGTCACAGCCATCATAGTAACTAGGCAATGGTGAGGACTGACAGAGGCCACAGGGAACAGAAAGGCAGCTGTTTTCAGGGCCGGAGGTACCACTAGGCAATCTAGGCGACCGCCTAGAGTGCAGACCTGAGAGGGGCATAGAACTGACCTCAGAGGAGCACAGAACTGACCTGAGAGAGACAGTTTTATACAGACTAGCTTCTTGAAAAAAATGCAACTGAATATCTATATTTTTAAAATTTAAAGATAAATACCACAACAGTGCTATGGAATACAGTATAATTATTTATAAAGTTGTATAATTTTTTTTAATGTACTGCAACCCAGGGGTAATTTCATAGGAAAAGGGCTGCTGGTACTCTCATTAGCATAACTTATTTGCATATATCACCCCTGACATCAATGGAAGTAGGCAAAAAAAAAAAAAACCACTGGGTAAGTAAAAATAAATAAATAAGCACTTTCAGAGTTGGTTGTTGTGGGTTTTTCGGGCTCTTTGGCTGTGTTCTGAAGGTTGTTCTTCCTAACGTTTCGCCAATCTCTGTGCCAGCCACAGAGACTGGTGAAACGTTAGGAAGAACAACCTTCAGAAAACGGCCAAAGAGCTCGAAAAACCCACAACAACCATCAGATCCCAGCCATGAAAGCCTCCGCAAATACTTTCAGAGTTGCCGGTACTGCATACCCTTGAATCTCCCCCCCCCCCCGAGGCGACCCCTGCGGCAACCCCTATTTCTTACATATGTCCCATTGGCACCAGCCACTGCGATCTACTTCCTAGGGTTGTAAGTCATCAGGCAGGGTTAATGGACAGGCTGCCTTTTGGGAGAAAATTTTGGTCCAGATCCTGCAGCTTCCCTCTCACTTAGCTTTTGGTCTCTTTTAAGCTACATCCCCCCAGTTATGACTGGAGACAGATTTCTAGCCTGGGAGGGTCTCCACCAATGTTAAGTGTGTAAGGATTACACCACAAATTGCTTCCCGTCAAGTCAGTCTTTGAACTCATAACAAAGCGATGCAGAGATTTGGCTAGCTGCTTTTCCTTTTTTCCTTCAAACCATCCCTGTGCCACAGATGACCGACTTAACTCGGTAACTGGGCTATATAAGCTTTTTTTATGGGCTTGTTTGCCACTGCCAAGGTCTCTTTCAACTACTTTTCAAAGAGTACACGTGAGCAGTCATCTGCCATCAAATCCGGAAGAGAATTTTTTTAAGAGGCTGGAACACCCAGAAACATTCTTTTTTTCAAAGCCGTTTCTTAAGAAGTGGCATGAATTTAAAACCATGGCTATGATTTGATCCTTTGCCTCTTCTCTACAGCCTCTGGCAGATCAGGTTCATAGTCCGGGATGACTCCTTCATTTTACACTCCCAGCTGGCACAACGAGTGCTTCTGTAGAGTTCCACTTAGTGCACCAGCTACGACCTTTCCTAAATCAACCTGAGTCAGCAAAGCCATCTGTGCCTTACTTGCATTGCATCTTGGCTAGGGCGATGAACTCTACATGGGACTATCCTTGAAGACCATCCAGGACTTTCAATTGAGGCAACAATCAGCCATACGCAGGGATACCAATAAGCTGCTAAGTGTTGTGCTGTGTTAAAATCAGATGACACAACCTCAATACTGAAAGATCTGCATGAGGGGCAATTTGCCACAGTTCGAGGTGTTCATTTAAACACTTTTAACAGCTTGCGGCTTAATGGGACAGCCTTGTGTCTTGTCATTGTTTTCACTGCAAGCATAATATTTCAAGTGGCACCCTTTCTCTATTCCTCTGCCATTCTAAGGCATGTGGGAGGGTCTCCGTCTTGAGCAGTGCTTGCCGCCTGCACTTCTAGTTAAGTCATAAGAACACAGGAAGAGCCAAACTGGATCAAACCACAGGCCTATCAGGTCCAGCCTCGAGTTCCCACAATATCCACCCACACGCCTATAGGTAGCACATAAGCAGGACATGAGACAAAGAACCTGCCTATTAATCTTCCCCAGCTACTGTTACCTGGAGGCGTATTCCCTCTGCTATGGAAGGGGTTGTCTAGTTGCCTAGAGAAGTAGCCCCAGATAGCCCCATTCTCTATGGGTATTTATAATCAAGACATATGGGGGTGGGGAGTACTGGTTCCAACCTCTTCGTTGTCTCTTTGTTCATATAAAAAGTGACCCGTCTGAAGCGGAAAGTCTGTACTGTCTGGCTTTGTGTGTGTGTGTGTGTGTGTGTGTGTGTGTGTCTCCACACAAGTTCCAACCTTGATTTTCCTCTGTTCTGGAAGCCCCACACAGGTAGAGGATGGGCCCTTTTCAGGCCAACAAGGATCATGTTCCAGGCATTAAAAAAATTCTGTAATAGACCTTGTATGTATCCTGGCACAATTAATCAAATTAATCATGTGGGTCTGTCTGTTATTGTATCAAGCTGAAAGCTGCATCTCACTCAAGGGTGTGAAAAAGCAACCACAACACAAAACTCTTGGTCCAGCACTGTCAAAGATACTGAGGAACAGCCAAATCCGACAAGCAGGGCGGATTGCCCTGCAGAACGTAATACTTTACTTGCACTTTTCCTTCCAAAGCTTTCTTCAAGAAAAAAATCCAACCAACTTTCCACATATCAACAGTAAATATTGCAACAAAAAAAAAATACCAAGGAACTCTCCTAATAAACATCAAACAATGAAAACTCTTACCTGAGCACTCTCAACTTGCTTCTCCTTGGCGCAGTAAGAAGACCAAAATTTTCCCCTTGTGAACAATTTTTTTTCTTCATCCGGTGATGACTCTCTCTAAAGTATGTGGTTGTTGCCCGGACTTGCTTATGGTTCATGAAAGGAAAGGACTGGAATTCAGCTGCTCCTGCATTTTCAAAGCGTGTGGAAAAACTTCCCCAAGTCTCCTAGCAAAAACTGTAAAAACTGGGAGTATCTGAAGTATGTATTTATTGTTTGAAGTCATATAATTAAGTCTGAAAAATTAAATAGTTTCTGCTAGAAAGGTGGAGGAAGCAGAAGCAATTGAAAAGACAGAGATGGAGAAATATCATAGGATGTGTTCAGTCATGTCTGGGCTATAGTGTTTATGTTCATTGCTATCATGTCCTTATGCTGGTTAATTCATACATACCAAGCTGAACAGATGAATAAAAGAAATGCAAAAAGGGCCTTCCAAATGCTGAGACCTGGAATATTCACTGTCTGCTGACGTATGGAGCATTTGTATCTTACGGAGACACTGTGCCGACTTCAGGCTTGTGAGATCTACTTTAATCTAAGATGATGAACTTTGTCTAAAATCCAAAGAACCATCAACCAGAAGTTGATGCAAAAGCCATACTTTAAGAATTCCAAGTCTCAGAATGTTGTTCTGACGGGGTAGAACTGAACAAAGATCATGGTACCTCTGTGCAAAAATGCACTTCTGATCATTCTCCATTTTGATGGTTTTAGCATGTGACATTGGAAAATAAAGCAAAGGGTGCTGCTTATACATATACTGCCCCATAGAGCTTAAAGCACTCCCTGCTTCACAATCTGTTCTAGAATCAGCATGGATGAATGTGAGGTCTTTTTCAATGGTAACATGACATAAGGTTCAATGTGAATTAGCCTGTCCTTTTCCCCTTCCAATTCAGACTTTTTCCCCCTGCCACCGAGCGCTTCTACTTTCTTCTAACGGCAATAATTTGTACGATGTTCTACCTGTGTGAATGTTTGTTTCATTCTACAAAAGGATGAGGGGGCATGGTTTTCTGATGATGTAGTAAGTTGGGGGGTGTGATGTTTTGGGACAGTGTGAACAACCACCCTCATGACTTTTCCCTCTAGTCACCCCCAAAATATCTTTGCTTATTCTTTAAAAACACAGCACAGGAAAAAAAGAGAGAGATGGAAATCAATATAAAATCAAAAGTCCGATGATTTCCAGCAGCCCCCAATGTTTCCATGATATGTGCGTATATTTGTTTATGCAAGGAAAACTTTGGAAAACTGCCCCTTTTTCTCTGCCATCTAACCCTTTTAAAGCAGGAGTTACCAAGATATTTTCAACATTTTTGAGAGCTGAAGGAACAGAAACAGGAAGGGAGTTCCATAATCTGGGAGCAGCCATTAAAAAAAAGGCCCTCTTTTGAGTCCTCACTAGACATGCTTGTGAAAGTCATGGGGTCAAAACAAGCCGTTTGCCGTGACAACTAGCACAATGAGATAGGGTCTTTCCTATCAGCTAAGAGGAATGTATTTTTGAGACTGCCGCCCGATCATCTCTCAGTATTGACTATGCTGGCTAGGGCTGATGGGATCTGGAGTCCTACATCAGGAGGGGTCACATGTTCTCCATTCCTGCAGCAGATGCAGGTCAGAGATGTTGGCACATTTTGGGACCGAAGTCCAACTCCGAGTTCGAGTCTTCAGACCCAAGCCCTGAATCCCAAGCTTCGAGTCCAAATCTCTTGCCCCACCCCACCTCCCAAGGCTTGGGACTCTGGACTCGGACTGGACACGCACCACCCAGCTGATAGTCTGGTGCATGCAGACAACAGGCCAGTTTCCCTTCCCAGAGCCGGCCCTGGTACAGTGGGGTCTTGACTTAAGAACGGCTTGAGTTAAGAACATTTTGACTTAAGAACCGCTCTCATAGGAAAATATTGACTTGACTTAAGTACTTAGATTTGAGTTAAGAACTGAAAAAAACCCACATGGGAGGCAGGGAAAGTGCAAAAAGTGAACTTTCAGTTAACTGTTGGCCAGTGAAAAGGGTGCCTGTCTGCTTCCTCACTCCTCCCAGCGTTTAGAGAGTGGATTGGGAGACAGTCTTCAGACTGCCTGATGCTGGACTGCCTGGACTGTATTTTCCCTGCCTTCCCTGAACCTTTCTTGACCTAAGAAAAAAAGAAACAAAATATCCCCCTCTAGTGGTCGAAGGCAGAATAGCAGCTTCCCATTAGTTTCTATGGACGGAAAAGAGCAGATACGGATTAAATGGTTTTCAATGCATTCCTATGGGAAATACAGATTTGACTTGAGAACTTTTTGACTTGAGAACCGCCTTCCAATACGGATTAAGTTCTCAAGTCAAGACCCCACTGTATATGCGCATGCACTGGCCTATCATGCGTGGGTGGAGGCAGCAGCCAGTTCTTGGAAGGGAAGCCAGCCCTGCTGCCTCTGAAGATGGCCCCAGTGGGTGATGGCTGCAGGTAGGGAGGTCCATAGGCACTTGACAACACGACCCGGACAAACAGGTCCAAGTCATGAGTCCCTCCAAAACCCCAGAGTTGAGGTCAAATCAAGTCACCAGTGTGACTTAGGTTTGACTTGACTGCAAGTCTTGACTCGGGAATCCCCATCCCTGATACAGGTCTGTATTTTGCCTCTTTGTTTGGGGCATCCATCTGTTAGCATGCAGAGACATCACCTTGCCAACATAGTCAAAGCTATGGTTTTTCCTGTAGTGATGTATGGAATTGAGAGGTGGACCATAAAGAAAACTGACCACCGAAGAATTGATGCTTTTGAATTGTGGTGCTGGAGGAGACTCTTGAGAGTCCCCCAGACTGCAAAGAGAATAAACCTATCCATTCTCAAGGAGATCAACCCTGAGTACTCACTGGAAGGACAGATCCTGAAGCTGGGGTTCCAATACTTTGGCCATCTCATGAGAAGAGAAGACTCCCTGGAAAAGACCCTGATGTTGGGAAAGTGTGAAGGCAAGAGGAGAAGGGGACGAAAGAGGATGAGATGGTTGGACAGTGTCACCAAAGCTACCAACATGAATTTTACCCAACTCCGGGAGGCAGTGGAAGACAGGAGGGCCTGGCGTGCTCTGGTCCATGGAGTCACGAAGAGTCGTACAGAACTTAACGCCTAAACAACAAGAAGAATGTACAGACAAGAGAAAATCATGTCCTCTCACACACCTTGGTTCCCTCCAAGAATTACCTTTCCTCCCATGCATGAAGGGTAACTTTCTAGTGGATTTGGCTGTGAAAGCTGTCACTCAGTGGGAATCAAATGTAATGCAGGACAAAAACGCAACAAGAAAAGCTGCCACACCTTACTTTTACAAAGTACTGCATCTGTCTCAACTAACACTCAAACCTGTTGACATACATTGCAAAACCTTGTAAAGCCATCCTGGCTGGCTGTTCTGTTCCTGCTGTATATTCCTGTTTTTCTGCTTCCTAGCACATTACCACTTTCTAATTAGAGATATGGATGCCTAGACGCCTAGAAGGCCTCCTCTGGGAGGAGGAAGAAATTAATGAAGGGCATGGTCCACCATGTTTTTTCCCCCTTAGACCAGTAGTTCCAACCTTGGGTCCCCAGATGTTCTTGGATTAAAACTCTTAGAAGCCTTCACTACTAGCTGTGCAGGTCAGGATTTCTGGGCGTTGTAGACCAAGAACATCTGGGGAGCCAAGGCTGGGAACCACTCCCTTAGGCCTTCACATCATTCCTTCTAATGCACTATTTCTGCCTTTGTTTGTTGTTGTTAATCCTCCAGGATACTTACAAGGTTTAACAGTTCCTCCCCTCTCACTCCCTTATGATTGTTACTCTTAGGAAAATCAATGAAAGGATTAAAAATGCCCTGCTAGGTGAACCAGAGGTTCTACCTAAGCTGGCACGCTGTGCTTTTTCTAAAAATACACATTATGACTTGAAATAAATAAATAAAATTAATTAATACGGCCAATGCAATTAAAACGGTGGCTTGATTTAATTAGGTTCCCAGATAATTTCAAATGAAAGGTTTAAAAATATAAGTTAAAAGATGTTTAATTGAATCAGGCACAGATAAAATTGTTTGAACAGCCAGGATAAGGCGAAGAGGCAGAGTTGATCAGGGCAACAATAGCAGAGGGTCAGGGGTCAGGATTGGGATTGTCAGATTTGCATCATTTTCTGTTGACTGATAGGTATGCGAACCACTCTAGAGTCCCTCCTCTGAAGTTCATACTTTCTTCCTCTACTACTGGTGTGTCTTTTTTTAAAAGATTGAATGGATTTGCTGTTTTAGGCAGTGTGATGGCTTGAGTTCATGCAATGGGCAAAAAGAAGTTAGCTCTCCCAACTTCCTAGATCAAAGTAGGAAGCGAAGAAGCAAAGGGCATTTGAAGGGTTCTTAGCTCCCCTCAACTGATCACCCCGTCTCCAAATCATGCACTAGAGCAGCTAGAGAGGAAGAAATGGGCAGAGAGGAGGAAAATTGGCAGCCAGCCCCTGTTAAGGTAGAGCTACTGTAGCCATACATCCTACAAGTCTGGATGGCTGCAGCAGAGCTGCCTGAACATGGTGATAACTAGGGCAGACAGGACATTTCCGTCTCTCTCTCTCTGTTTACTCCCGTGATTCACTACAATGAACTTCCCAGGTGTGAATTCACAGAATTCACTTTATAGTGCCGTGTAGCTGCACAGTCAGTCCCTTCCAATGGGACAAGGGAACATACAAGCAGTAAGTGAAAATTGGCATATCCAACTCTGAAAACTGGAGAGGCCTGGAATTGTATTTGAGATACTTGGCTCCTTCATGCAGACCGTGTGTCCTACTACAGGTTTTTGTGCATCACGTTTCTAAATGGGTGGAGAGGCAGAGGATGCAGTTATTCAGTTATGAGGATTACTCAAATAATTTATATGATGTGCTGTATCACACTTCAAGAGTTCTTTAATTGTTAAGGATTACCACTGAGAAGTGGGAAAATCCATTGAAGAACAATGGGAACAGCGAGCCAACGTGGCATGTCTTAATATGAAATGAAACCTGACCTTTCAAAGAAATTTTCAAAGCTTCAGAAGAGTAAATGTTACATCTATATAAAAACCATTAATTACGTTGGCTTTATTTAAAATGCAGAGTTCAAACACAATCTCTAGGAGATTCCACCCCAATATCATTCCAGCTTTATTGAGCCATATTTGGTAGGAAATAAAACATTTTTTTTTGTTGTTGTTAAAAGGGTCTGTTGCAAGATGACGTATGGCCACATTGGACTTAGGAGTATGAAAAGGTTATGCTGGCTTTTCTTTAAAAAATACCAATTCATCAATCCATCCAACTCCTGACAATTTCATTTGCTGTGATAATTTTTTCATATTTTATTTACACCTGCCAATTGAAAAGCTGTAATCATTTTAATGCTGTTGCTGAGCGATCATAATCAAAATATATTATACAAAATTAAATTGTTACCAGAACCTAAAAATAAGATAAATAAAAAACGTGCCATCAAATAGATTCAGACTTATGGTGCCCCCTTCCAGGGTTTTATACAACACTCAGAAATAGTTTACCAGTATATTTTTAAGGGGGCACTGTTGGACTGTGTAGCATGCCCAAGGTTACACAGGCTGGCTCTTCTTCTGGGACACACAATGGGGGATCAAATTACCAACTTCTGGCTTCAACTCGCTGAGCTATTCAGCCAGCTTGAGAACAAAATTGCAATCAGAAGTGAAGCAAAATCATAAATGGCAAAAAAAAGGCAATCAGAGGTGAATCCTCTGAACATGGTCAATTCCAGGCAGACACTAAACCTCTGCTCAGAGTACTGTACCACCCAAGCAGAGAAAGAATCATATTGACTATGTTAGCTTTTGGGGAAAAATGCACTTGGTGAAGCTGATCAGAAATCCACAAAAAGACATGATGGCACTGTGTTTAATTAAAGCAGAGGAATAGGCAGTTACTAAGTTTTGCACAACGGGAAAATTATTTTGTGATCATTATGAAACGGACAGGTGCATTACGACACAATGGCCAAAATTCTGTTGCACAGTCACATGAAAGGTCGGACATTTAGAGATGAATTGGCATAAATTAAGAAAGCTTAATTTAGACAGTATCTGTTGCACACTGAGTTATGTAAACTGGCATATAACAGATAAATGCTTATGGGGATTTCTTAAAGCAATATGCCTCTAGAAGTGACACCTTTTAGGTAACTGCACAGTAAGATTTGGGTCACTGTGCCGGTTCTATCTTAGGCTCCTTCCTTGTCTCAAAGAAATCAGGAGATTTTTGTTGTTTAGAAACAGGCGATATATTTATTGGTGTATTTAACAAATAACTGGTGTCTATGATTCCAACATCTTTCTCCTTCGGACAACGGGTCTTGAAGGGGTTTCCAATCGTCATCCAGGAATGGGTTCCTCTCACCAGCGTTCCATGGACCTGGCCAATCCACAAAGATGTTGGGTTTCACAGTCTGTCCCGCTTCACCTTCCAACAAGGGCACAGTCTTGATGTTCTGGCCGTCACCCCACACAAGACATCCTTCCGGTGTGGGGGTCTTCCAGTGTCCTCCCTGAATGCCTTCCTCCTCATTTCATTCACTCTCCCTTCTAGCCTCTCTCTCCTTTATCTCTCTACTCTTTCCTTCTCTTCTCTAAGCTTCTTTCTCCACTCTCTGGCCTCTCCCTCTCCCCAGTAAATTGGTTGAGGTGGGATCTCTTCTCCTTCTATAATCTGCCTCCTCCTTGGGCACTCTCAGTCTTTCGGCACTCTACGTATCGGTCCATGGGTCTTCCATCCAAACCCACTCCCAACCTGGCGGTAGCTGTTCTTCCCTCTTTTTTATATCTGCTATCCCTGCCTCTATCTCCATCCTCTTCTTCCATTCCATTCCCGTTTTTCCCTGAGCCCCTTCAACAATTAATTTTTTGTATTCCTCCTTCTATCTCCTCTGTCTCTGTGCCTCGCTGCTCAGTCTTTTTGAGGGATGAGACAGGCAGGGTCTGCATTTCCTTCTCTTCTGTGTGGAGGAGGGACGGCACTCCGGCAAGTGGGATACCCCTCCCGCCTCCTGTCTCACATACCTCTGCATCTGAGAGAGTCATCCATTCCTTCTCGTTCCTTGCCCATGGACCCTGCCGGGAGAAATAATCCACATTAGAATGTTCCTTCCCCTTCCTATACTGAACCGTGAAGGCAAAGGGTTGAAGGGCTAGATACCATTGTATGAGTCTGGGGTTAGTGTCTTTCATCTGAATTAACCATTGCAATGGTGCATGGTCAGTCACCAAAGTAAAAGGTGCTCCTAGAGATAACTCAGGGTGTGCGGACCTAGGATCTAACGTTATAAAAAGATACAGTGCTGTCAGTTTTCTGAATCTCCCCTCCCTCTCTTCCTGGAACACAATGGGTGACACAATACCATCTTGCTGTGTCATGCAGGGGGCAAGGCACTGTACAGTAAAATGATGGCACATTGCAGATGGTGCGCCATCTGTCCTTAAACGAAAGAGTGCAAAAGGAAACCTCTGCCACTCTCACAATGTTTTCTTTGACCATTTGGATATGGAGCATCAGCAGCTGGAAAGATACTTGGGAAAGATGCCAGGCTCCAAACATCTGCAAAGAGTCCACTGCCCTTTTTGGTCATTACTCCGATGTCATAACCTCAGCAGAGAAATCCTCTGTTGAGATGAAGCCTGAGAAACTCAAAACTCCAAAGCTGGTGGGTTGGAGAACCTGCTTGACCCTGAAGGTCCCAGGAACCTAAACCTGCAGATCCTGGAGACTCAGGGACCAAGGAATCTGAGGCTGAGGGTGATGGGGGTTCAGGAGCTGAGTCAGAAGAGGTGGGATGACCTCTCAGCCCTCTGGACAGATGGCACAGGCAGATTGAAGGACCAACCCCTTTGACTGTATGTGAAGGAGAGGAGGCCAGTGTGCCATCCTCTACTGAGCAGAAGGCAGAAAAGAGCCTAGGTTGCATAGAAGGAATATTGGTGGAGATAGACCAGGGGAATTGAGGAATGGAAAGGGTCGTTGGAGATGTGCCTGGCTGAGAAGGGGGAAGAGTTGGACCTAACTGTCTGGGAGGAGGATATAAAAGGAGGTGGTAGTGCACGCGAATTCAGAATCGTAACAGGCGTGGAGCAGCCAGATAAAAAGGACCGGGCTGTACAGACTGAGCTAAGCTATGGGCCTGGAGAATTGCATGGATTGCTGAAGTACTTTCTGAACCTCCAACTGGGAGATGGGCTGTTGCCGGATCCTAAAGATTATCACGTGCGAGTGGAAGATTTGGAACCCATAGAATGGACAGTGGTGGTATATCCACGCAATCAGCGTGGAGGGAGGGTGATTCATCCCAGTCCCTCTTTACCCCATCAACCGTGCGAGGGGGACTGGGCAAGACACCCCTGCTGTGGGACAGCTTGTGCCATCAGGAGCACCCCACTGAGGCCGATGACGGATCGAGAGCGGTTTGGTCCGGCCCCTCTATAAGGAGCGACTTGAGAACACCTGAAGTCAAAGTAAGGAGTTAAAGAATTTTGCCAGAGTTGAGTTTAATGGACCCGTTCAAAAGTGTTGAGTTGAATTTGTTTAACAAGAAAAAATGTTCAAACCATAGAGCCACTTCCGACTATCTTTCCCGCGCAAACCCAGGGGCCGCCCTCAGCAGAAGCTGAACCCAATCACACTGCATTTTTGTCTTGCCATCTGAATACCTGCATGGGTATGCTGGGGAGGCTCCAGCAGCACAACAGAAAACAAGACTTCAGAAGGTTCTGCTGGAAGCAACTTGTCCGACAGCCTCTGCCTTGTTCCTGAATTCCTTGCTTTGGAGGAAGGGCTGTAAAAAAGTATTTTGAATTCACCCATTTTATAAGCAGAGCAAATCCCATGATATTTGACTTGTTGCCTCAAAGAGTAATGAAGCAGGCACAGCCAGTTTTGCTGGCAAGACAGCCTTTTGCAGTTGCAAAAAGCTTCCAACAGAGAGAGTAAAGGATCTTTAAATAAATGGACACAGAGTAGAAAATATATTTGAGATCCTTCCCCCCCCCCCGAGATTGTGTGTACCATGATGAAAACAGGTGAGAGAATAGGAAGGAGAAAAGCAAGAAGAAAGTGGGGAGTGGGGTTGTCTATTTTTTTAGAACAAAGGGTGAAAAGATGAAAAGGTAAGTCTGAAGGGTAGAAAGGAAGGAAGAGTGGAGTAGAATTCATGCCAATGTGAAAGAAAGAGCCAAACGGGCGGTGACCACATTGGCAATTTACTCTGCCATTTGCAATGGCTTAGGCACAGATGAATTTGAGTTTAAAATCTGGCAATTACACAACATAAAGTTCAACAGGAGAAAGCCGGCTGGGAATTGTCTGTTTTTAGTGGGAATTCATATTTTATTTTTTGGTTCAGCCAGCAGGGGTAGTTTAAATACTGCATGTTCCGACTGAGCTAACATTGCTTCTGTCCACTTTCCGCCCAGTGTAATTGCCTGATCTGAAGGCAAAGGAGGACTCACTGGGACTGTTTTTCAGATTTGCTGTCAGTGCAACAATCACTGGGCCAAAGAGAGGAACTAATGTGATAGAGATGTGACCCAAGAGGCTAATTTGCATTATTTAAAATCTGGGAATTTTGGGTGTATATGTATGTGTGTGTGTTATATACTGCCACAGTGCTGCTTTGTGCCCTTCTAATGTTTGCTAGAGTGGATTGTTATTAACTGAAAAACTGGCTTTACAACAACAAAACCTTATGTTTCTAACTGAAAAACATCCTCGTGCCCTCTAGTGACCAAGTAATTTTTTAAAATTGAAAAAAGAGATCTAGTACGTGTGGGATGATGTTCTGGAAAAATGTCCTTTAGGGGCCTTATGCAGCCAATGGGTTGAATGCTGGTCACCCCAACATACATAAATACAAATTAGTCCCTGGACTGTGGGTTGAAATGTGGAAAGAGGGGGACTTTGCCACATACATGTGCATTAGTTTTGAATGTCTGGAAATTTGTTCTCTTGGTGGCACTAACAAATTTACCCCCCAAAATAAAGGAGCAAACTGTTACTATTATCTATATATGATGCAAACTTAATTGGTAGCAATGTTATTTTTAGGTACATGAATGGAAATAGCATATACATAGATACTGCTAAAAAGGCAAGTGCTGTTTTAGGATGTATTAACTGAAGTATGGTCTCCAAATCCCATGAGGTAGGAGTCCCCCTCTATTTGGCATCTGATAAGCCTCATCTAGGACTCATCTGGACACTGCACTTTAAGAAGGATGCCAATATACTGGAAAAAGTTCAGAGGAAGGCAACAAGGATCATCAGAGGACTGGAAACCAAGCCCTAGGAGGAAAGTTGACAGAGGGGCGGTTTTAGCAGGTTACACAGGGGGGCGCTAGCTGTAGAGAAACTTCCCCGAGATGAATACACCAAACAACTTGTAGTGTTGCTAGAATTACGTGTATTATTTACAGCAGTTATATACATATATACAGCCTTAGTCTTGGTTTCCGGTCCTTGGTCATACACTGCAGTTCTAAAGGATTCAGTTCACAAATCACAGTCAAAGTCCATATAAGTCTGTCCAGAGTTTGTTTACCAGTTGAGCAGTCCCGAAGCAAAGATTTCTTCTCCAATATGCAGCAACACGGAGACAGGCTTCTCTCAGGATCTCTCCAACAGCACTCTGACGATAGCAACAAGACACAGTATTCACCATCCCACACCATCAATCAACAGACTGTGTGTGCTGGCTCTGCCAGCTTTATTCCTGGATCTACCAATCCAGAGATTCTTCTCTCAGCTGTTCTAATCAGCCCAGCTGTATTAGCTCTGATTATACATGTGTCTGCTGCTCCGATCCTGTTAAATACTTATAGAATTGCATTCAACAATTTCCTCAGGTTGCCCAAAACCTGTCAAAAGTCTGAAAGAACTGGCCATGTTTAGCCTTGAGAAAAGAAGATTGAAGAGAAATATGATAGCACTTGTCAAATACTTAAAAAGCTTTCATACAGAGGGGGAGGAGATGTTCTTGATCATCCCAGAGTGCAGGGCAGATAATAATGGGCTCACACTAGAGGAAGTCAGATTTAGGCCGAAAAAAGAGGCTCAGATCTAGGCTGAGAAAATTGGACAACTATCTGTCAGATCTGCTTTGATTCTGCTTCCTGCACTGATGAGGGGGTTGGACTCGATAGCCCCCTTCCAACTCCATTATTCTTTTAGATTAGACATCCTTCGGTCTTGAGAGACTATGGTAATGTGCTCTGAATAGAGGACTTGGAACAGTATCTAGTGTGGCTGAGAAGACCTTCAATTATTCTATAATTCTATTTATTTCACAGACTGGCAGAATATGGACAATTGCTTTGAATGAAAAGTTCTTGAAAGAGGAACCAAGACTGACTAATTTGCAAACATGTATTATTTATTGTTATTTGCCAATAAGGAAAAAAACCCTCGTAAATGTATCACCATGTAATCATCTAAAATGATAAATATGTGACTTTTAAATGGCAGAATATGCTTTTTCAAAGAAAGCAGAAAAATGCAGACGTGCTTGTAAATGATTAATAAAATGAAAAAAACTTGCTTAATATTCAACATATTCTTTATTCCCCTTCTCTTTTTCATTACCATTTTAGTGTTTTGTTACTTATATGCTAACACTACATAAAAACAACCAACTCTTTTTTCCATAAAACAAACAAAAACAAACAACACCCCCACAACCACTTTTTACAAATAGAAAAGTTTGTCAGAAAGTTCCAGGTTTGGCTCTCGGTGGATGCTCTGGGCAACTAAGAAGGTCAGTTTGTTTGCGTACTGGCACACAGCTGGGACTCTGATTAAGCCCTAGAAAGAAAATGGGAGGCATTCAGTTCAAAAATCCAGCTCTACCACTTTTGGCTAAAAGATGCTTCCCAGATACTTAATAATACATGAAATAAAGTAAAGGTTCCCCTTGACATTTAGTCCAGTCGTGTCCGACTCTAAGGGGTGGTGCTCATCCCCATTTCCAAGCCGTAGAGCCAGCGTTTGTCCAAAGACAGTTTCCGTAATCACGTGGCCAGCACGATTAGACATGGAACACCATTTTACTTTCCCACCGTGACGGGACCTATTTTTATCTACTCAAGATTTACATGCTTTCAAACTGCTAGGGTGGGAGGAGCTGGGACAAGCGACAGGAGCTCACTCCGTTGCATGGATTCGATCTTACGACTGCTGGTCTTCTGACCTGGCAGCACAGAGGCTTCTGCGGTTTAACCCGCAGTGCCACCATGTCATATAAGTGAAATAACAGTCCACAAATTCTCACCCATTGTTATGGTCTTCAGTTACTGCAACACATGTCTAATTCGGTTTCGTTTGGGGAGCCAAATAGTGGCAGGACTGGTTGATGTTGGCAAGTCTTGCCTGAATCTGAGTCTTTGGTCCCAAGCCCTAAGCCCTCAGTTTTTATCAAAAACAAGTTCTGCCCCCTAGGAAAAAAAGTGGAGTGGATGGGTTCTGAATCACAAGTCGGAGTCATGGGGGAAAAAAACTTGAGTCGAGTCACCAGTGTGATTTAAGTCCGACTTGACAGCGAGTCCTGTGACTCAAGACTCCATCCCTGGTTAGTACTTGGATGGTAGATACCCAGCAAACACCAGGGTTCACCAGGCAGGACTGGAAAAGAATCCTGAGTGAAAACCTGGAGAACTATTGCCAGTTGGAAATGGGTTAGATTTAAAATAAACCTCCTGTCCACCTAAGCTAATGTGGTTCCAGGTGGGCAATAGGAATGGGATTTTTGGAATTTGGTGGGAACGTCGCAAGGCCAAATGACTTGGAGTCCTTAAGTAGGCAGGAGGTGAAGGCTGCCCTCCTACCTCCAATGCTGTTTCCATGTCACTTCTTCTGTTAGAAAAGTGCCCCATTGCACCATGGGAATTGCGAGGATTTCCTACAACTCACAAGGTGCACTTGGAGAATGAGTTCTGACAGTGGTTGCCTCCATATAGGGTGTCGGGGGAGTTTTCACTTACGTTTGCTAATTCTGAAAATCCCACCCCTAGTGGGCAACAAAAACAGGAAATTTAAAGAGCACCTGGAAGACTGTTTTCTGGCACAAAGGGTCACAAGAACTGCAAGCATGAGAATAGCAGCAAGCTACTGCATAGGAAATAATAACCCAGATTTCCCCAACCTGGTGCTCTCCAGGAGAACAGAACTCCAAAGCACATCACCCCCAACATTGTAGTTATGTTTGCTCGAGTGAGAGCTGTAGTGCAACACACTTGGAGGGCGGCATGGCTGGGGACCTGCCATAGCCCTCTGCTCTTTGACATTATGTGCTACACTATGCATGGTGTGTTTGTGTGTGTGACCATTAACAACACTCGTTGCGCCTATGTCACTTACAGTCCAATTGTAGTACAGATGGCACAGCTTATACGTAAGGCGCTGCATATGGTCTGGCTTTAAACCATTGTCATCATAGACCACATTATAATGTGTAGGGTTGACAGTACCCTGGCGTGCAATTTGGCTGATCAAGAAAAAGTCGTACCTGTCGGATAAGACTCAGAATTAAAACTGGAGAAAATTCCATATAATTCCACTGTTTGTTGACTTCTCTTATAACAAGACATATGCTAATTTAGTAGACTCAATGCACTTTTGATGCACACAAAGTTTAAAACACATTTGTGTCTTCCTCTTTTTCCCCACAGGACATCAACCTTTATTTTATCCATACAGCAATTCTGTATGGTTGATGGCGGGGCGGGGGGGGGGGAGTGCACTGAGGAAAAGGAATGTGAGGAACTTCCAGACCCTCCAATTCTCCCCAAATCCACCTGTTCTTCCACCTACACTTTTACCCAATGGAGAACTTTTTCCCTTTTAAATGTCTAGGCACATCTCCATGAATGTCAGCTATAATTCTCTAGTTCTTCACACTATAGTATGACCTGCCAGTAAGGGCATGAACAGTCTGCTCTTGCCCAGTTCACTCTTTCACTCAGGCACTGTTGCTGGTGGACGAAGGGCTTGATTTATGAATGAGAAACCCACCACAAAAATACAACAAATGTTACGGTCAGCAAAGGACAGAAGGGACCCCCTCGCCAGACCCGGAGACTGGAAACACTCCGAAGCAAAAGAGCACACCTACTATGTTCCTTAAAATTTCTACTACGCTGCAGAGACACAAAAACCATACCAACCTTCCTCAGGACAAAAAGGACCATCATTTCCCCAGAGGCCAGCCACATCTATGACCGCCTGGAACATGCCCTCCTACGGAAAAGAATCCACACAACCCGCAAAAACCTGGACTGCACAGATAAAGAACTACTAGGCCTACACATCACTATCAGCCAAAAAATGAGAAGTCAAGATTGGGACAAGATTGATACCCTCTCGTACAAAAAGATGGAAAAAGAAATGATGAACCACACAGCCAAACAAAAACAGAAATGCAACAAATGCCAAACAAGCCAACAGAAACCTACACTAGATACCATGCGCATCATCATCAACTTGTCTGGATGCCAACTCTCCCCAGAAGAAACCTCAGTCTTAAGCAAAGGAGGAAATTTTGCAATCACACCCAGCAAAATTCCTGTGTAAGACAAAACTGCCAACGTGGAATCAGCATTATATTATCTTCCAGAACAGTGGTTCTTAACGTGGGCGATAATGCCCCCCAGGAGGCGATTTCATTTTTCAAGGGGGCAGTAAAACGAAAAGGGGCGGCGTGGGGGCGCTGGAGCAGAAGGGGGGCGGTAGGGGGGCGCTGGAGCAAGCCAAACCTGTGAAGATGGCTGCAGCCTTTTTACAGTGTGCATGAATATATATTTTCCTCCAATCTTAATTTAGTTTCAGAGTTTTCGTCTTGAAATTTTTAGTTCCTGCATTGCAGTTTGTTTTTATGCTCTTTTTATATTTCTTTTTGCGTTTTAAAATTCACTTGCAACTAAATCATTAAATCTTCCTTTTTGGGGGCATTTCATTTTCTTGGAATTGTATTTTGTTTTCAGGGGTCATTGGATTTAAGTGTCATTCATTCATTCATTCATTCATAAACAAACAAACAAACAAACAAACAAACAAGATATCAGTGCGGGGAGGGGGCGATAATAACTTCCTCAATGGCTCAAGGGGGCGTTTCTTTCAAAAAGGTTAAGAACCACTGTTCCAGAAGAAAAAGCAGAGGAAATAAGAGGGGAAGTGACTAGGATCCTACGGAAAGCAAAAACCCCCAAAAGCAACATAACAAGAGAGGAGAGAAATGCCATCAAGTCCCTGAACTCAGACCCGGACATCATTGTCCTGCCAGCAGACAACGGCAACACCATGGTAATCATAGAAACAGAAAAATACAAGGACAAAATCAGAGAACTTCTAGATCCCACCACCTACAGAAAACTGAAACGGGACCCAACCAACAAAATTACAAAACAAACAAGGATGCTGATCAGGAGTTCCTCCCTGCACCCCAACGTCCTTCAACGCATCTGCAAGACAGAAGCTCTCCCGCCAAGACTATACGGACTCCCCAAAATCCACAAGGACTCAATCCCACTCAGGCCCATTGTAAGTGCCATCAGCTCCCCAACATATGAATTAGCCAAACACCTAGCCACCCTCCTACAGACCCACATTGGACAAACCTCATCCTACATCAAAGACTCAGGACATTTCATAAGCAAGATCAGCACCCTAAAACTCAACCCTGGGGACAGACTGATCAGCTTTGACGTAGTATCCCTGTTCACTAAGGTACCGATAAAGGAAACCCTGACACTCATCCAGCAGATCTTTCCAGAAGACATCAAGGCCCTCTTCCAACACTGCTTAACGGCCAGCTATTTCCAGTGGGATAATGAATGCTAAGAACAGACAGATGGAGTGGCCATGGGCAGCCCTCTCAGCCCAGTTATAGCAAACTTCTACATGGAGCATTTTGAAAAACTTGCCCTGGCTTCGGCACCCCTCGCACCCACAGTCTGGTTCCGATACGTGGATGATACCTTTGCAATTTGGAGTCATGGTGAAGAAAAATTGGAAGAATTTCTCAACCATCTCAACAGCATCCACCCAAATATACAATTCACCATGGAAAAAAAAATAGAGGGCCAACTCCCGTTCTTAGATGTCATGGTCCTACGCAAAACTGACCTCCGACTGGGACACAAGGTCTACAGAAAACCCACCCACACAGACCAGTACCTACACAAAAACTCCAACCACCACCCACAGCAAAAAAGAGGCATAATCAAAACACTGGTAGACCATGCAAATCGGAACTGTGAAGCTCAGTTTCTCAGCACTGAACTCAACCATCTGAATTGGGCCCTACAGGCAAATGGCTACTCCAAAAATGAAATCACAAGAGCCATCAAACCAAGAAAACAACACCAAACTGAAGAAGAAAAACAGGCACCGACAAATAAAATATTTCTGCCATACATCAAAAGGGTCACGGACCACATGGGGAAACTTTGAAAAAACACAACCTACAAACAATACAACAAATGTTACAGTCAGCAAAGGACAGAAGGGACCCCCTCAACACTGCAGGAGTATACCGGATACTTTGCAGTTGTGGCCAGGTATATATTGGAACCACAAAACGAAGCATCCACACCAGAATCAAAGAACATGAGAGACATTGCAGACTAAAACAACTAGAAAAATCTGCAGTAGCTGAACATGCCCTGAAACAAACTGGACATGAAATTCTATTCCATAATACTAAAATACTGGACAACACCAGCAATCACTACGTCAGACTGCACAGGGAAGCCATTGAAATCCACAAGCACCAGCAAAACTTCAACAAAAAAGAGGAAAGTGTGAAGCTCAACAAAACTTGGCTCCCAGCTCTCAAAAATACAGCGTGCAAAAGGTCAACGAACTCTACCCAGCCACAAGGACAGGGGATCACTACACACAAAAGACCAGCTAATGACACCCATCAACCACAGGAACAGATTTTCTCTTCTCCTTAGCACAACAATACATCCACAACAATACACACTAATTACCCATCTACAGAAAAAGACAAAAGCCTATCCCACAGCCATAAATACTGCACTCCCAAAGCTAACTACACCAGAGCACAGAGTGCTGTCCTCTGAAGATGCCGGCCACAGAGACTGGCAAAACGTTAGGAAAAACAACCTTCAGAACACGGCCAAAGAGCCCAAAAAACCCACAACAACCAATGACAAAACTCTTTGGAAACACCCTTGCCTATTTTTTTCTTGCATGATTAGCAATCTGCCCAGGAATCCACTGTCTGAGCATCCCAGTCTCTGCACCACTTGCTAATAAAGGAAAACCATTGTGGATCCTCTTACATGGGTCTCTCATATTTCTGCCATACTGTAAGGAAACTAGCAAGGAAGGGGTTAATTATCAGTAACCTTGGACATGTAGGGAGTGCTATGAGAGACCATGTCTTCTTGGATTCTCGTAGAAGTCATATAGGTAGCAGCTGTTTTACCTGATGAGTTACATTTGCAGAAGTTACCAAGTAGCTAGATGAAAGAAGATACCACCTGATTGGCTTAAAGTGTTGAGCTACCCAGAGAGGGGATGATGGTAAAACAGAAGAATGGTCCACTCAAGCAGTTTTGAAGACCTTCAAGTATGTTCTTACAGCTCATGCTTATTTGCTAAGCAAGATAGTGTAGCTTAAATGGTTAGAAGATCCTCTCTGTGGTGACCTGAGATCCTTCACAAACATGCAGCTTCATCATATCAACTATAAAAAGTACAGTACTCTCAATTATCATAATGCCTGGTTATTCGAAGACAATTCTAACCATCATATCATTCTAGCAAGCACAGCCAGTAATATGAACAAGCAAATCAAGTAAGAAAATTAGTAGTCTTCAAGAAAGGGTGTCTTTATGGATCAGATCTAAAGAAAACAAGCTGCTTAATAAGGTTACAATTAGAGATGGGCATGAACCACTGGTTTACCAGTTTGTCCTGGTTAGTTTGCCACTGCAACAGGTGTTGTACAATTCAGTGCCCTGCCCATGCACAGGTAGTGCCCAGAGGAGGCAGGGCAGGGAAGCTGGGGCACTACCTCTGAGTGGGCACCTGCCAGAGGGGAGGTGAACGGCAGAGCACCTGCAGGGCCAGTAAGCAAACCAAGCCAAACTGGTCCTTCGTGCTCATCTCTAGTTACAAATTTCTTATGAAGTTGACCAGAAGCTGTTTCCCTTTTAAAATTCTTGCTCCAAGATATACTTGCCATTCAGGTCGAGTGGCCTCTGAGTCGATAACTGTCCCAACAGGGGGATTTTGCAGGCCCCCATATGCCTCGGTGAAAAAGCGACAAAGGGTTTTCTTCCTGACCACTACCACGGACAGTTTGGGTCTTCTGATCAGAAAGGAAATACACAACGACAGTGAACAAGTAATTGGATAGTTGATCACCCACTTTTCACTTCCACTGCTAAATGGAAGCTACCGGAATAGAGCAAATCTTACTTCCACGGCCGTTTCACATTTATGGTGCAGGGATGGACCTTGAAAGAGGATGACTCATCAGCACAAGATGTGTATGTCATGTTAAAGCAAAGCAGAAAGCAAAGGGTGCTGATTATATACCTCCCCACAGTGCTTCAAGCACTCTCTGGGTGGTTTATAAATTAATTATGCAGGCTACACATTGCTCCGCTGGGTACTCATTTTACCAACCTCGGAAGGATAGAAGACTGAGAGTCAACCTTGAACCGGCTACCTGGGACTGAACCCCAGGTTGTGAACACAGTTTTGGCTGCAGTACAGCAGGTTTAACCACTGAGCCACGAGGCTACTACCACACTTTCTAACCAATGGTGGGGAACTAGGAGTACTTAGGTTCAAGCAGCCCTCCTTTCTTGCTCTTGCTGCTTTTTCATTTTCAAAATTACATTTAGCACTGCTTCTGGGCAGGGACTGTAACTAACTGTCCTTCTCTCCACACGGCAAAGAAAATCACAGAAAATCACACAAGGCACTTTTAACATTTTGAGTCAACCATTGGGTAAAACAAATGGCAAGACAGGACTTGTTTACCTGAAACCACCAGTGCATTCATTAAGGCTGCTTAGTAACTGTGGGACTTCATAATCTACCACCATCTTCAGCTGTCCATCTCCAACACCATCACGGTACACAATGACACGGTCAGGCAGCTGCCCGTTATACTTCTGCCATTGGCTCAGAGCACCTACAGAAGAGCAGGAAAGAAATACAGAACTGACTTCTGTATTGGCCCAATATGAGGAAAACTAATTGAAAAGCTCACAATGTAAGACCATAAGCCAATAAGCCCCTGAGAAGCTTATTAATTTCAGATTTTGGAGGCAAGCAAAACTGGTATCTGTGCTCAGATACCAGTTTTGCTTGCCTCCAAAATCTGAAATTACAGAACACGATTATCCCTCTGAAAATGCATACAGAAGTGTTTGATGTAAATAATATGGCTCCAATGATACAAGTTGCTAGACAGCATGATACATGTGAGAACAAGCAACACGGTCAGTGGGCCTCAAATTGACACAGAATCATGCCTGCAGTCTTGGCTACCTTTCCAGCACTGCCAAGCTGTCCTCCTCCACGAACTGAGAGTCAAAAACAGCAGCAAGGTGTGAGAAGTTTTGTCTACATATGTTGCAGGACACACCAGAGTGACATTATTTCATGGTGGAAATACGTATCACTCTGGCTAACACATGTATCCCAAACATATCTATCGACAGAATTTTAGAGCGAAAAGAACCTTGAAGGTCATTTTATACAACCCATTCAATGCAGGAGGCAAGTGCAGCATCTCTTATAAAAGGCAGTTGTGATCTGCCTAAATACCTTCTTCAGAAGGGAGCCCACTTTCTAATGGTAAATAGAAATGCAGGGGCAGAGTACAGAAGGGGGATGGCAAGGAGGCGGAACAAAGGCCACAAGTGGACGCTCTTGTATGTTATATATACTTGTGTAGCAAACTGCAAAAAAAGGAAACCATGTATACCACAGATACAGCATCCTAAGTTAAATAAATAAATAAATAAATAAATAAATAAATAAATAAATAAATAAATAAATAAAGAAAGAAAGAAAGAAAGAAAGAAAGAAAGAAAGAAAGAAAGAAAGAAAGAAAGAAAGAAAGAAAGAAAGAAAGAGCAGACTACAGGAGATGGAAGATAAGTCAGAGGGGAGAAAAGATATGGTGTAGCAACTGTGTTCAGACAAAGAGGAGGGAGTTTGGGGAAATGCCCATGAGGAATTACACAAGGTATATGATGTAGACGGGCAACAAGGAGCAAGATCCAGTACCAGAAAGGGAATGGAATTTTGTTATAAAGAAAGACCCCTAATAGTGTCTTGCTGCAAACATGAATACCTAAGGGAGAAAAGGAGCAATGACATAGACATGGCCCATGGACTCAACCTAGAGCTGGTCTGGAGGAGACAACCCTGATATAGCTCTGACACTGGAGGGAGTGGAAGGAAAAGAAATGCCAGAATTGACTCCAACAATAGCAACTACAGGCACCAGCCCAGACGCAGACCCTGTTGGGGGGGGGCAATGTCTCCATGTTCCCTGACCTCACTGTGACAGTACAGATCCTTGATTCTCCAGATCTCCATCTTCAGCAACATGTGGTGCCCACCACTGAACTGAAGTCTCCTACACTGCAGTGCAGTTGACTTGGGGTGTGGATGAAATCAAGACTGAATCAGGGGCAGTGAAGATAAGTAGCTCTGGAGTGGGCAAGTCACAAGAAACAGCCTGTGTCGAAACCTCTGTCTAAGTGCTAATAAACCTTTCTTTGTTTAAAACACCTTTTGTCAAGTCTATGGGGATGGAGGAGGGGCCACTTTGTCAGCCCTGGTAGGACCAGAAGGTCTCACAGGTTGAAAGAAAGTTGAATAAGATGCCTGGACTCATGTGCTTTTACAATCAGACATACCAGAACTTGAGAGAGCACTGTTTCCTAGTGTAGCATGCAGTGCAACATTGACTTCTGGCTCTGGTCAAGTGCAGGAAACACTTGGGATCAAATTTCAGCCCTGCTGGGTGGGGCTTTGGCCCCACGTGTGACTCTGCCCTTACCACAGGGTTTCATCAGGACCGGAACCAAAGGGGCTGGAAACAGTGGGTGAGTGGAGGAGGAGGAGTTCTGAGCAAAGGGACGGAGTCACACACACTCACACAGTCGCACACCTTAGAGGGAACCTTGCTTCGGATGGAGAAGGATTAATCAATCTCTACCTATTCTCCCTGCAAATCCCCACTCCACCCCATATCAGCATGGAAAAAACATTTCACCCCAAATAACGGAGCACTACTCAGAAACTGTTGGCAGTGGATCTTAGTATGTTACAGTTAAATTAAGTATCGACAGATGGCGCTATACAAAACTCCTACCCTGCATGCAGACTTTTAAACAATCCACAGTGCTTGTTCGTGTATCTTGCAGAAGACAGTGAGAATACCACCTAGACATAAAACAAAGGGAAATTTGGTTTGGTAAGTTATATGGTTATAACAATACAGACTTAACAAACCTCTCTGTTGTAAGGCAGCCCCAAGTCTCCACTAGAAAAACCTCACATAGATACACACATTTATACAAAATAAAGGGCCTATTTCCCCACAGGAAGGCCTATAGGAGAACAATGTTCATTTCTGGAGATGGTGCAACCCACAGTAAGTGATGGTGGGCAGGAACATCTCCTCCAAGCCTCCTGATTTCTTCCACTCTTCTCTATGTTGCTATAAATCGTTCTCTATTGCTTTCAGTGAAGTCCACCAAAAATGCTTACTTAGTTATTGAGGCATTTGTGCTGGCTACGAATCCAACAACTGAGGTTTCTTTGGAGATGGCATCTTTGCTGATGTCAATACCAACTACCATGAGCGATTTCAGCTGTTGAGAAAAACAGTAAACGGATTCAGAAGCTCAGTACCTGCCATGATTTCTCTAGAGCTGTAGCTTTAGATATCATGCACCACCGCTTAAAGCAACAGGGGATCCTAAGACGTGTGTCTTGAATTACATGATATACTATCTACATGTGAACAAGCTCCTGCTCACTTCACATAGACAAAGAGCTTATAGGAGACGGTGGATCAGTACTGCATGATCCTTTCTGGGAAGGGAAGAGGAGGGGGAAAATTACCCAGGTAGATCAACAAAATTACTTACTGGTATCTCAACTGCCCACAACTCTCCTCCAATCTTACAGGAAACCTGCATAGCAATTTTTGTAGCCACACTCATCATCATCCCTTGCTTGCTCAGGGTGCGAGCAAGTACACACTGGCTTGGAACAGGGCGCTCAAGAATCAAAAACTTCTTCACAGCATCGTAAGTGTCTTTCTGATTGGACGACAGTATACACAGTACCTACAAATGAGAAACAGAATAGATCACTGAGATCCGGTTCATCGCAGGGCAGGCCTGCATAGTCTGTGATTCACTGTGGTGGAATCCTGGGGGTTGTTTTAAGTGTGCAAATTACTTCTGCTGCAGATTTTATTCAAGTACATGCATTTCACTTTTCAGGGGCATAAAATTTGGGTTGTATTTTGGAAAATGATTTTCTACATCAAGAATGTAATCCCACTTTCTGAAGTTTAGGGTGCAACTACACTGGATTTGATTTGCATCCTGTACTGCATTTGAAATTACAATCAGGGCTCACATAGAGACTGTGGACTGACTTGGGAGTTCACCCTTCATATTGGATTTGTTATGAGTAGAGAAGGGGGTACAGTGGCGCCTAGCTTAACGATTATCTTGTTAAACGGCAATATTTGGGGAAAAACCTTGAAAGACAGAGTGCAACAAAGGCTGAAAGCACTCAGTAGCCCAGAATGCCACCAGGGAGGCCTATATATGGGTGGAATGGAAAGGAGGAGCAAGAATCCTGAACATCAGCATTTCATATTACAGCTATTTTATTATGGGTCCCACTCATTAGACATACTGCCAAGTCCATTCAGTGTTCTGTGTACTATCAGGTAAACAGGCAGTATTGGCCACGTTATGAAGGAGAGCTCTGGGAAGGCAGGAAGCTAGCTTCATATCAAGGATAGGTGGAATGGGCCACTTTTTGTAAAGTGGACCCCAAAATGCAGTCATAGCCCTTATAGTGAGGTGTGTGCGTGTATGCTTATGCACACCTCATTCTGTTGCCTTCTCTTAAAAGACCGTCCTAGCAAGCTTGAATATTAGCAGCTAACAAGCTTCTCTTCAAATACATCTGAAAACCAATGCTTATCCATTCTTGGTACGCACCAGCTGTAGCTCGGGATTCACATGCTGTTTCAATACTTGAACAAATGCCATGGAGCTATCTTGTACTTGTACACTACAGACAAAAAAAAACACATTGTGGAACATTAAGTATGATAAATTTTGCAAGAAGCGCACCTGCTGGAACACAGTATACCACTGGGTTCGTGGTGAGACAATGCTGAATTGAAGACAGGATGTGTCCGTGTCCCACCCAAGAACTCAACAGATTAATGTGCAAAATTACAATTCTGGAAAGAAAGAAGAGGGTTGGCATGGGAATGTCTATCATGGATTACATGCGGCCAACAAAAATGCCATTAAGCTTGGAGGAAAGAGATACCACAGAACAACAGTATGGTAAGACTTTTATGAGAATCAGTTACCCTACTCAGGCTTTCTGTTTTATCATTTTTATCACTTGGACCAACAAAGGCCCTAAAGCTCCAGCTGGAAAAAGTGCAGGGATCATGTCCGCAATTCTCCTAAGCACCTTCAAAGCATCCTAAAACCTGCCCTCTCAAGCAAGTTATAGGGGGGGGCTTAGCAATAGATTTGTTTCTGTTCTGTACTTCCAAGACATCTGGAACACTAGAATCACATAGACACATCTCTAGCCAGGAAGGGAGGCCAAGAATTCTTTCCTTCCTAAATTTTGGAAGCGTGATGCAGAGTCAGAAAAAAAGCAGGTGATCACAAATGTTTAGTGGTTGGCAACTAAGACATCTTGCTACTGGAGCACTCCCACCCAGGTCCATGGGCACTGTTTCCACAGCTGATCATTATGTTGTCTCCTGACCCAGAAAAACTGCACAAACACTCCTGATTAGAGATGGGCACAAACCATGGTTTGGAGGTTCGTACCAGTTCATCAGCATGGCACCATAGGTGCCACACATTTCCGTCCCCCTATCCCCTGGCTGGCTCCCCCACTCAGCACATGCTGCTTGTCTCCTCCTTTTTTGTGCGATCATCCAGTCACAGTAGGAGTTTGTGCTTCCCTCCTCTGCCTTCTCCAGCAGCCGCCCACTCAAACTAAGAGGCGGGGCAGGGACTGAGGTAAAGGACACACGCAAGAAGCATTACTGCATGGCAACAGACTGTACCTGCTCAGGAAATCAGGGGCTGCCCCCTGCCTGCCTACGCCCACCTAAATTCAGCCCATAGGCACAGCCCACGAGGAAGATGCCTATAAGAAGAATGTCCCGGGAAGCGACTGTGGGGTTCGAACAGCGCTGCAATGTTGCTTCCATTGCTCTTATTGAGGGACTGATCAACCCTCAGGGACAGGTTTTGTGTGTGTGAGTATGTGTGCTTGTGAAGTATGGAAGAGGCTTCTTGATACCTTTGTCTTATCTTGTAAATGAATGAAAGCAATAAATGTTATATAGCGCTTGAATTTAAAATTTGGTGTATGGTCTTCTTGTCAGTAGTCTGGCTAGGGTCTCTCTCCTCTCCTGGTCACTCTCCCCAGGATATAAAGAACACTGATCCCATGGGTAACAGTCCTACGGCGATAATGACCTAGTGAGTTTCATAGCCAATAATGGAAAACTTGATTGTGGATAGTATTGGCCATAGAACACCCCCCCCCAAGAACCTTGAAATCTGCTAGGAGAAACAAAATATTCCCTCCCCACCTTTCTCCCCCTTTCAGGAATAGCGAAAGAAAGCAAAAGAAAGTCAATATCCATTCAGCGTCTCAATTACCCATGTATGGAAAAAAGTTAAAACTCGTTCATACAAGATTTTATAAGAAAACACTTTTCCAATTGAAGCACCTTTACTACACACAGACAGACACTTTTCTATCCCATGAGTAGTTTGGGGATAAATCACCATATCAAGAACTGTAAAAACCTTACTTTTTTTTTCACTTTCTGCACAGAAATTGACATACAGCAGGTATGTGAATGGGGAATGAATCAAAAAGCTCCCCCAAAGAAAATCTAACGTGGTCTGGAAAATCTCCCTGCAGTAGGACAACACAGTTCCTAAAAAGGATCTTGGGTTGTAAATTCTACAAAATTCATTCCATGAATGAAACTGTACTAAATCAGTTCAACTTCACCAGTTAAAACTTTTTGTGGGATTCACTCACTTGGCTCAGAAGTCATCACCTGCACTGCTATAATAAGCATAGAAAGGAAAATAATGTATTACTGGGTGAGGTTTTTTTCCCCCCAATTTTGACCTAAATTCTTATTCCCCTGAAAAACCAATAATTTATAGTCTAGAGAGCTGAAGGCAAAACTAGATTTGTAAGAGTATGGATCACAGAAGTTGATCATAGCATACCACTATGACAGAACATTAGTACAGTATAATGACTTGGAAAAATAGCTCATACATAAGCCAGTTTCTGGGTTCCTTAACGAGATCAAAAACTGAAGACACAGCAGAGGATCTGGGCTAAATAGCTGAGGCGTCTACTGAGTTCTATGGGCATTCTGGCTGTCAGCATGAAGCAAAGACAGTCTTGTGCATGATCAGGATCTCCGCACATCACTCCCGAGTGCGTTATTGCACTGTTATGTAAGACACCCAAATACCAGCAGTAATGTCTTACTGGCTTGCCACTGGCAAAGAGCAATTGTGAACAGCAATTTCAAGCTGTCACCACACATACCACAGCTGCTTGGTTATCACTGCTTATTGTAACATACAAAGAACCAGGGAAAATGCTCAGATAAAGGTCATTTCATATATTATGCAGGGATCTGTTACCACAGAGACAGAATGCAGCCGGCTGATTCTGGATCCACAACGCAATGTGTGTTTGTCACATTTATGTTAGTTGTGCATCCTTAATAATCTTCTATGCATACCTCAGAAAGGCATTAATGTATGAAGAGGCCTTGAGGAATGGTGTAAAAAAGAAAAAGGAAGTTTGTATTTAAATATATCTCACAATCTTGGGTATTCAACGTGAAAGCCCATAGCATCTCCTACTCTTCTCATGCAGCTCACAAGGTTGTGACCTGCATCAAAGTTCCTGTTGCTGGACACCACGATCCACTTCTCCAATGCTGGTCCACCAATCATCTTCATATTCCGCATATCTTTGAGCCAGTCACCAGCATTCATTGGCTTACACTGTTGGACAAAAAAAAAAGATAAGGGAAATAAACCAATGCACTTTAAAAACAAATCTATTATTATTTTTTCATCTTATAATTAAAAAGCTGGAAGGGACTCTTATGGACCATTGAGTCCAGCCCTTTCAAAGGACGCTCAGTGGGGGAATCAAACTCCAAACCTCTGGTTCTGCAGCCAAAGACTTAAGCCACTGATCTACCCAGCAATTCGTATTTCACTCTTCTACCAGTATTCAACTTCTATCTCCCAAATTAGAAAAATATGTCAAGGGCACTCACTGTCTCTAAACTGTGAATCATCAGAAACATTAAATGCCATTTCAGCCAGCTGGTCTTAAATCGTAGCAATACATCATTTTCCATCAAGGCTTCTCAGACAAGCAACTGCCGTCAGGGCTGTAAATAGAATGAGGCAACTAGAGTGGGGTCTCTTGGTTCCTAACCCATCAGTCTATACACTACACCTTCTGTGTATTCGCAAAGGCTTTCATGGCCGGGATCTAATGGTTGTGGGTTTTTCGGGCTCTTTGGCCACAACAACCACTACACCTTCTGTCCCTTAGAACAGTGGTCTCCAGCCTTGGGCGGGCCTCCAGATGTTCTTGAACTACAACTCCCAGAAGCCTTCACCACCACCTCTGCTGGCCAGGATTTCTGGCAGTTGGAAGTCCAAGAACATCTGGAGGCCCAAAGTTGGGGACCACTGCCTTAGAGACCTCCACTTACTGTGGTGCCTGCTGAAGGAAAATGGCTGGAGGAAAGCGGGGAGGGGATGGTGACCAGAAGGAACTGGGAAGAGGCGGCGGTGAGAACTTAGAAACTCTTTAAGGGACTCAAAAGACAGAACAGCTTGGACACATTCTTCCCCCCCACTCCGGCAAGCAGATTGTTCTTTCGCTTTTGCATGCCACCCTCATTTTCATAAGTGGGATGCAGCCTTTTGCGGTCGAAGGGAGTGTCTCCTTCTCTGCAATGGGATCTGCAGCATTTGATGCCAGATCCATGCATTATTCAGACGTACGTCTCGCATAGATCTTGTCCCACCTGTCCAATTAGTGTGCCCTAAGGCTATAGCCTAGCTACTGTGCAGAGACAGAAAAATACATCCTGTTCTTCTGCAAAAATAAAAATAAAGAAATAAAAATACAATTTATTGGCGTCTGGTCTCCTACAGCATGTTTCTTTGGTGCCACCAGGACTTGATGGAGCAGGAGCCCTGATACAGGTGCAAGGCAGCCCGATAAGGGAGGGAATTCTACGCCAGGCAGAGCAGAAATCAGACTGAGAGAAAAGTACAACATGAGGGGTGAAGGAAGGGAGAGCCTGGAAAAACAGGGGCCTCCTCCAAGGCTGGCTGGCAGTTTTGGTTCACTTATACAGTGGTGCCTCGCATTACGACGTTAATTCGTTCCACCGAAATCGCTGTAGAACAAAAACATCGTAATGCGAAATAAAAAGCCAATTGAAACGCATTGAAACCCCTTCAATGTGTCCCAATGGGCTGGAAACTCACTGTCCAGCGAAGATCCTCCATAGGGCGGCCATTTTCGGTGGCTGTCTTGCGAGGAATCCGTCCCAGAAAATAGTGGGGAGCCATTTTATTTACCCGGCGGCCATTTTTAAACTGTCAATCAGTTGTTGGAAAATCGTCGTTTTGCGAAGAATCGGTTCCCGAAGCAGGGAACTGATCACTGCAAAGCGAAAAAACCCTATTCAGACCACCGCTTTGCAATCGCAAAGAATCATCGTAATGCGGTTTTGTTGTAATGTGGGGCAATCGTAAAGTGAGACACCACTGTAATGAGTTTTCCATAAAGGTGCTTACTCTTCCAGAAGCTTTTTAGTGGCAGGCCTACACCGAGAGGTAGCATCAAGGGGAGGAGGCAAGTCAAGCCATTCCTCCCTCCAGGGTAGTGAGGAAGTGAATTGTGGACAGCTGGCCACACTTTATTCTGAACAATTCCCCCTTTATTGTCTCCGTGTTCAAGGACAAACAAGGTCAGCACCTTCACTTCACCCCTGACTATGCTGGCTTCAAGGTCAGCTGGCAGACTGGGGGCAAGGGGGGGCACAAGGCCAAGTCAGAGGGTGGTGGCAGCTAGTTCCTGCCTTTGGAGCGGGGATGTTCTGTCAGCCAACAGGTGGGTTAATCTCCCTGGCGTTCTGCTGCCTTTCATTAGGCACAAGTGGGACGGCACCTAATTCTAGGCCGGTGAAAATCTTGGAAAATGGGGTAGCCCAGCTGGTACAGGAACTACCACACCAAGATGTTACCTACTGGTCCCCCACCCCCTCTTCCACCCCATGGAAGTCCTCATCCACCTGGTAAATTTAGGTAAGAGGCGACATTTTAGCCTAACCTACCTCATGGAGTTCTGGTGTGGGATTACTAAGGGATTATTATCTCCTTAAGGATCGGCTTTCACAGATCAAAACTTAACAAGAGAGGCTGACTAAATTTCACTCTGCAGGTGGGGCTTTCAAGTCACAGAGCTAAATATATTCACCTAATTGTTATTGTCAAACTACAGTACTTTAAAACAGAAAGCTCTACAGCCATCTTTCCGAGTTGGCACCTCTTTGCATAGCGAATTGGGATTTATACTGACTCTCAAACTGATAAGCACATGTACATTCAAAGTACAGCAGACAGAAAGTTTGCTTTGGTTGTCTGCCAGACACATTGCCATCCCATGCTGGGTTTTTTTTGGGGGGGGGTGTTTGCAAATCTTCAACTTTTAACTAAATAGTCTGTGGTATATGTAGTGTTGTTTGAAATTTTTAAAAAATTCTAGAGCCTCACTGGACTCATAATACAAGTCCCCTGGTTCTTTGGTTTGGAGAGATTTAGTACTAGCATCAACTGTGCATATCCGTGGAGCTATAAAATCACTTTTGTTAAACACAACCTTTTGTGCATGTTTAATAAGGCATTTACAAATAGCATGCATCACCTAATTTTTAACTATGTTGGCCACCGTCACACTTGAGCCACCCCAAGTAATATTTCTGGATGTGTATAAACTTGCGTCTGTGCAATATTCTTGTTGTTTAATCGTTAAGTCATGTCTGACTCTTCGTGACCCCATGGACCAGAGCACGCCAAGCCCTCCTGTCTTCCACTGCCTCCTGGAGTTGGGTCAAATCCATGTTGGTCGCTTCAATGACACTGTCCAACCATCTTGTCCTCTGTCGTCCCCTTCTCCGCTTGCCTTCACACTTTCCCAACATCAGGGTCTTTTCCAGGGAGTCTTTTCTTCTCATGAGATGGCCAAAGCATTACAGCCTCAGCTTCAGGATCTCTCCTTCCAGTGAGCACTCAGGGTTGATTTCCTTCTGAGCAGATAGGTTTGATCTCCCTGCAGTCCAGGAGACTCTCAAGAGTCTCCTCCAGCACCACAATTCAAAAGCATCAATTCTTTGGCGGTCAGCCTTCTTTATGGTCCAGCTCCCACTTCCATACATGGCTAATGGAAAAACCATAGCTCTGACTATGCCGACCTTTGTTGGTAAGGTGATGTCTCTGCTTTTTAAGATGCTGTCTAGGTTTGTCATTGCTTTCCTCCCAAGCAGGCGCCTTTTAATTTTGTGGCTGCTGTCACCACCTGCAGTGATCATGGAGCCCAAGAAAGTAAAATCTGTCACTGCCTCCATATCTTCCCTTTCTATTTCCCAGGAGGTGATGGGACCAGTGGCCATGATCTTAAATTTTTTGGATCTTGAGCTTCAGACCATTTTTTGTGCTCTTCCCTTTAATTCCTCCTCACTTTCTGCCATCAGAGTAGTATCATCTACATATCTGAGGTTGTTATTTCTTCCGGAAATCTTAATTCCGGTTGGGGATTCCTCTAGTCCAGCGTTTTGTCATGATGTTTTGTGCATATAAGTTAAATAAGCAAGGGGACAATATACAGCCTTGTCATAAAACACACATTGTGTGGTGCTTGCCCCCAGCACCATAATGGCTTGAATTTCTTCCATGATGCTTGCTTATAGCTCGTTGTAAAAATGCTCACATTTTAAGCTGATTTTTCTTCCAGGATGAAATCAGTTGCATCACACATTGAAATGTAAAGGCTCCAACTGTACACACATTTAATAAGTCAATATCACTAAGAACAGAGGAATTTTCTTATTGGGAAAGCTGTATATGATTGTGCTAAATATATAGCAGATCACACATCAACAGCTTAATTGGTTTATCCAACAATGGCCATAAACGACCTGTCCTAAAGAGAGCCATGTAAGCCGCCCCCTACTTTGTTAAAACAGGGGATTGGTTCCTGGCAAGGTTCCTGCTAAGCTTGGCACATGCACACACAATTTCGCTTCCCTCTGCACAGGTGCCTTCCTCCTCTGTGCAGTGATCACATTAGGTTCCGGTTGTGACAGAATCCAGCGTGCAGGGGAGCAGAGTTGCACACCCATGCGGGGGCGGAGTTGCACACGCGCAACAGAGGTGGAGCCCCACACAGTGGGGCAGAAAATTAGAGAGTACGTTGGTTCCTGGACAATTCTCAAGCCTCAGTCTGTCTGTCCTCTTCCTTCCCCCTCCATCGTCTGCCATCTTGTTTGCACCACACACAAGCTCAGCTGTCTTCTGCTTATTCCCATGGACATATGTTATCTTGCTTACTTCTCCTTTCCCATTCTGTTATCCTGTCCTTTTCCGAGTTTTGGATGCAGCACTGGGTAGTATTACGTAGAGTGGTCAGAAAACAAGTAGTTGTATGCTGGGGGTCTTCTGTAATGGATACATTAGCAAGCATCTTTATAGCATAACAGACTATCCAATTAAAAAGGTGACACGTAAGTCAGGTTCCTCTGGTGAGGACAAAACAAGATAGTATGATAATTGCATTTATGGAGTCAATGTGCAGGTTTTGTGGATTATGAGTTGCAGCTGCATGGGCAAGTAGTATGAGAATCAAAGGTAGAAAAAGGGTAATTTAACCCCTTCTCTCTATCCTAGTACTACCATGAACCACCATATAGGCTGAAGGTGCTATTTGCATCAAAATACAGAACTGGACCACCACTGTCCAATTCTTGGGTTTCCATCAGTCACCTTCTTTTCCTTTTGATCTGAGTCCGGCAATAGTCCTCCCACTTTTAAGTTGGGAAAGTATACTAACAGCCTGTGCGTTCTATATCTCAGTTCTTCCTCCTTTCCCTCTCTTTCATCTTTCTTTATTTCTGCCTGGGGTACACTTAACTCTCTCCTTCCCCCTTGATCTTTTATATCCTCCTCCCACACTGGTAGAGTTAACACCTTATCCTCTTTCCCTTTTTCTTCCTCCACCAAACAGACTTCTGCCTTTACTTCTTTCTTCTTCAATTCTTCCCCTTCCTTTTCTTTTACAACCAATCCTTCCTTTCCTTTTCTCCCTCCCTCTTTCTTTGACGCTTCTACTTGAGGGGACGGCTCATTCTCATCTTTTTCTCTCTTTCCTATTTCTCTTTCACAACCACGAAAGACCTGAAGTTTCCACAGCCATCTTTGTAATCTTATTGCACCTTCTACCCATTGCTATTTTAAATCATAAAAGATATACATATTAACTGTATAAAAATAAATAACCTGCTGGGCAGCCTTTGGTCCCTCTCACCTGCAAAAATATTTCATATCTGACCTTGGGTGAGCTAAACGTTGATCTGGCACAAAACCTGAACATAAAGGCAATACTTGCAATCATGTTGGAGCACCTCCTAATGCAGGACACATTTAACTATGTGACTTCCAGTAGGAAACCCATCTCTAATACTCACCATATCATTCTGCATGAAGATTTTTTCTGAAGCAACCACACGGCCTGTCAGTGTAGCTTGGCAGCCAAGTTGTAATCCCCAGTTTTCCAGCTCTAAACGAGCATCTTTGTTTCTGTAGGAAAATTTGCAACCCTAATGTTACATGTGATGAATGGAATACAGATTCATTGAACAGTACTCTAAAAATAAAGCCAAATCAATAAATTATAACTTTACAGTATTCTAGTCCAAAACACAGATCTGACTGAAATGTGGCACCCTAGAAAAGAACTGCATCCATAAAGACGGATCTCTATGAGACTAGCACAATGTGAATAGTGAGGCTTATTTTTACAAAATTCCCAGATGGACACCTCCAAGTTTTGGAGAAGGTGCTACTGCTGCCTGAGAGATGAACGAATGCACTCAAGAAAGGAGCAAGGACTATAACGGCAAATAAGCAAGTGAACAAACAAATAAACAAGACAGTGTCTAAGATCAGCCAGAATTGATGATAAGCGCATGCTGCAGGTTCTTAAGCAATTAGAATTTGTTAGAGTAATTACTAAAATTCACACATAGGTGGCAGCTTCTGACTGACTCTGCTGAATAGTGCTACAATATACCTCAGCCACACCATATATGTGTAGTATTCAGAAGATTTTTGTAAATCAAAGTGTGCTGTGGCATGTACTGCTATTTCCTCTATGCCCAGCTTGCCTGTCGCTGTGGGTTTCCTTATTTCCATAGGCCTTTACTGGCCTTTTTTAGCCTGAGTCAACTTTAGCTCTATTTTACAGCTCTCCTGATTTATTTTCCTCTTATGTGCCTTGCTTGACCTGATAAGTAAGGCCTGCGTTTAGCGTGAAGATATGTGTTGCACATCTGGAAAAGGTAACATATGCTTGTTTTGTTGACTTTGAGAAAGCCTTAAACAAAGTTCAACATGACAAAATGATGGTAAACAAACAAAGCTGTTGATTCTACAGACATCTTTTTAACTTTAATTCCTATCAAAGCTGCTGTGAAGGTTGAAAATTGGATGAGGACTTTTTCAATGTGCATAGAAGGGCCAAAGAGGCATTTGCAATGGAAAGCTGCAGAACTGGAAATGAGATGACAGCTGGGATGAGGAATCTGACACGGATGTACAGTACAGTGGTGCCCCGCATAGCGACGATAATCCGTTCCGGATAAATCGTCGCTATCTGGAATCGTCGCTATACGGAAAGGAAAACCCCATAGGAAAGCATTAAACCCCATTTAATGCGTTCCTATGGGGATAAACTCACCGCTATGCGGAAATCCTCCACACGGCCGCCATTTTCGCCGCCTCGGTAAGCGAGGAAACCAAGTGAAAATGCTGCGGGCGGCCATTTTTTCTTCCGACAGCCATTTTGGAACCACCGATCAGCTGTTGGGGAAACACTGCAATGCGATCGTTTTTGTGATCGCAAAATCCGCATCGCTATGCAGATTCGTCGTTAAACAGGGCGCTCATTATGCGAGGCACCACTGTACTAGAATTCAGTAAGATCCTCCGAGGCCAGGCGGTTGAGGTTTCTGACACAGAGAGAGGACTGGAAATCAATGACTAGAAACCAGGCCTTCTGGGTGGTAACTCCACAACTGTGGAATGCTCTCCCGCCCGAAATTCACCTGGCACCCTCACTGGGAACTTTCAAAAAATTATTAAAAACATTCTTTTTTAGACAGGCCTTCTCAGACTCCATTCCCCCTTGATCCAACTTACAGTTCAACCACACCATCCTTTCCTTTTTATGTTCATGTTTATCAATTTTATTGATAAACATCAATTGGCCCTTACAGGCAAATGGCTACTCCAAAAATGAAATCACAAGAGCCATCAAACTAAGAAAACAACACCAAATTGAAGAAGAATAACAGCTGCCCACAAATAAATTATTTCTGCCATACATCAAAGGGGTCACGGACTGCATGGGGAAACTTAAAAAAACACAACCTACAAACAGTATTCAAGCCCACCACAAAAATACAACAAATGTTACGGTCAGCAAAGGACAGAAGAGACCCCCTCACCACTGCAGGAGTATACCGGATACCTTGCAGTTGTGGCCAGGTATATATTGGAACCACAAAACGAAGCATCCACACCAGAATCAAAGAACATGAGAGACATTGCAGACTAAAACAACCAGAAAAATCTGCAGTAGCTGAACATGCCCTAAAACTGGACATGAAATTCTATTTCAAAATACTGAAATACTAGACAACACCAGCAATCATTATGTCAGACTGCACAGGGAAGCCACTGAAATCCACAAGCACCAGCAGAATTTCAACAAAAAAGAGGAAAATTTGAAACTCAACAAAACTTGGCTCCCAGCTCTCAAAAATACAGTGTGCAAAAGGTCGACGAACTCTACCCAGCCACAAGGACAGGGGATCACTACACACAAAAGACCAGCTAATAATACCCATAAACCACAGTGACAAATAATCTCTCCTTATCACAACAATACACACTAATCACCCATCTACAGAAAAAGACAAAAGCCCATCTCACAGCCATAAATACTCCACTCCCATGCCAACTACACCAGAGCACAAAGTGCTGTCCTCTAAAGATGCCAGCTACAGAGACTGGTGAAACATTAGGAAGAACAATCTTCAGAACACAGCCAAAGAGCCTGAAAAACCCACAACAACCAATTTTATTTTTAGTTGTTTAAATTTTATTGATTAATTTATACATTGTTTTGTTATTGTACTGTCTGTTTGTGCCATGTGAACTTCCCAGAGTGGCTTGGGTTGCCGATGGGCAGTATACAAATCCAATCAATCACTCAATCAATATGTATTACAGAAGACCATTAGAGGCACCCTTGCTGATTCTAAAGCCCTTTCGTTGTCAATGGAGAGGCTATCTACAAAATCCGATAGACAATACAGTATTATTAGTTGAGAACTTAGATGGACTCCAAAGGTAGGCAGGTAGGTAATTTGCATATTTATTTATTTATTTATTTGACTTGTATGAGTTGCCCACTCCCTGCAAGGGCCTCTGGGCAGCTTCCAACATCCATTAAAACAGTTCAGTTGAAACAAACACACTAAAAACCAATACGGTTACGTATATCTATACTCTACAAAAAGCAAAAAATAAATAAATAAATAAATAAATAAATAAATAAATAAATAAAAATCTAGATCCATGACTTATTAAAATTAAAACCTTCAATTAAAAAACTTCCAGAACAGGAAGGTTTTAACCTGGCGCTGAAATGTCAGACACGTCGGCACCCGTCGTTTTTGTCATTTGGGAGGGCATTCCAAAGACTGGGACAGCTGCCGAAAAGGCCCTTTGTCTACAAGCTGGATCCCTCTTACCTCCTTTTTTAAATTTTATTTTTATTTTTAACAAAGGGTGACAAAAAGGAAAAAGGGGAATTGAGGTAAAGAGGGAAGAGGAGAAACAATAACATACTAATATCCACTCTATACATATTGCCATATCAAAATTCCAAATTACTCTTTTTACTATTTTCTGCCTTCCAGATTTAAGTTCTCGTTTCAATAGATGCTCTTCACACGCTGCCTGTTGACTCAATCCATTTGTAGAATAATTCCCATCTTTCTGTTGCCTTTTGTAAAGGACAGTCCTTCATCACTTCTGATAAAATGTCCATTTCCGCTGTTTCCCGTATCTCCTCTATAAGATCTTCTTGTTTCGGTACTGTCGGACTTTTCCAATTTTTGGCATAGAGAATTCTGGCTGAGGTGACTATGTATATAACTATATATTCCTTTGTCTTATCTATGTTATCAGGTATCATACTCAATAAAAACAGTTCTGAGGTTAATGGCACCTTACCAAGAAATATTTGTTGCAACACAACATGTACTCTTTTCCAATACTGTTTCGCTACTCTACATGACCACCACATATGATAATAGCTTCCCACTTGTGCTTCACATTTCCAACACACATCTGTATACATCTTTATACATCCTTTATACAGATACATCTGTATACATCTTCGACAATTTTTCTGGAGTCATATGCCACCTATAAAACATCTTGTATATATTCTCTTTAAATTAACCGATCTTGTAAGCTTTATGTTACTTTGCCATATTTTCAACCATTGATCAATATCAATATCATGCCCTATGTTTTGTGCCCACTTAATGATACATTCTTTAACCATTTCATCTTGCATTTTAATTTCTAACATTTACATTTTCTTAACAATTTTGTCTTTTGAACCTTCTGAGTAGAAACCTTCTATTTTGTCTTTTATATATCTAGATTCCAATTGTGCTCTGGACCACCAGTCTATATAAATATTCTGTGTCTCTAGCTCTTCTTTAGACCTTAATTCACCATCCTTTTTAAATAAATCTTGATTATCTTAAAAGTTTTGCTTTTGTCATGAGATTAGGTTGTGTAAAGGCCTCTATAGGTGATACCCATACAGGTGTTATGTGATAAATTTGTTGTATAATCTTTCTCCACATTCCCAATAAAGCTCTTATCATATGTAAATTAAAATGCTTTTGCTCTTTATCCTTTTTATACCATAGATAAGCGTGCCAGCCTAGTTGTAAATCATGTCCCTTCAAGTTAAGTAATCTATCATTTTCCAAAGTTATCCATTCTTTTATCCAATCTAAAATACAAGATCTATAATACAGAACCCAATCTGGAAGACCAAAGCCAGCCCTCTATTTGGCATCTTGCATTGCTTTAATTTTAATTCCTGGTTTTTTACCTTTCCATACAAATCTCATAATTATCTTATTAAGCTCTTGGAAAAAGGTCTGTTTTAATATGATAGGAATTGTTTGAAATAAAAATAAAATTTTTGGCAAGACACTCATTTTAATCGTCACAATCCTTCCCAACAACGATAATTGTAATTTATCCCATTTCTCCAAATTGTTCTGTATCTCCTTCATCAATTTCATATAATTGATCCCCCTTACCTCCTTGAGGGACACCTCTTTCAGGAGGGCCTTCTGGCTAGATCTCAGTTGCTGGATAGTTTTGTATGGAAAGAGGCGGACCTTCAGGTATCCAGGGCTGAAGCCGTTTAGGGCTTTATATGTCAAATCAAGCAGTTTGAATTGGGCCCGGGCAACAACAGGTAGCTAGTATAACCTGGCCAGAATCAGCTGAATAGGGTCTCTCGTGGCTCTTCCACTCACCAGTCGTGCAACTCGATTCTGAACCAGTTTGAGTTCCCGGATCCTCTTCAAAGGCAGCCCCACGTAAAGCACATTGCAGTAGTCTAAACGGGTTGTTACCAGTGCATGTATGACTGTTATGAGGCTCCATTCATCCAGGTAGGGCCGCAGCTGGAACAGTTTCCACAGTTGCAGGAGGGCACCCCTGGCCACCAAATCCATCTGGACCTCGAGGGCCAGACTGGGGTCCAGGACCACCCCCAGGCTGAGGACCCTGCCCCTCAGGGGGAGTGCAACCCCATTCAGGGCAGGGAAATGGCCCTCCAGCCTGTCTGACGAACCACCCACTAACAGCACTTCTGTCTTGTTTGGATTAAGCTTCATATTATTAACCCTCACCCAGTCTATTATCAGGTCCAGACACGAGTTCAGCACAGAAACCACCTCACCTGGATTGGTGGAAAAAGAGAGGTACAGCAGAGTGTTGTCAGCATATTGCTGACTCCTCAGGCCAAACTTTCTGATGACCTGTCCCAGCAGTTCCATGTAGATGTTAAACAGTATGGGGGACAATACTGAACCCTGAGGAACCCCATGGCATAACTGCCATGGGGCCAAACCATTGTCTCCCAGCACCACCTTCTGGACACGGTCAGCCAAAAAGGAGTAGAACCACTGTAAAACGGTGCCCTCAACTCCCAAGCCAGCCAGCCTATGCAGAAGGACACCATGGTCAATGGTGTTGAAAGCCGCTGAGAGGTCCAGGAGTATCAACAGGGTCACAAACCCAGTCTCTCTCCCGGCAAAGGTAATCCTACAGGGCGACCAAGACAGTCTCTGTGCCGAAACCCAGCCTGAAACCAGACTGAAATGGATTTAGAAAATCCGCTTCATCCAGCAGCGCCTGGAGTTGCCCGGACACCACCCACTCCAACATCTTGCCCAAATAAGGGAGATTCACCACCGGCTGATAGTTAGCCACCGGCCCTGGGTCCAGATTAGGCTTTTTAAGAAGTGGTCGAATCACCACCTCTTTTGAAGTGGTAGGGACCACTCCCTCTCGCAAGGAGGCGTTGAAGCTTCTGGACCCATGTATGAACCCCCCTGGCAGATTTCCCAATTACAGTAGCCAAGATAGGCAAGGGTTGATTATGTGATTATTTGAAAGGTTAAGTAAGTAATGAACATGGTCTAAAAATGAATAAAGGGAAAACCAAATTTATGGTATCAGTAAAAAGCAATCAGCTCAAGAAATTGAGTTATATATTCAAAATGAAAGTGTGAAGTATCTTGACTAATATAACTTGGCATTTGGATGAAATGGCAGTCCAATGAAGTAAAGCAATAAAATATATGGTTTGGTCTGGAGTAATTTTTTAAAAGAATGTAATATGTAACAAAACTCGAACACATGAGAATGCAAAATGCTTGGTTCTTTATATACTTGATTTGACTGTCTGGCATGGAATAATGGGTATCATATAACTTTAATTATATTTTACCACAGGCCATCACAATGAAACCTGATAAAACATAGGAAAGTAAAACTAAAAAGGGGAGAACAATATTACAAAGTACAATTTAAGCAGAGCTCTAAAAACACTCTGGTTGATTTCTATAATAAAAATTTAAATGCACACTAAAAGGAAGATTAAATATTAGGATTCACTGAAATTTCATATTCACATAATTTCTTAGCTTCCACAACAGCTATACAAACAAAAAAGGCTGACCATCATCGAGTTATACTATTACTGTACATCCTTAGATGATTTGTTAGCATACTAGCCAATAATACAAGAGAGGAATTTTATCCGTATATAAGGGGAAGCACAACATGTAACAGACATCAAAATGGAATAATGGGCATAATTAACACATGCTAGCATTAATATATACATATATAAGTGTGACGGACAGCTCACACGTCACTCCTGTCAGGTTAGAGCTCTGGTGTGGGAGCCTATGACAGGACAAGAGGGGCGGTACCAAGGGAACTAGGAGAGAAAAAAAGACAGTTTAGGACAGAGCAGTTGGGGAGTTACAGAGAAGAAGAGACAGAGATATATAGAGAGATTGAAAGAGTTAAGAGGAATAGTTAGGGAAGGATTGAAAACAAGAACTTGGAAAGCTGGTGTGGTTAAGATTGGAAAGAGTTAAAAGTGCTAAGAAATAAATAGTTAAATATAGTAATACCTTGAATAAAGTGAATCTACATAAGCAAACATAAATGTAATCAAAGCAACATTTATTGTATGAATAATAAAAGACCATCTATGATTTTCTTTATGTGACTTACCTACAAATCCATAAATAAACATTGTTATATTTGACAACACTGATCTAATAGTCATATTTGGTACAGAGAGGAACATATCCTCTGGTGGCAGAGAAAAAGGGTGAAAAGTACATGTCATGCCCGAAAGGGAACCTGGGTGTGTAGAAAAACAAACAGTGGAGCTGGGGGTTGCACGACAATAAGTACAGTGGTGCCTCGCTTAGCGATTGCTTCCCTTAACGCTGTATTCACTTAACGATGGGTTTTTTAAAGAATTTTCTGCATCGTTTAACAATGTTTCCTATGGGCGATTTTTGCTTAGCAATTTCGGGACCATGCTTCGCATAGCGATTGCATTTTGGGTCCCCTGTTTCGCTTAACGATGTCCATTTTTGCAATTTTAAAAGTGTCTTAAAATGTTCAAAAACTGTTTTAAATGCTTAGAATCATTAGCGCACCTTCTAAAACGTGTGCAAACTTAATTTGGCTTTGTTCTGACTCTTTGTTAATTTTTGGTGAATTTTTCCCCCATTGAAAGGCACTGAACCCAAGTTTGACAGCTGTCAAACGGGCACTTCAATGCATTCCAATGGAGGAGAAAAAAATTCACCAAAAATTAACGAAGACTCAGAACAAAGCCAAATTAAGTTTGCACACGTTTTAAAAGGTGCTCTAACTAATCCAAGCATTTAAAACAGTTTTTGAACATTTTAAGACACTTTAAAAATAGTGAAAACAGACATCGCAAAACCATTGAAATGCACTGAATAGGCTTCAATGCATTCCAATGGGGGAAACATTGTATCGCTTAACGATGTTTCCTATGGCGATTTTCGCTTAAGGACGGCAATCTATTCCTATTGGAACGGATTATCCAGTTTTCAATGCATCTCTATGGGAAAACGTGTTTCGCTTAGCAATGTTTTCCCATAGCGATGTTTTTTTGGAACCAATTAAAATTGTTAAGCGAGGCACCACTGTATTTAAAATATGGATTTTAAGAACTTCTTGGATCAAGAGGGTGAACAATGATGTATTAGGAGAAATGAATGAAGGCCAAGGAATAATAAAACATAAAATGGAGAAAGCTAGAATACTTCACCAATATAATGGAAAATTAAAAGTATATATTATCGTAGCTGTTTATTCAAGGTAAAAAAAATGGGAGAGATGTGTAGCTGGGAGAACGTTTTGGCTAAAAATTCTCCAAGATTGGTTTGAATTTAACACAACACCACTGTTAGGAGCTGCTCCATCAAAAGTCAGAAAAGCCATGATCACCATCCAAGCTAGAGACAGAGAGAAAAGTAAGAAAGAGCAAAGCAACACAAAGCATGCTGTTTATATAAGAAGATAAAGAATCATTAAAATGTGGCTTCTTTTTATATCAAGAATGTAATACACTAGTATTTTGTAAAAAGGTTATTTCTGTGAAACTATCAACGTACATCTTAGGAGGCTGAAAGGAAAAGTGGCTTAGTATACTATGCTGCAGCTACAGTAGTACCACTGAAACAAGAGAACTTACGTAGGAGATGGCTCACCAAATCCCCACTGACTCAATGGGCTTATTCCAGTTGCAACTAAGGAACAGGATTTTAGCCAATGTAAAAACTTGTTATGGTTCTTTAACTCCATCTAGGGGCTGTAAGTATAAGATCGGTTTCACCAGTTTAACTAGGAATGCAAGCCAACAATACAACCTATTTCTGAATAGGGACAGAATAACACAATAGTAATGGAATTATGAAAGATGTTGAGTTCTGAAACTTGTTTTTTAAAATTTCCTCAAACCCAAGTATGACTTCAACATCACTCCTCCTTTTTGTTGTATAGAAATTGCTACTGTCTCCTCTTGTGTTTGTTTACTTGCATTTACAGTATTTCTAGATCACTTTGAGGTCCATAGCCTCACAAATCAGCTCATAAGGCAGTAATAACACAGACTCATTCTGCTGTCAGAGTGGTATCATCTGCATATCGGAGGTTACTGATATTTCTTCCGGCAATCTTAATTCCGGTTTGGGATTCATCCAGTCCTGCCTTTCACATAATGTAATCTGCATATAAGTTAAATACGCAGGGAGACAATATACAGCCTTGCCATACTCCTTTCCCAATTTTGAACCAATCAGTTGTTCCATATCCAGTTCTAACTGTTGCTTCCTGTCCCACATATAGATTTCTCAGGAGGTAGATAAGATGGTCAGGCACTCCCATTTCTTTAAGAACTTGCCATAGTTTGCTGTGGTCCACACAGTCAAAGGCTTTTGCAAATTCAATGAAGCAGATGTTTTTCTGGAACTCTCTGGCTTTCTCCATAAATAAATAAATAAATAAAATAATCCAGTGCATGTTAGTAATTTGGTCTCTAGTTCCTCTGCCCATTTGAAATCCAGCTAGTACTTCTGGAAGTTCTTGGTCCACAAACTGCTGAAGCCTACCTTGTAGGATTTTGAGCATAACCTTGCTAGCATGTGAAATTAGTTCATCAAAAAATCCTATTTCAAAACACAGAAGTACTGGACAACACCAGTAACCATTGTGTTTTGCTACACAGGGAAGCCACTGAAATCCACAAAAACAAGTTTCAACAAAAAAGAAGTCTAAAAATCAACAAAGCCTGGCTCCCAGCACTGAAAAATGCAGCCTGAAAAAAAAAAAGTAAATGAACTCTACCCAGCCACTAGGAGCGAGGATCACTGCACACAAAAGAATAGCTAACGACACCCATCAACCACAGTGACAAATCATCTCAGTTACAGATCCATGCATTTTACTGCCTATATTGCACTACAGACACTATGCCGGAAACAATGTCAAGTCCACGTATGACAGATCCATGAACTAGGAAACAAACCTTGTAGAAGCAAGTTGTATATAAAGTTACCTTTGAAGGTTGTCCGCAAGTCTCGTTAGACGCTGGTGTCTCTTCTCTGGTGACAAGTGAGTCTCCTGGGCCAGATCCTTCATCAAACGAAAGTCAGAAGTTGCACGACTGCTCAAACCTGAAAAAGAATAAAGGGGAGGATTTTAATGTCCTTTGAAAGCTATTCTGTGCCCATTTGAGAAAAACAAACCATGATAGCAGATTTAAAGACTGTTAGGTAACAGAGGAACAAACACATCTTGTCTCCCATGTGGTACTATTTCAAGCAACCATACTCCCTTATAAGCAACAATTTGTGGTCAGAATGCTTAAGAGCTGATCAAGATATTCACAGTAAACCCAGAGCATCATGACAGTGGGAGCCAAGAAGAAGGATTGGTATTGTTAAATGTTTCCCGAGTGTAAAATAAAAAAAATGTTCATGTACTTAGAAACCTTTACAGATATGAAGGACCGAAAGAAAGACAAAAAGTGGGTTCTACATCAAACTAAGCTAGAGACTATAATGACTCAACCAAGCTATTGTACTTTGGGCACATAACCAGACGATAAGATTCTACTAGTTTTAACTCGGAGATCTCCTAACTCAGTGGTTCCCAACCCTTGGTAACCCAGGTGGTCTTGGACTGCAACTCCCAGAAAACTTGGGAAGCAGAGATGATGTTGAAGGCTTCTGGGACTTGCAGTTCAAGAACACCTGGGTTACCCAAAGTTGGAAACAACTTTCCAAACCCACGCCATGGCAATCCAGAGACTGCTGAACATCATGGGCAGACCATTACATTACCCTTGTGCTGAAACTGCATCTAGAGGCTCTGAATATCTTAGGGCTAGCCAAAATGAAATTTAGAGCACTTTCTTAAGCTGAGAACTCTTAATAAACTGCTGTTCTAATGATTTGGGCATCTGAAGTTAACAGCTATTTACCTGTCATGTAACAGAGTTCAGGAACCAGATGTACCACGCGAGGTTCAACAGCACTACATCCCTTCATTTTCAACTGGCTAACAAGCATTGGCTGATTTAAGTCACTAAGGACTACTTCATACTGCTGTTCATGGAAATACAAAATTAGAAGTAAGCAAGTCAATCTTACTAATGTTGATATTATGGGCAGAAAAAAAGTCATTAGGCAGAGAAGGAAAAAGTGTTTGATGTAAGATACTGGGGAAGAGCAGTAGTGGCAGCCTCACAGCCATTCTTCCTGGCCTTCCTTGACGTTCCTTTCTGCTGAAGGCCAAACCTGCTTATGCCACTATGGCTGTCCTGGAGCCAGCAAGCTAGTCTGTTGTCGCAAACGTAGTGGAAGATACTAATCCATTCACCACTATACTGAAAAAGTTTCAAGTGCCAGTCCAGCTGGATTCGACACGAAGAATAGGAGAAAGCAATGCCATCCTGTTCACAGGACAGCAAAACATCAAAAGCAGCACGTTACAAGACTGCATGGGATGTCACACAAAGTTAAGACCATTGTGGTCTTAACTTTGTGTGACATCCCTAAGAACATTATCCAATATTTATTCCTGGTGTTTCTCAACTGAGATATTTCCTCCTTTCCTTACATACTTACATTGTGTGCTACGGAGGTTTAACTACAAAGAGAAGCTTTCCTATTCTATCCTAATTCTTATTTACCTGTTTGTAGTAATCTTCATAAGAGATCTGAGTTCCATCTCGCTTTTGGAATGTATCTGCTGGCTTTATAGACCACTCAATATCATCAACGCGGTATGTCTTGTTGTTGTATCTGAAATGATTACATTTACAACATATCCAAATACTGCTCTAGTTTGTTGGAAGCCTAACCTGATTCCCTTTTCATATAACGCTCCAATGATATGTCAAGAAAGATTTTCGTTTAAACAAAGTAGCTACTCCACACAATAGTGCATTTCCCTTTCTTTGAAAATTAAAAGCACAACTCATATCTTTTATTTCGTGGGAGCCATGATTACCTGTGAGAATTTGTTTCATTAATCTCAAATATCCCCAGGGTGTATTTATCATTTATTTAAAGCATTTCACAAATGACAATCAGCCTTTGTCGACGCCAAGATGATGATTATATAAATACAATAAAAACAGACCATAAATTCCACAAACATTACGTTCTGCTTCTCTGTAGAAAGAAAAGCTCTGTTCTTTCCCAACATTAACCTCATCTGTCTTGGTGAGGGGTAAGAAGGAAGTAATTGAGATCTACGTACATCTCTCAATTATTCACTATAAGGTTTCCTAGCTCCCATTATAATTCTTGGCTCATTTTGCCAATTCTGCATAAACGTTTGCTTAAAAATTTCGTAATCTCCAAAACAGCAAACATTACCTTGTCAGAACAATAAGCCCCACCAGCTCCTTTTCACACACTTCTGTAAAACGTTCTCTGCCCACATTCTCATACAGGGTTGTCATGAATTGCAAAACACTCTCGTTTCGAAGCACTTTGTGACTCACATCCGCGCAGAGCATCACCTTATTCTCAAACTGTCCAACAGACACAGCAAAGCCTGGCCAAAGGGTTAGTCTGAAATAAGAAGGAAAAGATAGAATTTGGACTGTCCTAATAAGTTTCCTTTCTAGACTGTGTACAGCTTGATAAGAGGAAAAACCTCTTCCTTCCTAGTCCAAAGGCAAACCATAGATGACTGAGAAGATCCACCTGACAATGGAAGAGTTTCAATTTTCTCCCTGTGTGTTTTCTGTGCAGTTAAGTCAGAACCAACTTAGAGGGACCCTAATAAGGTTTTTAAGGTAAGTGACATCTAAGGAGTGTTTTACCAGTTCCACTCCTCTAGTGAGTTTCCATAGCTGAAAGGGTATTTGACCCCTGTTCTTCAGAGTCCCAGCCCATCACTCTATCCACTACACCACACTGGGAATCCCTTCTCCCCATAGAAAGTTCTAAAATAGTAAGGAAAGAAATAATGACGGTCTTAAAGGAATCCACAGGGACGTGGTGGTGCTGCTGGTTAAACCACAGAAACCTCTGTGCTGCAAGGTCAGAAGACCTGCAGTCATAGGATTGAATCCATGCGACGGAGTGAGCTCTCGTCGCTTGTCCCAGCTCCTGCCAAGCTAGCAGTTCAAAAGCATGTAAATGCAAGTAGATAAATAGATACCACCACAGTGGGAAGGTAACAGCATTCCGTGTTTACTCACGCTGGCCACGTGACCACAGAAACTGTCTACGGACGAAATGCTGGCTCTATGGCTTGGAGACAGGGATGAGAACTGCGCCCTAGAGTTGGACACGACTAGACTAAATGTTATGGGGAACCTTTACATTTTACCTAAAGGAATCCAGATAAGGTGAACATCCACACCTTGGCATTTGATGGATGTTGACTGAGCTGGATGTCAGTGTCAAAAGCTGTGAAGGTCTACAACCAGTCAATACATGAACTCCACAAGAGAGAACTCTGATAGTGCAAAAAATAGCTGCTTTGTAGCTGTGCTGCCAGTTGAAGGGAATACAAGCTTTATATTTGAGGAGAAAAGATGGAATAGATTGTGTACAGACACCTTTCTTTCCTTTCTGTAATATCGCATTTTTATCAGAGAAAGAAGCCATGATAACGCACAGCAGATTAAAAGCTGGGCAGTGTGTTTCGTAAGTATACACACACACACATTTAGACACGCAGAGAATATAATTTTAACAAAATCTAAATTCTATAGTCAAAATCCTGTCATACAGTTATACAGTACTGGTAGAAAGGAACTGGCATACCCTGGAGCAGCAGACTTCCATTTACTAACAAGTCACCACCTGGATTTTTCATTGCATGTTAATCAGATGGCTTGGTATGTGACCAGGAATGAAAGCCATTAAGAGTTGTGCCAGTTCCCTTCTACCACTGCAATTATACAACAGGATTTTGGCATATGAAGATATAAAATAAATTGCAGTACAATTTCAAGCATGAAAAAATCAAAGATATGCAGCCATCAATTTATTTCCAAATGAAAAAGCCACACACCCATTCTGAGTCTGGAAGAAAAATGCAAATTGAGGAAAGAATAAAATTGTGGTCTTATTCTAAAAGGCATTCTGATCGAAACACTACTCCATCACACACATACACAAACAAACAAACAAACAAACAAACACACACACACACACACACAGAGTCAGTTCCACAAAATTCAATAATAGGAAAGATTTTCACCTTGCAATTCCCTCCCTTCTTCAAAAATCACTGCTCAGTTCAAACTAGCATCTGTCCCTGTAATTCATCAATCTTTGAAAAACTTTAGAGACGCTTCTCAAGATTCTCTGAATATCCTGAACCGAAAACGGCAGAGAAGATACAATTATAGGCGATGATTACCAAGGAAGTAATGCCATCTGAGAAAAATTGTATCCAGGAATGACGCTAGAATAAATGCTTTTTCAGTGCATCACTGTATGCATATAGGGCCATGCAGCACACTGTGACGAAATCTAGAGACAGAATTTAATCATTAACACTTACATTTGTTGCAACGGAGATGACAATCTAGATTTAAGAGAAGCAGCCAACTTACTTGTGTTGGGGGATTTCCACTGGATCTGAAGGACTGTAGAAGTTTCGTCCAACCTGATACATTGATAACTTTTTCAAAACCCTAAATATTAAATGCATTTGTTTCAAACATCATGCAACATAAACATTATTTTCTGAATAAAATAAATTTATACAAAAGACATTTGCAAAATCCAACTATGGCCTCAAATTACTCTTTACTTTTGCAGTAACTTAGTTTCCAGCAAATTACTGTTATAAACAATAATTCTATTTTAATGGTTATGCAAAACAGCAATTTTCATTTTATAACATAATGGGCAAACGGCATACAACTTGAACAATGACAGACACAATGGCTTATTTCCACTTGCTGTCAACACTGCATGTACAGTGGTGCCTCGACTTACTAAAGTCCTGACTTACAACCAATTCGAGTTACGACCAGCTCCAGCTGCAAAATTCTGCTTCGACTTGCAACCGGAGCTTCAAGTTATGATTGGAAAAAAGGCAGGGAAAAAGACGGGGAATTCAAATTGTTAACCGTTGGTGGTGAAGAGGCTGCTTCTTTGTAGCTCTTTCACCTCAGTGGTTAGAGTGTGCACGTTTGGAGCGGCTTTGGACTGCCTCGTAAGGTGCTGCTTTCTGCTTTTTAAAAACGATCTGTTCTGCGTGGGTTTTGCAGCGTGGTTTTGGGCTGGAGGGGGTTATGTTTCTGTGCTGTGATGGGTCTTGCAGTCTTTGTTTTTTGGGTTTTTTTCACATTTCTGATGGGTCTTGCAGGGTTTGTTTGCTTTTTGGGTCTTCCCCCTCCCATTTCCGATGGGTCTTGCAGGGTTTGTTTGCTTTTTGGGTTTTCCCCCCATTTCCAATGGGTCTTGCAGGGTTTGTTTGCTTTTTGGTTTTTCTCCCCCATTTCCAATGGGTCTTGCAGGGTTTGTTTGCTTTTTTGTTTTCTTTTTTTTTTATTTCTGATGGGTCTTACAGTGTTTTGTCTTTTTTTTTTTTTTTTTGGTGATTTTTTTTCTAGCCAGAACAGTTTAATCGCGTTTCAATGCATTCCTATGGGAAATGGTACTCTGACTTATGATCATTTCGAGTTACGACCATCTTCTGGAACTGATTAAGTTCGTAAGTTGAGGCACTGCTGTATTTATTTAATAAATTCATTTGGTTCTAAACCTGTTTCTTCCTATTCAACAAATTCTGATAATTTTTCCAATCCTTCACAACAGCTTAGATGTAGGTATAATTACCCAGATTTGACCATGTTTTCTTACCAAACACGATTATCTGAATGGCATTTTTAATGTATTTAACCCGAAAATACACATTTTATATGCTTCATGAGTACAGAACTGCACCACAAAATTTGAAAACAAAATCCAAAGGGTAGCTGCATTCTGATCCACATATTAGTCTACAAAGATCTAGTAATATCATGTCAAAACTCTCATATAAGAAGTTCCCCAAATATCCCAACGCATGTATGCTGTAAATGGCACAGGCAGTAGAAATTTGTGACACAACTGTAAGAGATGTGGAGGCAGGTGGTCTGGATGTGAGGATGTTGGATCGGGACTATATTTCTGCCTTCACTTCACCACGTACTGTTCAATCATCATCTCCTCTGATACCACTACTCAAAAGATAAACTATGCATCACTTTTATATATAAAAAAGCTAAGCGGCCTCTTCTCTTTTGTAAACTATTTTAGGAGAGGGCATTTTCAAGGAAAAAAAGACTGGAGAGAAAGAAAGTACTTAACTCTTCCCTGCAAACCTGCTTTCTCCTGAAATCCCTTATCCTCTATCCTGTCTTTATTTCTGTGCAGTTCCAGAAGCATTTTTGAAGAATGAGAGAGGCAATTGCCAAGCCAGCCAAATCATAAAAACAATATGAAAAAAGAAATCCTCAGAGGCAATGGCAAACTAAATTAATGTACAATCACAAAGGACAGTGAGAAAATCACAGGGGGGATGTCTCCTTAAAAAGTTCAGATTTTATATGTTTCTTGAAGATCAAGAGGGAGGGAGACTGGAATATATCCTGCAGGCACTGTGTTTTACACAGCACTGTGGCCACCACTGAAAAGCCCCGGTTCTTGGTGGCAAATTTCTAAGCCTCTCTTGGAGTGACCATTCATAACCGCACACCCTTGAAAGCCTTGGTAGGCCTGGCAGATGATCTTCAGGAAAGCTGATAAAACACAGGTCCCAAATTGTTACGGGCTCTGTAAGTTTGAATTTGGCATGGAAGCAAACAGGAAACCAGTGCAGACATGCCCGAATCAGGGAGAGATGGCTGTATCTCCACACACTCAATGTAAGTCTTATCTGCTGCATTTTGCATTTGCTGTAGCTTCCGTATCGCCTTCAAAGCCACCCCCAGATAGCAATTATCTATTCTACCATTTACAAGGATCTGTATCTATGGTGAGAAGGCAGTAAAGGACTATCACCATTATCTGTTTGACTGTTCAAAGGATAAAGAGTGAGTACCTAACACAGATGTTAGATGAATGAAATACAGGAGTTAATAACTTGCTATGTTCACATTTTGGACTACAATAGCCGTGAGTCTCAGCTCGTATGACAAACAATAAGAAATTATGAGACTTGCCCTCCAGACCATCTGGTAGCTTACCGATGAAAATACACTATTCCCTTACTACTGTAGAATATTTAATTGTAAGAAAAATATTACCATAACATAAAAGGAAGATATATTTATTTAAACACTGACAATATTATACCAATAGAAAACCAAGGGAAGCCTGAAAGACAGCCAGGGATATTTAACTGCTTTTGAGCTATAAACACTCTGTATTGCTTTCTGCATAGTTTATCATTCAGTCTAATAGTGAGTCCTATTGTCCTATGCACTTAAAAACACATTAAGCTTACTTCTTAAGAGTAAGGTTTAAAAACTGGATGCAAACAGGATTGCTCGGAAGCAGCTGGCCGGTGAATGTAATGGTAATCTTCACGGTCTCACCTCTTCGTGTTTCACAAGACAGTTCTGTGACCTAAGGAGAAAAGACATATGAGTTAGGTGTTCTCTTTCAAGCTATCTTCCCACTGACTGCAGAGGGTCCAGCTGCCAGTACTAAAAGTCATATGACTCTAATTAGGATTGTGAGCTCAGTTCTGGTAATTAACACAAATCCTTGGACTCAAAATGTTCTCAGAGGCACTTTGGTCCTTAATAATTGCAGGTATGGAACTCCTAAACCCACCATTTTAGAATTTTGGGTCAATAACCTGAAGGTTATAATTGTTCTAAAAAATACGCTACAGTAGATCCATCAAACCTGAAGTCTTCCCATCACACATTTAGAGAAATGGTTGAGTTGGAAAACAACCTGGTAAGGCAAAATTAGACTAAAAAGCTTTAGGACGTCTGAAAGGAACCTAACAATCAGGTGGGAAAAAGCCCAATGAATAATCTAGGAAGCAACTGTACATACTAAAGCCTCATGGACCTGTTTCTCACAAATAGGGAAGAGGGCCATGCTGCAACAGTTTCTGTAAGTGCCAAGCAGTAGGAAACGTCTGGAAGAGTGAGGCCCAAACCAAGGAGCCTGACTTTCTTCCTTGGCCAAACAGTTGGTCCTTTTCAGCCTGGTGAACTTCACACTCCAGCTACCAATCCTAATGCATCTGGGCAAAAGAACACACTAGGTCCTCATTCACGCACAGCTGCTTATGTCAACTTGACCTTGAAGAGAAACAAAACTCCCAAAACAATGCTGTGGCCCAAAATTGGTAGACAAATAAATAATACTGGTAGACAAAAAAAGATGACATCAAGACCAACTCCAACGAAACTCCACTTTTTTGCAAACCCAGCTGCCATCTACCTATCAATCTAAATACTCTTCTCTCAACCTGTATCACAAGATCTTAGGGTGGAATACAGAATGACAGCAATATGAAACAGCTTGATGGAAAACCATTTGTAACAAAACAAAATCGCCTAGTCCAAAACTGTTGGAATGATCCTGAAGAAAGGAATCTGCCACCTGCTACTCTTTGAGCTGAACGATCCTTGCCTTCCTGAAGGTGAATCTGCCACCCTACAGCATGCAGGACAGATCCTGACAATGTCTTGTATCTTGTATCTGAGGATCTTACTTATAGAGGCTTTTTAAGACATGTGCTAATGTCCTGACAAGCTGCCTTGGAGGAACTCGTATCCTAAAAGGCAGGATTAATAATAACTATTGAAGAAATAGTGATGGTATAGCAACAGGAGCAGCAACAGCTACTGAAATTAACCCAGCTCCAGTTGTTTCCATTTAAAAGGATAAATTAATAGGTTATGAGGTATGTGATAGATTTGCCTAACAGTCACAGCCCTGACTGTGACGTTTCCAGCCCAACTTGCTGTAAAAGGTAATAATGCTAGGAAATGTTAAAGGCAGCAGGAAAAAAGAAAGTCCAAAAATGAGATGGATTAACTCCATAAACAAAGCCCTAGCTTCAAGTTTACAAAAGCTCAGCAGGTCTATTGAGGACAAGGTGTTCTGGAAATCACTCATTCATGACACTGCCATATGTTGGTGGCAACTTGACCATGTTTACAAACAAACAACACTGCCGTGGAGAGCCACGGCAAGGAGACATAAGCAGGTTGGTGTGGCATATGGCGGTTTCTCGTTTTATATCTCACAGCATCAGCTTCAGCGGGATGTAAAAAGGCCTTCCTAGAAATTTTCAGTAAATTTATGTAAGTATGCACAATAATAAATCAAATTTCTGAGTGCTCTTTGCATGTGTTGGATTATCACTACCCTGTTTCCCCAAATATAAGCCCTAGTATGATTTTTCAGGATGCTTGTAGTATAAGCCCTACCCCAAAAATAAGTCCCAGTTAAGCGAAACCCCACGATTGTGCAACAACCAGAAGAAGATGACATGACTGTATTTGAATAAATGCAGATTGTTGTATGGGAGGGGGGAATAAAACATCCCCTGAAAATAAGTCTTAATGTGTTTTTTGGAGCAAAAATTAATCTAAGACCCTGCCTTATTTTCAGGGAAACACGGTACACCTAGGGGAACACAGAAAAAGGCAATTTTTCACAGTTCAGTTTCTTCCTAGGGACTTCCTGGTTGCAGAAATAATTAATGTGGTTTCTGCAACACGGAAAATAACTCGGGTATGAACTGAAGAAGTTAAGGCGTCAAGACCTGAACACAGCTAATCCAATGGTATGCGTTTCTTGGCATAAACTCGTATTTCAAAACACAGCTAGTGCTTTGTTTTAAACAAAGATTCTTACTTACTTAAAATATAATCCGACATCAGAAATAACCTTCAGAATGAGAAATAAGAGACAAGAACAAAGAGCAAAGAACAAAAAGAACCATTTATGTCCATCATTTGTAACTTCCCTTTCTTGCTGATGTGATTTAAACACCACTGTGACGGACAGTCCAAATGTCACGCCTGTCCATCACGTCAGAACCCTGATGTGGGAGCCAATGACAGGATAGGAGGCGGAACCAAAAAAGAGGGGGGAAGGAGGACAGTTGGAATCAGTTAGGGTGGACAGTTATGAAAAGTTAGGACAGGGGAAGAGTTAGAGGAGAAGAAGGATAAGGAAATATAGAGGGATAGACAGACAGGGAAGATAGGATTTAAAAGAGAACACTTGGAAAGTTAATGTATGAGAGAACTGAAAGAAGTCAAAGTTATAAGAATTAAACAGTTACACCGTGATAAAAAAATGAATATAAATGAACCAACATGTGTAAATCAAAAGAAGTTTAATGAATTGCAACTACAATACCATCCATGGTATTGTGTGTTTCTCCTGTTAATCTTTAAATAAACATTGTTTCTCTTGATGGGATCAAGTCACAGAAGCCTTGATACACCCATGCAGAGAACAATGTAAATTTCCTTGTTAATCATTCCCAGGCTCTGCAACTCTCCACCTAGGGAAAGTTATCCTGTTGTTATGATTGTAGGCAAACATTTTTGTTTATTCATCCAGATACACCAGTGGTTCCCAACCTTGAGAAACATCACTGATCTTGGGCTGCTATTCCTAGAAGCCTTCACAACCAGTTGTGCTAGTCACAATTTCTGGGAGTTTTGGGCTAGCCAAGGCTGGGAACAGCGAGATAGGCCTTTAGCAATCAAACTGCATGACTGTTGTGGAAGATGCTTCTATGTCTTTCTTTCTTTCTTTCTTTCTTTCTTTCTTTTCTTTCTTTCTGTTTTCTACACCAACCATTCTCAATGGAGGCCATATAATCCCTTGGGGGGCCCTGATATATTTGAAGGGCCACAGACTGAAAAAAATTCTTCATACACCACCTTATAAGGTTCATTATTCCACTTATACAATCCTGATTTGGCCTATATTTTTGACCTATACTTTTATACTTATGGCCACAGTAAAAAAAAGGTTCAGAATTAGTCCCATTTTATTTTTTAATTGTTCTATTGATTTTTCTCTGAGAGAACCTTATATGCTGTTCATTAGAAGAAAAGTGAGGAATAATTCCAATTATTAAGGTTTTGCTTCCATTTTTGATCAACTGCAGTTTTTTCTGGACCTGACAGACTTTAGTTAATTATGGGCAAAATCCTGTTGGTTTAACTTTACACTGGTATAACCTGAACTGGATTCTGGAAGCATTTAATTTAAAGTAATTAAAGGGTTCCTATCAACCTCCTTTCAGGTTACAAGGTGTCCTAAGGCTACTGTTTGCCCTGAGGATACCACTAGGAGCCTCAGGATGGGAGGAGAAGCCTTTAATCTAAATCTTCATTTTTGAAATAGTCATTTTTATTGTTTTTAATCAAACACACAGTATTTTACCTGGTTTTCCAGTTTGCACGCAAGAAACAGTATTGCTCCATCAAACACTTTGGCTTTTCCCATCATTTCAGGACAACTAAACAAAAGTGCAGTCCGCATTCGTCTTGACGCCAGCTCTGGGACAAACATGACATGGTACTGGTAAAGCTGCCACATTTTTGGCAGACCCAAATTGAACAGATTGGTGACCACTTTTACAGGAATGCCACTAGAGCCTGAAAGAAACAAAATTATTTCAAATGAACTTGTACTTACAACTATTGCAAATTTTCAATGGGTTGCCCCGAGTAGACATGGTCTAGAGGTGCAGGGTATAAATTTAATAAATAAAATAAAAATAAATTGCCTGTCTAGGTGAATGGTAATTTCACCAGACAAGCAGCACCCGACTTGTATAATGGCCTTCTTGTATTGCATAGTTTACAATTGTGTCCAACACATAAAATTTTTGCACTCAGGCCCTTTATTTGAGACACATCTCAGGATGTTAAGAAATGGCATTTACTGCCTTTCAAAAGCACTATGAATTTTGGCCTGCAAAAACCTTTATTTGGGGTTACAGTAAGTTATTTACTGAAAATCTCTGTGTTGGTTGCCAGTAAGTTGGTTTGTAGTAGCTCTTTGAATACTCACAAACCAAAACACACTGGGTATGCTGAAACATGTTTTTTTATATATAGGTTCCAGCTGAGTTCTGTCCAGATTTTATTATCTTTGTATTTATAACAGTAGGACTAGGGACTGGTTCCAAGTACCACTGCGGATACTGAAAACTGGATAGTGGAGAACACTATACAGAGAGAGATCGAGACGGGGGGCATGGTAAAAGAAAGAAAAAACAAGAAAAAATGTTTTCATATCCATTACCAGGACTGGCTGTCAGAGAGCACCAGAGATCACACTGTGTATTCTTTGCTAACTAGCATTCATAGCGAGATCTCTAACACACTCTAGTGTCTGGTTCTGCTAATACATGTGAAAATAGCTTTTCTGGATTTCTTTTAATATTTCTAATATTTTCAGACTGTGGATAAGTGAAATCGTGGATAATGATGCCACAGACGTAGTAGTCCTATATGGTGTAAACCTATATGGTGTTTTAGTGTGTGATTTTACTGTATATTGTGAACCACACAGAGAGCAGCAACACTAATGGGGCAGTATAGAAACGGAAATAAAATTTAAAAATTGTGACTCTGCATTTTGCACAGAGATCAGCTACAGTTGGTGGCATATGGCTTGCTCTGTCTCCTTTCTTTGCAGTTACTGTATAACTGCCTTGCCCTTTCAAATTTCTAGCTAACTTTATAGCTTTGGAATAACTGACTGAACTTTTCCTGAGCCACTTGAACAATTCAACCCTTAAAAAAACCCGAAGCATTTTTGCTAGTTTTCTGCATTTGTTTCTTTGGAAACTGTGTGCTTACTCTAATGCTGAGCTCCTGCCTTTAAAATTAAAGTTGTTATACTGTGACAAGGCTGTGACTAGGAAACCCAGACCTCTTTTGCAATACAGGCGTGGGGGTACTATTGGATCTGACCATTACATGTTAACACACTATCATGAAAAGGTTATGCTGCTGCCATTCTACCAAGAAAATATGGTTCCTTCAAAATAAAAATGAACATTACTATACCAGTCTTAGAGTCTTTAACATGCATCATTGTCTCCCTGGTATTTACTCCCATATCTGCAAAGTTACAACGGATCCTTCCTCCTCTGTCCATTACTTTATAGGCTGAACGTCCAACTGAAAAGCCATCTGGAAGGAGGAAAGAAAACCAATGAAAAGATCTTTGAAGATAATGAGTGATATATTTCACAAGGTCTTTAAAAAATGGGAAAAAACCACAGGAAATTACTTTTAAACCAAAAATGTAGTTAGGTGTTGTAGTGATCACCCCTAGCACAAATATTCAGCATAACATTTGCATGAACCGATACGTGCTGTTGGGATGCGGAGTCCGCCAGATAAAAAGAGGGGCTGTAGCAGAGGGTAGATAGACAGAGTTTTGAGGGAGATAGAGAAAAAAAAGGGTCTGATGAGAAAGGAAGGTAGTTTGGGTTTGAGGCAGAGAAAGAATTTAAGGACTGAATAGTCAGAGTGTTATCTGCATTTGTTAAGATAGAAGAGGTTGAAGGAAAATACTGAAGCTTGGTGTAATTTTAAGAATGTGCTTAAAATTATTCCTAAAACAACTTGTAATCAATAAACCTGTTTTTATTTCAAAATTAAGTACTGAATGGACCTCAATCTTTCATAGGAAACATAGTTGGTAGAGAGATCAACTGGTAGCAACGAGGTAAAGGGCGTGTTGGGATACTCACGTGAGCTCTGTGTTTGGTGAAACAAGCAGGGGCCATGCGGGTAAACGTCACAGGTATTATGGGATATAGCTCATAAGAATACAGACCAACCCATAATGTCATTCACTGGCTACTGATTTTAATGCTTTTTATAATTCTATACTTCAGTTTGCACAATATTTCCCAATTTTGCAAGCTTAAGATCTATTTTATTCAAAATGACTGAATAAGAATTACTGACTGGCTGAAACATGGTGAATCTCTCCAGAGACAGCTGTTCACAAGACGGGGCCAGAGGTATGTAGGTTCTGTTGTGTGCCAATGCCATAAGAGACAACATAAGCAATTAATGGGTCCTGAGTCAAGGTGGGCTTAGACAAATCGAGAGGTGAAGTCATCTGCAGGGGGAAGATATGCCAGTTCCCACCTGCCGAGAGCTTTAAAGGTAATTCCCAGCACTCTATTGCATGATGGTCTGAAGACCAACATATTTTATCAATAAATATTTAACCCGTAATTCATACACGTACATGTTGGTACACTCGTCCCAGCTCCTGCATGGCTATTAGCATCTTCTTTTGCACTCTGTGCAGCAAGGGCATCATCATTCTTTGAGGAAACCTTTGGGATGGACATGACAGACACAATAAAAGCACACAGGTAAAAACTGAAGGCTCCTTTTTCTCCATTGATTTCTAAAAAATGTTATTATAAAAATGTTTAACCATTCTTTGTTAATTCACAGCACTCTACGGTTTGAAGCATTAAGTTATGGAGGGTGTTGGATGCATCATTCTCAGCCTAAGTGCATGCTGCTGCGTCTGCTATTAATATTGGTTCTCCACTTGCATATCTTCACAACTGAAACAGCATTTCCTTTCTAAAATACATCTGCAAAAAAATATCAACAGAAAATATATACTGCTGAATTACACCTGTTCCTTTGTTTAGGTGCCACCATCAACATAGCTTGAAAAATAAAAAAGAGGACAAACCAATTTACTGTAAATGTAAATCTCTATGATACAATCCAAAATTAAAATGTGCCTGTAACTACTTAATTTCAGTCATTAATGGATAAGCCTGGATGGATGGAACTGAAAACATGGGTCCAACATTCCCTCTAAGATGTGCACGCACAACATGGGATCTATCTCACACAGCCAGATTGACCTTGGAGCCATTTGCTTCTAGTTGAGGGTGGAACCCTGCCTGGAGGGGGGTGGAGCCCCACACAGCGCTAGCAGAAATTAAAGGAAACATTGCACGGGTCACATTCCGTCAAGGGTAGCCTGTCGGTGACTTCATGCTAGCCACTGATGGGGTCAAAGCCAATGTCAAGGCATGATCCAAATGTGGGCAGGGGGACACATTTTTTCTCTTGCTTTTCCTTTCAATCTTCCTCCACCTCCCTTCTTTCTTATACTTTCTGACCACTTTTTTCCAAACGTAGTAGGCTGGTGGAGGAAATACAGGTTGCTAGATTGAATTTACAGTAGGGGACCTGATTACTATAAACCTTTCTCTCTCTTCTACACTACAGATGATAACCCTCTTCTCAAGACCATTCATAGGTACCTTGCAATAATAGAAGGGTATGGTATATGCAAGCCAAAAATTACTGAAACCAGGGAGATTGGTAGCTTTACACTAATTTCAATTCATTATTTCTGGTGCCTAGATCTGCTTTACCCTGGCACAACTGTGCCAATAGGATTTTGCCCACTGAGTTTTGAAAATCCTTTTCACACAAGTGTAAATGAGATACAGCTGGCAAGATTACTGTATTATTAAAACCACCTTTCCCAAACCTGCACCCACCCCAATTCTGATGCTCATGCAATTTTCTTGCACACAACAGGAGCACAAAAAAGTATATCACTTTCTTCATGCTACTGATACTCACTTCTTAGAATGCTCATATTATATATTTTCTGCATAAAGCAGCATAAATATTTAAAATAGGTTTTCCCCACAACATGGAGTTACGTGTTACAAGGTATAGCTAATAAAGTACAGGTTAGCCCATCAAGTAATTTATTTATTACCAACCTGCTCCACCTTGTAGGCTTTATAACCCATTCCATATTTCAATTTGCACAATGTTACTCAAATCAGTCAAGTGACTCAAGCCCAATAATTCTTCCCTTTTTTCCCCCACTGAGAAACAAATAAATCTTGAGTGTCTTACATCAAGTAGCTTGAGTTATGACAACCTTACAATTTTATACTTCCAAAAGTTCCTATCAAATAAATATAATGTGCATCTTACACACCAACAAGTACCTTCTGACAATCCTACAAATTTATGACTTCCAGAAGTTTCTATCATTAACAGCCTTACTCTTGCAGACTCAGGACCACAATTTCCTTTTCTGATTCAACTGATCTCACGCCAAGTTGTCCTCTTTTCTTATTACTTTCCACTTTTCTTAACATTACTGACTTTTCCCACTCAGTCTTGTCTTCTCGTTATTTGCCTGAAGCATGGCAGGCTCCCTTTAAGTAATAAATAAATGCAAGTGACTGACTAACATTGTAGTACAGCCAAATGTCAGTACACACAGACTGGATGTGATATTTTGATAAGAAAAATATACAATTAGCTAATTTTTTCTGGGGTTTAATAGCACCTCTGTTGCACAAGATCTCCTGCTTCTGGTATGCTGCTAGCCGTAAAGTTCAACTCTAATGCACCTGAGAAAAGATAAGATCTTGTAAAAGACAGAGGTTTCTCAAACATACCTCTCTGGGGAAACCAGGCTCTTGATATGCTCCTTCTTCCCTACAAAGCCCTCGAGCTTTAACCCGAGCCCGTCCACTCATCGTTCCAGCTATAATTCACTGATGAAATAAACAAAATACCAAAGAGTATGGAGGAAAATGCATGTTTTGAGGGTCTATCAGGACCTCTACCCCTCACCCCAACCTTTCAAAAATCATTGTTGGCCACCAGAGGCACAAAGTGGCTTTTTCAATGTAGAACATGTTTCTGTAAGAACTTTTGGGGGAATTCCTGGATAGGTGCAGTCCTTCAAGGTCCACAGATGGGAGTGTATCATGCCCTGACTTCCATGTGTTGCTCACCTATACAGTATACAGTACTATAAGCTGCTCTGTGGCACTACTTCAGTCATATTTTTAAAACCATAATCTAGTTCAAAGAAGCATTCCAGAAGAATGTGCAAATTTTTTAAAAAATGATAATTAGTCTTTACCTCCTTGATACAGCATGTCTAGGCTGCATATACAACAATTACATGTGCTCTTTTGGTGACATGTTGATTCCTACAGGAAAGACACATTTTATATCAAGACACATTTCAGGAAATAACATGCAGTCTTCCTGGGGAACCATATGAGTATCTACATATGTCTTATATTATTGTTATATTTTAAATTGTTTATTTTATATGTTGTACGCTGCCCAGAGTAGTCTATTGACTAGATGGGCGGGATATAAATTAAATAAATAAATAAATAAATATTCAAGTATTTTGCTGCATGTACAAAGGGATATGATGACTGGCTTTAGTGTGCAATGAAAATTATTTTAATGCAGAAGTTGGGAGAAGTTACGGCTATCAATTGTCTAATGAGTACAACTTAGGAGCCTTTTATTTTTTATTTCTAAATTAAGCTGCCAAAATCAATATACAGCCATCTGATGGGTAACTGATCTTTATTTTTGCTTCTAAGCTGAACTGATAAAATGATGTATGAATGTTTATTCATCTGCTTAATGGCAGTGTTCACTGCCATTTTAAATCTTTGTTTTTTAAAATTGGATTTTAATTGCAATGTATATTTAGTTGTTTTTTAATTGTGACAGAGTATTTTAACATTTCTTATTTTACCTGTTGTGAGCCACCTTGAGTCCCCTTATGCAGAGAAAGGCAGCATATAAATAAATATTTCTAAATGAGGAGAGGACCAATCACTCAGACTGAGCAACCTCAGGAAAACAGTGGGTAAAGCAAAAAAAAAAAAAGCAGGTATAGCATCTTGAGCTCACAGAAGACTTGGGCACAATATAAACAAATTTTAATCCAATTCTTTTTTTTAATCGTTGTAAATTGTTATGCAGGATCAGTCTCTATTTATTCAATTTTTACCCCGCCCCTCTAGACAACGTCTACTCTCTCTGCCCGAGTTATGCAGGGTCTGAGTGAAGGTGAGACAGCCACGTACCCAGGGTCTCAGCGGAGTAAAGGCGGGAACCCTCGAGCTTAGAAACGTTACTTTTTTGGGGCGACGACTCCCGGAATCCCCTTGACTGGTGGGGATTCTGGGAGCTGTAGTCCCAAAAATTAATACACTTCAAAACACTGCCTATGTGGGCGGAGAGACCACGATGGGTCGCTTCCTCACGAGAAGAGACAAACTAAGCTCCCTGAGGACTAGCCTCGTGAAGAGAACGAGAGCCCAAACAACTGCTTGTAAGGATTTTTTTTTCTCAAGGATCAAGTCCTGGAAGGAAGGAAGGTGCAAGAGTTTCAGTATTAAAACACTACGTTGGGATCGCGGGACACCTATCCCTCTCTCTTGCGCCTCCCCCCCCCAACAGAACCGCTTTACCACAAGAGACCCACCCTGCCCACACCTTTCCGCAAAAACGCGCGAAACCACGGCTTCCAAAGCCACCTTCTCCGCCGCTCTCGCAGGAGCTGTGGCACCTATACCCGAGCCACACCCGAAACTGAGAAAATTCCCGCCCTCTTTCGTCTCTTCCCGTTTGCAATTGGACCAAAGGCATGCCTTTCAAAATAACGCGCCGTCGTCTCCGTGCTTTCGGAGGAGCTAAACTCCCCTCCCCCTCCCTGCAGCTTGGAAGTACTACTGTTAATACAGTATTAAATACTTATTGGAGGAATGAGGTTTTTTTTTTTTAAATCCTCTTTAAAACTTTTTTTTAATTTATTAAAATTGTGCAGGCCTGGCAGCAGAGTGGAAGAGCATGGAAGGGAGTTGTAGCCTCTCTTGGAAATATTAATAAAGTTGAGGCTGTATGATTTTTGTTCAACCCTATCAAAGTGTTGTGCCACTTTAGCAAAATCATAACAGGCAGATAGTCAACCTGTGGAGCTTACCCCCACTCCACCTTGGAAAAACCTGTGAGGTGGAGTCATTAGTCATTTACCACAGAGGATTTCAAAAACTTTTTTAAAAATTGTATTTGAAAAACATTGACACAGGCTTACAAAGAAGCACAAACAATCCACAGTCTTTCAGCAACTTAAAGAGGGCCAAATTATATGTGACAGAAGCTTTCATGGACTAGGAAATATTATGCCAAATAAAATGTGTTAGTATTTGAATTGATGCTAAACATGTTATTTGTTTTACTGAACCAGACCAATATGGCTGCCCTCTACCCACTCACGGTCGCATGCACATTTTTAAACCTAAATAAGCTATTTTTGGTCTGCCCCATAGCATTTAAACAGCATAAGCAGAAGCAATTATTGTACAAATACTCACAAAAAGTGCTAAAAAGCACACTATTGAAATTGCACCTGTACATAGAGGAAGTAAGATAAGCACATAAGTAAACAAAGAATAAACACAGATTATGGAGAGTAAATACAATATACAAGCTGAATAACAGGGGTGAAGATGGATTGACAAAGTGCAGCCTGCATAATTAAAATTGTAAACTGTCCAGAGAGTGCTTTAAGTGCTATGAGGTGGTATAGAAGCAGCACACTTTGCTTTGGACCCACATATTGCCTGCATTTGTTATTGTCTGCTTGCATACTGCTGTACAGTATTTGCCTCACCCATATACTGCTTGTATTTACATATTTTTATATTCTGTGTGCCAGTGTTATGCACAGTAGTGGGAAGAGTTACAGAGACCTGGATTCAAATAGCCACTTGACCATGGAAGCTCACAGTAGGGTGTAGCAATGGAAAAACTGCTTCTTAAATATCTCACACACTTTGAAAGCCCATTAAGGTTGCCATAGATCAGTTGTGACTAGGTGTTACATAACAGCAACCTATGATAGAATCTCTAGATAGCTCATTGGTTTAGCAGAGTCAGAAGTTGGGAGTTCAATTCCCCACTGTGCTTCCTTGACAGGGGCTGGACTTGATGATCCATAGAGTTCCTTCTAGCTCTGAAATTCTGAGATTACTATGATTATTATTCCATGGCATTTAGAACATAAAGCTTCTTCCCAGAGATAACAGACATTAGTTTACACAGATCCCCAGAGGTCTCATCCTACTTCTGCAAAGATTCTGTTAATGTTCCCCAAAACAACAGTCTTGTGTCACTTAAAGGCTGAGATTTTATTTGGCATAAACTTCTGTGGATAGAAACATTTTGCCAGCTATATTTCTATAGTTGTTGGAAAAGCGTGAGGGCAAGGCAACTTCTCAACACTGGCAACCCCTTACCAAATGTACCCTTTATTCAAGAAAGAAGTTCTCTATCCACTAACATTCTCTTGTTACCGTGAGTCAAATATCTGATGCCATACAGTTCTAAATGTGGGAGATGCAACACACAACCCCTTTTCAGTGTGATAGATGTGACTCAATTATTGTTTATTATTTATTAATTTGATTAATATACTGCTCCACTAGTGCAATGCAATATTCTGGATGATTTACAACAAAAAGCAAAAAAAGCAAAGCATGCTATTTATATACAGCCCCATAACACTTAAAGCACTTTCTGGGCAGTTTACAAGTCAATTATGCAGGCAATATGTTGTCCCCCCCCCAAAGCTGGTTACTCAGTTTACCAGCCTCTGAAGGATAGAAGGCTGGGTCAGCCTTGAGCTGGCTAACTGGGACTGAACTCCAAGTCGTCAACACAGTTTTGGCTGCAGTACAGTGGCTTAACCACTGTGCCACAGAGCTCCCTACAATAATAAATTAAAAATATGCTAATAAACCACAAATAAACAATAAGACATTAAAACATTTCTCAGAATAAAACGAATGTCACCAGAGGGAATTCTCTATATAATAGCAGGACAAGAGATGTAAAATCAGACAATTGAAGGCCAGCCTCTAAACACAAGGCAGCTGGAGAGACGCATCTTTGCATAGCGAATAGGAGTTGCAACAAATTTGATAGAACACTTTAAACGGAGAGATTGAAACCATTTATCCAAATCGCAATACCGTACAGCTGTGCAAGAATTTTATACTTAACTATCTGTAGAGCAGCAGGGATGAATTGCCCACCCTGGACATGGTGGTATCATCTAAGAACTTTGCTTGTATTATTAGCCACCTGTACTGCTGCTTGTCTTTGGTGAGAACAGGAGAGGGTACGTGAGAAGACAATTCCCAAGTATTTAAATGTTTTAAGTTGCTCTATACACTGGCCCTCAATAACCCATTACGGTATTTAACTTTACTATGCCTAGGGAAAAACCATTATTTTGGTTTTCTTGAAGATAATTGTTAATAGGTTTCTCCTGCAGTAACTCATAAATGCATGTAGAATTCATTTAAGACCAACTTCCAATAGTGACATGATAACCACGTCATCTGCGTATAGTAGTAAGGGCACATTGATTTTAGCCAATTTCGGGGATGAAATTCAGGTGCTGAGCTTTTAGGAAGGTCATTTAGGTACAGATTAAATAATGTAGGCACTAGAATACAACCTTGGTGAACCCCTCTCTCTGCCTGAATAGAGTTTGATAGATTCCCATTGACTAAACATCTTATCAGAAGCCTCTGTTGGTAGAGGCTTCTGATAAGATATAATACCCTCTTATCAATCAAGGAAGAGTAGAGTTTCCCCATAAATTTCTTCTGAGTATGGAGTCAAAGGCAGAATTTAAACCTATAAAAGCTGCAAACAGGCCATTGCCATGACAACCCATATACTTCTCTGCAAGGTGATTCAGTACTATACAGTGGTCAAAGGTGGACCGGTTCTTCCTAAAACCAGCCTGTTCATTCCCTAAAATATCCTCCTCCTCAATCCATGTGATTAATCTATTATTAAGATATCTACCATAAAGCTTGCCCACTATTGATAGAAGGCTAATTTGTCTATAATTTGAGGGTTCGTCTTTGTTCCCCTTCTTATAGATTGGTATCACTATTGCCTCTAACCAGTAGTATGGAATGTGCCCAGTGTTATTAATGAATGTAAATAGATGAGATAAAAGGGCCCCCCACCAGTCTACTTTGCTCTTTAAAGACTCTCTGGTATTAGATCGGGTCCCAGTGCCTTCCCTGATTTTAGACAAGCTATTAATGGCCTTATTTCATTTTCAGTTACTGGGTCCCAGTTTGACAATTTGTTTAGATCTAGGGATATGATGTTCACAGTTTATGAGAATTTGGTTTCCTCAAATATTTGAGTGAAGTACCATTCCCATATATTCTCCAGGATACTACAGCAAGCTGATCCTGATTGGGCACCTAGCGCCCCAGAGACCAAGACCCAGAATAGCTTGGAATCTTTGTTTAGCACAGAGTCTATCAAGATGTTCCATTGCTCTTGAATTGATTGTTTATTTTTCTGGGCAATCAGGGTTTTATATTGGTTTTTAACTACATAGTACTCCTGGGGAAGTACTAAGCAGCTGTCAGGATGGACGAGGTTGAAATCCCACTTCTGACAAGCATATACTTTCCTCTTCATGGATTGCTGCCTTGTCGTGGTGAAGGGGCTTGAGTAACTCAGAGAAGTTATGGGCTATGCCGTGCAGGGACACCCAAGATGGACAGGTCATAGTGGAGAGTTCCGACTAAACACGATCCACCTGGAGTAGGAATTGGCAAGCAAGTCCAGTATCTTTGCCAAGAATACCCCATGAACAGAAACAAAAGGCTAAAAGATATGACACTGGAAGATGGGCCCCACAGGTCAGAAGGTGTCCAAAATGTTACTGAGGAAGAGCGGAGGACAAGTACGAGTGGCTCCAGAGCTAATGAAGTGGTTGGGCCAAAGCCAAAAGGACGCTCAGCTGTGGACGTGCCTGGAAGTTAAAGGAAGGTCTGTTGCTGCAAAGAAAAATACTGCATAGGAACCTGGAATGTAGGATCTATGAACCTTGGGAAGCTGGATGTGGTCAAACAGGAGTTGGCAAGAATAAACATTGACATCCTGGGCATCAGTGAACTAAAATGGCCGGGAATTGGCGAATTCAATTCAGAAGATTATCATATCTACTATTGTGGGCAAGAATCCCATAGAAGAAATGCAGTAGCCCTCATAGTAAACAAAAGAGTGGGATACAGTATAATGTAATAGGATACACAGTAATCTAACAAATGTATTTGCGAATGCTTTCACGGCCAGGATCTAATGGTTGTTGTGGGTTTTTCAGACTCTTTGGCTGTGTTCTGAAGGTTATTTCTTATTTACCGTATTTTTCGCTCCATAAGACGCACCTTTCCATAACACGCACCAATTTTTTAGGAGAAGAAAACAGAAAAATATAATCTGTTTTCTTCGCTCCAAAAGACGCACAGACTTTCCACCACTCTGTTGTGTGGGAAAAAAGTGTGTCTTATGGTGCGAAAAATACGGTAATCTGTACCTTCAGAACACGGCCAAAGAGCCTGAAAAACCCACAACAACCAATCTCAAAAATGATAGAATCATTTCAATATGAATCCAAGGCAGACCTTTCAGCATCACAATAATCCATGTTTATGCACCAACTACCAATGCTGAGGAGACTGAAATTGACCAATTTTATGAAGACTTACAACACCTTCTAGAACTGACACCAAAGAAAGATGTTCTTCTCATTATAGGGGACTGGAATGCTAAAGTAGGAAGTCAAGAGATAAAAGGAACAACAGGTAAGTTTCGCCTTGGAGTTCAAAATGAAGCAGGGCAAAGGCTAATAGGGTTTTGTCAAGAGAACAAGCTGGTCATCACAAACACTCTTTTCCAACAACACAAGAGGCCACTCTACACATGGACATTACCAGATGGGCAATACTGAAATAGATTGACTATATTCTCTGCAGCCAAAGATGGAGAAGCTCTACAGTCAGCAAAAACAAGACCTGGAGCTGATTGTGGCTCTGATCATCAGCTTCTCATAGCAAAATTCAAGTTTAAACTGAAGAGAGTAGGAAAAACCACTGGGCTAGTCAGGTATAATCTAAACCAAATCCCTTATGAATACTGTACACGGTGGAAGTGAAGAACAGATTTAAGGAACTCGATTTGGTGGACAGAGTGCTTGAAGAACTTTGGAAAGAGGCTGGTAACATTGTACAGGAGGCAGCAACAAAAACCATCCCAAAGAAAAAGAAATGCAAGAAAACAAAGTGGCTGTCCAACGAGGACTTACAAATAGCAGAGAAAAGAAGGGAAACAAAATACAAGGGAGATAGGGAAAGTTACAAAAAATTGAATGCAGACTTCCAAAGAATAGCAAGGAGAGACAAGAGGGCCTTCTTAAATGAACAATGCAAAGAAATAGAAGAAAAGAATAGAAAAGGAAAAGCCAGAGATCTGTTCAGGAAAATCAGAGATATTTTGTGCGAAGATGGACATGATAAAGCACAAAAATGGGAGGGACCTAACAGAAGCAGAAAACATCAAGAAGAGGTGGCAAGAATACATAGAGGAATTATACCAGAATGATTTGGATATCCCGGACAACCCAGATAATGTGGTTGCTGACCTTGAGCCAGACATCCTGGAGAAGTAGGCCTTAGAAAGCTTGTCTAACAACAAGGCCAGTGGAGGTGATGGCATTCCAGTTGAACTATTTAAAATCTTAAAAGATGATGCTTTTAAGGTGCTACACTCCATATGCCAGCAAGTTTGGAAAACTCCACAGTGGCCAGAGGACAGGAAAAGATCAGTCTACATCCCAGTCCCAAAGAAGGGCAGTGCCAAAGAATGCTCCAAGTACCGTACAATTGCACTCATTTCACACACTAGCAAGGTTATGCTCAAAATCCTCCAAAGTAGGCTTCAGCAGTATGTGGACCGAGAACTCCCAGAAGTACAAGCTGGATTCCGAAGGGGCAGAGGAACTAGAGACCAAATTGCTAAAATGCATTGGATTATGGAGAAAGCCAGAGAGTTCCAGAAAAACATCTACTTCTGCTTCATTGACTACGCAAAAGCTTTTGACTGTGTTGACCACAGCAAACTATGGCAAGTCCTTAAAGAAATGGGAGTGCCTGACTACCTTATCTATCTCCTGAGAAACCTATACGTGGCACAGGAAGCAACAGTTTGAACTGGATATGAAACAACTGTTTGGTTCAAAATTGGGAAAGAAATACGACAAGGCTGTATATTGTCCCCCGGCTTATTTAACTTATATGCACAATACATCATGCAAAACGCCGGACTGGATGAATCCCAATCTGGAATTAAGATTGCTGGAAGAAATATCAACAACCTCTAATATGTAGATGATACCACTCTGATGGCAGAAAGTGAGGAGGAATTAAAGAACCTCTTAATGAGGGTGAAAGAGGAGAGTGCAAAAAACGGTCTGAAGCTCAACATAAAAAAACCCTAAGATCATGGCCACTGGTCCCATCACCTCCTGGCAAATAGAAGGGGAAGATACGGAGGAAGTGACAGATTTTACTTTCTTGGGCTCTATGATCACTGCAGATGGAGACAGTAGCCACGAAATTAAAAGACACTTGCTTCTTGGGAGGAATGTGATGACAAACCCTGACAGCATCTTAAAAAACAGAGACGTCACCATGCCGACAAAGGTCTGCATAGTCAAAGCTATGTTTTTTCCTGTAGTTATGTATTGAAGTGAGAGCTGGACCATAAAGAAAGCTGACCACCAAAGAACTGAAGCTTTTGAATTGTGGTGCTGGAGGAGGCTCTTGAGAGTCCCCTGGACTGCAAGGAGAACAAACCTATCCATTTTGAAGGAAATCAATCCTGAGTGCTCACTGGAAGGACAGATCCTGAAGCTGAGGCTCCAATACTTTGGCCATCTCATGAGAAGAGAAGACTCCCAGGAAAAGATGCTGATGTTAGGAAAGTGTGAAGGCAAGAGGAGAAGGGGCTGACAGAGGATGAGATGGTTGGACAGTGTCATTGAAGCTACCAACATGAATTTGACCCAACTCCAGGAGGCAGTGGAAACCAGGAGGGCCTGGCGTGCTCTGGTCCATGGAGTCACTAAGAGTCAGACACGACTAAATGCCTAAACAACAACAACTCCTGGGGGAGAACTGCCAGATTCTTCTTCCTATACTGCATGTATATTTCTCTAAATTGTTTTTTTTAAGGGAGCATTCCTTATCAAACTATTTAGGAGTGTACCTTCCTGGTTGTTTATGGGTGTGAGATTGTTTTGAGCCTGGAACAGATTGTATTGTTAAAACCAGGGAGTTGTAGTTTGTCATGATGGAAGCCAAGGTAGATTCCCTAGGTGCTATTAAGTTTCTTAATTTCTCAGTTTAGGGTTTAATCCGGAACGATTCAAATGAAACATTCAATACGTACTTCTCTGCCCTTTTTTCTTTCTTTCTATGTCATCCTTTTGTTACCCATGTATCTGGCAACCCTAGTGTGGAGGCCCAACTGGCTATGTTCCATAAAAGTATTTTCAATAAGTAGGCCCTGGAAGTTGGGGCTATCTTTTGGGCCTCGGTCTTAACATCTGGGTATATAACAACATTTCCATGCAAGTCGGTTCTCTGGGGCATCCAGCTAATGCTAGTCAAATCCTAAAAGATTTCCCCTGGGTGAATTTCCATGAAACACAGCCATTAGAAACAGGATTATCTTGTTATCTAAACTCTTACGGAAGTTCTGTGACATTTTTCTGATTTATGCTTCCCCCCAACACTTCCTGCTGGCTAACTGTTGTGTAGTGAGTGTAGCAGTGGAAGCAGTTGTTGCCTGTGCTGTTTGGATTGTCAGCCAGCTACAGGTAATTAGTGGAAGTTGGGTGCATCCTTGGGTGAGCGTTGTATAAATGCACATGTGTATTTTACTTGGTGTCTTTCGCCTTGTTGCTGAGAGGTGCTGAATAAAGGCACGCTGATGTACAGCTTGGAGTCATGAAGTCGTAAATCAATACATGACTCTATTTAACTCTAACACTATAGGTCGGTGATGAAATCTAAAAACACTCAGAAAACAATTGGCTTTGTTTTCTTTCTTCCTTAAGCCACGTAATTTTCTGGCAGCCATAAATTCCCCCCGGGTTTATACAGGGAAGGGGGGGAGCTAGCTTCGTGGTCTATAAGCAAAGGTGAGGCTTTGAATCTTCAAGATGATTCATCATTTTTGCATCTTGCAGCTTGCGAGGTGTGGGGACGTGACATGAAGCAGGAAACTTCAAGATGGGTGGCATTCCATCTTGCGGATGCTGAAGTCACAACATTTGTCTGACGTTAGGCAGGCAGTTTTGTCTTTGTCTTAAATGAGGAGGGGCATGCAGTCAGAGAAGGGAGATCAACTTATTAGGAGCGGATCAGGATTTAATGTCCTCCATGATAACCATGGGTCTGTCCCAAGTGGTTTCTGGCCCCACACATATAGCAGGGCCTTGTTTTTCATGCTGGGCAGGATGATGGCGATTTGGGTGTGGAGGAGCCCTCTGTAGTTCCATTGTCATGGACAGATCACTACTTGGTGAGGTTTAGACTTACTGGAACTCTTAATCTCTGCAGGGGTGGAGGACATATTAGGATGGTCCACCCCAGGAGACTGATGGATCCAAGTGGTTTTCTGATGGCTCTTGGGGAGTTTCTCTGTTGCCTGTTGAAACTCTGGCTGATTGCTGCAATGGGGAAATGGCCAGGGTGGTGGATACAATCACACCTCAGCGTCCTCTCCCATGAAGTGGAACCAGGCAAGCCCCCCTGGTTCACCAGGGAGGTGGCAGTGATGAAACAATGTGGAATGGAGACTAGAGCGACGATGGCGGAAAACTCAGAGTGAATCCAATCAAACATGGGCTAGAGCCCATTTGAAGGCCTGTTCCGTGGCAGTGGCTGCAGCAAAGTAAAGGTTCTTTGCTGCTGCCATTGAATCTGCACAAAGTCATCCAGCGGAGTTGTTTCGAGTGGTCAGGGGCTTAGTACATGCCCCCCCAAAAGAACAAAATATTGACCACTCCACAAACCGCTGTGAGGAATTTGTATGACACTTTATTTATTTATTTATTTATTTATTTATTTATTTATTTATTTATTTATTTATTTATTTATTTATTTATTTATTTATATCCTGCCTATCTGGTCAATATGACCACTCTTTGCAAATAAAGTTGCTCGGATCCGCTCCAGCTTGGATGCTATCATTGATACAGACCCAGTGGATGTAATTTTGGCTTCGGCTTATGTGCAGGACTCTTGCTCTTCCTGGCTCATAAAAGCATCCAGAGAAGGAATGGTCAGTTGGGTATGGGGAGTGGTAAATACCTCTTTGCAACAGGGTAGGATTCCTGCTTGCTTAAAGGAGGCAGTAATAAGACCACTAATTGAAGAAGTCCTCCCTCGATCCCAGTGTACTGGATAACTATCGGCCAGTCTCAAACATTCCATTTTTGGGCAAGCTACTGGAGGGTATGGTGGTTTTTCAGCTCCAGGGATTCCTGGAGGGAGCGGATTATCTAAACCCATTTCAATCTCATTTCGGGCCTGGCTATGGGACAGAGACAGCTTTGGTTGCCTTGGTGGATGACCTATGCCGGGAACTGTACAGGGGGAGTGTGTCCCTGTTGATTCTACTGGACATCTCAGTGGCTTTCGATACCATTGACCATGGAATCCTTCTGGGATGTCTCTCTGGGATGGGACTCGGAAGCACTGTTTTACAGTGGCTCCAATTTCTTCCTGGAGGTGAGAACTCAGAAGGTGGTGCTGGGTGACTCCTACTCAAGGCCCAGGTAATTGCCTGTGGCATTTTCAGGGTTCTGCTTTCTCACCCGTGCTTTTTAACATCTACATGAAATGGCTAGGAGAGGTTGTCCAGAGTTTTGGGGTTTGGTGTCACCAGGATGTGTCTCTTGTTTCCACCTAATTCCAGGGAAGCTGTCTTGACTCTAAACCAGTGATCCCCAACCTTGGGCCTCCAGATGTTCTTGGACTTCAACTCCTAGAAATCCTGGCCAGCAGAGGTAGTGGTGAAGGCTTCTGGGAGTTGTAGTTCAAGAACATCTGGAGGCCCAAGGTTGGAGACCACTGCTCTAAACCAGTGCTTGGCATCAGTAATGGGCTGGATGAGGGCAAACCAACTGAAACGTAATCCAGACAAGACAGAGGTTAGTTGGAAGGCAGATGAGGTTAGTTGGAAGGCAGATGAGGGAATAGGGATACTACCTGTGCTGGACGGGGTTGCACTCCCCCTGCAAACTCAGGTCCGTAGCTTGTGTGTACTCCTGGATTCATCCCTAAGCTTGGATGCTCAGGACTCAGTGGTGGCCAGGAGTGCATTTGCATAACTAAAAGTGGTGCACCAGCTGCGCCTTTTCTTTGAGATGTTGGATCTGACTACAGTGACACATGCCTTAGTTACATCCTGTTTGGATTACTATAATGCGTTTTATGTGGGGCTGCCTTTGAAGACACTTTGGAAACTTCAGCTGGTGCAAAACTCTGCAGCCAGACTACTGACTGAGGCCAACTACAGGGGGCATATAATGCACCAGTTACAAGAACTGCACTGGCCCCCAGTCCGTTTCCAGGCCCAATTCAAAGTGCTGGTCATTCCCTATAAAGCCCTATACATCTTGGGTCCAGGCTACCTGAAGGACCGTATCTCCCTATATCCAGCATATGATTACATTTAATTGACAAGTGTAGGCATTATCTTTTATACATACCACTAATTTTTGGTCTATATTAAATCTTCCTTTTTTGGTTTATATGCAGCTCCAGTATGTACATTAGTTAAGACACACAGGGAGAAAGATGCCCTATTCCTGGATGTTAGCTTGCACAACTTTTATCCAGTGTCACTCTGATTAATTCAGGCCTGGGGAATATGTGAAAGAAGTAATACAGCTAAAGAAGAGGGAGAAAAATCTATTTCCTCATGCAAACCTGTGGGAGCCAATGTACCAAGTCTCAGTATCCAGTCAATCTGGTGCGGTATTGCTTAATTCTTAGGAACTGCCCATATGGCAGATTACATCCTAGTGATCTAAAAAAACACTGTTTTGATTCAATGGTTTCATAGAATCATAGAATAATGGGGGTGGAGAGGGCTATAAGACAATCAAGTCAGATACCCTGCTCAATGCAGGAAGTTAAATCAAAGCAGATCTGACAGATGGCTATCCAACTCTCTTGAATACCTCCAGTGTTGGAGTGCTCACCACCTTCCATGGTAATTGGTTCCATTGTCATACTGCTCAGTCATAGGACATTTCCCCTGATATTCAGGCTAAATCTGGCTTCCTGTAGCTTGAGCCCATTATTATATTCCCTGCATTCTGGGATAATCAAGAACAAATCTGCTCCTCTGTATGATTACCCCCTCATTCTTCTTTTGTTAAAAGTAAACATGCCTAGTTCAAAATGTGTGTCTTATTTAAAAGGACTCTAATTTTCTTACCAGAGTTACACTGGGTGATAAATTTTGCTGCATTTGGTCCATGCAGTCATTTGGAAACCATTACTTTTTATCCAGGTCTGCAACAATACACATAATCAGTGATGCCAATTAACTCAATGATACTGTATTTAATATGTAATATTTAACTTATTGTGTAATATTTAACTTATAGTGTTTTTAAACTGTGTGAATTTTAATATTGTGAGCCACTTTGGGTCCCTTGTTAGGAGAAATGGGGCATATAAATAAAATGAAGAAGAAGAAGCAGCAGCAGCAGTAGTAGAAGAAGAATAAAGGTTGTTAGCCGCCTAGAGTGGTCCTCTCGGACCAGATAGGCGGGGTATAAATCAAATCAAATAAATAAATAAATAAATAAATAAATAAATAAATAAATAAATAAATAAATAAATAAATAAATAAATAAAATAATAAATAAATAAAATAATAAATTGTTTGAATCAGACTGAAAGAAAGAAATATTCTTCATATCTTACCTTTCCCTCTAAAGAGCTCAGAGCAACGAATGATATTTTTCTTTTAACCTTCAGTTCTATGAGAAACAACCAGAGACTGCAGAGTGTCAACATTCCAAACCATGATGTTTAACAAACTGGGTCATGCTGATGTCAAGAGATAAGGCATTCTAATGTCTTTGGGCTATCATCAATTCCTAAACGATGTAGGTATCCTTCAGTCTCAAGAGACTATGGTAACGTGCTTTGAACGTTACCGTCTTAGAACAGCGCCTAGTGTGGCTAAGAAGGCCAATTTGAGAATGACAATCCTTTCCACACTGAAGACAAATACAGTCTGTCCCCTGTCCAGCTCCCTGATTTTGCTGGTTTCAGGACTGCCTCTTTGCCTCGTCCTGCTGGACAAGGGTCTCTTCAAATTGGGAGAGGCCATGCTTCACCGCCTGCCTCCAGGCTGAATGCTCAGATGTCAGAGTTTCCCATCTGTTGAGGTCCATTCCTAAGGCCTTCAGATCCTGCTTGCAGATCTCTTTGTTTCACAGCTGTGGTCTCCTTCTGGGGCGCTTTCCCTGCACTAATTCTCCATACAGGAGATCTTTTGGAATCAGATTCCTAAATAATAAAACTGATAATAGGTAGTGGTCCAGGAGTGTGGTACAGTGATCCAGGCACACCTTAGGAGATGGGGAGGACAAAGAAAAGGGGAAATTAAATAAATGCTTCCCCCCCTTGAAAAAAAATTAAAACACTGCACATTTCTTATGCAATATTTTATTTTTCAACAAGATGAGTCTTTACAGTAATACTGATGCCAAAGCTAACACCAACAGTAGGCAAAGTCAGGCACCTGCAACAGGGTACTCTTGAGAAGAACCACCTGAACATGTTCCTCCTCTTCATCATTGTATGCTTCTTGCTCTGGTCTAGATCAGAAAGATGGTGAGGAGGAAGAGGAGATTCTAGTGGCAGCAATGATGTGAAACAGGGAAGAGTGACAACACCTAGGGATCATGGCCTCCAGGTGGTTTTGGCCTACAGATCCTGTCAACAATGCAAGATTATGGGAGTTATAGTGAGTAGGAGCAACCTGGCTGTGGAACCCGACGTCAGGAGTTCAATTCCCCGCTGTGCTTCCCAGAAGAAGGGACTGCCTGTGTAGCCTTGGGCAGACATCAAAGTCCATATAAGCTGATGTTGCCTAGAACAAATTATTTTACTTTGATACCCAGATGAACTTCTGTTATGATCTGGAATTAACCCCTTTTCAAGTATATATGAAAACTGGCTTTTTTTTTTGCCCTAAAGGCCTATAAAGGTCTATAGGGCTGTGTAGAAGTTATTCAGGCTTTAGACTATCAAACCGTACCCTTTAGTGCCCCCGTTTTGATAACAGGTCACAGGTATCCCTGGGCAAAAGGAGCCTCCTCCCCCCACCTTTCTCTGCCAGCTGGCTTACTTTGCAACCTTTCCCTGTTGTCATTCAGATGACATCCCTCTTCACCCCATGTTATTTCTGGCAGTGATTGGCAACCCCACCCCATGGTTGCTTCTGGACCTTTTTCTTTCCTGCTAAGCAGGTGCAGCAATCCATTCAGTCCATTTCAAAAGTCTTTGTTGTTGTTTAATCGTTAAATCGTGTCCGACTCTTCATGACCCCATGGGCCAGAGCACGCCAGGCCCTCCTGTTTTCCACTGCCTCCTGGACTTGGGTCAAATTCATGTTGGTCGCTTTGATGACACTCTCCAACCATCTCGTCCTGTTGTCCACTTCTCCTCTTGCCTTCACACTTTCCCAACATCAGGGTCTTTTCCAGGAAGTCTTCTCTTCTCACGAGACATCCAAACTATTGGAGACTCAGTTTCATGATCTATCCTTCAAAAGCCTAACTAAAAATAATTATTATGCCAGCCTTTTAAAAAAGGACAATGTATAGATCTAGCGTCAGAGTATTTTTGCAGGGTATCCCAGCCATGGATCCTCATAGATCCATATCAGTTTAATGTAAGATCATTCCTAAATCACTGGCCAACTCCATTTCCTCTATGGTGGATACTGGAGTGAGAGGTTACACTGTAAGCTTCTTTAAACAGCCATGTATTCTGCAAAGAACTCTCCATGGAGTGGCTTCAATAGTGGTGATGATGATGCGCCTTGCCAAGCCTCAGAAAATGAGCTGCCCTGCCAGGAATAGCTGTGCTCCCCTGAATCTCCATGCTCAGGGAGACAAATCTCAGGGCCGGTGGGGAAAGGAAAGGAACGAGCCTCATTCATTGTTACAGGGTGGCCATAGTGTTTGGGTTCAGAGCTCCTGCCTTCTTCAAATGGGCATCAGGGCTCACTGGCTTCCTGTGTCTGTCGGACGTATAATATATTTCTTTAGGAGGCAAGTACAGGGGATCCACATCATGACATCACTAAGACCCACACTATTGCATTTTGTTCCAGATATAACAAGAGGAAGGGGGAAAGGCTCCCATGACAGCCCTTGACAGACAAGAAAACCCTTCAAAAATCATTTCTGAAAAACACTTTTATTGGTTTTTGAAAAGATGCTAAATCGGTATCCTGGCCGTCAGCAGAAACAGCTGGGTTTAGCTCCAGCGGGATGCCTACATTGTGGTCCTTTGCATCACCCTGGGGAGGAGAGAGCTTCTTGCCCTGCAAAGACAAAAAGGAGAAATACACAAACTAAGGGGCAAGCTTGACCACTGCCATCAGCCAGCTTCAACCCAGGTACATCTACTGGCCTCTGTTCAGGTGACTTCATCCCAAAGTTCTGCTTGCTAACCTCCGCTGGCTTCCACCAGGAATAGCCACCCCTTCATCTCTTCCACTCTGCTTCTGAAGCCGGCCTCCTCCAGCTCCTGAATGCTTGGGTCACATACACACCCTGGCAACATCCCCATGGAATGCCAGCCAGTCCCCATTCACTCCACCCACCATTCACACAAATACATGCCCAGGTTCGCATCCAGTGATATCAACCAAGCTTCCATGAGGTGGTTTCAGAAGGCTAATTTCCACCAGCTTCATCCACCAACCTCTACCAGTCTCCATCTTGCGACAACAGCCAGTTTCTGCAGGCAGACTCCACCAGCTTCCATCTGCCAACGTCCACCAACTTCCCCCCAGTCCATCACCAACATCAGCCAGCTTCCAGCCATGGATCTCTGTCAGTCTCAAGCTGTGAACTCGCAAGCCCACTTAGCAAGGTCATCTGCTTTCACTAGAGATCTTGCTTCCTGAGAAAGTCTGTGTCCCCAGCAGCCACTCTCTTGCTGGACTGCTCTCTGGCCACTGGCCTCCTGTCTGTTCTCCTGCCCAGCCTCTCAAGCCCCTTTTATCTGTGAGCAGAGAGGGGGGGCCCCTGTGATTATGTCACAAAGACATAGAAACATGTGGTGAGTTGCCAAGGCAGCAGCAGATTGGTGAGTCCTGGGGATGATGTCAACAATCTCTCTCATTGTTAGCATAAACCTCCCCATTTTGGCTTTCTGATACGATTTTAGCCAAGTACCAAAAAGTGGTTGGCGGACAGGACATAGTGGAGAGTTCCGACTAAACGCAATCCACCTGGAGTAGGAAATGGCAAGCCACTCCAGTATCTTTGCCAAGAACGCCCCACGATCAGAAACAAAAGGCTAAAAGATATGACGCTGGAAGATGGGCCCCTCAGGTCGGAAGGCGTCCAACATGCTACTGAGGAAGAGCGGAGGACAAGTACAAGTAGCTCCAGAGCTAATGAAGTGGTTGGGCCAAAGCCGAAAGGACGCTCAGCTGTGGACGTGCCTGGAAGTGAAAGGAAAATCCAATGCTGCAAAGAAGAATACTGCATAGGAACCTGGAATGTAAGATCTATGAACGTTGGGAAGCTGGAGGTGGTCAAACAGGAGATGGCAAGAATAAACATCGACATCCTGGGCATCAGTGAACTAAAATGGACAGGAATGGGCGAATTCAGCTCAGATGATTATCATATCTACTATTGTGGACAAGAATCCCGTAGAAGGAATGGAGTAGCCCTCATAGTCAACAAAAGAGTGGGAAAAGCTGTAATGGGATACAATCTCAAAAATGATAGAATGATGTCAATACGAATCCAAGGCAGACCATTCAACATCACAATAATCCAAGTTTATGCACCAACCAGCATTGCTGAGGAGACTGAAATTGAACAATTCTATGAAGATTTACAACACCTTCTAGAACTGACACCAAAGAAAGATGTTCTTCTCATTCTAGGGGACTGGAATGCTAAAGTAGGGAGCCAAGAGATAAAAGGAACAACAGGGAAGTTTGGCCTTGGAGTTCAGAATGAAGCAGGACAAAGGCTAATAGAGTTTTGTCAAGAGAACAAGCTGGTCATCACAAACACTCTTTTCCAACAACACAAGAGGCGACTCTATACATGGAAATCACCAGATGGGCAATATCGAAATCAGATTGATTATATTCTCTGCAGCCAAAGATGGAGAAGCTCTATACAGTCAGCAAAAACAAGACCTGGAGCTGACTGCGGTTCTGATCATCAGCTTCTCATAGCAAAATTCAAGCTTAGACTGAAGAGATTAGGAAAAACCACTGGGCCACTCAGGTATAATCTAAACCAAATCCCTTATGAATACACAGTGGAAGTAAAGAACAGATTTAAGGAACTAGATTTGGTGGACAGAGTGCCTGAAGAACTTTGGATAGAGGCTCGTAACATTGTCCAGGAGGCAGCAACGAAAACCATCCCAAAGAAAAGGAAATGCAAGAAAGCAAAGTGGCTGTCCAACGAGGCCTTAGAAATAGCAGAGAGGAGAAGGGAAGCAAAATGCAAGGGAGATAGGGAAAGTTACAGAAATTTGAATGCAGACTTCCAAAGAATAGCAAGGAGAGACAAGAGGGCCTTCTTAAATGAACAATGCAAAGAAATAGAGGAAGATAACAGAAAAGGAAAGACCAGAGATCTGTTCAGGAAAATTGGACATATTAGAGGAACATTTTGCGCAAAGATGAACATGATAAAAGACAAAAATGGAAGGGACCTAACAGAAGCAGAAGACATCAAGAAGAGGTGGCAAGAATACACAGAGGAATTATATCAGAAAGATTTGGATATCCCGGACAACCCAGACAATGTAGTTGCTGACCTTGAGCCAGACATCCTGGAGAGCGAAGTCAAGTGGGCCTTAGAAAGCCTGGCTAACAACAAGGCCAGTGGAGGTGATGGCATTCCAGTTGAACTATTTAAAATCTTGAAAGATGATGCTGTTAAGGTGCTACATTCAATATGCCAGCAAGTTTGGAAAACTCAACAGTGGCCAGAGGATTGGAAAAGATCAGTCTACATCCCAATCCCAAAGAAAGGCAGTGCCAAAGAATGCTCCAACTACCGTACAATTGCACTCATTTCGCACGCTAGCAAGGTTATGCTCAAAATCCTCCAAGGTAGGCTTCAGCAGTATGTGGACCGAGAACTCCCAGAAGTACAAGCTGGATTCCGAAGAGGCAGAGGAACTCGAGACCAAATTGCTAACTTGCGCTGGATTATGGAGAAAGCCAGAGAGTTCCAGAAAAATATCTACTTCTGCTTCATTGACTATGCGAAAGCCTTTGACTGTGTGGACCACAGCAAACTATGGCAAGTTCTTAAAGAAATGGGAGTGCCTGACCACTTTATCTGTCTCCTGAGAAACCTATATGTGGGACAGGAAGCAACAGTTAGAACTGGTCATGGAACAACTGATTGGTTCAAAATTGGGAAAGGAGTACGGCAAGGCTGTATATTGTCCCCCAGCTTATTTAACTTATATGCAGAATACATCATGCGGAAGGCTGGACTGGAAGAAACCCAAGCCGGAATTAAGATTGCCGGAAGAAATATCAACAACCTCCGATATGCAGATGATACCACTCTGATGGCAGAAAGTGAGGAGGAATTAAACAACCTTGTAATGAGGGTGAAAGAGGAGAGTGCAAAAAACGGTCTGAAACTCAACATCAAAAAAACTAAGATCATGGCCACTGGTCCCATCACCTCCTGGGAAATAGAAGGGGAAGATATGGAGGCAGTGTCAAATTTTATCTTCCTGGGCTCCATGATCACTGCAGATGGAGACAGCAGCCCTGAAATTAAAAGGCGCCTTCTTCTTGGGAGGAAAGCGATGACAAATCTTGACAGCATCTTGAAAAGCAGAGACATCACCTTGCCAACAAAAGTCCGAATAGTCAAAGCTATGGTTTTTCCTGTCGTGATGTATGGAAGTGAGAGCTGGACCATAAAGAAAGCAGACCGCCGAAGAATTGATGCCTTTGAATTGTGGTGCTGGAGGAGGCTCTTGAGAATCCCCTGGACTGCAAGGAGAACAAACCTATCAGTTCTAAAGGAAATCAACCCTGAGTGCTCACTGGAAGGACAGATCCTGAAGCTGAGGCTCCAGTACTTTGGCCATCTCATGAGAAGAAAAGAGTCCTTGGAAAAAACCTTGATGTTAGGAAGGTGTGATGGCAAGAGGAGAAGGGGACGACCGAGGATGAGATGGCTGGACAGTGTCTGCGAAGCAACCAACATGAACCTGACACAACTCCGGGAGGCAGTAGAAGACAGGAGGGCCTGGCGTGCTCTGGTCCATGGGGTCACGAAGAGTCGGACACGACTAAACGACTAAACACACACACCAAAAAGTGACTTTTGGGGGCCTCAACCCACAGAATTCCCCATCTTGCATGTACACCAGAAGTAATTGTCCTAAATCCTAAGCTCTGAGCTCAGTGTGCTGCAGAAGCAGGAAAATATAGCGGGGGAAAACTGAAAACAATAAATGAATAAGGAAGGACACAGTCACCCAAATATGACCTATGGTTGCCTCTTTTCATACATTTTTTCTTGACACTGCCATGAAAAATATATTATAAGGAGACTGTAATTTTTAAAAAAAAGTTCTTTAAACACATGATAGTATTATAATAGCATCCATGAAGTTTTCAAATATGCAGCTGTTTTTCAAAGGTGCACCTGTGTTTCAAAGGTGAGCCTAGAAAAAAATACCTCACCAAATAAAATGTCCTCCCAAACACGGCTCACCTTCTGCCGCAGCTTCCTCTTCAGGAAAACGGCATAGAGCTTCTGCTCGCACGCATTTAAAGCCAAAACCCCACCCCCTAAGGCCATGCGGTCAGGGAGAACAAAGGTCAGCCTCGAAGAAAATACCTGACCAAAAAAAAAATGTCCTTCCAAACACAGCTCACTTCCTGCCTCAGCTCCTCTTCAGGAAAAGACATTTTGACTCAAAAGTTCAAAAACGAATCTATTGCAGGGGAGAGGAACTAAAGATGAATTTTAAAATCTTTGTTCATTCTATGTGTTTTTTTATTGCTGTGTTTCTAATGGGTCAAATGGCACTATGCATTCTGCAGCTATTTTAAAATAAATTGCAAGATTTGCTATCAAATTACAACTTTGCAGGGGGTATTTTCAGTTACAAAATAATGGAATACTGTACTACCATTTTCACATCCTAGCTCGGGAATGTTCTGAGACATGAAATGAGGAACTCTCTGATTGTCAGATCTCTTGATCCTTCCTTATTTTCTCTTAATGAGTTAAGGTATACCTCCAAAGAATTTTCTCAAATGTGGTACAGAAGGGTCATCAGTGGATTACCAAGAAGTGCCTTTTATTATGAATTTCAAGTTATTTTCAGAATAATTTTCTTCAACTCTATATGGCCATCCAAGGGAAGGAGTAGTGCTAAAGGCATGTTGTTTAGAAGGACCACACTGATTAGAACCTTATACAAATAGGGGAATGGCAGGCCATTGATGAAAAAAAAAAGAATTAGGCTATCATCTTAGCACCACATAAGTAATATGCAAGAGAGCTATAAAATGATTCTAAAAGTAAGTTTTTTAGAGAAACTGAGAGAAGGAACACATCGTTTATTAACAGGGTTATTCTGGCAGATTAATTTGTTACAATGTAAAATTACAGTGTAAAACTCATCATGGTTTATAAGCATATATACGTATATGTTTTATAAACTTGTGACTTATTGCATACAGTAGCAACTATGTACTCTCTCAGTTAACACTGGAAAAGTCAGTCAAGTACACTGTATGCCCACCGCTGCAAGATGGCTGATTGTTCGACCACCATGAACTGCCAGGAATGCAGAAGGGGAAAAAATACAGAACCAGCATGGTTTTGCCAGTATTGCAACATTTAGAAATGTATCAATGCTTTTTGTACCTGTTTAAAAAGTTGTATGCTTGTATTCTTCTCTCTTTTCTTCTTTTTAAAGGCACAAAACATTGCAGCGTTGCAAAATCTTGTATAAAATTTTAAGTAGGTGAGTTTTAATTGTGTGGTCCTGTTAAACTCTGATAAAGTGTCAGAGGATAGAGCAGGAGGGGCAGAGTCAGTTAGACAGTTGGAAGAGACAGTTAGGGAGATAGTTGGAATCAGGGAGAGATAGAGTTAGGGACCACAAGATGTTGAGAAAGTATTAGGGTTTAGGAATAGATAAAAAAGGGGTTCAGAAAAGAAACTAAAAGATTAAAACACACATGTAACAGGCAGAAATGAACTTACAAGTAAAACATGGGAGATACTGATTTAAAGTACACAAGAGTTCTGAATACAAATGATTGAACACCTGATTTATAATACATGAACACCTGATCCAGTTATATATTGATTTCCTTTTTATTTGTTCATTAATAAAAGAATGTTTAATTGAAAACCTGATTCCTATGTTATATGAACAGCTCCAGTGTGTGTGGGACCTAAATTGGTATTAAGAGAATACTGTACCTGGTGGCAGCGAAAAAGGAGTATTTACCTTTGAACAGCCCAGAGAAATAAAGGGCACAAAGGGGAATCGCCACAGTGTCATTCAGAAATAATAGGAAAAAAGGAAATTGACCAATAAAAGAAGAAAAGAGGAAATCTGAAAGGTGCATATGGCTTACTTGATTAAAGTCTAGAATATTGCAATTTAAAAAGGACTTCAACAATTCTTTTGGAAACTTCTGCTGTAAATTGATTAAGATAATCTGAGAGCGTATTGGGTCTTACGCAGGTAACTGCACCTGTTTATCAGTTGTTTTTGACTTGTTTGAACTTTCCACATTTGAGAAAAAAATTTGGTGGTATACCTTAACTCATTAAGAGAAAATAAGGAAGTAACAAGAGATCTGACAATTAGAGAGTTCCTCATTTCATGTTACAGAATATTCCTGAGCTAGGATGTGAAAATGGTGTTCCATTATTTCGTAGCTGAAAAAAGAACTGCAAAGTTGTGTTTTGATAGCAAATCTGGCAACTTTTTCTAAAATTGCTGCAGAATGCATAGTGCCATCTGACCCATTAAAAACACAGCAATAAAAAACAGGGGGGAAAACCCAAAGATTTTAAAATCCATTTTTAGTTCCTCTCCCCTGCAATGGATTTTCTTTTGAACTTTTAAGTCAAAATGCCTTTTCCTGAAGAGGAGGTCAGCTGTGTTTGGGAGAACATTTTATCTGGTGAGGTATTTTCTTCTAGGCTGACCTTTGTCAGGGAGCATCTTTGAAACACAGGTGCACATTTGAAAAACAGCTGCATATTTGAAAACTTCATGGATGCTGTTATAATACTATGTTTAAAGAACTATTTTTAAATTAGTCTCCTTATATTTTTCAGGGCAGTGGCATGAAAAAATGTATAAAAAGAGGCAACCATCAGTCATATTTGTGTGACTGTACCCTTCCTTCCTTATTATTCACTCATTCACTCATTCACTCATTCACTCATTCATTCATTCATTCATTCATTCATTCATTTATTTATTTATTTATTTATTTATTTATTTATTTATTTATTTATTTATTTATTATTTTCAATTTCTCCCGCTATATTTTCCTCCTTCTGCCACACACTGAGCTCAGAACTTAGGAGTTAGGACAGTTCCTTCTGGTGTACATGCAGGATGGGGGATTCTGTGGGTTGGGTCCCCCAAAAGTCACTTTTTTTGGCACTAGGCTAGAATCATATCAGAAAGCCAAAATGGGGAATTTATGCTAATAATCAGATTATTGACATCATCTCCAGGACTCACCAATCGTACGGGTGCTGCTGCCTTGGCAACTCACTACATGTTTCTGGGTCTTTGTGACATCATCACAGGGGCCCCACCTCTCTGCTCACAGATAGAAGGGGCTTGAGAGGCTGGGCAGGAGACCAGACAGAAAGGCAGTGGCCAGAAAGCAGTCCAGCCAGAGAGCGGCTGCTGGGGACACAGAATTTCTCAGCAAGCAAGTTCTCTAGTGAAAGAAGACGACCTTGCTAAGTGGGCTTGAGAGTTCACAGCTTGAGGCTGATAGAGATCCATGGCTGGAACTGGGTGATGTTGCTGATGGACTGAGTGGTGGACGTTGTCAGTCGGAAGCTGGTGGAGTCTGCCTGCATAAGCTGGCTGATGTTGCAAGATGGAAACTGGCAGAGGTTGGTGGATGAAGCTGGTGGAAATTAGCCTTCTGAAACCACCTCATGGAAGCTTGGTTGATATCACTGGATGGGGGTCTGGGTGTGTGTGTGTGTGAATGGCTGGTGGAGTGAATGGGGGCTGGCTGGCATTCCACGGGGATGTCACCGCGGTGTGTATGTGACCCAAGCATTCAGGAGCTGGAGGAGGCCGGCTTCAGAAGCAGAGTGGAAGAGATGAAGGGGTGGCTATTCCTGGTGGAAGCCAGTGAAGGTTGGCAAGCAGAACTTTGGGATGAAGTCACCTGAACAGAGGGCAGTAGATGTACCTGGGTTGAAGCTGGCTGATGGCAGTGGACAAGCTCGCCCCTTAGTTTGTGTATTTTTCCTTTTTGTCTTTGCAGGGCGAGAAGCTCTCTCCTCCCCAGGGTGATGCAAAGGACCACAATGCAGGCATCCCGCTGGAGCTAAACCCAGCTGTTTCTGCTGACGGCCAGGATATCGATTTAGCATCTTTTCAAAAATCAATAAAAGTGTTTTTCAGAAATGATTTTTGAAGGGTTTTCTTGTCTGTCAAGGGCTTTCATGGGAGCCTTTCGCTCTTCCTCTTGTTACATCTGGAGCAAAATGCTATGGTGTGGGTCTTAGTGATGTCATGGTGTGGATCCCCTGTACAGTACTTGCCTCCTAAAGAAATATATTATACGTCCGACAGACAGAGGAAGCCAGTGAGCCCTGAGGCCCATTCAAAGAAGGCAGGAGCTCTGAACCCAAACACTACGGCCACCCTGTAACAATAAACGAGTCGCGTTCCTTTCCTTTTCCCACCGGCCCTGAGATTTGTTTCCCTGAGCATGGAGATTCAGGGGAGCACAGCTATTCCTGGCAGGGCAGCTCATTTTCGGAGGCTTGGCAAGGCTCATCATCATCACCACTGCTATAGCCACTCCATGGAGAGTCCTTTGCAGAGTACATGCCTGTTTAAAGAAGGTTACAGTGTAACCTCTCGCCCCAGTATTGACCATCAACAAAGTGGGGTTGACCAGTGATTAGAGAATGATCTTACATTTATTTATTGGTTTGTTTGTTTGTTTGTTCATTCATTCATTCTATTTATACCCCACCTATCTGGTCACTGCGACCACTCTAGGCATTATAAACTGATGTGGATCTATGAGGATCCATGGCTGGGATGCCCTGCAAAAATACACTGACCCTTGATCTGTAGTTTCTTTGAAAAAAATCATACCTTCAACTAGGTCATACAAGAAAATTCTCCTAATAGTTCCTAAATTATTTATTTATTTATTTATTTATTTAACTTATATGCCGCCCGTACTACCCGAAGGTCTCTGGGTGGCTTACAGCATTTAAAATACAATAAAAAGGCAAAATAAAAGGGCAAAATAATTAAAATGCAATTAAAATATATATTCTAAAAATTGCCATCAGACCTACAGCTGATATTATTTCAGTTAAAAGCCATTTGGAACATATTGTTTCTCTTTAAGTCACAAAGGTACTTGGAGCTCTTCTGTGGGAAATACAAAATTGAAAATGTATGATTTTGAGTAAATCAGGATTCAGTGATATGCATTTTAAAAAAAACCCTTCACTACTTACTTCCTCATAAGTATTACAACCTGTAACAAGAATGTACTGTATGGGTGAAAGTTTGTTATGGATCTTCGAGTCCAGCCCCTCTCAAAGAGGCACAGTGGGGAATTGGACTCCCAACCTCTGGCTTTGCAGCCAGAGATTTAAACCACTGAACTATTGAGCTATCCAGCAGAAGCACCCTAAGAAATAAATGCAGAAAGATTTGCTGTTGGTAGTGGCCACTCTCATCCGTGTATAAAGATGAAATAGATAATGTGGACTCATGTGAAACCATTGTATGCTAATGTGCCAAAATACAATCTTCTTAAGCGACACACAATTTTTCACTTGGCAGAAGAGCTCTTTACAGCTTGAAAAACTTGCACTGCCTCATTTCAGAAAGATCCAAGGAGTTTTGCTAGGTGTCATGTTTACTATGACCTTTTCTGGCCATTTTCTCTAAGAATTTAAACAAAGGAGCACATAGAAGATATATTCCTGAGTCAGCAACAGAGGAATAGATTGCTAGCTTAAAAAAGACATATCATTAACTAACAAATAACATAATGTGTTTGGTGAAACTCTAAATCTATATATTTAAAGCACGTTCTCTAAAAAATCGCCGTCTTGTCCCACAGCGATATGGAAGTAACCCTGGGCTCTTGAGTGACATGCCAATGGATAGCAAGATCAATGGGTTAAAAAAAACCTGGTCAAGTTCCCAATATGACTCTGATGGGAGACTTTGCATCTGGCATCAAGAACAGGCCTAACTAAGTGCTAAAATGTTCCTCACTAGAAGATTGTCTACAGGTGATGAACTAGCCACAGCAACAATGAACGTAACAAAGGTATGGAAGGGAAAACATAGTTACAGATAAGATAGCTGGGAACTACCCAACCCACACTAGTTAAATCATTCAAGACATCCAAGATATTAAAAGCCTATGTCCCTCCCAGCTGGAAAGCACATTGTATAGATGCAAATAGGTTCTCATTCATCTCCTAGCAAATGCTGTTAGATGCTTAATGCTTAATTCAGGCATTTTTACAGATGATTGCAGGCAAAGTATTGTTTCCCGATATAAATTAAGTAAAATGAACTATTTTTAAAATTATTTTATTTTTAGATAGAGGGCTCCTCCCCCTTCTGGCAGGGGACTCCAGGGCAATTGCCCCCTTAAAAATCCAGGTCTGTTGTTGAGCCAGCCAGCAAGATTGGCAAGATAACAATCAGATAGTCCTTTTTAATTATGAGCTTTCGAGATGCACTCTGCTTTTTGATCATATATTTTAAGGCTATCAGTCCCTATATTTTCAGATTGAAATATTTTAAGTTTAATAGATAGCAAAATAGTGCTGTAAATAATCAGCAGACAAATCATACTTTAATTGCTCAAACAAGTTTGATATTTTTTTTAATTTGCCTTTAAGAACCTGTTCTCTGCTTTGCACTTTGAGAGGTTGTATGTGTTTCAGAATCTAGCATAGGCATCCTTCAGTCTCGAGAGACTATGGTAACATGCTCTGAATCGAGGAGTGTCCTCTCCAGAGCATGAAGCCCGGGTAAGGTAATATGGAGGATAGGCTGTTACCCAAGCAGCAGATCCCCCCTCTCCACATTGCTGAAATGGTCCAATGGAAAGGCAAGGGCCAATACAACTGGTTCCAGCAATGTCGCAGGAGTTGGCAGAACGACACATGCTGCCTTCGGGACTCCAGCTCCAGATTTTGCCTCGAGGTTAACTCCTGAAGCCTTTTCCATGAGTGGATATAGCCACAAGGCAGTGGAGGTTTGAAATTGGAGTTTTCCTTCTCCTAGATGGGCTGCCTTGTTGAAAAAATATAACTGAACATGTTGTTTTCTCCACAATTTGATAGAGGCATCTCTTGAAAAGATTGTTGAAAAACCAAAGTGAAGACCATTTAAACATTATGGCCAACATCTTAATTGCCTAAATGCACAGTGGAAGAGCAACCAAGTAAGCACACACACCCCCGCTCCAGCAAGCTTGCTGATGCATGACCACTTGCAGGAATGATCTTGCAACCAGTGTGAATGGACACACGATAGGTAGCCTGTGGGAGTAGGAGGATTTTTACATGACAGACCTTCCTTTGTGCTTTTAATTTGAATAAAAAGAGTCAAACAATATTTGAATAGTTGCCTTCATTCAGAATCAGAACCACCCATTTCACTTCATTCTTTCCTAGTTAATCCTCAGGTACATGATCTGTTGAAATCTCAGCAGTCACCATCTGCTGCCATGACTGAGATTAGTCTAGTAAATTCACAATAGCCCAACAACTGCGTTAGAGAACTACAAATGCAGCAAAAGAGCTGACACCCTGCCTGTCAGCTGGAAGTGAAAAGTACGCTGGTCAAGTCTTGCCTGAAAAGCACCAATGCAGCACACAAAAACTATATAACTTTGGCACTTGCTTGTTTTTATACAGTATTCAGATGCAAATTTAGAAATAAATACTAGAATGTAAATAGACAGAGCAGCTATGAAGGAAAAGATAATAAAGTCTGACTATGTATCACCAGAGACTAAAGCCAAGATCAAACTATTTTATTCCTGATTACTATGTATGGATATGAAAGCTGGCCAGTAAAGAAATCTGAAAGGAAAAAAAACACTGGAATATGGAGCTAGAGCAGAGCTCTATAAATACCATGCAACACTAGAAAGACAGGCAAATGGTTCCTTGATCAAGTCAAGCCTAAGCACTTTTTAGAAGGAAAAAAGTAAGAAACCATGGCTACTTTATTTTGGGCGCATCTTGAGAAGAGAAGACTCGCTGAAAAAGACAATAATACTAGGAAAAGGTGAAGGCAGCAGGAAAAAAAGGAAGATCAAATACGAGTATAAACTGGGGGGAAAAGGAATGTCTTGTGCCTGAAGGAATAAAACATAGGGATATGACAGATCCCTCTTAGAAGACAACTTAATAGGCTAAGTGCCATTATTATTATTATTATTATTATTATTATTATTATTATTATTATTATTATTATTATTATTATTATTGATGGTGGTGGTGGTGGTGGTGGTAGTAGTAGTAGTAGTAGTAGTAGTAGTAGTGCTCAAGGTAGTTTACAATCCTAATAAAACATAATAAAAAGAGCAGGTAAAAACCAATTCAACCACAGAATTACTAAAATCAAATAAAATCAACACTAACATAAAACCCATCAAAATCAGTTATATCTACAAACAGCTAAAATCATCATCACAATACATTAGGTCATATCATAACCCAGTTTTAAAAGATGCTTCCTTTCTAAAAGCAACACGGGTCGAAAGCAGCTCTGAAGGAGCCGTACAGGAGAAAGTTGTCCTCCAAATGAGCGTCTGGCAGTATTCCCAAGACAGACTCTCTTAAAGATTTCACATTTGAACGGATTCATAATAGATTCATAGCAAGACAGGCAGTACTTCTTATACAGCTACATCTAAACAAAGAAAGACAAATTCGGCTCAGTAGGCAAATGGCAACCACTGGAGGTCTTTCAATACTGGGGTCATACAATCTTAATAGTATACATAAGTCAGCAGCCTATCTGTCCCATATGGTACCAGCTGAAAATATTGGACCTTTCTGGATTAAATCTTCTTTAACAAGAGTGTCCTCAACAGAAATTCTATAGCTGAAATGCCTTCCCATAACGAAACACTTATCACCTAGGCATCCGTTCCATCACAGCAGATTTGATTAGTCAGAAGGGTCAATGATTGAATACAGAGATAAATTTGCCCTTATCATTTCAAATCCCTTTCTAAAAAGTACTCAAAGCTCCCCTGCTCCTGGAAGCGTATGGTGCAATATGGACTTTCCCCATCAACTTCTCTAGGAAAAGATATGAAGATTACCTTTTCGGGAAGCAGCTGACACAGCCACAATGAAGACAAACGGAGGCAAATTGTGATCAGAGTAAGGGAGTAAACGACCTGAACCCTGAAATGTTGTGCTAGCCTTGCTCTGTTGATGGAGATAAAACCAACTTTTTTGTCCTGAGATCAGGAAAAAAGTGGCACATAATTAATTAATTAATTAATTAATTAATTAATTAATTAATTAAATTTATAATACATTTACCTCTCTTTTCTCCTTAAAAAGGACGCAAGATGGCTCAGGTAATGAAAAGACAACATTTGAAGCTGCAGCCCAGTCTCTGAAAGGAGGGGATAATGCTCTGCTTCAGTATGTCACAGTACATGTTGGTATTCATGGTTCCCTCAATGAACTGTAGCTCGGTGCGGCACTCATGCAGACCCAGACCAGGACACTCCCACAACCATACCTGACTGTAGGCACGACACACTTGTCTTTGTACTCCTCACCTGGTTGCCGCCACACACACTTGACACCATCTGAACCAAATAAGTTTATCTTGGTCTCAACAGACCACAGGACAAGGTTCCAAAAATCCATGTCCTTAGTCTGCTTGTCTGTAGCAAACCGTATGCAGGCTTTCTTGTGCATCATCTTTAGAAGAGGCTTCCTTCTGGGACAACAGCCCTGGATGCCAATTTGATGCAGTGTGCAGCATATGGTCTGAGCATTGACAGGCTGACCCTCACCCCTTCAACCTCTGAAGTAATGCTGGCAGCACTCATACATTTATTTCCCAAAGGCAACCTCTGGATATGGCACTGAGCACGGGCACTCAACTTCTTTGGTCGACCACGGCAAGGCCTGTTCTGAGTGGAACCTGTCCTGTTAAACCGCTGTGTGGTCTTGGCCACCGTACTGCAGCTCAGCTTCAGGGTTTTGGCAATCTTCTTGTAGCCATCTTTATGTAGAGCAACAATTTGTTTTTTCAGATCCTCAGAGAGTTCATTACCATGAGGTGCCATGTAGAACTTCCAGTGACCAGTCTGAGAGCGAGAGCGATAACACCTGCTCCCCCTTCACACCTGAGACACAAAAGGTCTCATGTGACACAAAAGGTCTCATGACACCAGGGAGGGAAAATGGCTACTTGGGTCCTGGAAGAAGCGAATTGTAAACCACTTCTGTACAATCTCTACCTGGAAAACCCTGAAAAGAATCGCCATAAATCAGAATTGATTAGCTGACACATGATTATTATGATTATAAACCAGTAGGATTGACAAACTCAACCTTCCTCTATCCATAATTCCCTTCTTTTAAAAAGCCAGACATTTTCTTTAACTGTTGCTGTTCCTTTATCCAGCTGGGTCTCTGCAACCAGAAGGTATTCTTGCTATCAGTTTCATTCTAGATTGCATAACCTTCATTTCCATTAAAATTTGATACAGGGTAACTGTCTTTAACCTAGTGTTCTTCAAATCTGTGGGATTACAACTCCCATCACCCCAGTAGGCATAGCAATTGGGGAGAATGGAGTAAGTTAAGACAGAAGGAACAAAATATTATCAATCAAAGTTTAGAGCAGCTTTTTTTATGGTAAGATAGAGGAAATCAGACTTCTCTACTTACAGTGGCCTGAAAAGGTCAGTTTCTATCAGAAATGTTTGAAAAATAATCTTCATGATTGATCTGAAGAAATCTGGTTGCAGAGAAAACAGACTGCATTTGAAGACGGGGGCTTCCGGTTCCGGCTCAGCCAGGCAAGACGCTCATGGCTACACAGCGGTGATTTTATCTTTATTTTATGTAATTTTATATGGTTTTTATAGCTTTTGTTTAGTTGAAGTTCCTATTCTACTTCTTGGCTGAAGGCATGATTTTAACCTTGGTAAAAGTAAACACAGAGATAATGACCACTGGAGCTGCCGAGAGATATTAGAAATACCTCTGTACGACAGAATTACACAACTGCAGCCTTGGGAAGAAAACAGAAGAAAATAACACCGCTACTGCGGACAATAAGCACCTGCTTGAATCAAGTCTGCAAGAAAAACATTTACTTTGTTTAAGAAAAGCCATCTGCCTTCGGGGGTTGTTTGGCATACAGCAGGGGCGGATCCGCTGACTCCGTCAATCTACAATTGACTCACAGTGAGTAAAAGTCCTCCAAGGAACGGGTGGAACAACCTGCCCCTTTAATGGTTTATGTTTGAGTGTTTACCGGAGCTAAGAAGTGTTTTTATACAGCTACTACTGACCGTAACTGTGAAACCCACATTCTTCTCCCTTTGAGTGGTAGTCTGCACCTGCAGAAGTAGAAGGGGACACTAAATAAGCTTAATTTGTGGAGTATAACTATGGTCACCACTAGGACCAAAAAAACCTATGGCAAGTTAAAAAAGGCTCCCAAAAAGCGAAATCAGAAATCTATAGCAGACTTCTGTGTGGTCTCAGATCAACGTGAACATGTACCCTCCTATAATCAAAGGCCGCTGAGGGAATTTACATCAAGTACCCCACTTACTACGGACAATGTAGGCATAAGTAATGGAGAGACATACCAGGGGGCTGCAGTCGGAACTCCGCACTCCGGAGGAGAAATTGGCAATTGGTCTCTGGACCCAGAACTCCTAGAGAAGGCTCTCTCTGCCTCTATGGAATCATTCTATAAATACTTAAATCTATCAACACCTGGGCCTAAGGAGAACCATATGGAAGGAACAGTAGGCCCCCAAGATGCTCAAGGGCCCGAGAGTGAACAAACTAGGATTATTTACACCCAACTACGTGATCAGTGTCTCCTCTCAGCTAAATCCAACCAGACAATTTTCAATAATCTGCATGATCTAAAGAAAGAAATCGCTGATACTAAAGCAATACTACAATGCATTGCTGACATGATAAAGTTGGGGATTTTAAAAGCAGCACCCCCCTCAAACCCTCAGAATACTGAACAGAGAGGACTTCAGGCAAAAAAGGAGCTGGGTACAAAAGATCAAACACACAAAGATAACTCCCTAGCCTTTAAAGGTCAGAGTTACCCACAGTTATCAGAAAAAGCAACTCAGGACCGAATGCCCATCTCTGGGAAGACCCCAAAGGCCTGGGCTGATCCATATGAGCGAAATGAGGACACAGAGGACACAGAGGGACCTGACCTAACATCCTCTAATCTAGAGCTAATAACCATAGACGAATGGTGGGGAAACACCCCAGAAGAACCCTATCCCCAGCATCCACTTGCTGTGACAACATGCAAGGAAAATATACAGATTAAAAAACCCCAATGGTCAGCAACCTCAGACAGTGAAGGGTCCACCCCTGCTGAAAGCCCATCACTCAAGCCTGTGAACCACATCACCATCTACAACTGGCCACTAAGAAAACCAAATGGCACCTGGGCCTCCAACTCAGAAGTATTGCGGACAATAACAGAAATTCTGGGCAAGGATTGGGATGCTCAAATGAACACAAAATGTTACTGCATCTATCCCAGCAAGCCCAGGCAACTAAGAGGCAGGGTGCACTTGATCTTCGCCAATAGTGAACAGGCCCATCATTTTTGGAGCCTGTCGTACAAGTTTGAAAAAATAGCAGTATCTTTCAAATGGGGAATACATACAACTTACTCAAATATCAACCTAAGACCGATCACAAAATTGGACACCTACAAACTAACAAATACATCCAGAGAAATTCAGGTTCCAGAACAAAGAGATGGCCCCACAGCCGCTTCCATAAGGAAGATAACAGCCGAAAAACCTAGCTATGACCTGTACAGAGATAGGGCTGAAGCTTCCACCATTTACAACAGATCACCTTCCAAAACCAAATCAGATGGCAGAGGAAAGGAAACGCAGATCAATGTTGCAACCTTCCCAAACAATATCCCAATTAACAAGCCTCGTGATCTTACAAGCAAAATCAAAAACCAGAGTAATCAGGTGAAAATGCTCTCAAGGCCAAGGCATCTTTCAAAAGGTATTACATCCTCCAGGAAAAATAGAATATACCATCCATACAAAGAGAAGTTACATCCAGCCTGCTCAATGGGAACTATTTCCGACTCCACCTCTGAGTGGCATATGGGCAATAGATATGCCCCTTTAGTAGCTTATCCCCAGAACTGACTATTGGAAGGCAAAAAATATAAACATCTTAAGAAGCCTTTGTCCAGGAATATTGCATGGGGGGAAAACAAACAAAAAGTCCAACTCCACAAAGATACCACAGTTCCAAACACAACAACGACTACCTACCTGGGTAGAGCTGAAAGATATCCCTCTAGCAGAGAGACACAAAGAAATCAAAACAACAAAGACTGGGCCCGTAAAGATTATCCTTTTCCCACACCAGTTGCTCCCCTCACCTACAGAGGATGTCAGTCATCAGATGTATCCCTGCCTGCTCTGGAGAAGCTAACGTTATACAAGGAAGGGAACCCCATTAAAATGCTCTCTGTCACAAGAGGGGAAATGACTCCAAAGGCAGAACAACTGAACATTCAGGAGCGAAATGAGGCACCAGACACTCAAGAATCACGGTGTGCCCCAGAAAGCAACCAAACATCTGCATCTAAAATTGAACTTTTATCATGGAATGTGGCAGGTTGGACCAGATGTATCTCCCAAACCCATGATACTCCTTTCTTTCGTAGCAAATATGACATCATTCTTTTGCAAGAAACTTGGTCTGACAAAGATATAACTCTAGATGGTTTCAACTCTTTCATGGTAAAGGCAATCCCAGGGCGCGGACCGGGGAGACTGAAGGGGGGACTGAGCATCCTGGTATCAACGGCTCTGAAAGTGAAATCTACGATGAAACCCCCCCTGAGACAGCTGGCCATGGCAGTAGTACTTACAGGAAGTATGAAAACCCTATTGATTATTAACATATACTTACCTCCCACATCCAGAAAAGCTGAAACAGAAGGAAACTGGACAGACCTTGAAAACTATGTAAGAGAGCTTATCATGGAACATCCGGATGCTCTGGTCCTGACCGGTGGGGATCTAAACGCCCGTATGGGACCAGATGATGACTATCTGGGAACCAAATTTAAGATGATAGCCAACATAAGAAATGATAATGTGGGGACCCTGAATCAGGAGAGGGCATCTAAGGACCAACATGCAAATTATGCCGGGGCCTGTCTGTACAAATTTGCCTACAGACTGGGCCTCTCAGTTTTAAATGGCACAATCACAGGTGATACTCCAGGAAAATATACATTTATGGCAGCAACTAAAGCTAGTACAATTGACTACATCCTGGTGTGCAGGGGGCTCCTTTCCATGGTCAAAACTCTCCAAGTACTTCCTTACATGGAGGGGGATCATTTCCCCCTACATCTAAGTTTCCACCTAAACGTCAGAGATTTAGACACAGAACCAAGATATCATACTGAAATTACAGCACTAGAAAGAGTGGGTTGCCGAGTAAGATGGTCACCTAAACTGGCACAAAATTTAAAACAACTTTTAACTTCGAAAAATTTGATTGATGCCCTTAATCCAGTAGGAAGCCAGACAGTCCACTGGAATCCCATAGATAAATATGAAACTCTCCTACAACAATTACAGCCACATCTCGTCCACTCATATAGCAGAAACCTTCAGAATTCATATAACCGATCCAAACCTTGGTTCAACCAAAGCTGTAAGGCAGCAAAACAATTAGTTAATCAGACATACCAGGAATACCTGAGAGCAGAAGACCAGGTAAAAAAAGAGGTCCTCCTAAAACTACTGGTACATAAGAAAGAATACAAACAGCAGATACATCACAGTAAAAGAGAATACACGAGAGAACTATGGAGGAAGGTGATTGAAGCAGCAAAAGCCAAAAATCCATCCCTTTTCTGGAAACTAATCTCAGGCAGACTATCAGAGCCCAAACACCCATTATCCTCTTGTATTCCACCAGATAAATGGGTATCCCACTTTACAAGTATGTATGAGGATGTTATTGTACCCCCTTCTCCAGTAATGCTTGGAAGCACTCCCAAATGGCCCCCGGTGACCCCAGGCGAAATAATAGCTCATATAGATCAGTTAAAAAATGGAAAAGCCCCAGGCCTTGATGGCATCCCACCAGAACTCCTAAAAGAAAACAAGACATGGTGGGGCTCTTTTCTAGCACCTCTCTTCACCCATATTAATGACACAGGCCAAATCCCGATATCATGGAAAACGGCCACAGTGGTCCCATTTTATAAGAAAGGGAAAAGGGAGGATCCAGCCAACTACAGGCCAATAAGTTTGCTGAATATTATAAGCAAACTATATGCAAGGCACCTCCTAGACAAACTCCTGGAGTGGCTCGAAGTAGAAAATATCATTGGGGCAGAACAAGCAGGCTTTCAGCCAGGGAGATCCACAATAGAACAATGCCTAATTATACAGCATCTTATAGAGAAATACTCAGCCAAAGGAGTAACATCACTCTATGCTGCCTTTGTGGACTTTAAATCAGCATTCGATTCTATATCGAGAACACACCTCTGGGACAATCTATCAAACTCATCTATAGACAAAAGACTTCTATATCTAATCAGGGCCCTACATGAAGAAACATACCTGAGAGTCAGGTGCAGCAGACAGGGACACCTCACGGAATCTGTGCAAACGCACAGAGGTGTTAGGCAAGGCTGCCTGCTGGCACCAGCATTATTCATATTTTACATAAACGACTTATCAAGCTGGCTTAACACCGCCGATCTCCATTCACCTAAACTTACAGATAGAACAGTGCCAGCCTTACTCTATGCTGATGATACAGTAATTCTATCCAGAACCCCCATAGGGCTGAGGAGGGCACTTAAGAAGCTTGCCTCATACTGTGAATATAAATCATTAACGATTAACTATCAGAAGACCAAGATAGTCGCCTTTGGACAGAGACCCAAGAGTAGGTCATGGCAAATAAATGGACACAGTATCGAGCAGGTGAACAGCTTCAAATATCTGGGGGTAGTATTACAGGCCTCAGGATCTAGGCTTCAGCATAGTAAATTTGTGGCTGATCAGGGAGAAAGATCGGCAAATAGTATAGTAAAATTCCATCTCTCCCAAGGAGGGTCCTTCATACCGGCAGCCCTCAAATTGTATAGAGCAAAGGCATTAGCCCAGCTGCTGTACGGCTCATTCATGGGGCCACCCAGTTCTCACTTCGCACCACAAGAAATAGTCCAATCCAAATTCTTAAGAACTATACTCCAGGTCCCAAGATGCGTGTCAAATGCAAGGATAAGGCTAGAAACAGGATGCCTTAAAGTAGAAGCCTGGATTAGAATTCAATCTATATATATGTGGCTAAAGGGACAGTTAAATCCAGAAGGCCTATTTTCCTTATTATTTAAAGATAACCATCAATCTAAGTGGGTTAAATCGGTCCAGGGCTACTTGGGGAAAATTGGCCTCTCACCTCAGGCACTTATATCCTCTGGAATAGAGCAGGCAAAACAAATAGTTAAACAAAGAATAGAGGACAATGAATACCAAACAGACCTTTCTAGCATCCAAAATATGGCAGCACGGACTTACATCAAAAATTGTATGGTACCGGCCAAATACCTAACATCTTTGGAAATTAAAGGAATTAGAAGAGCCTTTACTCTGGCAAGGTGTTTGGCCCTCCCCTCTGCTGTACTAGAAGGGAAGTATAAAAATACCCCTTTTGCGGAAAGGTTATGCTCCTGCCACCTGAGGGAGATCGAGACCATACAGCACATGTTCTTCACCTGCCCATTGTATGAAGCAGTGCGAAAAGAGACTATAACCCCCTTAATAGATAGATTGCCAGGACGTTCAGAGGGAAATAGGCTAGAGTTCCTTCTCTCAGATGTTGATGTCCAGATCACCTGTCGGGTTGCGAGGTTTTGTGTAGCAATTCTTCGATTGCGGAAGTTAAATACCAATTAGATTGCCGTTCCCAGTTGTATGTATGCCAACATGTTCTAATGGAATACTGAAAGTTAGAAATTTTAAGGTTTTATAAGGTTTTATACTTATGTGACTGGTCTAAGGACTGTAAATAAACTATTGATTGATTGAGACTGCATTTTTTTAATGACAAGGAAACTTCTTTTATGAATACGATGTACAAGTGTCCTGTATTTAATAGAAAATAAGAAGGAAAAATCTGTACCTACCTGTAATTTTAACCTGAAGGAAAACCTCAAAACATATTATAAATATTTAGAAAAGGACAAAAAAGAAGCCACATCTTTATTCATATTCTTTTGCTCAACTTTATTGTCTTCTTATTAGAAATACAATTGCAAATATGAAAGTATTTCCTTTCTTTCTGTCTCTGTTGTAACAGGGAGCAAAATACTTAAGAATAGAAATTTCCCTGAGTTACCTGCATAGCAAGTTTATTCATAATATGGGACCCTAAATGCTTCTGTTGCAGTTGAGCCAGATAACCAAAATGTAAACTGATTTATTTTCTTTTGAAGATTGCCCTCCCACTGATTAAGACACACATTTTAAAAAAACAACCCAACTCCTCATTTGGTTTGTTTCTGAGCTCCTACGTAGAAAATACATTGGAACTTGTCCTTTACATAATTTCCCTGAAGGAAAGACAGGACTCAGGAGAAAACCAGGAAATATCTGAACAGATCATCACTGGAAATGTTTGGAAACAATAAAACAATAAACATGAAACAATAAACTATGATTCAGTAAAACTGGAAGCAAACATTTCCAAACACCATCTTGCAGCTGTGATGAATAGAGAGACAGAGGCAAAAGTATTAGCCCAAATCTTGTACCAGCTTGTTAATGTCATTAAAATACACAGTTTAGTGGGATATATAAATATTGCCATTGTTTATGAAAACACCAAGGTAAACATCTTGATAAAATTATGGTAAACATAAACTGCCATCATTATACCTTTATACTGTGTTTCCCCAAAAATAAGACAGGGTCTTATATTAATTTTTGCTCCGAAAAACTCATTAGGGCTTATTTTCAGGGAATGTTTTATTTTTCCCATGTACAACAATCTACATTTATTCAAATACAGTAATGTCATCTTTTCCTGGTTGCTGTACAATGACGGAGGGTGGGGTTTCGCTTGACTGGGGCTTATTTTTGGGGTAGGGCTTATATTACAAACATCCTGAAACATCATACTAGGGCTTATTTTCAGGTTTAGGTCTTATTTTCGGGAAAACAGGGTAGAAAAAAAACAGCCAACATGAAGTCTTTCTGAAGAGATTCAAGCACATATTTAATCTTCCCATCAGTAACAATAAGAATTGAAGTGTTTTACTGGGGTTGGATTATGCCCAATGGAAAAAAAATATGTTCATATTTTGACACAGTATAATCGAAGTGTAGTCTGATCCTAATATTCAGCAGTTTCCTGTTTTCATTACCTAAGGTACAAATTGTCAAACATAACTGAGAACTGTATACAGTACCTTCTGATAAAGCTAACCCCAAAAGCTTTACATAAACAAGTTACTAGCCCTCATGTTTGTGGTGGAAAAAAAGACTGACAAAAATGATGTGGCAGTTTCTGACAAAATCCTGAAGTCAAGGGTTGGTATGTTTCTACTGGGACTTTTTCTCCCTGCTTTTAAAGTTATCTTTATCTAAGCTTTATTTTCCTTGTCCAGTCTCCAGACAGTAAGGCCCTTATAGTGGGATTTTCACATTCCCACTTTGCAGTCAGCAACTTTGCAAACTGACTATGTAAACTTTCCTGACACATAAAATCCCTTCCAATCACAGTATTTTAATACATATTTCTTGACTGATCATCGCACAATATAGACTACTAATATTAATATATACACAACCAATAAATTACATCAGCACACAATATATGTCTATTCATAAGCAAGTCCCACTGCAATGAGTGAAATCTGCTCACAGGCAGAAGAACATAGGACTTCAGCCTTAATTCATCATAAATAAATTGGATGGAATTAGAAAGCATGTCTAATTTTCCCTATGACATCATGGCAAAACGGTACAAGCTGCCTGTAAACACATACAAACTCACAGCCGAAGGAGGTGTTTGCTTTACTGCTTCTTGCCATGGCTCTTTTTCCCCTAGGCATACATACAGTTATTTTTAGTGAAAGAAACCCTTTATATCCTCCAAGGCTGACTTTGTGAAAAAACTCTGTGCAGTTCATGTCTGCTAGGATTTACTGGAAGATTCATAGATATGGACTCCTTGGAGGCTATTGTTGTTTATAGTAGTATTCCCATGACTGCATGTAGTTGAGATTCAGTTTGAACCATAAACTGGCAAGGATTAAATGTGAAGCATTTGGAAAAAGAACAAGGACACAGATTTTCTGTGCATGCATCTTTGTGCATGTCTGATGAACACAGCAGCTCAATATCAATTTATGCACAGGAAAACATATTGTAAGCAGCCTTATTGAGTTAATCGCTCTAATTCATTACTGTTGGTGCTGACCAGCAGCAAATCTCCAGGGTCTCAGGAAAAGGTGCAAAATGGAAATACTTTGGATCAATCCTGGGACATTTCCTATCCCAGGCATGTGCTCTACAGCCACAGTCTACTCCCTCTTCATACAGGTAGGGAACTCTACAGTTCTGATGGACCCTTACATTAGTCTGCATGAACCATGGATGAAGACAGACAGAATATCTACTGTGAAAGCATTTTTACCGCACTCAACACAACTGTAATTTCTCCTCCCTCAAACTGAGCTTTTGGATGGTTGACAGGACGGCAATACCTTCTCCTCCAAACCCAATGACTAATTTGGAAGCATTTTTAGAACAGGGAGGTTAAAAAGAGAGAAAACAGGAGTGGGGAAGTGAGAAAAGGATGAACATATAAACATGGATGTGGTATGTAATATTTTAAGCAAAAAGTCTTATGGCTCAACTGGTGACTGATTCACTGACATAGAGATCAAAATCTAGAAGAAACCATTTCTCTTTCATTATTATGTTTGGGTTCTTCTTAACAGTATGCCTGAAACACATACAGACACATTGCTATAGCTATACATTGTAAGAAAAGTTCGACAGTGATGGATAAGGGGCTTCTTAGGCAAACTTTTCGACTATTCCTAGACTCCATTCCATCAAGAAATCTTTAGGCTCTTGGAATTCCTAAAACCCATAATGAAAAAATTGCTTTAGACATTTAGGTACAACAATCCATCAAATAACTATCACTGTTTACATACTACATCTGAAATTCCTATGCATAGTGCATTTAAGCTGTGCAGCATTTATGGATTCAAGTTATAAAAGGCAAGGTGGCTGTTATCCAGCAGAACTTTGAAGCTGCATTGAGTCTATCAGGGCTCAGTGGTGGCCTATTGTTAGGTTGTACTGTACTTAGAATGCTTTATCTGAATGCCACATCAGGGCAGATCATAGCTTAGTAGTCAAGCATGCACTTCCAAGCTTTACCTAGGATACTGAGATATAGCTAGGGAAGACTCCGGTTTTTGAGACCCTGTTGAGCTCTTCCTATGAGTGCTACATATTTTAATATTGCAAGTCTACAGTTATTATTTTCTAATGTAGAAAAATTGAAGCTTTGGGCCTGACTTTCAAGCAATTCTATTTCCTATGGTGAATAATGTGGTCAAGACTCAATGATCCATAGAGTCCTTTCCAGCTCTGCAATTCTATGATTATGAGGGTTTGTGTCAGTATTTTCGGCTGGTTTTGCCATTACGGTCTCATGAAACCAACAGTTTTCATGCATCACCATGATAATCAAAGGCCACAAAAGGTGTGTATAGCCGAGAGTAAGTCACAGTCTGGCCGTTCTCGAGATCAGATGTCATGTCACAATAATAAACAATATGTGGAAGTTACTAGAGGGCACTACTTCAACCATTCTCTGCAAAATTATGGTTGGATTGCAGGTTCAGTTCAATGATTTGGCAGAGTCAATGTGGGGTGCCACACATTTCACACTTCAAGCATTTGTAAGCTATGAATGAAAAATACATCCATATTTTAACATCCACTCATGTTAAAAACTCCCTGCATATAAAAACAGTGTATTGGTGAGTTCAAGACTAAACCTTTCTCTTAGACACAGTCTCTCTAGATGTGTGGATAATACAAGGAAGCATTCAAATGCTTCCTGCAGATCTGCAGTGGCTCACAAGGACTCTATCACCTATACTGTATTTGGAAGTCAGCCATCAACATAGACCCAACTACATGGAGAATGAGGCAAGTGATCCAGTTTTGTGAATTTGCCTTTAGGCAAAAAAAGGAGGGGACTTAGGTTTTTAAAAAGCCCTGCACCCTCCAAAACCCAGCATGGTACATTATTTTCTTCGTACCATCTAGCTTCATGAAGAGTGCTGGAGGGCTCGAAAGACTGCAGGCTTTTATGGCATTCTCAGTGATCACACTAAAAAGAAAAGCATAGCCCACCTCTGAATTTTAAGAATTCTCCCCTTGCTTTCCAGCTGTGAGAAACTAATCCTCTCAGCTCTTTATCAATCTCAAAATGTTCTCAAAGACAAGTATCCTGCACGGAAGCCTAGCCATCGACATCCGGTCAATGCTCAAACCAGTTGGCCAGATTCTGGATGGTCTTGTGTTGCTGTCCTGCAGTCCTAACCGCGTCGCAGACCCGGCAGCAATGCTCGCTCCAGAAGGAGGTGGCGTGGACGTCGTAATGCTTCCTCCAGGCAAAATACCTCCTGTACCTGCTCTTGTTCCTATCTAAGAATTTCAGGTAAAGGGCCAACTGCTTGGGGCCTGAGAAGTCATCGATATGAATGAAGGCATCGGAGGGAATAAAAAGCTCGTAATTGGATCTGGAAGGGCCCAAAACGATGGGCACCGCCCAGGACATCAAGGCATTCTTCCAGAGCTTCTCTGTGATGTAGTCCTGATGCTGGGAATTTTCAAAAGCCAAGTAAAATTTGTACTGGGAGACCGTCTTGACCACACTGTTGTTCTTCAGCTCCAGCCTGCCGGCCCCATAGACATCAATGGGGACGTAGTCCTTCAGCTGGCGGTAGTATTGCACCCGTGCATGGTCTTCGTGCCAGTTGCTGATGACCCAGGCCACCAGCTTGGTCTTCTTGGGCAAGGCCAGTTGGGAAACAGGGGCCCGCTTGGGCCGCAGGTACCCGTAGGGCACAAAAACGTCCGAGTCCACCTTGTAGGACATGGTCCAGTTGAAGAGGCCGCTCAGGTCCCCCAGGCCCTGGGAGTGCGAAGGCGACTCGAAGTTCATCCACACCCAGCGCTGGGCAGGGGACCTCGCCTCAGGCAACTCCCCGAGACCTTCCAGGACGAGGTCCCGGTGGTGGAAGACCACGGCCTGGGCCTCCCGCAGGCGGCTGCGGTTGGTGGTGAGGCGGCAGGCGCTGATGTTGAAACGGGTCCGGCAGTCGCCGAAGCCCCGGCCGCGTCCGAAGGGCTGCCACCAAAGCAGCACCGTCACCGGCTCCTCCTGGGCGTCGCGGCCGGCGGGCCGCTCGCCCCGGGGCAGCAAATCCGGGAGGTTGCTGAGGGCGCACAAGGCCAGCACGGCGCAGCAGGTGAGCCCCGCCGCCAGCAGCCGCCGCCACGGCCGCTTGGCCAGGCTCGGCAAGCTGCAGCTGCAGGGAGGGAGGCGGCGGCGGAGGAGAAGCAGCCAGCGGGCGTCCTGGAGGCGGCCACGCAGCTTCCACACCCCGGGCTCGAGGGGCTCCATGGCCGGCCGTCGCCGCCGCCACGTCGGCGCCTCCTCGCTTGGCGTCCCGGAGACCCGCGGCCTCTTCTCTCCGAAGCCCGGGGCGGCCGAGGAAAGAGGCGCCCGCTCTCCGGGGAGGGTCGCCGCTGGCGCCGGCGCTGGCCACAGGGATGAATGAAGGGCCGGGGACGCATGGCGTGGCCGCTCCTGAGGCTGCTGCTGAGGTGGTGCTGGGTGCTGCTCCGGCCACCGCCTCCTCCCCACCCCGGCGCCCTGCCCTGCCTCCGGCGCGCTCAGGTGGGGCCTGCCCCCTGGCCCGGAGGCGCGCCCCGGCTCAGCCATGGCGCCTCAGGGGCCCTTCCTCCGGCCCGCCTCGCCTCGCCCCGCGGGCCCTCCCTTCTCCGCCTCAGCCTGGCTCAGCTCGCCAATTCCGCCTCCGCTTTCCTAGGAGAGCCTCCGCCTTTTCTTGACAGCCGCGGGACAGGCGGAACTCCGCCGGCTGCGCCTGCTCTCCCTCTGGTACAGTACCAGCGTATACGGTGAGAGCTTCATCGGTTGGATTTCTGCCTGCCGCGCGGGTGTTTGATGGGGAGAAGGAAGGAGGGCGCCGTGCCTCTCCAGCTGTGGCGCACGACCTTTTGAAAAGCGGTGATTCATAGCCGGAGTGGCCGGGCTTTTATGGCTCTGTTACTCAGGGAAATGCCAAAGCTAGGTATGGCGCAGGCAGGCACTTGAATGAAGGTGAGTGGGGACCACGGTTTAATTTCTGAATATACTCCGTGCATCTCCAGAGGCGGTATACCTTAACTGTTTTGCAGACAGCATAATATAATACTGTACTACAGATACCCATAATCTGAGTTATTTTGCCTGTAGTAAGTATATGGGATTTTAGAATTGCTTGAAATACAGTATATGTTTTCTAAACTATGGCTGAAGTTCACTCAAGACCTTTCTCTAAGACAGAGGATGCTAGTTGCTTCCAGATATCCTGTAATGTAATGGACAGGATGCACTCTGTCTCTGAAACATCATCATCATGTATTCGCGAAGGCTTTCACAGCCGGGATCTAATGGTTGTTGTGGGGTTTTCGGGGTCTTTGGCCATGTTCTGAAGGTTGTTCCTCCTAGCATTTCACCAGTCTCTATGGCCGGAATCTTCAGAGGACAGGAGTAGGAACTCTGGCCATGCTCTGTTGCTGTTTGTTGACTCAGCTCCCAAGCAAACTGCACCAGAGCACAGAGTGCTACTCCAGTCCTCTGAAGATGCCGGCCACGGAGACTGGCGAAACGGTAGGAAGAACAACCTTCAGAACATGGCCAAAGAGCCCGAAAACCCCACAACAACCTTCATCATCTTCTTAGAACTGTAGATCTGGAAATCACTCTTGCACATTTGATTTTTCGTATCCCATATTAACCCTTCTGTACCAGTGTGGCTTAGTCATTATTAGAATGTCAGGCTGGGATAAGAGAGATCTAGGTTAAAATCCTGCTTAATTACAAGCACTCCCTCCCTCTAAGCCTTATGTTTCTTGTGAGGATAAAAAGCCAGAATGGAGAGAACGACTTATGTGCTTTGGTGTTTTTTTTAAAGGGGAATGATCCACATAATAAGTGCATAAAATATGTTGTGAACTTACACCTAGGTATGTCTTCTACCTTTATCATCACAGGACCCAGGATGAATAACTAATTATGTCATTTGGAAGTTACTTGTTAAAAACTAATTACAGTATTTTTTAGTCATTCTTTTTTCAAAAAATGAAGATATAATACCACTATGCTCAGCAGCTTACCATTGATTCTGGTATCCACTTGAACAGACTTCATGAAATGGGGATGAGAGGTACAGTTATTATGTTCCTATCTTTGCAACTGGTTCCAAAGAGTGGCATTAGAGGACTTCTGCTCAGCCCCATAGGGCGGTTAAGCTATAGGATGCTAGAGAATTCCATTAGATCTCCCGTGATGTTTAATATCTGTAGGAAGCTGCTGATGACACTCAGGTCTGCCTCTCATCATCAGAGTCAGCTGAGGCTGTGCAGGTGCTGGACTAATGTCTGGTTGTTGTAAGGGGCTGGATGAGGGCCAGTAAACGGCAACTGAATCCCAACAAGATGGAGGCTTTGTGGTTTGTAGTTGTCAGGTCTGGGAGTTGGTCAGGAGATCTGTTCTGGATGGAGTCACACTCTACCTGAAGGAGCAGGAGTTTAATGGGGTGGTGGTTCTAGATTCATCTTTGTCACTAGAGGTTTATATGAACTCAGAAGCTTGGAGTGCCCGGGGTCTACTTTGACATGTCAACCAGCTATGACCATTCCTGGACAGGGATAACCTGGCCACAGTAGTCCATGCCCTGGTAACTACCTGGTTAGACTACTGCAATGCACTACAATCATAAAAATTAATGGGACTGCTATTAAAGTTGACAAGGTGTGCGGACGTAAAGGACTTAGAATGCATTTAAAAATTGAAATATCTCTGGACTTTATATGTAGACTGGCAGAGTCCGAAAATGTGAACTTTTATACCCTGGAACCATTTTGTTTCACACTGCCATCTCCTGTGTTCCTGCAGTTCCTCACTTCAAAGAGTTTGAGATCAAGAGAAATTTATCCCCAGAACTCTATCCTTTGTTTATTTCTTGTTCCTGTGCACCAACCAAACGGCTGTGCCTCATGACCTGAGGAGATGCAAATGTAGGCATCAGGTCAGGAAAGCTGGGCTGAAGTTACAGGAAGCCAGATTTTGGTGGAATGTCAGGAAAAATCTCCTTGCTATTAGAGCAGTGCAACAATGGAACCGATTGCCTTGGGAGGTAGTGAGCACTCTGACACCAGAGGCATTCAAGAGAAAATTAGAGAACCATTTGTAGATATACTTTGGTTTGGATTCCTGCATTGAGCAGGGGTTTGGACTTGATACCCTTTCCAACGGCATTATTCTATGATTCTATGACCTACTAAACTGGCAAACAGTAGAAGATTTTAAAAACTTGGGGCAGGGATGGGTAGAGGAATCCAAAGGATCCCAGCACAGTTGAAATTAATAAAAACCCTTGGCTGTGTGGTAGTACAAACAATCTAATGGCAGACTCAAAATTCAAGACTCATCTTAGCCCTAGGGCTACTCAGAAAAGCCAGGAGTTACCTCCATGTCTGGATTCACAAGCATTCTTACACTGTTTTAAAGTGCATTCCTAAAAGAATTTAAGGACTGCTTGATTAGATCACAACACTTACATTCCATTTAGCTCAGGAACCTGTTTCCACACCAGGCAACTGCTCCTAAGAACAAGCAGGACATGAAGCCTTGTTTGTCCCATGTGGCTGGTATTTAGAAGTGTACAGTGAAGCTGTATATAAAGATCCCATTTAGTTTTAAATAGCTGTATAACCACCTTTCACAATCCTTCTTTTTAAAAAGTTTCCTCCCTATAAATGCTGCTAGATTTCTTTCCCTCTTTCACTACCTATTTCCCTCTCTATATGGCTCTCTCTCACTCTTTTCTATGAAGGCTCAGGAAAAAAAGGTGGAAGGCAGGGAAAAAAAAGGTAGAAGATAGCAAAAAAAGAACATGGCTTCACATAGAGCTCAAAATGGACCTGAAAATAAAAGGCATATATTAGAAGTGGAAGGACGGCCAGGCCACATAGGTGACAGATAGCAAAGAATTGCAGGGATGTCATTAGGAAGGCAAAAGCTGAGAATGAGCTGAGGTTAGCAATAGATGTCAAAACCAACAACAAACATTATTCAAGAATGTGCATAGCAAAAAACAGAGAAAAGAAATAGCTCAGCTACTCAATGGGGATGGAGTAATAATAACAGATGGCAAAGAAAAGGCAGAAGGGCTCAATTCCTACTTTAGCTTGGTCTTTTCCCAATAGACAGTCTATGACCCTCCAGGCAAATGGAAAGTACAGTAGGACTCCCATATCTGTGGATAGGTATCCGTGGTTTGACTTATCTGTGGTTTGTCATAGCCCTATGTACAACAGATGGAGGCATCCCTTTGTGTCCATTCTGCCTCTGATATATTTTATATAAGATTCCCTTATAGATTCTGCAGTTTCAGACATCCATGGTAGATCATGGAACCAATCCTGCATGGATATAGGGGTCCTGCTATACAAGTGGAGGGAATTGGATTGCAGTTTGAGATTGATAAACAAATAATCAAGGAATATCCTGTTACTTTGAACATGTTCTAGGGCCAGATGAACTACATCTAAGGATATTGAAGGAAGTGGCTGAACTCTCAGAACCACTGACTATTATTTTCTTGAAATTATGGAGGATAGGTGAAGTGCCAGATGATGGGAGGAGGACTAATGTTATCTTGAAAAAGGGCAAAAAAGAGGAACTTGAAAATTATAGACCAGTCAGCCTGACATCAATCTTGGCGAGAATTCTGGAGATTATAAACCAGTCACTCTGCAAGCACCTTGAAAACAATGCAGTTAGTACTTGGTTCAACAATATTATGAGTTGGAAGAATCTTGGAACTGTGGCAGCAAAAAAGTCAAATTCTATTTTAGGCTGCATTAACAGAACTATGGTCTCCAAATCCCAGGAAGTACTAGTTTCTCTCTGTTTGTCACTGGTAAGGCATCATATTGGGTACTGCACTTTAAGAAGAATGCCAACAAACTGGAATAGGTTCAGAGAGAACAGGAAACCAAGCCCTATGAGAAGATTGAAAGAACAGTGCATGTTTAGCCTTAAGAAAAGAAGGCTGTGGGGAGATAGGATACCATTTTTCAAATAGTTGTAAGATAGTTATATAGAGGAGGGGCAGGACCTGTTCTTGATCATCCCAGAGTGCAGGACAAATAATAATGGGCTCAAGCTCTCTGGCTTAATATGTTTTAGTATGTCTCCAGTAATATAACACATAACTACTGTAGCAGCAGTAGTTATTATGTGAACCCAGGAGGAGAAGGGGACGACAGAGGATGAGATGGCTGGACAGTGTCATTGAAGCAACCAATATGAATTTGACACAACTCCGGGAGGCAGTGGAAGACAGGAGGGCCTGGCGTGCTCTGGTCCATGGGGTCATGGACACGACTAAATGACTAAACAATTTTTCTATGTTACATGCTATGTTTCTCCTGTATTTATAAACTCTGTTTCTTGTACTGTGTATTTTGCACAACAATATTTGGTGGAAACAAACCAAGAAAACTGAAAATAAAAGTTTTACTCCCTAATTAAATTAAACACTCATGTTGATGGAACAAGGGTAAGCACTGAGTATTGCTACATGAATGGAACCTTCAGTAACAAACCTCCAGTAACAAAGTTCAAGATCAAAATATGTTTGCTTACCATGAATATTACAAATGTTCTGCTGATGCTAAAAATAGCAACCTTTATTTTCCTGAAGGGATAGCGGGCTTATTTTTAGTGTGCTTTTCAAGCAACTGTATTTAAACCAACTAACCACCACCAAAGATAGACTGGACAGAAACAGCCGAGACATTTGGTAGTTGAGGGAGAAAATCCAGATGCTGTTTGGAACATTGTTCAGCAATTTCATGTTTAATTCTACCTCTACTTAAAGACTGAACAAATAGCTTTTGGGGTAATTTCATCAAGAAAATGATGAATTAGAAAATAGTAAACTGCTTGGGATTTTCTTCTCCCTCAGTTTTTTTTTGGGAAAAAGATTGATACCCTCTTTCCTGTTGTGACATCCAGTTTGGCCTTGATTCATAGCAAAGAAGACAATAGGAAGGAAACAGGGCAGTCCAAATAACCAGGTTCTGATGCAAGGCATGGCGGATTGGGCCGTGTGTCTCCTGTCCATTTCAGACTGCACCTCATTGCTAGGTGTATGGGTTTTTATGAATTTGGAGAATTTGAGCACGTTTAGTCCAGAACACGTTCCAGCTGGGGTTGAAGAGATTTCAGCAGAAAATCAAAACAGTGACAAGAGATTGATGCACTGTGTCAACATTTATTTTACAGGGTATTGTACAAGATCTAAAATATAGTACTCTGCATTTGGATAAAAATAACAACCATAGGTTTGCTTTGCTTCTGTCAGTTTCTTTAGAAGACACACAATTTTCCAGAGGGGCTATCCTACAGAGAGAGAAAAGTAAAAATACAAACTGATGAATATTTTATACATCGATATTTCCAGCTAAAAAACTGCACAGATTATTTTTAAACAGCATGACCTCATTCCTAAATGTGACAAATCAAGCAGCTGTTCCTAAACAGCTGGATGGAAACACCAACTTAGAGATGTCAGGGAAACCAGCTTAGGGATGGCAGGCTCTCAATCATAAATTATTTGAACTAGGGACATAAATTGTTTGCAGTTCATCTCAGTGTTTTTGTGTGTGAAAGTTTCTGTAAATACAGAAGTGAGGTTGTAGGTTTACAAATTCAAGGCAAATGACTAATGTTTATACAAGGTGAGGTTACTTGAAATAAGATTAAGTAGTTTAAAATCATAATAAAAGCTGTTCAGCATGTGAACCTGCTTCTGGTCTGATACCTTAGCTGTGATACTTAAGCTGTAGTTCTTATGCACAAATACATAACAAACAATTATGTCCATTAGAAGTCAGTCATGCTGAGTTCTGAGTACAGTGGTGTCTCGCTTAACGGGAGCCCCATTTAACGATGAATCCGCATAGCGATGAAGATTTTGTGATTGCTTACCAATTATCGCATAGCGATGATTTTCTAACAGCTGATCGGCGGTTCCAAAATGGCCACCGGGTTAAAAAAAATGGCCACCCACTGTGTTTTTGCCCGGATTCCTCGCTTACCGGGCAGCGAAAATGGCGGCCGTATGGAGGATTTTTGCTTAAAGGTGAGTTTTAAGCCCATAGGAACACATTGAAGGGGTTTCAGTGCATTCCTATGGGCTTTTTAAAACCACATAGCGACGAAATCGCTTTGCAGCGATTTTTGCTGCACGGATTATCGTCGCTATGCGGGGCACCACTGTAACTTATTTGTGCATAAGTACTACATCCTGGTCTTTCCAATAGCGATGTATGGAAGTGAGAGTAGGACCATAAAGAAGCCTGACTGCCAAAGAATTGATGCTTTTGAATTGTGCTGGAGGAGACTCTTGAGAGTTCCCTGGACTGCAAGGAGAACAAACCTATCAGTTCTGAAGGAAATCAACCCTCAGTGCTCACTGGAAGGACAGATCCTGAAGTTGAGGCTCCAATACTTTGGTCATCTGATGAGAACAGAAGACTCCCTGGAAAAGACCCTGATGTTGGGAAAGTGTGAAGGCAAGAGGAGAAGGGGGCGACAGAGGACGAGATGGTTGGACAATGTCACTGAAGCTACCAACATGAATTTGACCCAACTCCAGGAGGCAGTGGAAGACAGGAGGGCCTGGTATGCTCTGGTCCATGAGATCACAAAGAGTCGGACACGACTTAACAACTAAACAACAACAAACTGCATCCTAGGTTCAGTATCAGTTTCTGCTGAACCATGAAACTCACTGGGACACCTCAAGCCAATCACTAAATCTTGTCCTGTTTCACAGGGTTGTTGCAAAAATAAAATGTCTGCTGGAAAAAAAAAGATCTTAAATACTGTTTTGAAATCATTGGAGAAAAAGAAGGATATTAATGCAATAAGTACAAAATATAGCCTCAAGAAATGCAAAAGAGGTTGTAATGCATGATTCATAGTAACTCATTTATTTTTATTTGGCCTATCCTGAAGCAAATGAGTTGACATTGCATCTGCAGGTTTTCCTAACAGATCTGGCACTTGAGGTCATTCCAATTGTTCCTTTGCTAATCTGGGGGAGTGGGCATTTTATTAGCTTGACATTAGGGAGTGTACTTCTTTCTCCTGCAATAATGACCTGTTCTCTGTCTATGGACAGCAAGCTCAAATCTTTTGGGAAAATACACTGGTATCTTTGGGTGCTACCACTGCCCTTCCTTGCAAAGTACATACATGTACCATCCCTTCAGAACTTGAGTGTTAACCTATAAAAAGCCAGTTCTTCACCTGAAGGAGCAAAATGAAAGGGCACAAATAAGCTATGCATAAATCCAAACATGGTCATAATGAATCTGAGGGCTGTGTTGCTCACTGTATTTTGAAGGTACAAAGAAAAATCCAGTGTGATGTTTAGCCAGGACTCCACAAACTTCAGTTTAATTCAACTATGAAGCTTATGATTAGATAATCATCCTATATCTCAAGCTTTACCTACCCTCTAGGTTAAGAGGATAAAACAGAATAAACATGTATTGCATGTAGCTCTTTGAAGCAAGGGTGGAATACTCTTGGGTTAGTGTTTAGATTTTAACCATAAACGTTTTGTGGGACTGTTCTAAATTGGATGAATGGGATTCACAGGCAAGTGATGGCGATTCAGGAGAGATTTAGCATATATCATAGTTTTTCACTGTTCACTGACATATATTTTTATCCTGAAAGTCATGTGTTTTTGTTATAATGGGGGAAAGAAAGGATGAGCAACTTCTTACTTCTTACTACTGTGTGCCGAGAGTAGTATTTGAGCTGGGAAAGCAAGCTGCTTGGATTCTGCAATGCTGGCTGAAAGGCTCCCACAGGGAAATTCCTTCTCAAACTCCAAATTCTTTCCAGAGCCACTGTTTGTAAAACACAAACACACCATTAGAATTAAAGGTTCATTCTGCACTTCCAATTTTATATAGTATGTAACCAGTGGTACCCATGGAAACAGTTTTATAACCCATTCACAGACAACACAATTCTATCACTGCAGATCTAGAAGGAACCCGCATGGCATTTTAAGGATTGCGGCACACCTTAAAATGAAAGCATCCAGTTTCACATGCATTGTTTCAATGCTAAAACAGTATGGTTAACAATTAGGAATTAACAACCATAGAGCTTAAATCTGGGAACTTACACACTTGACATTGATGTGCCTTTATGTACACAACAAAAGGAAACTGGAAATCAAAATCAGATACAACAATTATGAAAAAAATTTAGTACTTACCATTGAAACATTATAGTGTGCTTTCCTTGAAGCAAAATATTGTGAAGACCTTCCTGTGTTAAGGGTATGAAGGAATCATCCTGAGTACATAGCTAGCCTAAGATCACATATATTCCCGGGTCTCAATTTGACCAAACACTGATTATAGACATTTGCTTAAGTGAAATCTACTTGCATGAAATTCCCCTCTGTAAACACTTGCACTCAATACAAAGACCCTGGAAGGAGGGGTTTGCAAAGCCACATAATATGTAGGAAGACCCTTGTATTTGTAGCAGAGACCCCTTTGCAGGCTCAGTGCATAAATACATCATAGAAAGGAAGTTGGAAGGGGTCTACAAGGCCAACAAGTCCAACCCCCTGCTCAATGCAGGAATACAATCAAAGCAGGTCTGCCAGGTGATTTTCTAAGTTTTTCTTGAATGCCTCCAGTGTTGGAGCACTCACCAACTCCTGAGATAACTGGTTCCACTGTCGTACTGCTCTAACAGTTAGGAAGTATTTCCTGATATTCAGCCAAAATCCGGCTTCCTTCAACTTGGGCCCATTATTGGGTGTCCTGCACTCTGGGATGATCGAAAACAGATCTTGCCCCTCTGTATGACAGCCTTTCAAATATTTGAAAAGTGCTATCATATCACCCCTCAGTCTTCTTTTCTGAAGGCTAAACATGCCCAGTTCTTTCAGCCTTTCCTCATAAGGCTTGGTTTCCAGCCCCCTGATCAGCCTTGTTGCCTTCCTCTGAACCTGTTCTAATTTGTTAGCATCCTTTTTGAAGTGTGGTGTCCAGGACTGGACACAATACTCAAGGTGAGGCCTAACCAGTGCTGAATAGAGGGGGACTAGCACCTTGTGTGATTTAGAAACTATACATCCATTAATGCAGCCTAAAATAGAATTTGCCTTTTTTGTAGCCACATCACACTGTTGGCTCATATTTAGCTTGTGATCTCCAACAATTCCAAGATCCTTCTCACTCGTAGTTCTGCTGAGTCAGGTATCTCCCATCTTGTAACTGTGCAATTGTTTTCTTTTTATGTCATCATACATGAACTATTTGTCACTTTGTTTCTGTCCAGGACTCCACATTGAATTTCTGTGAATATAGCCAGGTAGGCCCTATCCTGCTTGAGACAAACCAGAAGAACTCATCTGGAGAAGTTACCAGCACAGGACACAGCAAAAATGAAAGTACTGGCAGCAGCTACTTGGAAAATCTGACCGCAGTTCACAGGGCAATTAGGGATGAAGGGTGGAATTAAATGGAGAAGCCCAGATAAAAGCAAGTTTCTCCGATAGGAAACAGAGAGTAGGCTAGATGCATAGCTGATAAGATAAGAAGTGGTCTCCAGAAGAAAAAAAGCCTTGTTAGCCCACGGTCTGCTATTGCCTAAGAACCAGCCAGAGCCACTGACAACCAGGTTTGCCACCATGGTGAAGTGTGAAGCCAACATCAGCCAGTGGCTATCTACTCCATGGAAGACAAGTGTAAGCCTCGCTTATAGACAGTTTAATTGTATTTTGTTTGTGCTCAGAAGGAAAAGCCTTAGACTAATTGGCCTCTAGTGCTAGAACTAAAGAACTGAGGAACTGAGTTTCCTATAAGCAAGGGTGTCTTAATGTTTATTGTAGTTGAAGGTTAAGCCATAGGAGTATATCTGCTATGCCTGTCCACCTTATAGTAAGGAAGGGATCCTGTAGGGGCCGAGACACCTTATACTAATAGTGTTCATACCACCTCACATTAGAAGGATCAATCAAGAAGTGATGCTGTTGCCCAGCAGATGCACCAATGTGTTCACATTCTTCAAGGAGGCCCTTTCTGCCCCCCCTCACTTAAATACAACACTATTAAGACTCAAATATATGCCTTCTGGTTCTGTCCAAGAAACAAGCAGGCATCTCAGATACTTCGAGTTGCCTAGAAAGACACTCAACTAGATCATTGTTTTGCTCCCAAATACCTAGATATTACTTTGGATCTATGTTGCTCTATAAGAAACACTGCTAAAATACAAAGTAAACAGTCACTACAAAGAAGAATATTCTTCTGAAGGTATTGGGAACCAGTTGAGGCACACAACCCCAAACATTAAGAACTACACCTTTGGCTCTTTGTTCCCCTGCTGGGTGTGCTATAGTTCAGCCCATGTGAAGCAGGTAGATATAGAACTCAATTAAAGCCATATAACCATTACTGGATGCCTGAAGCCAGCCCTTATTGATAAAATCAGTTACTTAGCAGGCATTGCACCTAGTGACATAATGAGAGAGGTAGCAGCTAACAGTAAAAGACTTAAAGCATATACGGTATATAAAATGCACATCTACTGTTTGGCTACCACATTGCCCATCCCAGACTAAAATCAATGAATCCCCCCCCCCAAGATCATCTATGACTCTTGAAGAAGCAGAAGAGAATATCAGAACCTACGTTGTGGAAATAACTACTCATTTCTTAAAATGGAGGGTGTTACATACAGCACTGATGGTACCTGTCTGTCATGGGTTTGGAGGGAAAGTTCCATCCTATGGGGAGTGGAAGGCGGGACATCAGGAGGAGGGGCTGTACTGTATATATATGTGGAGCGTGTGTGGTGAAGGGACACACACTGAGAGATACTGTGAGACACTGGGTTGTGACGAAGCAGCAGCTGGGAAGAAGAAGCTGTTGTGGGAGTCTGTGTGTCAGACAGGGTACTACTGTGTGTCAGAGTACCAACCTGATAGGTTCAGGTGTCTGTTGGTTAGCCAGAACTGATAGGTTCAGGGTCTGTGCTTCAAGTTAAGGGTTCTGTGTGAACCAAACTGTATGCTTGTATGAGTGAGAATAAGCCACGTTACTTTATCCTATTCACCTGATTGTTTATTTTTCCCTGTGTGTATTTAAATAAACCTTATTCTTTTTATTGTTTAAAAATCCATCCCTGGTCTGTGTGACTTCTTATAGGGAATGGGTTGGTGGCAGCTTAGTGTAACTGTGTGACATATCCCAGTAGGTCTGGGTTTGTCACATTGATTGGTGTCCAGCGTGTGGGATACGACTGGTCCAGTTGTCCAGTGGTCCAGCAAAGCCTTGGCAAGTGTGCCCAGAGCAAGGGGGGTCTAGTCAGGGACAGTCTGAGGCGCGTAGGTAATCTTCTAGGTGTACCTCACGGGGAGGTGCGCTAGTAGAAGAACGTGCCAACTGGGGAGACTTAGATTAAGGTGCTCTGAGGCAGCCTAGTTTTGGCGGGAAAAAGCTGAGGCAAAACTGCGTAGTAACAGCGAGCTAGCTTGCCAGCTGAGAGGCCCAGCAGAAGGGGGTAGGCTCTGACTCGATACTGTTACAAGTTTAGTGCGGAAGAACAGCAGCAGTCTCTAGGGAGAGCTGGTTCTGAGGCAAGAAGGAAAAAAGTGGTCGTTTTATTCTGAGGCTTGACTTTTTAAAGCAGCCTGTTCTGAGGGGGGATTATGCCCTTGACTCGAAGCCAGATGGCCGAAATGAGTGAAGTGAAAGACCCCCAGATTGACCAAGGTTCTGAGGATGAATTTGGCTCAGTGCAAGGTGACAGCACAGGAGAGCAGAACCCAGAACTTAGAAAATTGCTCATAGCCCAACAGCATGAACTGAGGATGAGGCAATTTGAAGTGGAGGAAAGGGAAAGAGAGAAACAAAGGCAATTTGAACTAGAGAGGGAGAGAGAGAAAATTGCTCTGGAAAAAGAAAGAATGGCGTTTGAATTAAGAAAACTGGAACTGTTGAACCAGAACAATAATAACAATAGGGATTCTGAGGGAGGCCAACTGTCTAAAGCTGACCTGAAGAAATTCCCTGTGTACCACAAGGGAGATTGTCCCGAGGTGTTCTTTTCCTTAGTGGAAAGAGCGTTTGTGGACTTCTCAGTGAGGGAAACTGAGAAGATGACCATCATGCGATCTTTAATCAGTGGTAGCCTGGCTGAGGTTTATGCCGAGATGCCTGAGGAACTGATGAAAGATTTCGCAGAGTTTAAAAAACTGGTGTTTGCCAGACATGGGATAAATGCAGAGCAGCTGAGACAAAGATTCAGGTCCCTCACAAAAAAACCAGAACAGACTTTTACCCAAGTGGGGGCCCAATTGGTGAGGCTGCTTGAGAAATGGCTATCGCAGGAAGGAACAGAGACCTATGGGCAGCTTAAAGACTTGATAGCACTGGAACAGTTCTATTCAGTCCTGCATGGGGAATTGAAATTCCAGGTGAGGGAAAGGAAACCGAGGTCTGTGGCAGAAGCCTCAGAGTTCGCAGATTTTATTTCCCAAATAAGAAAGCCCTTGGGTGAGGGGAAATCTGTAGGTAAACCCAAAGAAACCTACAGCAAGTACTCTCAGGGACCAGGGAAAAGCCAGCAAGGGGGAGGGGCCCATGGTGAAGGGAAGCCCTCAGACATGAAACTAAGACCTCAGATTTTGGAGGGAAAATCAAAACAAGATGAGAGAGAATCAAAATACACCAGAAAATGTTATTTCTGTCAGGGAAAGGGTCATCTAATCTCAGAGTGTGAGAAATTAAAGCAGCTAAAAGGAATGGTGCCTCAGAATGCTAGTGGGACCAAGCCAAAAGCTGTGTTCTGTGTCCAGAAAGAGCAAGGCTCAGTGTCACTGAGGGAGCCTGTTGCCATGGCTACTCAGTCTGGAACAGCTACCTCTGCTGATCAGGCTGAGGAAAATGGTCCTCTTGTGGAGGTAAAGCGCTGCTTGCTGGTGAAAACAGATTCTCAGTTGTTTGAGACAGCTGGGGTGGACGTAGGAATACTTGACCGTCAGTATAGGGGGCTGCGGGACACTTGTTCCCAGGTAACCCTGTGCCATCCAGATATTATTCCTAGGGAGTTTATAATCCCAAATGAGAGCATGAAGGTGGCAGGGATTGAGGGGCAGGTAATCTCTCTGCCAGTAGCAGAGGTACCTGTCAACTTTCAAGGCTGGAGGGGAGATTGGCGGCTAGCGATTTCATCGACTCTGCCAGCAGCCGTGCTCGTGGGAAATGACCTGGCTGAACATGTGAAACGGGTGCTAGTGATTACACGCTCACAAGCCACCACAGGGACAGTTCAGGGGGGTAATGATGAGCCAGAGACGGAAGCAGAGGGGAGTTCAGAAGCTGTGGTGGAAACCTTAACCACAGACAGCAGATTTGGACAGGAGCAAAAGGCAGACGCCACTCTCCAAAAGTGTTTTGAACAGGTGACTGACGCCCAGCTAACACCTGAAACCCCAGTGAGATTTCTGGAGAAAAAGGGGATTTTATATAGAGAAACCCTGAGGAATATCTCAAAAGGGGGAGATGGGATCAGAAGTCAGCGGGTGGTACCTGAAAAGTATCGCCCCATGATCTTACAAAGGGGTCACTCTGACATGTTTGCTGCACACTTAGGGGTGAAAGGGCCCCTTGATTTGATCAAGCAAGATTGGGAGCAGATCACCCAGGATGACCCACAAGACGTAGTGACATACATAGACACCTTGATGAATGACCTAAGGAGAAATCTAGAGCTGGCAGCAGAAAACCTGCAAGCTCAGAAGGTCAGACAGAAAACATGGTATGACCACAAAGCTAGAGAGAGGCACTTTGACCCAGGGGAGGAAGTGCTTTGGCTTAGGCCCTGCAGAGAGAATAAACTGCAGCTCAAATGGGCAGGACCATATAGGGTCATTTCCAAGATGTCAGACCTGAACTACCTAATAGAGCAGGAGGAGAACCAGGCAAGGAGGGTGGTTCATGTGAATGCCCTAAAACCCTACTACAGAGGGGAACAGAGGGTTTTATTCGCGATAAAAGCAGCTGAGAGTGAGGAAGCTGAATTACCCTTCTGGGAGGGTAGAGGGGAAGTAAAATACAACCCAGAGGAGGTAAAGATCAGTCCTGCACTCACCCAAGACCAGCAGCAAGAACTAAAAATGCTGCTTAGTAAATATCAACAGGTGTTTTCCAACAAGCCGGGGATAGTGAAGGGAGTGATGCATCGGATCCACACAGGGGATGCACCCCCGCAGGCAGTATCCCCATACCGAGTAACGGGACCCTATAGGGACAAGGTGCGGAAGGAGCTGGACGAGATGCTGAGGGAGAACATAATCGTCCCCTCTTCTAGTCCTTGGTCCTCTCCGATAGTCCTTGTGGACAAGCCTGATGGGAGCATTAGGTTTTGTGTCGATTACAGGAAATTAAACCGTGTAACCACTCCTGATGCCTACCCAATGCCCAGGCTAGACAACCTGATTGAAACCATAGGGGATTGTCGGTTCATCTCATCATTGGACCTGGTAAAGGGATATTGGCAATTAAGAATTGATCCCAGGGATCAAGAAAAGACTGCCTTTTGCAGCCCTTTTGGTCTCTATGAGTTTCGAGTCCTGAGCTTTGGTCTCAGAAATGCACCAGCCACATTCCAAAGGCTGATGGACCAGACCTTGGCAGGGCTCAGTGACTTTACAGTGGCCTACATTGACGACATAGGGATCTTCAGTAATACCTGGGAAGATCACCTGATACACCTGGAGTTAGTGCTGCAGAGGTTAAGTGCAGCAGGGCTAACAGTAAAGGCCAGCAAGTGTCAGCTGGGTAGCCCAGAAATAAAATACTTGGGTCACATGGTAGGGGGAGGAGTGATAAAACCCCTGGAGGCCAAAATAGAAGCTGTTCGTGATTGGCCTAGACCCAACACCAAGAAAAAAGTCAAATCATTTCTTGGGTTGGTGGGCTACTACCGAAAGTTCATCCCGAGGTTTAGCGAGATTGCGGCTCCGCTGACCGATCTGACGAGGAAGAAGGCTGATGACCGCATCCCGTGGACCAGCGACTGTGAGGCGGCGTTCCAGAGGTTGAAGGAGGCGTTAATCAACTATCCTGTCCTGCGTGCTCCAGACTTCGACCGGGAGTTCATCATCTACACCGACGCATCTAACAGCGGGGTAGGAGCAGTTCTGTGCCAGGAGGATGAGAATGGTGACCAGCATCCGGTGTCCTACCTGAGTAGGAAACTTCAAAAAGGTGAGAGACATTTGGCAACCGTGGAGAAGGAGTGTTTGGCCATAGTCTACGCGATCCAGAAGGCCAAGCCTTACATCTGGGGAAGACATTTTATTCTGTGTACTGACCATTCACCATTGCAATGGTTAAAGACAATGAAAACACACAATAGCAAACTTATGAGGTGGGCTTTAAACCTACAGGACTATGACTTTGAAGTGAAGGTGGTCAGAGGGTCAGTGAACTGTGTTGCTGACGCCTTATCAAGAAGACCTGAAGAATGAAGACGGCGAAAGAACATGGACTATGTGTATATAATGATGACCAAAAAGTTAAATGTACCTGGTTTTGAATTTGGTTTGTATGAATAAAGGTAAATTAATGTAATGTATATGGTAAATGTTTAAATGCCTATTTGCTATGGTTAACTTAGAATGTAAGTATCAGTAAGTATAATATGGTATGTATAACTGTTGTTGTGTATTTTATACAGGTTGTTTTTTGGTGAAAAGCACGTTAGCTTTCCCCCTACAAAACAACTTATAAAGAGGGGAGGTGTTACATACAGCACTGATGGTACCTGTCTGTCATGGGTTTGGAGGGAAAGTTCCATCCTATGGGGAGTGGAAGGCGGGACATCAGGAGGAGGGGCTGTACTGTATATATATGTGGAGCGTGTGTGGTGAAGGGACACACACTGAGAGATACTGTGAGACACTGGGTTGTGACGAAGCAGCAGCTGGGAAGAAGAAGCTGTTGTGGGAGTCTGTGTGTCAGACAGGGTACTACTGTGTGTCAGAGTACCAACCTGATAGGTTCAGGTGTCTGTTGGTTAGCCAGAACTGATAGGTTCAGGGTCTGTGCTTCAAGTTAAGGGTTCTGTGTGAACCAAACTGTATGCTTGTATGAGTGAGAATAAGCCACGTTACTTTATCCTATTCACCTGATTGTTTATTTTTCCCTGTGTGTATTTAAATAAACCTTATTCTTTTTATTGTTTAAAAATCCATCCCTGGTCTGTGTGACTTCTTATAGGGAATGGGTTGGTGGCAGCTTAGTGTAACTGTGTGACATATCCCAGTAGGTCTGGGTTTGTCACAGAGGGAACCCCAGAAAAGTCTAGTCCCAGTCACATAGAGAACTGGTTTACATGGAAATCACCTAAAAAGCTATAGAGTGGAGTTGGTAGGACCAAACTGAACTAAGAAAATGGGTGGGGGTTTGCCCCAACACAGTTCTTTGTGCATGTGGAGAAGAACAGGCACCTTCACACCTACATCCATTTAGCCTATGCCCCTCAACAAGTGGCATGGAAGATTTGATTTAAGAGCCCCCCCCCCCAAATGCTCTTGATGTTTCCAGTAATTGAGTGCAAACTATTTGACACATGTATTAATTGTACTGTGGTGTTTCCGACCCAAAGAAAGGAAAGCACTGAAGACAATGACATTGAAATGCACACCAGGAGGTGGCCCTAACCTTTTTTAGAAACAAAAAAGACAGTTTTTATCTAAAACAGATTGTTCAAGCTTGGAATGCCACACAGCACATTTCTGGGCAGTGATCTCCTAGTAGGAAGTGTGGCCTTTCTGCCTTTTTTTTTTTTTGCACTTTGTGCCCACAAGCAGTAAACACAGAGAAGGAAGAGTAATTAACATGGCAGAAACAAAATGTGCAATAGGAACTGCACCACATTTTGGAGGTATGCCTAGCTAAGTGCTAGAGATTATACTTTACATGTAGGAGGACTCAGGTTTCAATCCTTGCCATTTCCTAGAGAACCACCACTAGGCAGCAGGGAAAATACTGGGCCTGGTGGAACAATGGTACAGGTTGATAGCAGGTGGCTTCCTATTTGTCTAATACTAATAGATCCCTGCAGATAGTAGGCTCTGGGTTCTAGCCCAGGTAGCCATACCTCAATGTGGCCTTGCACGGTGCTACATGTTCTCAGTTCTACTGTATGGCATAGGTATTGTGGACCTGAACACTAACAGCTACAAAAGAGATAAAAGACGTATTTGAAGAATCACTCTAAAGTGTGTATGAGTTCAACAGCTGATGCTTTGGGATTCTTCAGCAAGAAAATTAGTGTGTAAAGTGACAGCAAAATATAAAGCTATTTGCATACTCTTATCTTTTGAGAGCCAGTGTGCTGTAGTGAAAAAATGTTGGACTATGACTCAGGAGACCTGTGTTCCAATCTCTGCTTGGATCTGGAAACTTAAAAGATGTGTGAGTATATGGCAACACAGCAAAACACTCCTTGAACATCTCACTTACCACCAAAACCCTATTAGAATTGCCATAGGTTGGAAGTGATCTAACAGCACAGAACAACTGGCCTTTTATTCTTGCTAAGTGGGGAGGGGGCAAGATGGGGATTTATGGGGATTCTGAATCTGTCTTTTCAAAGATCAATGTTCAGCTACCTATAGCCAAACCTTGGCTTTAAATAGCTGTTAAATGAAGTTGAAATATTCTTTCAATCTATTTTCCCTTTCTGCTTCTTTCTTGCCCAATAGATAATTGCACATTTGGCTAGTGTCCCAGTGAATGAATACAAGAGCAGGCTCTAGCAAAGCCAATGAATTTGCTGTTATTGTACTCACCAGACAAGAAATATGAATCACAGAATGGATTGTCCCTATTTTAGTATCAAATAATATATATGCATTTCAACATAGCACTTGTCTAATAATTTATTTAAGATTAACTACCCCACTTGGTTTACATTAATTCCCCTCCCTACACTGAGGGCATTCAAGAGAAATTTGGATAACCATCTGTCAGATAGCTTTGATTTGTATTCCTGCATTGAGCAAGGAGCTGGACTCAATAGCTTTATAGGTCCATTCCAACTTTATGATTCTATGATTTCCCGGAACAGAAATTTGTAACAGCAGCTTGCAAGTTGCAATCTAGGTTTGGACAAATTATAAAATAGGCTTACGATCATGTCACACTTGTCATCTGTTGGCAGCCTGTTTTCTAACAAGTTCAGGGTAAAACACATGTAGTTATTCTTTTATATCTATGACTGTAACAGGCAGCCCTGACCCCACCTGTCCGTCACGGCTGGGCAGTGGATCATCAGCCAATGGGGTTGACGGAGGGTGGAGATGAAGAGGGAGGAGCTGGAAGAAAAAGGGGTGTGAAGAGAGTGTGGGAGATCAGGATTGTGTGAGAGAGAAAGAACTTGTTTAGAGGCCTGCGTGCCTAAGTGGTCAGTGAGGGAAGTCTGTGATTGATTAAATAAGATACAGTGATTGACATCGTGATTAGCTACTTGTGATTTTCATATTTTATTTTGTTATTTCAATAAACCTGATTTGTTTTGAAGGAAACCTTGATCCTTCTTAAATGGACAGTAAAACTGGTGGCAGCGAGCGTGAAGTGGTGTGGTGGGCATTCTGAGAGGCCTGAGTTGGCGGTGACATCAGAGTGGCCTGCTACGTCACAATGACAACAACCATGTGACGTATATTAGGAAGTGAGTGAATTTCCAGATAGATACCTCCTAGAACAGTGGTTTTCAACCTGGGTCCCTATATGTTCTGGATCTACAACTCCCCAAAATTCGGGCTAGCAGAGCTAGTGGTGAAGGCTTCTGGGAGTTTTAGTCCAATAACATCTGGGGACCCAAGGTACGAAACCAGTGTCCTAGAGCTATCAGTTGAAATGTACTGGACATGCATCTATTTTCTTTCGTTGTACTAAGGATTGTTATGTGGGGGGGTACATAGTGGGAAAACAATGGAAAGCTGTGAAGGGACAACTTAGCAACATATAGATTGTTGAATGGGGATGATGGGACATAGTCCAGATCTGAATGGTGCCAGATTGAAGAAATGTGATCTGCTTGAAGTATGAATCCAACCTATTCATAAAACATTCCTTCAGAGGTTATTTTCCCATATAATTTTGTTTCCCTTTTGTACTTCTATCAGACAAAATAGCTTACCTTCTGAAGGGTGTTTGACTCTGCAGTCATCTCTATGGAAATAAAGCTCTTCTTCAAGTACTTCCTTAACTCTCCTGGGTGGTTCAACATATACAAACTTCTTCCCTGTTTCATGAAACGTAATTTCAAGGCATAAGCTAAAGAGTTCCTGAATGCTATGCCTTGGCATTATGAAAACTATATAATTATAGTCATGCTTAACAAAAATTATTCTAATTAATATTATAAAAAGGCAAACAAAATATTTAAGAAAAATAATGATTGTGCTTTATAGAAACCAGTGGTGCTCTATAGCTTAGACATATCTTTTCCCAGATGTAAAGTACAATACTCATGGGGAAAAATTGAACAGCATAATCTTTTATATTTCCATAACATACTAACAGACTTAAGGGGTGTAGTATACAAATACAGACAATTGGTATCTCCATATCAGTATTCTTTATGCTGGGGTAGGGAACCTGAGGTCCAGAGGCTGAATACAAACCTGCAGGAATTTTCTAGTCCTCTGAGGTTCCTTACATGATCACAACTCTTCCCCTTGACAGCCTCACTTGGTGACTTCCAGCTTTTGTTGGAATTTTCCCCCAGTTCTGAAAGCATGGAACGCCTCTGCTAAGGTTTAGTTATTGGCTGTTGATTTGCTATGTCATCAAGTCATATCTGACTTATAGTGGCCCTAATGGGATTTCCATATTATTAAGATATTTTTCACTTCGTGTTTTTATGAATATACGTAGGTTTTGGTGCCCTCCCCCCTTTTCTCTGCAACTCAAGCAGCGTCTTCTTTCAGTTAGTCTCTGCTAGGTCATGGTCAATAGCGTTTGCTTTGCTATGATGCCAAATACAGGTACACAGCAAAATTATGCCTCATCAAAGGAAGCTATTATTGTTGGCTTTTTTAATGCTTCAGTACTAAAGGTTGATCAGGATATATTTCTCCGAAGGTTACATACTCTTCCTCTTCTTACTTCATTTCATTGCACCCACTTGTGAGCGCAATGACAAATAAATTTCTTATGTCTTATGTCTTATGTCTTCTAGATTCATATGTTTCCAGATGAGACTTTTTTCATAGATTGAACTGCCTCATTTGCTGAGTTTTATAGGGAATCCCGATAACATAATCTTACACTTGTAACTTCCCACACTCCATGTTTTCTCAGCACTTCCTCTATCTGTTTTATTTCAACAAATCTTTCAACCAAAATCTAATAAGAAAGGATATACATATTGAAAGTTATCAAAGGACCATCCAGAAGTACTCTGAAAGTAGGAACTGGATAGGTATAAGCCACATTAGTCTCTTGCAATAAAAACATACAGAAAATCTTGTGACATCACAAAAAGGACACATTTTATTTAGCTTAAGGTTTTGTAGACTGCTGCTTGCTTCATCAAATAAATGGAATCTAACCTCAGTGAACTCTTTGTGGCATGCAATGAAGTATGCTTCCAGTTTTTCTACAGAAACAAAAAAGCATACCTCATCTTCCAGTACTGATTAAAGAATTTTGTAAACAGATACCTTAGCATCTAAAAAACTATTATGGAAACCTATGATGAAGGCTGAAAAACGTATGTTGTACAGTAAATTGTTTGGTAAAAAGATACAGTTAATTTATTTTCTTCTTTAGAGCACCAGAGGGTGCTGCATACAAATAAAGTTACATATACACTGTCAACTGTAGAACCAAACTAATTACATAATCAGACATATACACATACTGTACTACAATTCAACAGTAGTGGAGGTGAAGCACAGCACATGGACATGGTCAAAGAACTGACCTTCCTGAGATTCTCAGTTCCCATCAGTTATGGCTATGATGGGAGTTTTAGTTACATCGGTAGGGCACAAAATTGGGGAAGTAACTAGAAATTCCTTTCTGGGATGTGTATAAATCTGTGTCACCATAAAAAGTGATAACCTGTTCACTGGGGTGGGCAATTTCACCACTTCTCAGATTTCCCCCCAGCTAAGGGCTGCACTCTCATAGGATGGGGCTAAAGAGACTAGTCTGATTTTTTTTAATACAGTACACTGGTTGTCGTCTCTGCTATGGATTTTTGTTAACTGAACTGAGTATAAAGGTAACAGAATAATAGAATAACTGAGTTGGAAAGGGCACATAAGGCCTCTGATTCCAACCCCCTGCTCAATGCTACACTACAGTGCTCACTGCAGTTAATTTATGTTACTTGAAAATATAGTTTTAACATTTTTTAACTGGGAAAAATTTAATACCCATCAGTGGCCAAAAAATGAAAATGAAATAAAAGAAATAAAAGAAAAGGGGGCTGGAGTCTCTCAAAGCATAGCAAGATTGCCCTCCACAACCTCACAAGACACATACGAATTCACACAGTTCTGGGTTTATGGAAGGCTTGCAGGGCCACAACAGCAAAACCAAACCAAACCCCTGTTATACCCTTTGGTACTGTATATATTTTCAAACACAGGTTGCTTGTTGTATCAGCCACTATAGCCAAGCCCACAAAGGAATTATTAAAATACAGGCAGATGTGTCTTCACTGTGTTCCAACAATTTAGAAGCTCCATTTGAAAGAGAAGTATAACTGGGATGTAAGGAAGAGAAATATCATGGGAATTTGTGAACAGTGTGTGCCGTCACTGGCTGAATTTTGATCTCCTTGACTACTATGAAAGGAATGTCCCTTGAGGACAGCAATCTTTCCATGATATTAAAAAATAATAATCTCACAATGATGTTTTAGTCATGTACAAGAAACTCTCCAAGTACAGGGAATATTCTTGTGATTATTATGACAGCCAGTATGCAGATGATACCACTCTGATGGCAGAAAGTGAGGAGGAATTAAAGAACCTTGTAATGAGAGTGAAAGAGGAGAGTGCAAAAAACGGTCTGAAACTCAACATCAAAAAAACTAAGATCATGGCCACTGGTCCCATCACCTCCTGGGAAATAGAAGGGGAAGATATGGAGGCAGTGTCAAATTTTATCTTCCTGGGCTCCATGATCACTGCAGATGGAGACAGCAGCCCCGAAATTAAAAGACGCCTTCTTCTTGGGAGGAAAGCGATGACAAATCTTGACAGCATCTTGAAAAGCAGAGACATCACCTTGCCAACAAAAGTCCGAATAGTCAAAGCTATGGTTTTTCCTGTCGTGATGTATGGAAGTGTGAGCTGGACCATAAAGAAAGCAGACCGCCGAAGAATTGATGCCTTTGAATTTTGGTGCTGGAGGAGGCTCTTGAGAATCCCCTGGACTGCAAGGAGAACACACCTATCAGTTCTAAAGGAAATCAACCCTGAGTGCTCACTGGAAGGACAGATCCTGAAGCTGAGGCTCCAGTACTTTGGCCATCTCATGAGAAGAAAAGAGTCCTTTGAAAAAACCCTGATGTTAGGAAGGTGTGACGGCAAGAGGAGAAGGGGACGACCGAGGATGAGATGGCTGGACAGTGTCTGCGAAACAACCAACATGAACCTGACACAACTCCGGGAGGCAGTAGAAGACAGGAGGGCCTGGCGTGCTCTGGTCCATGGGGTCACGAAGAGTCGGACACGACTAAACGACTAAACACACACAAACACAATTTTATGCAACTGCGTCCTCTTCCATCCTCCTTTTGGGTTATGCGTGGGTGGTCACCCTAGGGCTAGGCTATGTCCCACTACAGGGTGGGGGAGAATAAACAGTACTGTGTTCTTACTGGATAGCAACAGCAGTGCCGACTCCCCCCCCCCCACATACACACACCGTGGGGAACAATAAGCAACGTGGTTCCTGAAGAATATGCCGTAAAAGCCTCCTCAAACATGGGGAGCATGGAGCATCTGTAGGACTCCTGCGCCCCATCTCTTAACCCTCACCCCCACCCCATCCCACTCCCGCGTACACTCACAAGGCTGACCCCCTTCATTGTACTCCGTGTAGGGCCGGCTTCCCGAATCCCCCACCCTGGGCTCGAATTGGTCGCCGGCCGACGCTGTCATCGCCCCTTCACCGTGGTTGTCTTTGCCGCCGCCGCCTGCTTCAGCCGCGCCCAGGCCAGCGGGACGCGCAGGCCGGTTGCCATAGGAACGAGCCCCAGGCTTGGAGATGCAGCGGCGGCGAGGAGGAGGAGGAGGAGGAGGAGGAGGAGGGAGGAGAATGGGCGGGGAGCGCGAAGCCCCTGGTGGACCTGCTCTCTCACCCACTGGGGGCGGGAGGGGATTTGGACTGGGTAAAATGGGAGCGGTGCTCCTCGAGGGCGAAGAGGCGATCATAGGACTGCACGCCCAGGCCTAGAGTCAGGCAAGGCCGAGGCCTCCGGGAGTTGTCATGGCAACCAGGGCTATGCTACAAGCTCAGTGGGGATAGTGTTGAGCTTAGGCCTTGGGGATTGCCTCAGTGAAGCCCAAAACAACCGAAGGCTTTAAGAGCAGCTCAAATCCCAAGCTACTATGGACAAGGTGTAACGCCTCCTAGGCACCTCAGGGCTGCTTCTTCACACCCATGGGTTGCCAGTCCTATCCCTTTTATGGCTGAATTAGGCAGTAGTTCAACAGGTGAAGATTCCTCCATCAAGGCATTGCATCTGTCAGGGGGAAAAATAACTAATGCAGTTTTGCATATAATGCAGTTTGTTAAAAGGCACTACCTGAATGCAAGGATGGAGGGAATTGGTGTCAAACCCCTAAATTCCTGATAGCAAAGTTCTGGGGCACTAAAAAGTGACAATGCAAACTTTTGACCTTGTCACAGCTCCGCATCAGGCAAAGACAGTGTGAAACTTTGGTTTCAAGCAAAAGACTGCCAGAAAGACAAAATGAAGTTTTACATTTTACATGAGACCAAGGTGACAAACCTATCGAGTTGCAGACTGTTCATCCCACTGAAGATGTGATCCTGCCCTCACCCCACCCTGCTTTGCCAGTTGTCTTGGGCAAAGCTACCGATCTCTGGAGCAAAATAATATATATCGGTAGTCATACCTAGTGGCCAGAAAGATACTTACTGCAGTGCAATCTCATGGAAGAGCTCCTTCCCATGGCAGCAGAATTTTATATGTCTGAAGAGATAAGACTGTAATCCATAAAAGGTCCCAGTGAAATAAATGTGTAACTCTTAAATATGCCACAGTACTTCTACAATTTTGTTCTCCCTTCTAAATCCAACACACCATTAAGTTTATCTAGCCTGCAATTTTATGCACAATTGTAAATTGTTGCTTTCTTTTTAAAATGGCTACTTTATAACACACTTGACTAGGATTGTAACCAGCGGTTCTCTAGATCAGTGGTTCTTAACGTGGGCGATAATGCCCCCCAGGGGGCGATTTCATTTTTCAGGGGGGCGGTAAAACAAAAAGGGGCGGCATGGGGGCGCTGGAGCAGAAGGGGGGCGGTAGGGGGGCGCTGGAGCAAGCCAAACCTGTGAAGATGGCTGCAGCCTTTTTACAGTGTGCATGAATATATATTTTCCTCCAATCTTAATTTAGTTTCAGAGTTTTCGTCTTGAAATTTTTAGTTCCTGCATTGCAGTTTGTTTTTATGCCCTTTTTATATTTCTGTTTCCATCTTAAAATTCACTTGCAACTAAATCATTAAATGTTACTTTTTTGGGGCATTTCATTTTCTTGGAATTGAATTTTGTTTTCAGGGGTCATTGGATTTAAGTGTCTCAAACAAACAAACAAACAAACAAACAAACAAACAAACAAACAAACAAATAAATAAGATATCAGCGTGGGAAGGGGGGCAATGATAACTTCCTCAATGGCTCAAGGGGGCGTTTCTTTCAAAAAGGTTAAGAACCACTGCTCTAGATGAATACTGTAGTACTGTAGGTTCTTCTTGTGCCTTACTCTTTGCTTTTGAAGAAGCATCAACACAAAAAACATCACACCCAACAAAACACTAACACGTTACCTGTTAAGTATTGCAAAGTACCAGTCTTGCTTTCGACACATATCTACAATGCTGGTTATCTTGATGCTCACACAGACCTAGCAAAAATATAAAGCAGTTTCTTCCCCTCATCAGGTATATGACTATGTAATCTGGTAATGTTCACTGTGTATCTAAGTAAAATGCACCACCCTGAATTGTTTCAAAACAGCTTGCCGTATGTCCTGAGATAGCAAACGAATGAGGGTGGTGGTATTCTAGTAAGGTGAAGAAAAACGATACCACAGAAAAGAAGGGATGTTTTCTGCTCTCAGAGTTCGTTTCTGTAGGCTGTTGATAAAAGCATACTTACTGCCAGGAAGCCGTTTCCATATCATCAAAGAAAATGCTGGTGTATATGAATAACCATTTTGTAAAAGACCTGCACAAAGTGCTGTAACTTCCAGCCAAGCTCTCAAGTAAATGCTATTATGCATTTCCCCTTAAGACAGGGCTTCAAAGGCATATTATCGCCAACATTTCTGAGAACTCTATTAGTATCCAAGGTAGTGCTCTTATTCCACCCACAGATCGCTGCAACTGAGCTTGGAACAGAAGACCTGATCAAGTTTCACTGTGTTAAATATTTTATTTTTAAGACTCACAGCAGAATTACAGTATACATAATTTCAAATGTTACCTGCATAAATTCAGTTACATTCACTTTCACTTTTCATGCAGCTTTCAAAAGTGAACAAGTTATTTCACAAAAGAAAAAAATATAAAGTGAACTTTGACTGCATCTTTGTCATTTAATATAATAAATATTCCAGTTCTCTCATAATAATGCACTAGCGCTTTGCTGCTCTCAGTCATAGTAGATCTTTGCTGATTTTCACTACCTGAAGGCATGCCACAAAGTAATTATCTCTACATTACACATCTGAAATAATTATAAACCTTATTTTCCATAGCTCCCATATTGGGAATTGCAGTTCCAAAATTCAGATAACCCCTTTCCCCTTGAGGGAATCACAGGATTCTTATACAAAACTACAGTTCTCAGAGTTGTTTAGGGAGAGGTTGTGAAACTTTGAAACAGCTTAAATTTGTAGTGTAACCTTAAGGCAGTGATCTGCAAACCACTTTGGTTAATACACTGATGTTTAAAATGGCTTAGATGGCAGCTCCTGAAGCATTTAAGTGTGCTTAAAATAGCAGAATGTAGTCTTATGCCAGCAGTTTAGCCAAAAGTTAAACGTCATCCATCTCAACGAGTTTTACTTTCCAATAAATATAGTTAGGAAAATGGTATTTTTACTGATTTTATCAAGACTGGCATGTTTATAAAGAAGCAAACAGCATCATGTACTAGTAATCTTAAATTGACTCAGTTTATGGAGCACACTGCAACACTTCGTAGCTAATCAAACATATATTCAAGAACGTTCCATAGTCTGAGGACTTTTTTGTGCTTTCAAGTTATAGTTCAGAATTGGGGCTTTGGATTACAATGTTTCTGGCTGTACAAACTATTTGGCTGATCCTATTTCAAAGATAAGTGGATTTTAGCTTATGGGTTGAGTAGTTATAGCCTTCAAGCCATTTAATCAGGACTAGCCTCAATTAGAAAGAGGACATTCTACATTTACCACTGGAAGAAGCAACTGTGGGACTACAACTTGCAAAATCCCAAATAGATATTGGACTGCAACTCCCAACATCCTGTACCACTGGCTAGAACATCTGGAGGGCTGAATATTGCTCACCTTAATCAGTAACAATGGACCTATATCAGACCACAGCAAATCAAATGAGTTCATTTCAGTGGGATTTACTTTTAATTTAAGCCTGGTTCACACAAAACACAACACATGAGTTCCAGCATGGTACACAATAGTCCTATTTTCATGAGCCCATATTTCTTGCAGAGATGAAGACTCGATTCTGCAGCTCCAGTTCCCAAAATCAGCACAGCCTCAACACCTCATTGCACGTACACCATTCCATATATACACAAAGATGCTATACATGCAAATGATAACCAATGACTTTGTACTCTGCTTCTGCTCAGTACAAACCTTTAATGTTAACAGGGTGGAACCGTCTAGCTCTCTTGAAACCATGAACAGTGTTTACATGAATTCCTTCAACCTTGGATGTACTGAAATGCCAGGTGAACTAGCTCAACATGTCTTTAAGACTGCTTCTCATGTTTATGAATCATGGACAAAGGCTTCCAAAAGGAGGGCAAATAAATATGAACTGGGGTACTACTGAGTAAGTTCTGCAATCTGGCTCTTAGATTTCTTCAGCTCTTATGTTTTATGCTGCTGCAACTATCTTTTAAAAAGCTATCACTGCTAAATTCCTACTATGGCAACATTACACAAAGAACCCACTCAACACTGAAAAAACTGAAGGCATCAGTGGAATTTAATAATGTGGATTAATTGGGAAAATACTGCTCCTGCATAACATTCTCTCAGAGGCATTCCCAATCCCCTTACAAATGATAGCCTGAAAATGCAAGGTTTTATGTTCTGAAGGTAGACCAGTAGACCAAATACTGGAGCATGCCTTTGAAAGTTTAAATCTTGTTTTAAATTTGATTACATTTATAACAGCAGAGAAAATGTCATTATCTTCCGTTGATGGCTGGATGCTAACCTTAGCACTGGCTAGAAGCTATAAACTGAGAATTTGTCTCCAATGCTCCCTTCTGCTCAGGCTTGTCCATCAGCAATCACATCTCATTAATTTTCAGATAGCTTTAAAACAAAAGAAACAGCCACTGTTTGGAACAATGTGACGTCCCCTTCTGACTGTTCCAATGCTGTTTTTGGAACTGGGAATAACTTATAGAACTACTTCTATCCAATTAAATGGTGTGTGTATGAAACAATTCTAGGATATTGAGAATGTCTCCTAAGCTTTTCAAGTAAAAGTGGAAGTGTTTCAAATATATAAGGGTAGTATGGTTTTGTATTACAAAAATAATAACATTGTAACAAAATGATATAGTATTTGAGAATCTTCTAGAGCAGTGGTTAACCCAGGTGCTCTTGGACTGCAATTCCCAGAAACTCTGGCCAGCACAGCTTCTGGGAATTGCAGTCCAAGAACATTTCACTCCTGGGAATTGCAGTCTGAGACGACTTGGGCCACCCAGGTGGGAACCACTGTCATAGAGGAAAGCTATGGTGAGAGGTGGAGTTGAAAGCACCAAATCTGAGTGCAATTACAAAATGCTTTTCTTACAAAGGCATGGGCAGCATACACAACATTCAAATGTTTACACCTCTTATGAATCGGACACAGAATTTGTGCAATTTTCAACTGTTTCAAACAGGTAGTGATAGATATCAGTCCTCCGAGCAATATCAAAGGCTGTTTCATCCAAGTTGTTTCTGAGATTTGGCTTCAAATAGCGATTCATGAGCAAGAGTTCCAGGGTTTCCTTGCTATCCCTGTTTCCTGCCGCAAGGTGCAGCGGTGTCAGTAAACCATTGGTCTGAGCATTGATATCTGCTCCGTGCTGAAGCAAGAATGATGCTACCTTTGTGTTGTTCCACTTGCAAGCGCTATGCAGTGGGGTCCAACTATCCACGGTTAGCGCATGAATATCTGCACCATGAGCAATCAGCTCACGAACAATTTCCAAGTGTCCACTATAGGCAGCACGGTGGAGAGGGGTATATTGGTCTTCATCTTGGACATTTACTAAAGCCAGATTTTGATTCAGGAGCCTTTGTACTGTAGCAAGCTGGGAGAGAGAAAAACATTACTGTTAGGTCAAATATTGGACCACTGACAGAATACGAAGTTGGACTATTGAAAGGTTTGACTATTGAAAGGTAAAAGGTAAAGGTTCCCCTTGACAATTTTGTCCAGTTGTGTCTGACTCTTAAGCGGTGGTGATCATCTCCTTTTCCAACCTATAGAGCTAGCATTTATCCACAGAGAATCCTCCATGGTTATGTGGCCAGTGTGACTAGACACGGAAGGCCGTTTACCTTCCCACCGAGGTGGTACCTATTTATCTACTTGCGTTTTTGCATGCTTTCGAACCGCTAGGTTGACAGGAGCTGGGAAAAGCAATGGGGGCACACTCCATCGTGTGAATTCAATCTTATGACTGCAGGTCTTCTGACCTTGAAGCATAGAGGCTTCAGCGGTTTAACCCGCAGCTTCAGGTATTGAAAACCTGGCCCTAAATATGTATGAAGTTTACTGAGCATTGCTGAAGTTTCTTTTTTCTCAGCCTTTGAAAAGAGCTTAACTATTACCTTTCTAGTCTAATCAAAAAGAGTGGTGTGGTCCTTATACATAATCTGAAGATAAGGTGGCCAATATGTTTGTTAGACCACTAAAATCTCAAAAAGGCTAGCCTTTGATTCTGCATGAGTCGTCATCAAACTGGGGTTTGACGAGCTCAGGGTGGTGGAGAAAAGAAAATATACAAGTCTCAAAACCACAGCCACATGCATGGATCAGGTTCCTTGTTTAAAGCAACTTCCAAAATGGAGGCTGCAGAACCCAGTCAGAGATGCCAATTTTCAGATTTCAATTTAAGGCATGGTTGGGGGTGTGTGTGTTGAGGCACTTAATGACTATTACTTGCCTAGCAAGTTTGGGGCATACTAATCCACATTGCCAGAGGTGAAACCTGGAACCCACCATCTGAGCAGATTCTGCAGCCCTTTCAACAAACATTACATCACACTGGCGCTTCATGTACGGGAGTTCTTGCATTGATAACATGAAGTTATGTCAGACCTATTTTACTAATTATTGCATTGTCTCTATATCACGGTACACAGAAGACACCAAGATAAAATGTTACTGCTCTTGGTATTACTGCCCTTGTGTGCACAACCTTTTATCATACCACTGCTCCTCTTATCTTTCTCAAGGCCCAAGTGAGGAAATATTGGTCCTCTAAATCAGAAGTTCCCCAACCCCGTCTGCGGCCCGGTGCCGGTTCATGGCCCGAGTCGGACTGGGCCGTGGAGACAGACCACCCACCCCGTCCCCCACATGCACGCTCTCTCCAGCGTGCCCGTGCGAGTGCCGTGCCGCCGTATGCACATGGGCGCGGGGGATGCCCCTCCTTCCCCAGCCAGTCCATGGGGTGAAAAAGGTTGGGGACCCCTGCTCTAAATGTTTAGTACTTTAGTTCCCAGAAGCCCCAGTTGCCACAGTCAATGGGAAAGAACTGTGTGAGTTATACTCAAACAACCCCTGATGTTCAAAGGTTCTCCACCACTGCCCTGACTGTGTTAGAAATGATGCAAGAGTTGTTTGGCCTATTTTAAAAGACCAAGTTATGAACCTGCCCAACTGACTTACCCTATTTTTTTCAGCTGCCCAAAGCAGAAGCTTATCTGGGTTGTTCTCCAATTTTCTCTCTTGAGCTTGGTACCATTCCTCTGTTTTGTCTTCTTGATCTTCATCATCAGACTCTCCAGACCAGAGGCTCTGCGTTCCTCTGGGGATTAGATCCCGGTGCGTTTCCAACAATTCAAGCTGATTAAAGCTCTCGGGAAAGTCTTTGAAATCTTTTGTCTCCTCCCCTGCGTTCTTTTCGACAGGTTTGCCACTGTCACTCATTTTGCAAGCTTGAGTGCTCAAGCGCCAAATATAGTGTAGTATTTCCACTTCTGTTTGTAACTCATTGCAACTTCTGATTCTTGGTAGGCAAACTTCAAAAAGACATAGGACTGCTAACAGTAGCTGAGGAAGAATGGTTCAGATAATAGCAACATCAAGAAAATCTTTAGAGGGAAAGAAATAAGAAAGAAATTAGTAAACAAGAAGGGGAAAAGGTCTGTGTATTAAAGAGGAATGGGAGCAATACAGCTCCTCAGACTATAACAGCCTTAGAACTATAGAGCCAGAAAGGACTCTATGGATTGTCGAGTCCAGCCACTGTCCAGGACTCCGGCTCTGCAGCCAGATACCAAAGCCACTGAGCTATCCAGCAGTTCTATATAGACCAGTGGTTCTTAACCTTTTTGAAAGAAACGCCCCCTTGAGCCATTGAGGAAGTTATCATTGCCCCCCTTCCCACGCTGATATCTTATTTATTTATTTATTTATTTGTTTGTTTGTTTGTTTGTTTATTTATTTGAGACACTTAAATCCAATGACCCCTGAAAACAAAATTCAATTCCAAGAAAATGAAATGCCCCCAAAAAGTAACATTTAATGATTTAGTTGCAAGTGAATTTTAAGATGGAAACAGAAATATAAAAAGGGCATAAAAACAAACTGCAATGCAGGAACTAAAAATTTCAAGACGAAAACTCTGAAACTAAATTAAGATTGGAGGAAAATATATATTCATGCACACTGTAAAAAGGCTGCAGCCATCTTCACAGGTTTGGCTTGCTCCAGCGCCCCCCTACCGCCCCCCTTCTGCTCCAGCGCCCCCATGCCGCCCCTTTTTGTTTTACCGCCCCCCTGAAAAATGAAATCGCCCCCTGGGGGGCATTATCGCCCACGTTAAGAACCACTGATATAGACCATCCTTCTATTCTTGAGCTTGGTCTTCATCACAGCCTTACATTCCCTTCAAAATGTTAAATAAAATGCGCAAACACCGTATAAAAACACATTTTATGGCATCACATTAAATTATCTAGGCAGATTTTAGTAGGAGTGAGAAACTGCCTTGCAGAGAATTAGTCCATGGTCCTTTCACACTTAGTGTTGTCCACAGTGGCTGGTTCTCCAGGCTCTGAAACAGGAGATTTTCTTAGCCTTACCTGAAGATTGCAGGGATTGAATCTGGGATTTTCTGCACGCAAAGCATGTGCTGCCCAAGTGGGATGCAGCCTGGAAGCTGCATGTGGATGGTTGGTTGCTAGAAAATTGGTAAGAGGATCATAGATTCTGCTTTGCACAGTATTAGTACTAAGTATCATCTCTTTACGTTAATTGTGGCAGATCAAAATAATTTCAGGTGGGAGTATTTCTCAGTCCAGTTGGGAGATGCTAGATATGAACCTGGGTCTTTAGGTATACATAGCTCTTTTTTCCCTCTTCCCTTGTCCAAGTCTTTACCTCTGGCTGTTGCTCACTCCTTATTGACAGCAATGTTACAGTTCTTAAGGGTTCTGTGTTCTGTTTTTATGGCACTTCTCCATGCTGCTGTGGGTGGCATCTCATTTTGCTGCATTTGCTAAATTCAAAAACCCTGGTAAAGGTTGCCATACACGGGAATTGACAGCGCATAATTATTATATGAGCACCTGGTTAGAACGTGGGACTTAAATCAGCATAAGTCCCATGAATTCAGTAGGTCTAGGAGATGGATTTTGCTCTTAGCTCTTATTCTCTTGCCTTTTTTAAAGCTATTTTTTTCATTACTTTGTATTTATTATTAGCTTTGAACTTCTGAAGAAAATGAGGATAGGAATCATATGAATAAATTATATAACCCTGCAACTTATTTCTGTGTTTGCGTACACTGAAATAAGTCCCATTAAGTTTGGGTACCCTTTTGTGGACCCAGAGTTTGGGAATTTGATTCCTCGAAATGTTGTTGGAATGCAAGTTCCATCAGTCCTATAAGCACTGAACATATAGATTCAGTCACTGTGAAAATAAAATGCAATCATGAAGGGGACTCTGCAGATTGCAGGAAGCAATTTGGAAGAATGGGCAGGATAAAGAGAGAAAAAGTAAAAGCACAGAACAAGAGCCAGTAAAAAGGAAGCAGTATTTAGTCAACAACACAGTTCTGTATTGTCTACTACAGAACTTCCTATAGTGGGCAGAAGATACATCAGGATCTACTGGCAGATTTTCACTTGGGTTGTGGTAGAGCAGCAAGAATTTCCTTCTTCTGTTTGTCTGACAAAAACAACAACTCAAGATTTGGTTGCTGAAAAAGAATGCACGCTGGAGGAAACAAGACTATGTTGTGTATATGAAAGGGAGCATGATAACTAGATCACAAATTCTACTGCTACACAAAAAAGCTCCTTGTCTAACTGTGCAATCCTCCTAAATGACTTTTATAGAAACGCAATCCCACTCAGTTGCCTGTGATTTATTGTGCGATAAACGTTTACAGCACTGCAATACAGAACTATCACCCCATATACACTTTCCTGGTGTAGATATTGTGCCATCAAGTTGCTTCCAACTTATGGTGACCCTTTCCAAGGTTTTGTAGGTCTAGAGTACTCAGAAGTGATTTACTATGCTCTTATTCTGGAGCCACTCTGGGACTCTGCAGCTTGCCCAAGGTGAGCTTCCAACCTCTGCATCCATAACCTTAATGGGACTTACTTCAGTGTAAACAAACACAGAAATAGGTTGCAGAGCTAAATAATTAATATGATTCCTTTTCTTCAGACGTTCAAGGCTGATAAATACAAATTCTTGAAAAACAATCACGACTTTAAAAAGATGAGAGAGTAAGAACTAAGCGCAAAATCCTCCTGCTAGACCCACTGACTCAATGGGATTTATGTACATGTTGACTTAAGTCCCACATTTCTAACTGGGGACTAAAATAATAATAATAATTGTGTGCCGACAAGTCAATTGCAACTTATGGCAAACCTTCCAGGGTTTTTGAATTTAGATTAGACATGGGATATGCCTACCAGATGTGCCTGGATCATTCGGAGCCTGTCCCCAGAACCAGCTGGTCCACTTACCACTCACTGCGCAGCTCACAAAGCCATTGTAGTTTGTGACATACCAATTGTGGAAGTAGCCAGTGCTTCCCCACCTCCCTGCACAGCCGACCACTCTAGCGAGGGCGTGGGATGACAAGCCTCCCTGCTCAGCTGCTGAGTGGTCAGCTGTGCAGGGAAGAGTCATCCGGGATATTTCTGCAGCTGGTGCATCGCTAATGAAGATAGCTGTGCTTGGTGAGTGATGTGGACTGGCCAGTTCTGGGGGAGGATCCAAACGACCCAGATACCTGTGGTGCCAAAATTCATATCTGTCTCCCCTGGAAGACATATACATATTTCTCATGTCTAGTTTAGATCAAATGGAGCAAAATGAGATGCCACCCACAACAACGAGAAGTGCCATAAAAAAAGAACAGCAAGACCACTGAGAATACTAAATGCTATCAATAATGAGAGAGCCACAGTAGAAGTGAACCAGCTCCATTAGTTTCTGGAGATACCTAATCTGGCCACTGTCATACTTGTCCCAGTTACTTCCCAGCTGGATTACTGTAACATGCTCCATGTGGAGCTGCCAATGGAAAAGAAAGACCCGTGTATGTATGCATAAAGACCCAGGTTCAAATGCAGCATCTCCCAACTGGACTGAGAAATACTCCTACTTGAAATGATTCCCATCTAGCACAGTCAATGTAAAGAGATAATAGTTAGGTGTACTCATGTTGTGCAAGGCAGAATCCATGATCCTCTTACCAATTTTCTAGCAACCAACCACCTGCATGCAGCCTTTCAGGCTGCATCTCACTTGTGCAGCACCTGCTTTGCATGCAGAAAATCCCAGATTCAATCCCTGCAATCTTCAGGTAAGGCTAAAGGAAATCTCCTGCTTCAAAGCTGGTAGAAAAACACTTCCCAGCCACTGCGGGCAACGCTAACCCTGAAATGACCATGGGCTAATTCTCTGCAAGGCAGTTTCTCACGTGGGGGTGACTCCTACTAAAAAGAACGGGGATCCCGCTGTTTCCTAGAAAGATGATTATTCCCAATCCCGATTCCAATTAGGCTGTGCAGCACTAAAGTGGGAGTAACCAAACTGAGGAGGACTTTTCTGTGAATAGCTATACATACAGGATTTGGCGATGAATACATATCTAGAGGATAATTTAGAAACAAAAAGGGAGCCTTGGGTGCATCTTAACACGACGAATGACTGCAACGTCTCCAAGGCTTCCTACTGGGGTCGTTGCCTTGCCCCTTCCGAAAGCAACGCCTGGGAGCCTCTCGACGACCTCGGAATTCACATCCTTTCCCCATCGCATGCAACCCCATCGACCCCCCCCCCCCGGTTATATTCTTCGCGGATGCTGCAACTTTTGCACCCGTTTTTGCAAAAAAAAAAAAAAAGCATTATCTTATTTAATTTTTCTAAAATAATACTACATGGTATTATTATTGCTGTTGTTAGCAAGCATGCATACATAGTGACACACTCACACTGCACTGCGTGCACGACACCTATAGTGGACACGTACCTGCCCACACTCACGCGCATCCCGCTTCGGAGGATCCCCCTGGGCCCGTTTCACGCCCAGCCTGAATGGCAGCGAATGGGACTACGGCCAAACAGTTCGGAAGGAAGGCTACTGGACTCTCGAGCCCTCCTCAGCCGCCTCCTCCTCCCAGGGCAAGAAAAACCGGCGCCCCGCCTCCCAAGCTTCTCCCGGACTAGCGAGAGGAGGCGTGGCCAAGAAATGACCGACAGGACCTTCCTTTCCCCCCCTCCCCACGAGGCTTTATTTCCCTCCGGCCGAGGAGACTTCCGGCCTTCTTTGAACGCCCCCTCGGTTGCTCCTCCCACTCCCACGAGATGGCTGCAGCTGCGGCTGCGCAGTGGGAATTCCTTGCTGCTTTGCTTTTTTTTTTTCTTTTCCAAAAAACCTTTGGGGCAGCGGATAGGCTTGGCGGGATTTGGAGCGGGAAGTCTCGCGAGAACGCTCGGCTGGCTCGTGTCAGGTGAGAAGGGGGTGTGTGTAGCTCATCCTTAGTCCGCAGGCGGCGCTCTTAGAAGCCGAGGGCGCGCCGAAGGGGGCAGAGGTGCGTGAAGGAGGGAGCGGGTGCGAGGCCTCGAGGCGAGGGGCCGCACCCCAGCTGACGACCCCCGGAAGGAGAGGGTTAACTTTGTTTTGGGGGGGGGACGAGGGAAGACTATTAATAGGTGTTTCCGAAAATTTACGTCTCTGGCCAGAAAAAAAAAAGGAATGAAAATAGGAAAAGTCTCCCTGCCTATCCCAGAGGAGGGTGCTCGCAGAGTCCCTGCATGCTTTAGTGCTCTGGCTTTTTCCAGAGACGTGAACCTGTTAGTTTGTCTCAGCGAGTTGCAAAAAGTATTAAGGGGTGGATGTTGATCCGAGAAAGCTCACCTGGAAATAAACCCGTCCTCCTTTAAAGAGCTGCAGGGCTTTTGCCTTTTCGCCTTTTTTCTTCTTTTTTCCCCACTTGCCAGCATGCTCTGGCTCTGCTTCCCTGTTTCCTCCCAGGTTTGTCTTCACCGTTCCTTGGGTGTAATTCAGCCAAGCGGTGAACCTCCTGTATAAAGCATAATCCTGTGGAGGTTCACATAGGGAGGTGTGCAGTCCTGCTGACATGCTGGAATTAATATTATATGTAGGTGATTTTTTTTAATGAGACAAAAATGTGGTGGCATCTGAAAGAATAACTTGTATTTTTTGGTGTGAGCTTTTGTTGATAAGTCCACTTCTCTTCTAGCTTATGAGGTGGATGTGTCCACCTTTCACATTTAGTCTAGTCCAGTGGTTCTTAACCTTTGTTACTCGGATGTTTTTGAACTGCAACTCCCCGGTTATATTCTCCCCAGCCAGCACAGTTGGTGGTGAAGGCTTCTGGGAGTTGCAGTCCAAAACTCCTGAGTAACCCAAGGTTAAGAACCAGTGGTCTAGTCGTGTCTGACTCTAGGGGACAGCGCTCATCTCTGTCTCCAGGCCATAGAGCCAGCGTTTGTCTGATGACAGTTTCCGTGGTCATGTGGAACGCCATTACCTTCCCACCAAGGTGGTACCTATTTATCTACAGTACTCACATTTTTACATGCTTTCAAACTGCTAGATTGGCAGGAGCTGGGACAAGCGATGTGGATTCAATCTTACGATGGCTGGTCTTCTGACCTTGTAGCACAGAGGCTTCTGTGGTTTAAACCGCAGCGCCACCACGTCCCAGTCCACGAAAGGTCACATAAAAAAAGTTAGGCTTTAAGGTGCTGCCAGTGTGGAAGAGATTGTAACTCTCGAATTGGCCTCCTCAGCCACACTAGATGCTGTTCCAAGTCCTCCATACAGAGCACGCTACCATAGTCTTTCGAGACTGAAGGATGCCTACAAGGTGCTGCCATGTTGTTCTTTTTAATTTTGTATTATTATTTGGTTTTCACCTATAATCTTAACTCCCAACATCTCAGCAGAACTGCACTCTTCCATATGTGAACTTCCATAAGATAATGCTGTAAAGGAGGCTCACTGCTTTTGCGGTGCTGTTCAGATTGTTTGGTCACCACTCCCTTTGCTGTGCAGGAGAGATGATGTAAGTGACTCTGAAGCTGCTTTTAGTACAAGGTGGACAAGGGTGCTACAGGCTGCTGCAGAATCCCAGAGAGGAGTAGGAGAATTTGCATTCACTGTGGAAAAGTTGGGATGGGGCAGGGGAGAAAGAAGTGTGAATTTTCATCTGTCTGTTGGATGTATGCAAGAAGCATGAGCATTACCTTGAGGCTATCTCCCATTCCTTCCCTGATCTTTATGTTCTGATTTTCTGAGAGGAAATGTGTATCTTTGTTCTTGTTGGAAAAAATGTGTGGTAATTGTAAAAGGTGAGACCATAGTCTGTATTTTTGCCTTAGGTAGCTGTATTATTGTTGGTTGTTGTGGGTTTTTCGGGCTAGCTATTTAATTAATTAATTAATACCCCGCCTATCTGGTCAATTACTGTGCTCTGGTGCAGTTTTGTGGGATAGTTGAGCATTTATAGCTGTGGGATCACCACAACCACCCATTTCCTGAAAAGGACAAAGCTGATCCCACAGGTATAAATACTCAACCATCCAAACAAACTGCATCAGAACACAGACAAGTGTTCTGACTCCTGTCCTCTGAAGATGCCAGCCACAGAGACTGGTGAAACATTAGGAAGAACAACCTTCAGAACACAGCCAAAGAGCCCGAAAAACCCACAACAACCATTGGATCCCGGCCGTGAAAGCCTTTGCGAATACATTGTAGTATTGTTGTTGTTTTTTACTGTAACTGAGAGTTCTGTTGAATGAAAAAACATTCTGTGTTTTTAAAAGATCAAAAGATTGTCATATATATTTTTTCTTTTCCTGAACTGTTATTTTTAGATTTTTGAATCTAAAATGACTCGTTAGTGTCTGGACCCTGGATGATACTGCAGAGCTCTCTTTCTGAGCCACTCCGTTTATTTGGGAGCTAGTGTGATTGAAGAAATGACTCCTACCGCTTCAATGTGAGTTTATTCACTACTTCATGCTATTTTGTGTATGGAAAGTCATCTGTTTCATTTTTTTCAAAGTTCTCCCATTTGTTGCTTCTTTATAGTTTTGGCAACCTCTGCTTGCACGAGATAAGGCTGTCAGTAGCAACCAGTTGTCAAGCATGTGTATTCCCACTAAAATCAAAGACAGCATATATCTGTGTATTGCTTGCTGGTGAATATGAACTGTAGAATACTGTTGCACTATCTGCATAATTCACTGCTTTCTTCAAATTAGTCTGCTGGGGATGAGCAAATCTATGTATCCAGTTATATTTGATTTTTCTAAAACAGCCTCCTCTTTGTATATCTTCCATAATGGCTCCAAAATATTTGAAGCCTCCTTTCTAATATTGTAATCTCTCTAATGCATATATTGTGCCTGGGTGCTACTCGGTTTCTTTTGTAAGGCACTTTTCTTGGAAAATTGCCCTAGAGTTGGACACGACTGGACTAAATGTCAAGGGGAACCTTTACCTTTCTTGGAAAAGACTAAGTAGATATATCTCTTTTTTAACTTGGTGGCAGTGGCTCCTTTTTGTACTTGTTTTGGTTTATATTATATAAAACTCATTCATAACTTGGAGGAAACTTTTTTTCCAGAAAAGAAAATGGTAGGGATACAAGATAGAGAAAACTCAGAAATATTCTGAATTGCTAGGTGTACATAATAACTATTTTTCACCTCTGCTGAAGTATAGTTAAACTCTACATGGTTGTTTATAAACAACTGCTCTGCCACTTGTCAAACCTGACATACAGTGAATTGTGGGCACATCCTTGTACTTCTGTGGAAAGTCATACAGTGGACCCTCGACTTACAGATGGCTCGACTTACAGACTTTTCGAGTTACAGACTTCTCTGGCTGCAAAATTTAGGTTCGACTTGCAGCCGGAGAATCGACTTACAGACCAGAAAAAAAACAAATGGAACAAAAATGGAACAAAAAACGGCCAGTTACAGATGAATCAGTTTTCAATGCATTGTAGGTCAATGGACACTCGACCTACAGACTTTTCGACCTGCAGCCACCATTCCAATACAGATTAATTCCGTAAGTAGAGGGCCCACTGTATTTAGTTCCTGTTCCATTGCTTAGAGTTTCATACTCTTTTGAAAAGAGGTAATTTCCATACGAATCTACCTGGCTACTGAGATTTCGCGGGGGGGGGGTTCCTGAAAGAGCCATCCCTCAGGGAGGTGAGAGGGATGGCCTGTAGGTGGAGGGCCTTTTTGGCAGCTGCTCGTGGTCTTTGGAATGCCCTCCCAAACGACATCCGACGGGCGCCGACGTGACTGACATTTCGGCGCCAGGTTAAAACCTTCCTGTTCCGGAAGTTTTTAAATTGAAGGTTTTAGTTGTAATTAATAATTCATGGATCTAGATTGTTTTTGTAGATGTTTTTGCTTTTGTAGAGTATAGATATAACCGTATTGGTTTTTATTGTGTTTGTTTCAACTTAACTGTTTTAATGGATGTTGGAAGCCACCCGGAGACCCTTGCAGGGTGCAGGCGGCATGCAAGTTGAATAAGCAGTAGTAGTAGAAGTAGTAGTAGTAGTAGTAGTAAACTTATATATTTGTAATGGTCAAGAAATGTAACCTGTGACTGTGCAGAATACCTCATTGTTGTAGCCCATCCTGAAATAATAGGTGACATAGTAGCATCTCTTTTTTCCTCTGCAATGTTGACTTTAGGGACGATGAAGAAAAAGACACATTTAAAATCTTAGTTGCTACTGACATTCATCTTGGATATTTGGAGAAGGATGCTGTCCGTGGAAATGATACATTTGTAACCTTTGATGAAATTTTGAAACTTGCTCAAGATCATGAGGTGAATTAATTTTATTATTCAAGTTAGCATTGAAAGCCTATGTGTTTCTTAAGGTTTAGTGGCTGCAGTCTTGTTTGTATGCTCAGGCATAACTTTCTGTCCGTTCTTACTAAACAAACCATTACTGCTGTAATTTTTGGGTCGCATACATGCAACAAGCCAGTGTCTGTGTGTGCCCCCCCGAAAATTCCAGCAGTGCTCATTTGTTTACCGGAAAGGAATGGAAAAGTATGTTTATGTAGGCAGAGCTGTTTTGAGCTGCTTCTGTTATAAGTGAGGACTAGAGTCGAAAAGTACACTACTGTAGGGAAAATTCATAAGTTGCTAAATAAAAGTGTTGATGTTATTGGGACAGTTTGTTCACTTTTTAAAATGTGGATTTTCTATGACTGCCAAAAGTGATGTATACATTTTCTTTAAAAAGTTACTGTGGAATAATAGGATGGATAATTTCCAGAGTTCTGGGGGTCACATATACCTATCCCTGGACCATGATGCAAAATTCAAGAGCACTATCATGTGAGTTGGAACTTCTGGCTTGCTGGATGTGGTGTTCTGCCATATCATTCTAAAAATAGTAAACCTATCTGAATGTGGAAGGTAACTAGGCTCGGGCCTGGTTAGTGCTAGGATGGGAGACCACAAAGGAATACCAGGAATCTCCAAGTGGGGCTAAGGAAGAACCTAGCCTAAAACCCTGAAGAGCTGGCAGTGCCAGGCTGGATGGAGCAGTGGTCTGACTCAATATGTGGCAGGTTTTCTGTGTTCCTGTGAAAGGCAAACCAGAGTTCAAGGTTCATGTACAATGATGAACACAAACCACACATGGAAGGTCCATGTTTAATTTAGTCACCTCTGCCTGCAGGAATAGACAAGGGAGGGGGCCCACCTGTGCAGATATGGTCCTTGTACTTTCCAGAGTCTTTCTGGAGGCTATCTACTGCTGAGAATCAAGTCTTTAAACTGTTTTTGTGTAATCTATCTGTTTTCTGATCAATTTGTATGTTTAACATTGCATGTGAAAAAAAAACATTTTAAGGAGGTTTCCTTTTATTTCTACAGGTGGATTTTATTTTATTAGGAGGCGATCTGTTTCATGAAAACAAACCCTCCAGGAGAACTTTACACACCTGCTTAGAACTATTAAGGAAATACTGTATGGGTGACCGACCTGTGCAGTTTGAAATTCTGAGTGACCAATCCGTTAACTTTGGTTTTAGCAAGTAAGTGTCTTGATTACTAAACTCAATTCTTGTAAAGTTTCCAAATCTATTTGCAGTTAGGTAATTTTAGACTCTGGCCTAATTGGGGGAAGAATGTGCCTAAAATAGTTGTATATTAAGTCAAGATGGGTTAATTCAGCCCTGCGAAATCCCTGGCCGTTCGAAGTAACTCTGCTGACTTGGGGCCTAGAGATCTCTCAGTGTTGTCTCTTGACAGCCCTGCTATCTCAAGATCATTAGTATCTGAGGAAGATAATTTTTTTGCTGAGGCTTCTTGTGGAAGAAGGGTGGGAGACGATTTTTGCCAGTTCCTCCTTTCTGTAGCAGATCCCCCACCTTACTTCCCATGTTGCTCTGGAGTACATCCTCTAACCCTATGATAGAACTTTTTGAGGCTCTTGGGAGGAGGAGCACTTGGTGGAAGCTGCTGCTCTCCATCTAGTGTGAGCCTCTGTCCATTTAGAGAAACTGTGAATTCAACATATACTGTTCTTAAGTGTAACAGGAACAATGTTATAGTCTTGTTTATAGCATTCAGTTTAATGTAGAAAATACTACATATTGTGGTAAGCAGTGATATTTCTGTTCCTAAATCATTTTCATTCCATTGTTAAATTTTACTGTCCTGTTCAGGTTTCCGTGGGTGAACTACCAAGATGGAAATCTCAACATTTCTATTCCAGTTTTTAGTATTCATGGCAACCATGATGATCCAACAGGGGTAAGGACATTATAGCAGAAAGAGCAAATCCTGTATAGATTATGTTAATTGTTGGGTATCTTCAGAAGAGCCAACAATGACAAAGGTAGAATCCAGAAAAAATATATATTCTGAAGTAAGAGTCAGCTTGTGTTTGCAGCCTAGGTATCTAGATAGGTGGTTTTGCCATCTTTCTGTATTAATCTGAAACAACTGCATTCAAGTTCTTCATTGATTTATTATCCCAAAAGCTCACATGTGCTACTTACGTATGAAGTCAGGAATGAGCTTCTTCATTAATTGTAGGTATTAATGTGATTTATAAACACCTTGGCATGTAATTTAAAGTGCGAAGTATTTAGCATAGTTGTTTTTACTCCATTTGTGACATATTGTTCACTTAGAGGAAGGGGGAAACTTGACAAAGATGTTCCTTTCTAATTGTCTTCAGCCTGTTTTTATGCTATGCAGGCAACCAGGCTAGTGACTATTTGCTTGCAAGTATTGGCTTGCCTGGAAAATGTGCACAGTCTTTTTCATTAATGCTTTGCATCTTCTGGAAATGAATGAAGCTAAAAGGAGGCTAAACAAAGCCTTGATAAATAAACATAGATTGTCATTTTTCCATGTATGTAACAGGTGGATGCTCTTTGTGCTTTGGACATTCTGAGTTGTGCAGGGCTTGTGAATCACTTTGGACGATCACCATCTGTTGAGAAGATAGATGTCAGTCCTGTTTTGCTTCAGAAAGGCAATTCGAAAATTGCTCTCTATGGATTAGGTACAGTAGAGTATACTTTCTGGTAGATTTTAAGCAAAGCATCTTGCAGGTAGAAGAGGACTGGTTTTTTGGGAAAAAAGAAGATATAAACTCTACCCTTCTACAATCTCATTGTGGGAGTTGTAGTCCACCACATGTGGAGGGTATCTGGCTGAGAAAGGCTAGGATGCACAGTGAAACATGGTCTAAAATTCCATTAAATGAGGACAGTGAATATTATTTTTTAAAATGTATGATTGTCCTACTGGTTGTGAGTAAAAAGACGTGACCAGCCTCAGTCAATAATCAAATATTAATTTGTGGATTTCACTGAATAAGTAGCAAATATTTACATCCATGGTTTTTTATAAAGTGGAAATCATAATTAGCTCACAGCATGGCTGTGAGGACAGAGATTGTAAGCACTTTCCATGTTAAAGGTACAGGTTTGGTAATGGACACATAACTATGCGTTCGGGGCTGAGGTGAGAATTTAATGCCACCATGTGGTGATTCTTATTACTGCGCTATGAGAAGGTGCAGTTTTTTACACTGGGCTGCTTGACAGCTCCATTTCTTCCAGGTAGATATGCCAGTGGCAGGTTACAAGGGCTTATTTAAAGTCTGATGATAGCTTTAGGCTTTATTTAAATGCTAGTTAGTACACTGTGTAAGCTGTGTAGGATTCAGCATGTTTGACCCCTAAAACCCATTCACATGGCAATTCTACAATTATGTCTGTTTCAGGATCCATCCCAGATGAGAGACTGTACCGAATGTTTGTGAATAAACAAGTGACTCTACTGAGGCCAAAGGAAGATGGAGATAGTTGGTTTAACTTATTTGTAATTCACCAGAACAGGTACTACAGTGGTACACTAAGAGAGTGTGTTTGTTCCCTTTGCCGCCTTTAAGGTTAACTAGGAAAGCTATCTTGTGTTTTGACAGGAAAATGGGTGCAAAAGTTTGCATCCAGTAATGCATTTCCCCTAGCATAAGGAAGTTGTCTTGTGGAATCACAGTGTTTACCCTTGCATGTATCTGACCAGCAGTAATTTAATTCCTCTTGTGTAATGACCAAAATTTTACACAGTTCATTAGGATTCTGTTCTGTTAGTTGTATTGGTCCTGCTTGTGCAAGCATTTGGAAAACAGGGCTGCCTTGTATAAATCTGGTGCTGGCACAGTGTTGGATACAATCCAGCCTAATGTGACCAATCCAAAGGAAGGAGATGAATGTCTGCCGAACTGATAGGAGTTTCAGTGCTCTTGGAGGAGCATAGCAACTTTGTGCTAGCTGGTTTTGTTTCTGAACAGGGGAATTAAACCTCGTGACCCAAATTGCTGGACTCCTTAAGTCATGAGGCAGTCGCTCTCCACCGTTTGATAAATGATAGACCTTTGTTTGAGTGCCATCCAAATAGTGACCCAAGGGTAAGTCCTTGGGCTTTCTCATATCTAATGGGAGAGGAGGGATTGTTTTTCATGTGCAAAGTCACATGCCTTTTCTTAAAATTCAAAATGTTTTTCATATGCCTTGACTTCAAAAATAGCATGCAGTGGAGAGTTCAGGATTCACAATATAAACTGTAATATTTTCACCTAGGCCATATTTTTAGCCCTTCCTGCATTTTTAGAAATGTTTGAATTTTAATTTCATTGTGCAGAAGAGGGGGACTTCAGTTAGGGAGGCAGCTGAACCTACGTGCCTTATTTTCTGTGTTACTGAGACAGCTTTTACACCAAGTTGATCTTTTTCTTTGGTGTAGCACTACCTTTATAAAGACCAATGAATATGCTGCAGCTAATTAGCTATGTTAATCTAGCTGACCTGAGGAACCAGTGAGGCTCTGGTTGTTTCTGTTTCCCTTTCTCTGTGCTTAGTTACTCGGTCTGAGCGACACATTGCACTGTTCCACAGCATTGCCCCACATTCTTCCTTTGTCTCTGTGCTTCAGTATCTGACCACCAGATCATCTGTGACTTCATCTCTTTTCTCTTCATACTTCTTTACCTCATCTGGAACCAGCAACTTCTTCCCACCAGTACTCTACCATGCCATCCATCTCTGATTCTTTGAACTTCGTTGTTCTGGTGTCCGAACTGGACCTCAGCTGCTGCCTGTCAGTAACTTTGATCAAGGCCTGACGAAATGTCATGTTACATATTTGATGAAGTTCATTACTCCTTAGTAACAGACCAGTAGCGATGTATGGAAGTGAGAGCTGGACCATAAAGAAGGCTGACTGCCGAAGAATTGATGCTTTTGAATTGTGGTGCTGGAGGAGACTCTTGGGAGTCCCCTGGACTGCAAGGAGAACAAATATATTTATTCTAAAGGAAATCAACCCTGAGTGCTCACTGGAAGGACAGATCCTGAAGCTAATGCTCCAAATCTGTGGCCATCTTATGAGAAGATTCCCTGGAAAAGACCCTGATGTTGGGAAAGTGTGAAGGCAAGAGGAGAAGGGGACGACAGAGGATGAGATGGTTAGACAGTGTCATCAAAGCCACCAATATGAATTTGACCCAATTCTGGGAGGCAGAGGAAGACAGGAGGGCTTGGCGTGCTCTGGTCCATGAGGTCACAAAGAGTCGGGCACGACTTAATGACTAAACAACACCAAAACATACCAGAATTAAATCATAACAGTACAACAGCAAACACTTTTGCCATCTTCTGTGTAACCTGCACCTGGTTTGAAACACATGGAAGCCTGACCTTTTCATTTGCTTTTTCTTCTGTTATGGAAATTGTTCCTACTTTGTCTTTTGTAAGGCTGCTAAAATTAAAGTAGGGATGCATGCTTTAAGCAAACAAGAAAGTGGCATGTTCTAGTTTGATTTCAGTACATGAAGTCTCTTATTCTTTAAATTGTCTTCATTTGCTTTGCTACAGGAGTAAACACGGAGCCACGAATTACATTCCAGAGCAGTTTCTAGATGATTTTATTGATCTTGTGATTTGGGGTCATGAACATGAATGTAAAATATCTCCAACAAGGAATGAGCAACAGCTTTTCTATGTTTCACAACCTGGAAGTTCAGTGGTCACCTCTTTGTCTCCAGGCGAAGCTGCCAAAAAGTATGTTCTTAGCTTTTGCGCTTTGCATTGTACAGCCTATTCTCTGAAAGCGTGTAGTAGACGTTTTGCTTGCGCTAGTCGAAGAAGAGTGTGACTGTGTGATGTTGGTGAAAAATGACTGGGAAGATGAAAGAAGGTTCAGGAGGGTTGGGATTATATCTGAGTGAAGTTATTTCCATTGAACTTTGCAGGTGGTTTCTTTAGCTTCAGTGTTGTGCTTCTGTGCGCAAGAAAATGAATACATTGTTCTTCTCCATTCACATTTGCATAACAGTCACATTGCGAAGGTTACAGATTTGAATTCCTCGACTTAAGCCTTGATTTTCTTATGTGCCTATCCAGACTCAAAATGTTTCTGTAATAGTTTTTTTTCTTGGGTTCTATGGCAGTAACAGTGACCAAAGGCTGTGGGTTACTTTCTGAAACTTCACCATGTTCCCAGGCTTTACAAAGATATCTTTAATTCCAGGCATGTTGGCTTGCTTCGTGTCAAAGGTAAAAAAATGAATATGCAGAAGATCCCTCTTCAGACAGTGCGGCCTTTCTACATTGAAGACATTGTACTTGCTGACCATCCAGGTGTCTTCAATCCTGACAATCCAAAAGTAACACAAGCTGTACAAGCTTTCTGCATGGAGAAGGTAGTCTTTAAAAAAAATATAGAGTAACCTGCTTAACCAGTCCTAATGTTTTGGGTGGGTTTCAAAAGACATGTTAGAAGCTGGTTTTGCTTTGTACAACTGGAATATAATTTTTAACGGTGTCTGGCACTTCTGCCTGCAAAAAATCCTTTCAATATAATTCGGAAGGAAGCTGTCATAAATGGCACATGATCAACATGTGCCACATTTATCCTCCCCCCTCCACTTAATTTTTTAATAAAATGCTAATGCATATTAACATGACTACTTCTTTGGAAATTGCCACGTTTAATTTTTTTAAAAAATGTAATTGGGTATAACAGTTTTTTCGTCAAGACCATTGTGTGTGTTTTTTTTAAAGGTTGAAGCTATGCTGGAAAACGCTGAAAGAGAGCGACTTGGAAATACCCGGCAACCGGAGAAGCCTCTAATAAGGTTACGAGTAAGATGCAGCCTCTTTAAATCTAAAGCCCTATACTAAATATTTATTTTTCTTTACAGCAAACACATAGTTAAATATAGTAAGTGTTTAAAGGTCTGGTGTAAGGTATTTTGCAAAATGCTTCCCATTTGGCATACAGGCTTCTCTGTAGATTGGCAATAAATGAACATTTTCTTTGTTTTGCAAGGATAGGGCTTGGGCTGAAGGTCTTATGCAAAGTAAAATGAATTCAAAAGCAACTTAGTTGTTTCAAAAGAAGAAAATAAGATTATTATGGTGTGCTAAACACAGGAACCTGATGCTGAGAAGAATTAATGGGTATCTTTTCTCATTTAATACAATGTTAACCCCAAGGTATATTCACAAGTGTATTAAATAACACTAGCAGATTTTAACTTTTTTCAGATGTATGGTTGCAGATCCTACACCTGTTATTTTCATATTTTCTTTGAAGGTAGATTACAGCGGAGGCTTTGAACCATTCAGCGTTGTTCGTTTCAGCCAAAAGTTCATGGATAGGATAGCTAATCCAAAAGATATCATACATTTTTTCAGACATCGGGAACAAAAAGAGAAAAATGGTAAAAAGAAAAATAGTGAACTCAATATTTTCCTATGTTAATTCTTCAGTATTTTGTTAAAAATAACAGGAATTGTTGGTAGGGAAAGCAGAAATACCCACAGATATTTTAAAATATGAGTAGGAAATATCATTGGAACATTGTATACACTTCCCTTTACAGACTCATTTCCCTAAAGAATTAATTTAAGAGATGCTGGTAATTGCTGCAGTCTTCATAGATTGCATATTAGTTGTTTTGCATGTAAGCACTTCAAATGGGATCTTGAGAGCAGACGATAGAAGGAAATGGTAGAAAATGTTTCTAAACTGTTTTGGCACTTAGCAGAGAAATCTGAAGCAGTTTAGGAGCATACTTTAAATTCTGGGATTCCTCTATTCTAGTTCCATTGTCATAAATAGGCAGAATCAACCCCCTCTGAATCCTGGTCTTTGTTTTCTGAGGCAAGTAAACTAGGATCATGGTTTAAACATTTATCTAGGCCTGCTCAGGAGGCTACATCGGACTGTAAAAGCTCTGGAAGAGTGGTCCAGGAATGTTGGTAAATACAATGCTACTTAGTTTTCCTTTGCTGCCTGCTGTGCAACCCAACTCCCCATTCTCTCTGCTCTTGATGCTCACCTAGCAGAATAGGTGATATTTCAACAGTAGAATTGTAGAGGCAGAGAATTAGATGTTTGCATAAACTATAACATAAACAGTCATCTGAATTCTTTTCACGCTGTAGATAACTTCTTGCCTATGTAAAAGTCATTTGAGAACCATCTTTGCTGTCTTCTTATTTTAAGATGACGAAATTAATTTTGGGAAGCTGGTTCGCAAGCCTGCTTCAGAAGGAGCAACATTGAGGGTAGAGGATCTTGTGAAGCAGTATTTCCAGACAGCAGAGAAGGTAAACCTAGTTTTCATGTTATCTTCAATATGGGGGACATCGAAGGAGCCTCTCTGAAGAATATTTACACATTTGGGCATCTCTTGGGTCTTTACATCACCTGTAGGCAGGTCCTTCTACTCCTGAAGCACCCATGCGAGGTGGCACAAAGATCATTTTGGAGTGCATTTGAGTTTCTTTGGAGAAGCTGAAAAGGGCACAAGACATGATTTGGCAGTACCTAAGCAACACATTCTCGAGGGACGTGGTGGTGCTGCGTGTTAAACCGCAGAAGCCTCTGTGCTGCAAGGTCGGAAGACCTGCAGTTGTAAGATTGAATCCACATGACGAAGTGAGCTCCTGTCGCTTGTCCCAGCTCCTGCCAACCTAGCATTTCGAAAACAAGTAAAAATGTCTAAATAGGTACCACCTCGATGGGAAGGTAACGGCGTTCCGTGTCTAGTCACGCTGGCCACGTGACCACGGAAACTGTCTATGGACAAATGCTGGCTCTACGGCTTGCAAACAGGGATGAGCACCGCCCCCTAGAGTTGGATATGACTGGACTAAATGTCAAGGGGAACCTTTACCTTTAAGGAACACATTAATGGTTAGGAGTCTAAACTACAGTCACTACAAACTATGCATTGTCGTATTTCAAGCAACACAGATTGTTCCTGTTGTTTTAGCATTTTCTTTTGTATAGAAGAGTGGTTCTGAATCTTTGGGTAACCCAGGTATTCTTAGACTGAAAGTCCCAGAAACCCCAGCCAGCACAACTAGTTGTGAAAGTTTCTGCAAATTGCCGTCCAAGAACACCTGAGTTACCTAAGTTGGGAACCACATAGATCAAAATCCCCCAGAGTTGAAAGTTTTAGGTATCCTTATGCTTATGCTCAAAGTGAATGTTATTTTATTTTTTGCCAAATACTGCTACTAGCCAGGCCACTTTTTAAAAATGCATATGAGGATATTTAATACGACATTCCTTCATTTGTTTCTCTAAGAAAGTGCAGCTTTCTCTCCTGACTGAAAGAGGAATGGGAGAAGCAGTGCAAGAGTTTGTGGATAAGGAGGAGAAAGATGCTATTGAAGAACTGGTGAAATTCCAGCTCGAAAAAACACAGCGGTTTTTAAAGGAACAACATATAGATGCAGAAGAGACCAAAATCGATGAAGAGGTTTGTAGAGTGATCTTCTTGTAACTAGTATAGACAAGAAGTTTGTTACTTGAGAATATAGAAATTTTTTAGAACAATTACATGCACTTTTCTTCATGCCTTTGGCCTGATTTGGATAAACAGGTGCAGTTTAAGAAGATGGGATATACATGATCTTAATACATCTGTTCGTAGATCCTAAACACGTAAGAAGATATAAACAGTAGTTGTCCATTATGTCTGAACAAGGAAGTTATGGCTAGTGGCTTCTAAGCAAACCAGGATAAGAAAGCCATGGTTTAAAGTTGGCTTCTGAAGCTTTACTTGTTTGGAAAACTATATGTAGTTCCTGGTTCAGTGATACCAGTCTTCCAAAGTTATTTTTCTGCTTAGAGAAATTGGGGGGTGGGGGTGGGCAAAGATGCTGATTAGACTTGTATATATCATGACCTATTAAGCCTGATTTGATTAACTGAAGATGCCTGGTGGTTCATAGTCCAAAATATTGAATTTGGTATGCTGAGTTATACTAGCATTCAAATAGTTGTGTTCTAGTCTTCCATTATAGAAGGTGGTGGTACACAACACACACTGTATTATGTTAAATAGTGAAAAGATTATGGTTCTCACCTCCAGGCCTACTTCTTATAAAACACAGAAAAGTGCAGGAAAAGTAGTGCAGGTATGAAAAAAGTCAGAAGCAAACAGAAAAAAAATTGTACCAAGTAATTAATTTTTAAAAAAGCATGTATCATTATTATTCTTACCTTCTGCCTTTTTAATATAGGTACAGCGGTTTAGAGAGTCTAGAAAAAAGAATACTATGGAGGAAGATGAGGAAGTTCGTGAGGTAATTTCTATAAACAGAAAAACTGGATTAAGGTCAATTGGACTGGGAAACACATTCCCTTGATCCATTGCAATTTTTTGGGGGGGGGATGAGGGAGAAGGAGAAACAAATTCAAAATGGAAGCCATTTGAATCAGCTGCTGCTGTTTCCAAAACAAATATTGAAATGGGTTTTTGATTTTGCTTTAATTTGTTTCTCTTTTCATATTCTGACATCTTGCATCTTCAGTAACACATGTCTTTCTGGAATTTCCACCTTTTGTTCTTTAGTCTAGCAGTTCCCAAACCTTTTGGCCTCAGGGCTCCTTTGGTTTACTGCCCCACTGGCTGCATCTCCCTTTGCTCAGAGGGGGTCTTTAGGAATCTCCCTGCCACCAGGGGCAGGATCTTGATACCCCTCCCCAGCCACCCCATCTCCCCTCCCCCCAGATATCCCCATGGGCCCACCTCCTTCCATGTTTCCATGCAGGAAACCCATGAAGCCACCCAGCAAACACTTCCACTGGGGAAAGGCGAGGCAGGCATATGACTTCTACCTCTGATACCTGTTTGATGTAGAGCTATGAGAGCTATAGAAGAGCTGTAGATATGTTCGAACAGCTCCCCTATAGCCTTCATAGCTCTATGTTCCATCCCTTTTCCCCTGACGCCCCTGGTTGGGTTTCACAGCACCCCATGGAGCGCACAGTATGGGAACCCTTGTTCTAGCCAGTAGCTGTTTAGATACCATCAGGCAGATTAGACTGCTCCAGTCAATAATCCTGATGTCTTCTGTTTCTCCCAGGCTATAAACAGAGCCAAAGCTCACAGACCTCAGGGAACAGATCAGGCTTCTGCCTTTAGTGATGATGATGATGATGACCTCATGGATGTGGCAGCTTCCAATCAAAGAGCTGATGATGATTCTGATGGTTCTTCAGCACCTAGGAGGGGGAGAGGGAGAGGCCGAGCAAGGGGTGGAAGAGGGCAGAACACCACAGCAGCCCGAGGAACATCGCGACGAGGAAGAGGAGGCTAGTAGACTTTCTATTAATTGATTGTTGAAAGAGTTAAGGATATTTCTACAACTCTTTCCTCAGAACTTTCAATGAACAGAGCTTATATCACCTCTCTCTTTCATGATTTGGCAGCCCACCACACTGGTGCATTTAGCCAGCACCTGGGGAAAAAATAAATGGGATCTCCCCGTTTAATCATTGTTTTTATTTCATGATGTTTATACACTGATTTTATTTTGCATATTGTATTGTCTTACTGTTTATGTTGTGAATAGCCCTGAGTGGCCTCGGCTAGATGGGTGGTATGCCAACTAACTAAACTAATTAAACAAACAAACAAATAGGCAGTGAATTTTATCAGAGCAGTTTTGGGGTATGCTGCGACAAGGCCACAGGAAGGTCTTAGAGGAGCTGCCAGCGGGTTGTGGGTTGGCCACCTCACCATAGTTGTTTTCTAATTGATGGGTAAATGGGAAAATATTGTTGTCATCATCATCTTAGAAGTGCGGAGCTGAAAGGGACCCTCTGGATTATCATGTCAAGGCACAGTGAAGAATCAAATTCCCAACCTCTGGCTCTGCAGCCAGATATCTAAATCACTGAGCTATCCAGCAAACATCTGAATATCTTTTTTTTTTTCACAGGAAGCACCGGTCAGATACATAGCAGTGGAACATACAAGCCTCTATCTTCTCCGATGAAAAATATGTCTATTTTGGATGGTATGTTGCAAATGCAAGTGAATAATCTTATTACACTATCATAAATATATAAAAGCATACTTTGCACAGGCCCTCAAGAAAATTGTCTGATATGTTTTAGGCATTTCATTTGTGTCATTAATGGATGTTTCCAAATCGATAACTGAGATAACCTGTTGCTGCAGAAACAAAGTGTTGTGATACCTCATAGATGAAGAAACATTTACAGACCAAAGTCAATTTTATTGAATGCATGGCTATTATCCTTTCTTGGTGTGTGTATGAACAAACACAGTATGAGGGAAACCCTGTGAAGTGTAGTATCAGGTGAAAATAAAATATAAAAATCAGAGGCAGATTTGTGTTTGTGGACTACAACTCCTGAATTTGCCAACAAAACTTTACAAGATGCATGGAGGGCAGTGGTGTCTAGATGTGAAATTGTGTGTGTGTAGAGTGTTAAAATAATTAAGAAAAAGTAGCCTTGAAATTGGAAGTGCTTTTAGAATTGAGATTTGAACAATAGTTTACTATAATCATTGCAAAACTATTAGCCAGCTCTCCCGCCAAGAGAGTTGTGATGATGATGTGAAATAATTGTCCGGTTTTATTTTGAAATTAACTCTTTATCTGTGATAAATGCCAGCTGTGATAAACTCAGGCTTCTGATTTTGCCCAGGTCTATATAGTTCAGTAGGGCCCTTAGGGAGATCAGAATTCGTGACCTGACACTGGGAAACCCTGAATCTCAAGGAATATTTTTAAAATGCAAAATATGCTACGTACTTTGGTTTGCATCTCACATTGAGTTTAGAATAGGTAGCAGTCTAATATAAATCGATGAATACTTGTTCTCTAAGGATTAATTTTCGATTAAACAAGGAATATACTAGCGGAAGAAAGGAGAAAATAAGTGCATTTACCTGAGCTGATGTGTGTGTTTAGATCTGCGCAGCTTACTTCCAAATATGTATGTTTCAGAGTACAGGTGTGCAACCCAGACATGTCCAGGAGCCGATCTGGCCTTTCTCCCCCACTGGGTAGCTTCTCCGCTGCTGAAATCGCCATCAGGGCAGCCCTTTGGGAGAAGCTGGGTGGCGGGGAAGAAAGACTGGATCGACTCCTGCCTTTCTTCCCCGCCCCCTGGCTTCTCCCAAAGGGCTGCTCCGATGGTGGTTTCAGCAGCGGAGAAGCTGCCCAGTGGGGGAGAAAGGGCTGGAACAGATTAATGGGTTTTCAGTGCATTCCTATGGGGAATGCATTTTCAACCTACAGATTTTTTGACCTACGGACACCGTTCCAATACGGATTAAGTCCGTAGGTCGAGACTCCACTGTAGTTGGTTCCCAGATCCCATCAGACACAGCCAGCCTGGCTTACTAGTGATATGTGATGGGAGCTGTAGTTAATCAACGCCCGAAGGCCCACATGTTCCTTGCTCCTTCAATAACCAGGAAATGCATTGCTTAAGGGATTGGAATTTGGCTGTTGAACAATGTCATTTTCCCAGCCAACACTCATTTAAGCATTGATTTTGCTGTCTTCTGCCTTGTTTTCCAGACGTTAATCATGAATAAGAGTCAAACTAGGTTAACTTGTTTTCCCTTCCATGACTGGTGTTCTTTAAAGTTATATGCCTCAGCAATTGAATTTGGATATTAAGGTTCTGTTTACCTTTCAGTAACCAGTCACAAAGCAAAGTACCCTAAATGCAAGATATGAGGTTGAGGAGAATCTTAGGCTATGACAAACAGACTTTTGCTACCTGAAAGAGTGCCTTGGAGTTAAAAAATAAAAGGAGAGAGAGATAAATGTATCATCCTATTTGATCTTATAGTTAATTAAGCTGCAGTTACTAGTATTTAGTGTTAATCAGCCAGCTGCAAATCCTGATGTACCTTCACCATGTTCACAGATGTCAACATGCAACTTCCTCATGCTTAAGCAGTTGTACATAAAACAATAGAGTGTATTTAACATATTTTCAAAATAATGTTGATACAGCTGTACTGTTTTTGCTTACAGTATCAGTTACATACTGTTAATTTCAGCCTTATTTGTCATTCCTTTAAAAGTGTGCTTCCCATGGCTTCCGTATTGTTTTGTTCAGCCCTCTGGGTTGATCCTTAATCTCTGCTGGCCAATTTTTCACACACATGCTCTGCATTTCATAGGCATCTCTTTCATTTGATCTGCAGTTGCCATGCATCAATAAAAGGCTTGCAGTACCCATTAGAAACCTCACCTTTGTTGCAGAATGCACATTTTGAAAACGTTTCTGTTTTCTATAGTTCCTTATTTCCAGATTTGTTGGCATTGTGAACTGCTCCATCTGTTTTCTTTTTGCAAGTTTTTTGATAACTTCTTCGAAAGAGCTTTATATCAGTGTCCTGCAGTAATACTTTTCACTGGGGTTATTCTTAGCTTTTAAATCATCAAGGCAGCAGCCTTCCCGGAATGTGCCTACCAAAAGTTATTCTGAGGTAAGTACAGTAGTTACTTTATTGATATTAGTGTTGCTAGTTCTGTGGGGGCTGTTGGAGGAAGAGGATACAAGCACCTTCTGACCTTGGCACCCAGCTAGTTCCTGTTGGCATTTTCATTTCCTGGGGGCAAGGTCAAAGAGAGAGGGATGAACACTGCTGGGGGATGTCAGAAATTGAACCTTTGAGCAGCAGCGACCAGGTCAGGAGGCTTCCCTTGTATGGATGGCAAGTAGGCACTCAGAGAGAGGGCATGGAAGCTGGGAAGAATCCTATTCTTTCTTCACTTATCTTGCAGTGTTGTACCTGCAGTAGTTGTACAACAGCCAAGGTGGAAGTGTGATCCCTGAAACGCTTCTGCTGGCACTTTGTGTAATTAATTGATCATTCTGGGGATGTGTGGCCAATGGTGCAATTGCATGGAGCAAATCCTTTAGTTACATTCACACTGGCATAACTTTGCATCATGCCGACGCGAACAAGATACTGGCCACTGGGTCCCCAAATTGGGAAAAAAGCAAGATGCAAGTGTAGTTCCATGAATGATATATTATTCCCCCCTCCGCTCTCTTCAGGTTATTGAAGATGATGATTCTGATTTGGAAGAAGTGTCCTTTACTCCTTCAACTACACATCAAAGGTTAGTATATTTAATACTGTGGTCATTAGATTTTTGGAGACAAAACATCCTTTTCCGCAAAAAAAGGAAATATCAGATAAGAATCTTTGCAGATGGACAGTTTCAAGCAAATGTGTACTGTGTTAGCATTGAGATGTAAGATTTATCATTTTACATTTGGAGCAAGGCGAGGCCTGTTCACTCCTTCAACCCCTTCCCTTGTGTGCTGTGAGCGATCACTTCTGTTTCAGGTTTAGTAGAAAAACAAAGTTCATTGCCTTGTCCCAGCTCATAAAACTGATTTGTGCCCATCTTGCTTTGTTGAATTCTTGCCTAATCGTGAACTGTCGTTTGCCACTAAACCAGAAACAGAAGCTTCCAGTTGCTGCATATGAGAGAGGGAGAGAAAGAAGCAGATTGCTCTCTTTCCCCCACAGCTCCCTGAGAATGCTATATCCACAAATTGCTAACTCTTCTTAGTTTCAAAAAATGGTTTGCTGTGAAACATGAAAAAAGCTGAAACTCAAATTCAAAACTCTTTTGAGTGTAGGGTGGGTTTGAATTCAGGCCCAAAACATATAACAGGTTCACTTTTAAGATGGCTTGACCGGTTTTCAAAAGTAGTCATGTGACAAAGAGGAATTCATTTAATTTGTATATTTCAGCAACAGAAATTAAAGGATTATGATAATATTAAAAGATTTATTCCAGACTCAGCAGTCCACTTCTGGAGATGCAAGTCTGATCCTTCTTTAGGCATAGGTTTCATCTGTCAGAATCAGGGATCAACGTACATGTGTGCACAAGTAGTTATTGAAGAAAAACCTCGTATTTATTTTGTATGTGGTATTGTGGTGGTCGTTGAAATGTCATTTCTAATCGGTGTTCTGCAGTAGAAACAGTATTCCCATTCTTTTGGCGGAGCATAAAATGCGGCTTCCAAAGATGATAATAAATCATATACATGTTCATATGGAAGGAAGCAATTTTTTCAGCTTTCTTGCTCTGAAACTATATAGGGTCGTACAGAGAAAAGGCAGCATTTTGAATTGGGATAGGAAATTAATTGGAGGCCAGTGCACTTGGTGATGAATTATGTTTAATATCAGACGTGTCCCTCCACAGCATAGCCCATAGCTTCTCTGAATTACTCAAGCCCCTTTGCCATGACAAGGCAGCAATCCATGAAGGGGTTTATTGAATGTAAAATATATCTTTTTATCTGCTTAGGTCATCAAGCACACCAGCATCTAAATACTCACAGAGTCAAGGAGCAAGAGGAGTAGACTTTGAATCAGATGAGGTATAAAAATAAGATTTTTCCTTTTTTCATGCTTTCATTAATCTGTATTCAAAAAAAATTTATGGTTACTGTTCTGTGTTGTCTCTTTGCTTTTGTTTTAATAATTTGCTTAATTGTTCCTCAACCTTTTCTTTAAAACTGACATAATAGCTGCTTGGTGGTCTGTGCCGCTTTGCCTCTGATCAGGCTGATAAGGGGATTCCCATTTTTGGATTAATCCCTTAATACAGTGGTTCCTCGCTTAGCGATGTTAATTGGTTCCAAAAAATTCATCGCTATGGGAAAACATCGCTAAGCGAAACACGGTTTCCCATAGAAATGCATTGAAAACCGGATAATCCGTTCCAATGGGAACGGATTGCCGTCCTTAAGCGAAAATCGCCATAGGAAACATCGCTAAGCGAAACGAGGTTCCCCAATTGAAATGCATTGAAACCTATTCAGTGCATCTCAATGGGGGAAAAAATTACAACAAATTTAAAAAGAGTCGGAACAAAGTCAAATTAGTTTAACAAAGGGTTTATTAAGTGCACTTATGATTTCAAGCATTTTAAACATTTTTAAACATATAAAAAACAGCCAACAGGAGGCTGTCAAAACCATCGTTAAGCAAAACAGGGGGACCCAAACTGTCATCGCTATGCAAAGCATGGTCCCAAACATCGCTTTGCGAAAATCGCCCATAGGGAACATTGTTAAACGGAGCGCAAGATCGCTCCGAAAAAGCCATCGCTAAGCGAATTTGTAGTTAAACGAAGCGCTCATTAAGCGAGGCACCACTGTACTTCTTGGACTGTAACTCCAAGCTAATGTTGAAAATGGTTTACCAGATTGTCCTCTGGAGAGAGAAAGGAAGTCTTGGTGCAGTGACAGAAAAGGCCCTGTCCCGGTGTCCCCTGAAAGAGTTTGATTTTTAAGAAGAATTGCAGGGTGTGAAATCATGACCTCATGGACTGGGTAGTTCATAGGCAGGCCTATGATAACATAGGTTTCTACCAATTAGGATTTTAAAAAGTCTAAACCAGTATTTTACATTGATCCCAGGAAGAGTCAATGACTACTGGTTCAGAATAGGCATATATGGTGCTCCTGCTTGCATCTAGATGGCCATTATATGTGTGCACTGGATTTTTAATCTTGGGTTTTGCAAGCAGGCAACAGAAGGGAACTGCGCATAGTTGCTGATGTGTTAATAGCACAGCTTGAATGTCACTTGGTTTGCACCTTCGACAGTATCGGTAGGATTCATTCAAATAATCTCTGTTGGCAAAACCCATAGTAGCATCTTAAAGTGTTAGTAGACACCCTCAGAACAGAAATCTTAAAAATCAGCTATGAAGTAGAGGTGCTGTTGTTTTTGATAAATAAATTATTTTATAAATTAGGGATCTCTCTGTTCTCATTGTTTCATGTTAATCTTTCAGAAGTTTATTCACTGTTCATGTAGGTTTTATATATATATATCACGATTTGCAGAGCATCTTGAAACTCGATCAGACTTCTAGCAGCTTGTTCCCTGATTCTAATAGCAAAGCCATGAAGTTCATAGAGCATAATTCTTTCAATCCCTAGGCTGTAGGATATGCCACAAATTACTTTGAAAATCCAGATCCTGGTGGAAATGGTTGTACATTTATTATTTATTTATGATTTATTTATTCAATTTGTGTCAGTACTACTCTGGGTGGGTTACAACTCATATAATAGAAAACAAAAATAAAAATAGAAAAACCAGCAACAGTAACCCCCCAGAAACCAAGAGGGCACCAGCTAATCCCCAGAGTAGATGGAGGAAAAGAGCGGGAGGGAAGGAGAGGAATGAAAAAAAGGGGGGGGGGGATGGATTTAGATAAGTAAATAGGATTTTAAATATACAGATAGGATTTATTTGCATATTTAAAAGTTGCACTGTTAAGGTTGTAATAAAATATTTGTTGTTAATTTACAGGATGATTTATTCAAGAGTACTTTTGCTTCAAGGAAAAACAAACGATAATTTCAGATTGTATCTGTACAGAAAGATAATACACAAGAAAACAAAATTCAAATTCAAGAAAGGAACCTATGAAGTATGCCACTCTCCCACACTAGATCATTTCACTTTTCTTGTACAGAGCTTCAAAATGTTTTGTTTCCTTATTTCCTTGGCGGAGGATTGTTACTTTTTTTGTACGTGTGATACCACTTGAAGTACATGGAAATTCCAGATCTAGAATTCTACTGTTAAGATGTTCCTAACATAGGAGGAAATGTGTTTTTCTCCACTAGTTTCCCTGGTTGTATCAATAATCTCTTGGAAAGCCAGTTTTGGAACAGCTGGGGAGAAATAAATCTGTAGAAATTACTTCCATTTCACTCAGCAGGAATTTCTCCTGGATTGCAGTTTAGTCCACAGACAGAAGATCAACTCCAGGTCCAATCCAGTGGAAATATAACAGCCTTACTGCCATCCCCCTTTATTTTTTATTTTTAAAAAGCCCAAGACAAAGTAGAATTTTAAAGAAAATAAGAGTGTTTTCCTTGTTCTTGAGAAACATTTAAAAGGATTATTACTGCCAATAACTTTTCAAACAAATGTTATAGAGAAATAAATTAGAATTATCTGTGTAGTGAATGGAAACTGTTCCTGTGTTCAGGATATATTTATCGTTATATTTTAATCAAAAGGGAAAATGATTTATGATCGCAATTTTTTCCAAAGATTACAGTTCAGTAGTGACACAGCTGTTCAGCTGAACCTACTAAAGATAGGTGAATGTGATGAGCTGATATGATACAGTCTGTGATTGTATGAAACATTGTGCATTTTATTGATATGGATAAAAAGTATTAGATGAGGTTTTACAGGGATAAGATGCCAAGATCCACTGAGGATTCAACACCACCATCAATTGACTTTGTATGTCTTCTGAGACTTCTGGCATTATTTTACAGGCTTGAGGGGGAAAAAATCAACTCCAAAAAGTAGTACTTTGCTGTAAAATCCAGCATTATTTACAATATTATGGACGTGCTTCTTAAGAATCTTCTTGGTCTTGGTATGCTTTGGGTGATACAATATATATTCACATGGAGTTTTTAAGCAATCTTATTATATTTTTATAGATAGATTAGCTCCTGGAGAAACATAGAAGAGATCCTAGAAAGTTAATGTATGATATGCAGAAGTTGAATATTGTAGTTTTCTTAAATTTGGTATTCTTCTTCTCCGTTTTATCAAGATCATTGATGTTTGGCCCAGTTTATTAGAGTACTCACAGATTTTGTTTCGGTCTCAAACAGAAAAGGAAAATATAAACTTTGGTTATTGAGCTTTGCAATATGAACAAGGGTGTGCTACAGTGGTGCCTCACATTATGATGTTAATTCGTTCCAGCGAAATTGCTGTAGAACGAAAACATCGTAAAGCGATTTTTAAAAGCCCATAGAAACGCATTAAAACCCGATTAATGCGTTCCTATGGGCTTGAAACTCACTGTCCAGTGAAGATCCTCCATAGCGCAGCCATTTTCGCTGCCCGTGCAGTGAGGAATCCGTCCCAGAAACCAGTGGGCGGCCATTTTTTTTACCCGGCGGCCATTTTGAAACTGCCGATCAGCTGTGCAAAAATCTTCGTTTTGCGATAATCTGTTAGCAAAGCAGGTAACCGATCATCGCAAAGCGAAAAAACCCCATAGGAAACATTGTTTTGCGATCGCTTTTGCGATCGCAAAAATTTTGTTAATGCAATTTCATCATTAAATGAAATGCTCATCTTGCGAGGCACCACTGTACTGTAGTTTTAATTTTATATAACTAGGTTGGATTTCATTGTCCCTATTTTGAGAATTTGTTTGCCAGATTTCTTTCACAATTAGAATTCTAAGCATCTCTCGGAGTGCCACGACTGGTTGAATTCCCCTCATCTGTTGCGCCTCCAAGTTAGAGTGTTCCTGTGTACAGCTATTTGGAAGCAAAAAGAGGGAGGGTATTTGTCCTAGCCTATAATTTCTCTAAACATGGTTCCCCTACTTTACATGAAAAAGAATCAAGGCATTTACAGATAAGAAGTGAAATATCAAAGGTCACAGATAAATGGATACATAGGATAACTCATAGATCTGGCAGGAAGCATGGAGTTTTTTAAATGGCTAAACAGGTGTTTGATGCTTCCCAGCCCTGCCTCCTCTGGCAGGCATCCACTCAGAGGCAGCGTCCAGAGGAGGCGGGGCAGGGAAGCCAGCATGCTGCCTCTTGAGTGGTGCCCACCAGAGGGGGTGGGGCTGGGAAGTGCCAAACACTTGCTCAGCCGATAAACAAGCCAGTATGAACCACCGAACTGGCGATTTGCATCCACCTCTAGTGTGGAGTCATCTAAGCATAAAGACCAGATCATGTTGTATTATATGGTCACCTAAGGGAAATCGCACAAGCTGTGGTAGATATTTAGCTGGCTGCCTGTATCCCTCATTGTCTTTAGGCTGTGCAATTAGTTGTATGACTAACAGGGCAAATTGTGAAAACTTCTTGGAAAATTGTCCTTAAATGTTTTTCCCCCAATAATAGTTTAGCTTTATGGGTCATTGTGGTTTTGAAGCTGAAAATTTACCACCACACAGACATAGCTTTTTGCAGATATATAGCTATTGCTCTGTATTTCTAATTTCTACAACAGGAAAAAGTTGGTATCTTGATCAGTTTGCCAACAAGCCTTAGCCAGGTAATTCTAGTAAGGACATGGATAAATGGTAAACATCTCTTCTCTTTCCTGAGAAATGGACATTTTTCTGTCCCTAAAAGAAACAGGCCTGCAAGCATCAATACCTTTTTGTTATGGTTTACATGTTGTGATTTCAGACTTATATTTCCCTTGAAGAAAAAGGGTCCAGACAGTGTGTATCAATTGTCTGTATGCTTTTAACAAAAGTTCTCAATTACTAAGCCCAACACTATGACTTACGTGTATGAATAAAACTTACTATTGAAAATACATTCTCCTGTTCTATTATTTTTAAAAATATTGCTAGTGGAGCACACTTATCCATCTCAGTTGCCTTTATGTAGAGGGTATAATAATACGGACATATGTTAAGATGTTTATTGGCCAGGATCCTAGGAACTGCATCACAGAGGAAGGATTTGTGTGTGCCTTTTGAATATCTTATTTCATTAAACAGCTATCTTTCAAATTACTTTTGAAACCAATATCAAGACTGGTTTTCTGTGGATCATGAGAGGCTGCTGCTTAAGAAAAACGAGACAATCCTTTAGATCTTCAGAACTCTTTGTGTTCTGTCCATTCCACCAAATGTTTAGCTTAATGAAGCTCTGTTTGGCCCTCAAACAGAGTGAGGAGATTCCTCCTCACAGTAACTTTTGACATATAGCTAGATGTGTTAAATAGCCAATGAACCATAATATAGCTAGTTAAGTATATTATGGGAAACAGCCACTCCTCACAAAGCGTGAAGGCACAAAGGAACATGGAAGCCAGATTCAGTTTGGGTGGTTTGATTCTGAATAACATTCAAGGAATTGTGAAAGTCCCCTCTATGCTATGTGACCGTATAATAAAGAATGAAAAAATAATATGACTTGTGAGAACATATATACTAGAGTCACACCATGCTTCTATTTTGACTTAAATGTTCATACCGCCAAATGCTAAGAATGCATGTTGTAACCCTAATCCTGCCCCTCCCTCTCTGCTTTCCTCCAAGGTGGTTGTACTTTTTCACCCATGTAGATGAAAATACATAATGTATTGCTATTTTGAACAATGAAATTGCAGGAAGGAAAGGAGTAACATCGCCCACCCTCATGATAATTTCTCTCCTGAAACTCATAGTTTCCACATGCTGTTTTCTATTTTGAAAAAAAAAGAGAAGTTAAAACCAAATGCTGGAGAAAGTATAAACGTACGGGCATGATTACACGTCACTTGACCACCGAAAAGAAGGAAGTGGTTGTCCACAAAAAATTTCTTTGCGTCAAAAATGTTAAAACAACCACCGATTTCTACACTCCTCACAATTTGCATTCGGGCCAGTTGGTTCTGTGTCTCTCCAATGACATCACAACATGACTTTCTAATTGCCTCCTCTTTCCAAGATGCAGGGGAGGGGGATCAGGACACAGGTCTCCAGTTGTCAGGTGTGCTCCCAGAGGCATCTGGTGGGGCCGCTGTGAGATACAGGAAGTTGGACTAGATGGGCCCTTGGCCTGATCCAGCAGGGCTCGCTCTTATGTTCTAAAAATTAGTTGTTTGAAATGCGTTTAACGCTGCAGTCCTAGATACACTTACCTGGAAGTAAGGTCTACTAAATTACTTCCAGGTAAGTGTATCTAGGACTGCAGCGTTAAACACATACGTATATAAAACAAGCACATGCTATTGTCCATGCTTTTCTTTATCCACTTTGCTTTGCTTTTTCATTGCTCTTCTTCTGAGTCAAAAGGATTATTCACCTTTAATGCTTTTTTAAACTAGTGCGATACAGCTATTTTTATATGCCTGTTTATGAAAATAAAGACTATTAGTCAAGACAAATTTTGCGTTAAACAGGAAGACAAGGGAACTACTGCACCTCTTCTTCTGACAATAGTATTTTAAGAGCAATGTTAAAATGTTGCTTTGTAAAAGGCCAGATGGAGCATTGTGCTTGTTTTCTCCTGTTTAATACAAAAGTAACGCTTTTGCTGTTGATGCCCTCACTCAAATTTCCAAACTCTGGGATTCACCCAAATTTGCAGAAGTCAAATCTGGGGGAAATTGCTCTGTTCCAGGCACTTGGCCATGCTGTACTCTGTGTTACCCCCTTCCATTTTCCCCCAATGGTCAGCCAGCATTTCATGGCTAGTGGACACAATCAGTCTCCTTTTGCCGAGATGAATAGATTTAAAGCCTTGTTGAAGTGACTATGGATAAAAGGAAATGCAATGGAAAGACATGCGTACTTTATTTTCCATGTCAAGATCCATAAATGGCACAGGAATCTTGTCACAAAGAGACAACATTTATTCATACAAATTGCACACACTGGCATTTAATAACAAATAACAATGTTAGATGAGTAACTCATTCGTTGGGCAGATGAGAATATATATAGGTAATCTAGTTGTGGGAGATTGAGACTTTTGATTCCCAGTGTCAGAATTGCTGTTGTTGTTGTTTAATCGTTAAGTTGTGTCCGACTCTTCGTGACGCCATGGCCAGAGCACACCAGGCCCTCCTGTCTTCCACTGCCTCCCGGAGTTGGGTCAAATTCATGTTGGTAGCTTCAATGACACTGTCCACCCATCTCATCCTCTGCTGTCCCCTCCTCCTCTTGCCCTCACACTTTCCCAACATCAGGCTCTTTTCCAGGGAGTCTTCTATTCTCATGAGATGACCAAAGTATTGGGAGTGTCAGAATGCCGACTGTCAAGTCATCAAACTTATCCTTTAGAAATCCTTTCAACCTACTGTATGATGCTAAAGAGTTGGTGGCTTCCCTACACGTATCTTGAACAGATGTGGCAGGGAATCACTTCTAAAAGACATCTTAATCACCATCTCAATTCTTTTTATCCCTGCAGTGCACCATCCAGAAGTGGTGAGTGTTTTATCCATTATAGATTGGGCTTATTCCTGGTTCCCAGCCTTGCTGACAGACCTGAACTAGTGTCATGATGATGGAATATGTAGTCAGAAAAATGTAAGACGGAGTCAAGACAGGTTCTGTGTGAAGATGATTAGAGAAACATTGGAATGTGTTTTTCTAAGTGCTTTGAGAATGTTTTTCTGAAGATCGGTAGAGAGTGGTGATATCGCTGAAGGTCAAATCAAGGGGCCCGTGGAAGACGCAACATTCTGAGCTAATTGGAAAAGAGCACACCTGGACTTCCATGGAAATTAAGGGAGGAGGAAGGTGTTACAGCCCCTTGAGGCTAATTGGATAACAGCCAGAATTGTGAAGAAGAAGGGAGGGGTTAGATAATGTAGAAAATGGAGAGAAAGAGAGATCCAGTTTTGTTCTGGAATTTGATTCCATAATGATGGGAGAGAAAGGAACTTGATTGAGAGAGGATGTAAGTAAAGAGAAAGAAGGAGATGGGGCTTGCCCACTGCAGCCCACCTTAGCCTAGTTTAGTAGTGTTCATTATTTTAATGGGACATAGTTATTTTATTTAACTGTAATGATCTTTGAATATGTTCTTTATGCTAAAGTTTGTGCAATATAAACTGATTCTATGAAACTCTATTTTTCTAATAAAAATTAATTACAAAAATTCTACAAAATGACTGGTCTCTTGAACAGCAGGGTCTGATTAAATCCAGGAGGTGGTAAGGGCCACAAACTAGCTATCTTTAAGAGTCCTACCTAACCGAGCTGTTGTGAGTTCTAAGGAATCACAAATCCCATGTGTCTGTACTTGCAGAGTACAGTGGTGCCTCGCATAGTGACGATAATCCGTGCAGCAAAAATCGCTGCAAAGCGATTTTGTCACTATGCGATATTAAAAAGCCCATAGGAATGCATTGAAACCCCTTCAATGCATTCCTATGGGCTTCAGACTCACCTTTAAGCGAAAATCCTCTATACAGCAGCCATTTTCGCTGCCAGGTAAGCGAGGAATCCGTCCCAGAAAACAGCGGGCAGCCATTTTTTTACTCAGCGGCCATTTTGGAACCGCCAATCAGCTGTTAAAAAATCATCGCTTTGCGATGATCGGTAAGCAAAACAGGGTACCGATCATCGCAAAGTGATTTTTCCCCATAGGGAACATCGCAATGCGATCACAAAAGCGATTGCAAAAAGTTAATCGCTATGCGATTTCGTTGTTAAACAGGGCACCCGTTAAGCGAGGCACCACTGTACTTGATAAAACTAAAGTGTTCTTTTAAGGTCAGACTTGTTCAAGGGGCTTACACTATGCACTGCTGAGGTCTTAGCGTGAAGGTAGTAGGTAAGTGGCCTGTCAAACTCTCTGACCCAGTGCTAAGTGCTCTTTAGGAAGACAAGAGCATCACAGCTAGTACCTTGAGTGAATGGAGGGTGCGGCCAACATGTTGTATCGTCGCAGACAGGCCCAGCATTGCTGCTTTGATAAGAAGGACTGGCAAGGAACAAAGTACCCTTATCCCAAGTCATATTATTTCTTCCATGCGGTCTCTTCCGATTGCCTCCACAGTTCCAGGCAAATATTTTCCCCCAATCACCTCCCACATGATACGTTTTTAACTGGACATACCTAATGCTTGGAAAGATAGCTTTTTGGACAATAAGAATCCTTCTACTAGCATGGAAGAGTCCTGAAGTTGTTGTCCAATAAAGTAACTCAAGCTCTGGAGCTGCTGGGAACTGAACAAAGGAATTGACTGAAAGCAAGGTAAAGCCGAGTACCTTCTGCATGCAAAAAAAGAGGTGATCCAAGAGTAATCTACAGAGACCGATGTAGCTCCATCTTCTCTTGTTTGCATGGGTTGTCGCAAAAATGAGCCCAGGAGCTCTTGCGCCAAAGCAAAACAAACAAACAAACAACCCCCCCCATAAATTAGGGATTTTTAAAAAATGGACATTCTCTACCTATGGTGACTACTACTTCTATCATGCAGTCCTCTGGCCTTCCTGGCTGGGGGGTGATGGGAGTTGTATTCTAAAATATTCAGAGGGCCCTGCATTTCCTACTTTTCACCTAGATCAAGAAGGCGGAGCACTGGCAAAGTTTCAAAACAGAAAACTATGAGAAACAGTACCACAAAGTAGATGAATCTGACAAGCATTAAATACAATTAATATAATACAGTCCACTTAAACAAAGCATTAATACTGTTACACATTCGAAGACTAATGCTTTACCACTGCCACACTGCAGTTAAACATTTCATTAAAATATAATCCCAGTAATACCTCATATTGCTACACTACTTCCCCTTTAACTATTCCTTGCATTTCTAATAAATGGCCACTGGCAATGTTGGTTGGTGGATTCTGGGACTTGTAGTTCCAAAAAGAAAGTCTGGTTTTGCCTACTCTTTGAGTGGGTCTCAGACCAAGGTTCTTCTGGCATCCTTAAACAAGAGATAACATCAGGAACTTCAGACCTTTTCACTGTATACGGCATGCTTTACTGCTGAATTGAGATCCCTCCCGATACCCAATGGGAAGGAAGAAATGCAAGAATTTTGCAGAAGTTCCTTCCAAACAATTAGGGATCCTATTTCACTATGTGACACGTGTCACTCTTTTTTGCATGCATGGTCTCATCACGCTGCTCGTGAGACTGGTTGTGCAACCGGTTGCATGACCAGCTACATGATGCAGGGAGGATTACTCCAAGATTGGGGAAATGTTTACACAATCGCCCTATGCTCAAAATCGTACACTTGCCTAAATAACTACTGAGTTTTCCATGGTTTCTAAAAAAGAAAACCATCACCACGATTCAGTGTTAAAGGCAAAATGTAAGGCTAAAGATGCTTTTAATTCTATCACAGATGCTGATTCAATTCTCACAATCTTGCAGGCAGGGTTACTGGGGACTGAGAGAAGTAACACCCTCGCTCCTTCTCTAGTTATCTAAACTGTGAGGTCACAGTAAATCGAGAGCCAGAAGCAGAACTTAGCAGGTTAGTGGAAGGTTTGGGGTTACATCTCTCAGAATTCCCCAGGAGATGTAACCCCCAAAGTCTGCACATCTCTAATAAGAAGCCTCTTCGCACCCCTTAAAATCACGGTGTCTAGACTGCTGTAGCAATCCTGGAACCAATTGCTTACTCACAGTTCTGGTGAGCAGGGCAGAGAGAGTGGAGGGCGGTCCACACATTTCTACAGGCTGCATCAGTAAAAGCCAAGGGCCACAACTTGCAACCTTCTGTTGACACCCCTAGTTCCTCTAGCTCTTGCCTGCTTTTTATGTTTTGTTCTTTATTAAGTAATTTTTTACATGTTAGTAGCGCTCCTTTCTGATTCAGCACTTTCAAAGTAAATGCTTTTATAGGAACTACCCATGTTGGGATTTTCTTTTAAGTTTGTGCTTGTAATTTTTGCCACACTAGGCATAGTGCCTTTCTCACAATGTGTTCCATAAAATGTGATTCCTCCTTCTATTTCCCATACCATGCATCTGTGTAAATGAGTCTATCTTTTGATCGATGATTTCAACATCTCTTCTTAGATCCTGTATCTGGTCTGAAAGCTCTTTAATGATGTTTGCTTCCATCTCCTGCAGTGCGTTTTTAAAGAGGTCTTGATTCATTAGTTTGTCAGTCCCAGGAGCTCCATAGCCTGGTGAGTCTTCCTTTTCGGATCTCGAAGTCATGTTGCTCCCTTTCACAATTCCTAAAGAATTTCCCCCTTTCTTATTACCAGCAAAGACCTCCTCTTTTTTTTGCCTCAACACAGCACTAACAGTATTAACAGGATCATTCAAAAAGAAACCAAAAGCATCCTCCAAAATACAAAGCTCTAAATACAATTATTCAGCCAACTACTAGAGGTCCTCAGCGTTGACAGAATAGCCTTAGCTCTTGCTTTATAGTCTCTCTGCCCACATTGTCTGGAAAGTTTCAGCCTGCTAAAGGAAAAATAAAAAGGTATTCCAAATTACAAAGCTCTGGTATAGTTTCCAGCCAGCCACTAGATGACCTCAGCCCTGGGGAAATAGTCTTGACTCTTGCTTTGTATTTTCTTCGTGGCAACACTGTCTAGTAAGTTTCAGTCTACTAAAGAAAAAACAAAGCCACTCTTCGCGTTCAGATGGGTGGTGACCCAAAAGCCTTCTTAAACGCCTTCAAATATATTCCAAATACAGTATGTCTTTTCTGTGTGTCTCTTGAGTGAAATCCCTGAGAATAAACTGCTGCTGGCTTTGCCTTTATTAAAGACCAGAAACAAGCTTCTTTCTTTACGTTGTCAGAGGAGATGTAGAAGCAGAAAGTCTCCCCTCCTCATTCTATTTTAACAGTCTCCAGGCAAAATAAAACTGTTAAGCAATTAAACTGTCTCTTCTCTCAGGAGGATTCTTTATTGCCCTCAGGTCAACTATGTGAAGCAGCAGTACTCAGTAGGGGTTGAAGGACAAGGCTTGTTAAACTTATAGAGTTTGTTTGTTCAAGACACCCCCCTTCATTTCCCCCAATGCTGTGCCTTCTCAGTTGCTCTTTCAAAGACTTTCCTCCCCTGGGCAAAAAAAATCTCTCCCGTTTCCTTGCCGTCTGGAATTCTTTTATTTTTCTTAAGACCTCTGATTGTAAGCTGCTTGCTCTACCCCTCCCTTTCTGCGGACAGAGCAGCGCTTGTGGAAAACATAACAGAAAGATAAACGTGGTCCTCTGTGCTCATCTTAATTCCCAGGCATTTGTTCTTCCTCGCATTGAATATAAATCTTGGGCCTTCGCTCAGTTCAATAACTCACTTTTCTGTCTGGGAACTTCCAGGGTCCTCTGGAGGTGCAAGTCTTGATGTCCTCCCACAGAGCTGAAAACGCCATTAAAAGATGGCGCCCGAGGAATCCTCTGTCTGAGGAGGCGAGTCCTCAAAGGGGATTGGTCGTCCACTCCTCCCAGGGTCTCTCAGCTCCCCTACGACCTGGGGTGGCCTTCTCCTGGCACACACAGCCCCCCTCAATTTGATTGAGGGAGTCCAGATTCACGGTATAAAACAAGTCTTCTGGGGAGTCCCCTTTTCTTGCTGCTTTCGCTGCTCCTGGCTCCACCCCCTTCTCACAGCATCCTGATCTAATTCACCCTCTGATTTTACATCAAATTGGCTGCTATAGTAGCTCCAGCAGTATCTCAGCCTCTGTTTTAAAGTTTTAACAAAAGGAGAGCCCAAAACATTCTGAAGCAGTCTCTTCTCCCGTCAAACACCTTGTACCTTCAGGGTGCTCTTCCTTATGTCTCTGACCATCATTAGAAGCGTGCAGCTTTCTGTTTTCGCACTACATCTGGGCAGTCTTGGCTGACCTCTCTCCTGGGTATTTGAACTCCTTACTCTGGCTCTGCAGTGTAAATTCTCTTTACTATAATTTGAATCTGTTCATTCAAGACTTTAGGGAAGCTACAGAAAACAAGTGTGGTCCACATCTGTATAGCATTCCTTCCAAGTTTCAGAGATGGCTATCATGCAGCTTTTTAATCCTATCTTATTCAGGCTAAACATATTGAACTCCTTCAGCCTTTGCTTTCAGAATGTGGTCTCCGAGCTTCTCACTGTCCTCGCAGCTTTCCTTTGAGCACAAGTGGGAATATTGCCAGTTTGAAAATATCTGCATCAGAAGGTAAATGTATTCATCTAGCCACAAGTTTGTGGTTTTCAAGCTCCTTTCTGCTTATGATTTACACTATAAATATTACAAGCTTACATGCATACTTTGTACCTGTGTGGCTCTCATTCTTCAAACTAGGTGCCCCAAAAGGGAGCTGCTGAGATAGTGACATGTCCATGGATTGCTAGAACTGACCTTGCAGTTTTAAAAAGCAGCTACAGTACGTGAGTTTAACTATACATCGTTTGCAGACAGTATCCTTGCTCCTGAGTCTTGATTCAGGCAAGTCACCCATAAACTCAGATGGGAGTACATACCAATGATAGGTCATGCATCTTAATTTTTTAAAAAATGACAAATACATGCTATGATTACTTCTCCATTCCAAAAAGAACAATTCCCAAACAACATTGAAATAGGGTTGGCTCAAAGCTAACAATACATGATAATTTCAGCTGCTTTAGTTAAGAGTCTAACAAAATTCAAACCTGCTTCATTGTCTACTTTCTTCTCATAGTACCCCATTTCCCTATGCTACATAATAATAGCAATCGTGTAGAAAAAAAATTAGTGGTTTATATTTTACCAGGTAAGTACAGTGGTGCCTCACACAACGATGTTAATTGGTTCCAAAAAAATCAACGTTGTGTGAAACATCGTTCTGTGAAACACCATTTCTCATAGGAATGCATTGAAAACCGGTTAATCCGTTCCAATTGCAACGGATTGCCATCGTTCAGTGAAAATCCCCATAGGAAACATCGTTGAGTGAAACAATGTTTCCTATATTGGAATGTATTGACGCCGACTCAATACATTTCAATGCCTTTGCGAAGTCCTTTTTCGCTCCTGTAAAAGTGTCTTACAATGTTTGGACGCTGTTTTAAATGATTGCAATGGTTAGCCCACCTCCTGAAACCTATGCAAACTGATTTTGGTGTTGTTCTGACACTTCGTTAATTTATGATGATTTTTTGTTTTTTCCATTGGAAACCATTAGACAGACCATCCAATGGTTTCCAATGGAGAAAATTCAAAAAATCATCATAAATTAACGAAGTGTCAGAACAACACCAAAATCAGTTTGCATAGGTTTCAGGAGGTGGACTAACCATTGCAATCATTTAAAACAGCATCCAAACATTGTAAGACACTTTTACAGGAGTGAAAAGGGAGATCGTTGTGTGAAAATCCCCCATAGGAAACATCGCTGTGTGAGGCAGCAAATTTAACAGAAAAAGGCATCGTTGTGTGAATTCATCGTTGTGTGAGGCACTCGTTGTGTGAGGCACCACTGTATACTAGTTTCAAGAAAGACCTAGCTTTTAAAAAAAGACAATTTGTTTTCAGGCTTGCTTTCCAATGATCATGCAGCATAGTGAAAGGCAGTTTATCTTAAAAAAGAAACAAACTAGGATCTCCCCACCATCTACTTATACCCCATGCATTCATCCAAGCCACTGAAACAGATCTAATTTCAGTAGAGTGCTCAACAGTGCTGATGTCTGATAACTTAAATTTCAAAGTGCAGAGAAATCAAGTGTGAACTGAACATCAGAGAAATCAGGTGAACATCAGAGAGCGTTTCGGGCTGTCTCGTGTCATCCTGGTTCCAAGCAGCCTTTTATCTCCAAGACAAGACTGGCACAGGGAGGGGGAGAGACAGACACTGACATTCATGAGAACCTGTGGGATTTAAAGAAGACATGTCAGGCCTAAATTGACTTAGCTTGTCCCAACTAGAAAAGACCCACTGAATCAATGTGGTTTAAGTAAGCGCTGTCTTAGTTAGCAATTTATTCAATGGGTCTGATCTTGCTGGGATGGATAATGGATTTTAGGCCTTAGAATTTCCCTCCTTATTTCAGAAACTGGGACTTAAGACTGTGGAGACCCATCCTTTGAGTGAAAGGAAGGCTGTGAGAGGAGTGACTGCCAATCAGTGTGATTAAATCATCTGTGGGCAGCCTAATATTTACTTTTGTGGAATGAAGATCCGCTTGGCTTTGGAGGGTAGAGTATTTTCATTTCTGTGTTAGTAATGCATCTCCTGTTTAGTTTTAAATGTGTATTAAGTCTGTTTATTTTCAGTGTTTTCATACATAATTGTCTTTCATGATGTAGTCACTTATTTACACTTTTGCCCACAGTCCTACCGGTTGGTAACACTGACATAAGTGCAATGCCATAAACTGCAATGCCAAATTGCCCCTAATTAATGAGTTGCTGCCTTTTATTCCTTGTCACTCACCCACCCACCCAACAGGCAAATGATGAGGGATACAAACAGCGACTTGTTAACTACTGGCAATTTGTTGCAACAGTTTATGCCACTGTGTTTATTCTGGTGCAACTAGCTAATAGGATCTGGCCTATGGTTCTTTCTAATTGTCCTTATCACATTTTTTTTGTTGAACTGACAAGACTATGCACTCTTTTGAGCATAGTCTGGTGGGAAAGAGGCATAAAAAGGAACAACAACAATGATAAGTAATTCAGGATAAGGTTACTCCAAACTATGATAGATACAAATGTATAATCTCCAGTACCGCTATACTTTTCAGTATGGAAGCCAGAGTGGTGTAGTGGATAGAGTGACAAACCAGGATTCATGAGACCTCAGTTCAAATCCCTGTTGGCTAAAACTATCCCTTAAAAATCTTGAAAATTCTGTAAGAGTCAGTGTCAGTCAAATGCCTCTTGTTGGCACATAGCACACACAAGCCCATGAGCTGTTCAATACAAGTTCTGGAGAAACACTATTACCCTCCTGTCCTGCTGGTGCTTTCACACAGGAAACTGGTTGGCCACTGTGGAAGTTGGATGCTGGACTAAAGAGGGCTTTGGCCTGATCTGGTAGAGCTATCCTTCCGTTCACTTGTCAGAGGAGATGATCATAATCACGAAGGCACCACAAATTATGCAGTTGAGTCTCCCACATTTGGAGAAATCAGAGCAGTCAGCACACCCGGAGTATAACAGATGAAGCTGACTCTAGGTAAACCACCTTCATGACCATAGAAAGTCATCAGAAGAGAACAGAACGACAGACCTGCTAGAATCAACCAAGGAGGGGAAACCACCCCAACTGACTCTCAACTTTCCCTTCAGGCCTAATTACATCTTACAGTATGTTTCTCTGTATCCTGTTTCCAGGATAAACTTGCACTTTCTCCCTACTGTCTCTCTAAAAACCAAAATTAGTATAAAACAGCTCAACAGTACGCCTTTAAGCGGAGAAGGCTAGGTAGTTACGTAAACATGGTCACATACAAAGCTTATAAACTATGATATGCTCCTTGTCCTGCCCTTGCGCAAGAAGATAATTGCCCCATGTTCAACATGGCTTGCACTGGGAGGAATCCTCATAGCTGAGTAATCATTAACCAGGGGATCAGCAAGAAGAATCCAGAAGTCTCTGACGAAGTTTGCCATCTTCTTTACTTGTTTTTGCTCCATCAGCAGGCAACGTGGTTCCTGTCAGATCTGAAGATGATAAAGCAACAGGACAGGGAAAATGTTTTGTTACTCTTCAGATGCAACCAAGAAGAGCTGTGTTGTTCTCGAACAGTATTTAAATATATTATGATCTGGATATATTTGAAACAGTGTTTCTAGATCTTCAAACTGGGAGTCATAAGAACCTGCCCAATTAAATTATGAGTAGTCAGGCTGTGACAGCCCCACTTTAGTGTGTGAATCCAGAAAAATAATAATAATATAATAAAGAGAGAAAGAGAAAAAACGAATATACACAAGTGGATGAGATCTGTATGACAGTTTATAGTGCTCCATTCAGTGGCTGGTTTTATTTATACTTAGAGAAGATGCGGTGAAATCAGTAGGACTTAATTCAGTCAAGACCAATTTAAGTTCATTGGCCAAGTTCTACTCCCAGTTAAAGTAGATCTACTGAATCAGTTGCTGAATGATAGGCCAACACTAGAGATAGGGGTATTTGATATTATACGAATATCTCCACACAGGTGGCGATAACGAGGGTCCAGCCCCATGGGGCCGGACGGTCCACTCACTGATCTTCCGAGGATGCCATGATTCTTCCAATGGCTCTGTAGCGTGCGTTCGGCTCGCCACTCCTGGCAGGAGGAGGGAGCACAAGCCTCGCTGCAAGGTCAAAGAATGGCTCTCAGATCGTGCACTGCAGAGCCATTGGAAGAATTGCAGCATCTGTGGCAGCGGCAGATCGGTGAGTGGACCAGCCGGCCCCATGGGGCTGGACCCTCGTTATCGCCACCTGTGTGGGGATATTTATATTCGTATACAAATACCCCCATCCCTAGTCAACACTTATACAAACCCGACTGATTCAGTGGGCCTGCTCTAGTTGGGTCTAGCAAGTAAATTTAAACCTCCTTGAGATTATCCAAAGTATGAGGAAGTATGAATCTAATTCTTCATGGTTTGCATATTTCATCTGGAGCAAGTTACACAAAATTAAATACAGCTTATTTTCCAGTTGAGTACACCCAGGATCAGTCTGCTGATTATGAAAATTTGGTTCTCATGTGTGTCTGATCCAGGATTTCTAATGCCAAACACTACATTAAGCAAAATGTAGCTGCTTCTACTGATTTAGTGTGATGCTGGCATGTTGTCACCACAGTATTGTAATAAACTATACATTTTTTTGGCCTTGCAGAGGAGCTGACTCACCAAATCCCCACTGATTCAGTATGCCTACTCTAATGTGATTTACTATACTAAACAATATAATTTTGACCATTGTGTTAATATATAGAACGTGTCAAAGTCAACCTTTTTGGACTTTAAGTCCCAGAACCAGCAAGGTCATGCTGCCTGAGGAATTCTTGAGAGTTACATTTCAAGCAAGTTAACATTTTCAAGCTCTTTGGGCATGGTATTTTAACTATTTCTAAATGGCTATGATTAATTTTATGAGCAATATATGAATAAAGGTTAAATTAAATAAAAACAGTTTTACCTTGTAATTCTGCCTCATTGTTTGCTGTTTCAGCTTCCGTCTTCTTCCCCTTTGACTTGCTATCTGTGGCATCTGTTTTAATTGAGCCAAGATTCATCAACAACTGCATGGCATCGAATTTCTCTCCGTTGCCTTTCAGGTTCTCCAGAACTTTGAGGCACTTGTAAGATTTAAGCTCGCTGACGTTTTCTTCGAGGAAGAGGAGGTAGAGACTTAAATCGTCATAGCTCTTCGTTTTGACTTTGAGAACATCAAAGGTCGGCAGAAGCTCGTACACTTGGAGGATATCTGAGCTCTGCCTGTATGGTACCAGCAAGGCATAAATCACAAGGGGCAGGAGGAAGAAGTAGACAATGAAATTGATATAACTGAGTAGCTGGAAGATCCCCACAGCGATCAGTTTGCACTGGAACCGTTCAGGAACCGTTGTGTCATTCTTTAAGATCCCAGTTTTGATGTTGCATATAAACTCATCGGTCACAGAGGACAGACTGATGTAGTAGCCCAGGTAAATACAAGCCAAGACAATAATTGTCAGTGTCAACAAACGGCAAAATATGTACCTGAGGAGTAAGTTCTTGGAACCTTTCTTTGTTTTCAAATACTGCTCCACAATGGGGTATTTAAAGTGACTATCAGATAACTCCCAAAAACTGAAAGAAAGAAAAAAGCCAATAACCAGAGCTAGCACGTCAATATTATATTTTATTTTAGACATTACACAAATAGTATGTCTATATCACAGAAGTGAGTACACCCACTCACATTTCATAAATATCTTAGTATATCTTTTCATGTGACAACACTGAAGAAATGACACTTGGTTACAATGTAAAGCAGTGAGTATACAGCTTATATAACAACGTAAATGTGCTGTCCCCTCAAAATAACGCAACACACAACCATTCATGTCTAAAACGCTGGCAACAAAAGTGAGTACACCCCTAAGTGACTGTCTAAATTGGGCCCAAGTAGCTGTTTTTCCCTTCCTAGGTTCCTCGTGAATGTTGGTAGAGCATTGTGAATTTTCTTTCCAAGAATGTAGTCATTAGGTGCTGAGATAAACAAAATAAGGACAGGTGTGTGAAACCAAGAATCGCAAAGCCTCTAGACAATATGTCAGATCCTATGCCTTTCCTCTAATTTATAGTGCTTTCCAGCTAAACGCTGACAGAAAACAGTTCTGCCTATCTGGATTCTATAGAATCATAGAAAAGTGAAGTTGGAAGGGGCCTATAAGGCCATTAAGTCCAACCCCGTGCTCAGTGCAGGAATATAATCAAAGCAGATCTGCCAGGTGATTATCCAAGTTTTTCCCTCCACTCACCAACTCCTGAGGTAACTGGTTCCACTGTTGTACTGCTCTAACAGTTAGGAAGTTTTTCCTGATATTCAACCAAAATCTGGCTTCCTTTAACTTGAACCCATTGTTGGGTGTCCTGCACTCTGGGATGATCGAAAACAGATCTTGCCCCTCCTCTGTATGACAGCCTTTCAAATATTTGAAAAGTGCTATCATATCACCCTTCAGTCTTCTTTTCTCAAGGTTAAACATGCCCAGTTCTTTCAGCCTTTCCTCATAGGGCTTGGTTTCAAGCCTGCTGATCATCCTTGTCACCCTCCTCTGAACTTGTTCCAATTTGTTAGCATCCTTTTTGAAGTGTGGTGTTAGGTGAGGCCTAACCAGTGCTGAATAGAGGGGGACTAGCACCTTGCAGTATTTGGTGACCATACTTCTATTAATACAGCCTAAAATAGCATTTGCCTATTTTGTAGCCACATCACACTGTTGGCTCATATTTAGCTTATGATTTATGACAATTCCTTCTCACTTGTTGTTTTGCTAAGCCAGGTATCCCCCATCTTGTAACTGTGCAATTGGTTTCTTTTTCCGAGGTGCAGTAGTTCCCACTTATCCCTGTTGAATTTCATTCTGTTCCTTTCAGCCCAGTGCTCCATCCTATCAAGGTCATTTTAAAATTTTGTTTCTGTCTTCTAGGGTATTAGCTATTCCTCCCAACTTGGTATCATCTGCAAATTTGACAAGCACACCCTGCATTCCCTCATCCAAGTCATTAATAAAAATATTGAACAGCAGCAGGCCCAGGACTGAGCCTTGGGGTACCCCACTTGTTACCTCCTCCCAGTTAGAAAAGGACCCATTAATCATCACCCTCTGAGTATGATTCTGTAGCCAATTATGTATCCACCTGACACTTGATCTATCCAGCCCACACTAGTTAGCTTGCTAATCAGGGTATCATGGGCATTTTGTCAAAAGCTTTGCTGAAGTCAAGATATACTACGTCTACAGCATTCCCTCTGTCTATCAGGGAGGTGACCTGATCAAAAAACTGAGATCAAATTAGTTTGGCAGGATTTGTTCTTGACAAATCCGTGTTGGCTTCTAGCTATTACTGCCTTGTTTTCTAAGTGCTTGCACAATGAGCACTTTATGATCTGTTCCAGAATTTTGCCTGGGATTGATGACAGGCTGACTGGCCTGTAGTTCCCAGGTTCCTCTTTTTTGCCCGTTTTGAAGATAGGGACAATACTGAAGATACTGTAGTGACAACATTGGCCCTCCTCCAATCCTCTGGCGACTCACCCATTCCCATGATTTGAAGAATTCACCCGTTTCCTGTGATTTCAAGTGAAATTCATTAAAAACAAATTTAGAAAGTAGGAAAGGGCAAGAGATGGGACACTCACCTCTGAGCAATGTTCTCATTAACGACTGGTGTGGAGCCGGCTGTGTCCCTCATATCACTATTATAACAGCTATTTGCAGCTTTGATCGCTCTGTTATAGGCTTTGTCAAGTTCTTCCATGATAAACTTCAGGTCAGCGAAAAGGTGAGGAGCTGCAGTGAAGCGCCAGAAGAGGTATGGCAGGTACAGCAAGATGGCTAATAGCAGAAGGATGTAGGGGAAAAACTGGGAAAGGAAACCACCAAGATAAGGTTAGTTTAGATCCAGATGCCTCTTCAGCCAGATCAAGGCAAGGCAAGCAAAGCAGACCAAGAAATCTGTGGTCCAAATTTAGGAAACAAATGCATAGTCTCATTAATGTATGGTTTGTTTCTGCAATGCAGATTTTTGAAAATGCAATAGATGATTATAGTCTGGCATTCTAGGCATAGTTACATAGACCCATTTCTAACCAGATTTACAAAGGACTGTAATCTTAGTGTCATGCCTTAAAATGTCCCCGGACTAACCCCAATGAGTGCCAGCCAGCAGAGTCAATGCTGAAGGATGATGGGAATTGTAGTCAGTCCTCAGACAAGGAGGTGTGGCAGGGATTCTTGCAGCCCTGCCTGTGGGTGGGTAGCTGACAGAAGAGATGGAGGAGGGAAGCCCATGCTCCTGCCAGGACTGGAAGATTATGCAAAGAGGAGGGAACGAGCAGCACACCCTGAGTGGTCAGTGAGGGAGGCAAGCAGAGGCTTGACTGCAGAACCAGTTTAACCACTGTACCATAAGGCTAAAGTACACAATCAGGCTAACAGATCATAAATGCAGATTGAAAGTAGCTATTCAAACTTTCAACCACGCCTTGAGAATTCAGATTTCACTGCGCTATGATGAGGATGGCCAGGGGATAGAAATATTAGCATAATGGATTGCAGCCATATGAAAAGGCAGCAGAGAGGAGGAAAGGCCAGCCAGAGCTACTTGGATTGGCTGACTTCCACAATGTTTATTCTTCTGAGAAATGAGCTCATATCTGGGAAATGATCTAAGCAATCTTTGCAGCATCCAAGAAAGCCAAGGGCTCATCTTTCAATGCCTGGAGAATTTAAATAAATTCCTAGGAGCAGTCAAATAAATCCTGATGTGAAAACATTTGATCCCACCCATGCCCTATATGTGAATTTATTTCTTTTATTTTTAATTTATTGTCAGCTTTCCTCTGTCTGCAAACCTCACCTGTACATTTTGTCCTTTTTTAATGTCTTTTGCTGTCAGGAAGAATACTTTTTATTGACATTCTCTTTATTATTTCAAACCATCACCGTTATATATTTGTCATCAGTTGTGTATTCCACAGCTAAAAAAAAGTCCAGCCACTTTTAATACATGCATTGTATGACACAAGTTTTCATGGATTAAAGCAGAGTTTAGAAAAGTTTCTTTTTTAAGACCATAATTCCTAAAATCATCCACCTAGTGTTATGGTGTATCCTGGAAATTGTAGCTGAGCTCGCTTCCCCCAGCATGGGGCTCCCTCCTCCCAGCCGGTCCACAGCCCCAAAAATGTTGGGGACCGCTGCTTTACAAAACCATCTTTAGAAAACTATCTATTTAATATAGTTTTCAACTGATTATTTTTTTATGTTAAACTGTTTTATTACTGTGGCTTGGAAATAGTTTTACACTGACTTATATTTTTTAAATCTTTATTTTTTACAATTTGAAGATTTATTAGCAAACCATAAAATACATATGTTGTGGTGCTTTCAGTTCTATAGGTGCCAGTTACCTGGGATGTTCATGACCTACAAAAAGGCATCCTGTGAAGTATTTAAATGCATAGGTTCTAAGAAACTCATGTGAAGATATATTTTAGGCAAAAATAGGCTGTATCAAAATCAACAGACAAGGTCCCTTGTATATCAAACATGGGCCAAGCGACCAATGAATGGGCATGAAATGAATGCTACACAGAATGAGCTGGATTTCTACTTTGAAGGAGGAGGGAGAAGGTAAATAAAGAGTACGAATTGATCTATACAAACTTTATGAAGCCAGAGCGGGAGGTGTCCTGAGTCACTCTGTGAATGTTGTTTCTGCTGCACAGCTGCCCAGCAGTAAGAGTCCACATAAGCAGCCTGGCGCCAGGAAAACGAACTTGGAGAAAAGCAGCTCATCTGGGTACCTGGGGAATAAAGCAAAATGCATTGCCATCAATGAGGTGAGGAAAGGCAATGTAAAACAAGGCAGGGTACAAGGCCGTGACAGAAGGAAGCCTTAAGACCAACCTATGCAGGCAGCTGTATAAGGTAGAAAAATGTGTTCCTGGGTCTCATTATTTCATGCTACAGGTACAGTGTGTCCTTGTGCATGCGTACATTTTGCAGTGCTCCGCCATAGAGGAAATCCTGCACACAGAAAGCCAGGCAGCCTAGAAATGCTATTTTAATGTTTCAGGGAGTTTTTGTCCTGCTAACCCTCCTCCGGGCAGATGGAAGGGATAATCTGAACTGAGTAAGGTACTTCCTGACCCATGAAAATTCCCATATGCTGAAGATAAACAGAAGGGTTAACTGGGGTGAAGATCAATCACCCTCATTTTTTTTTTTAAAAATTCCCTTAATTTTTAATTTTAAAAAAATCTTTCACAACAATACGAAATGAACAATAGGTCATACAAATCTTATATATAATGGTTCATTTTATACATAACCATAATTCATCGAAAAAAGAACACCTTCACATGAATCAGTATGAGAGTTTGGAAGGAGACCAATATCTCATCTTGGAATTTTATATTCTGCAAAGGGAAACCCAGCTTGTAGAAACCCAGTTGATTGCTTCCTTGTATTCATGTGTCTAGCATAGGCAGTCCATTTGTGCATTAAGGCTTGGTGCCAGACCTTGAATAATACCCAGCTGGAGATGGTATCATCTTTTTGTTTCCAGCAGCAAGCTGGAACTAATCTGGCAGCTAGACATAACACTGAGATCTTGTGTTGGAGATAACTATTATTCCTGAGATATATATATAGATAAGCTGGACTTAACACAGGAGATCCCTCTATATTTTTTGAGACAGCCTCTATTTCAATGAAATATAATCATCCAAAAAGATAAAACAAATGAGCAAAACCATCACACATGAATATTGGTCGTTCTCTGTCCACCACCCCAAGACGTTTAGGAGAACCTTACTTATCTATATAAATTATTTTTTGTGTTCCGAGAGGCCGCTCATTTATTAATTTTAGATAACGTTTAATTCTTGCAGATTCTGTTTCAATTGATGAATCAGTCCATAAGGAATTCCAGGGAGTATCACATATAATAATTCTGAAATCCTTTTCTTCAAACCTGCTTTAGACTGGAAGATTTATCAAAGCATGTTCTCCACAGCATTTTGGCATATTCTAGCTGTTAAACCCCATCTAAAAAGTTTATATTTTTAGATGGGGTTTGTATGCCGCTGTACCTGTATTGTTTTCAGAAGCACCCAGGTACTAAATCTAGCATTTCAAGGTAGATCTGGGGCAATGTCAGCAAAACTACCACGATGGACGTGGTGGCGCTGTGGGCTAAACCACAGAAGCCTGTGCTGCAGAGTCAGAAGACCAGCAGTCGTAAGATCGAATCCATGCGACGGATTGAGCTCCCGTAGCTCCATCCCAGCTCCTCGCCAACCTAGCAGTTCGAAAGCATGTAAATGCGAGTAGATAAATAGGTACCACATCGGTGGGAAGGTAAAACGCAGTTCCCTAGTCATGCTGGCCACGTGGCAATGGAAACTGTCTTTGGACAAGCGCTGGCTCTACGGCTTGAAAACGGGATGAGCACCGCCCCCTAGAGTTGAACACGACTGGACTGAAAATGTCAAGGGGAACCTTTACCGTTATCTTTAGCTGTTAAATCCCTTATTTTCTCCTACAGAAGAAATCAGAATGTTTTCTATTAATCTTAAAGCCCACTACAAAGCATAGTTTGATTTACCTTCAAGGCAGCAAACTACGTGACATTTATTAAATTATAAACAGATAAGGAGAATTTGTTCCAAAGGGGGTTACAAGAAGAGAATTAAATTTTCTGAGTCTGGCTCCCAATTTGTTAACAGGGGCAACAGGGGAACCAGTATTGAGACTACAATAGCTAAATCAGTGACTATGTTTTCCACATCCTTCTGCACACAATGTATTTCTAGACTCCTATAGCCTTGTCAAGTTCCATCTGCCAAAGAAATCTCAAATGGTTTGGGTTTTATAAAGGAAAACCCTTTAGACTTCAGAGTGATATATTTCCTAGGCTTGTTCTCATTACAGAGTTTCTGTCCTTAAAAAAACTCCAGTTTTGCTGACATTGCCCCAGATGTACCTTGAAATGCTAGATTTAGTACCTGGATGCTTCTGGAAACAATACAGGTACTGCAGCATACAAACCCCACCTAAAATATATATACTTAAAAAAAACAATATACATCTACTAGCTTTTGCTGATGCTTTCTGTAAGGGCCCCTCATTGCTGCATAGTGACCAGCATTGCTGAGACAGCCTGCTAGTTGTGCCAGGAAAAATTCAGATGTGTTTATGTGCAACATCATCCTCTTTTTATAACAAAAGCTGAAGTCACTGATTCATAGCTTGTAATGTACGTTGCACTGAACAACCAATGTTTGGAGGATACAAACAGTTTTTATGCACATGAGGCTGCACGGCTTTGTGATCACTGCGGAGAAAGAGACTTGGCGTGAATCACAGCCATCATTTATTCAAAAGGCTGCTGTCATACCATAGTTGGTTGATCATGAGGGGCACTTTATGAAAGCAATGTCTTGTTCATCTCTGTTGCTAAGCTGGCATGGACCTCAGCTGTTTTTTTTTCTTCCAAAATGTCTGGGTACATTAGGAAAGGGAAGAGAAAGGGGTCTTCCCTGAGATTTGCTGAAAGACTCTATCATTCAAACCATCAGCATAAGAGTTAAATGTTTAGCAGGCAAATGCCCAGAAGCCCTCTTGTCAGAAGGATCCTTGGTGACACAGTGGTTAAACTGCAATACTGCAGTTAAAACTCCGCTCAAGACCCAGGTTTAATCCCAGGTAAACTGCCCTGAGGTTGACTGAGCCTTCCATCCTTCCGAGTTGGTAAATTGAGCACCCAGCTTGCTGAGCGGAAGGGGCAATGTGCAGCCTGCATAATTAAAACTGTAAACTGCCCAGAGAGTGCTTTAAGTAATATGGGGAGGTACACAAGCAGCATGCTTTGCGTTGTTATGTCAGTAAGGTCAACATTTTATGAGAATTACATGGTGCATTATGCAAGCATGTTCTCCTCAACACTCTTGAATTCATTACTCATTTCCACGTAGGTGGGAATAGGATGATGTCCTAAGCAGAAAAGCTGGGAATACGACCCATGGAGCTTGCAATTAAATAACACTGAACCCAGCGGAATGTAATTCTGAGTAGATGTACTCAGGGCATGGAAAAGTTACTTTCTTGGACTACAGGCCCAGTGACTGGGGCTTCAGGCACTTGCAGTCTTTAAGAAGGCCATGGTCTGTGCTCATCTTATTCCAAAATATTTACTAGCAAAATATATTGTACCACCAGCAGCAGCGCTAAACAACAAGATTTTTCTAGGATAATATGAGCCACTCATTGCTTCTATTAACATTTTTGAATACTGTCTTTCTTTAGCATTCTGTGTTTATTGACTGATATTTAAAACAATTAATATTGCTGCAGTTTACAGATGGAAACTACCAACTCTATCAGAATGCAAATAAAAATAATAAAATACATGGCAAAGAAGAATGTAAAATCATAACATGTTAAACTGCTTGGCTAGACAAGAATTTATCTGCCTGTCCTTGAAAGAACTGCGCTAGGCAAGACTTTTGTGTAGGTTGGGAGGGGAGAAAACAGAAAATTGAGAAAAATGCTCAGGGAAGCCCCTTTTGTTATTGTTAACAGCTGGACACCTTTTGCAAAGATGCGATTCACCAATGACTGTGTCCATTTTTAAATTCTTCTTTATATGAATTAAGTTTGATGATACCCCGAGAAATATTACAGTTGTGAATATGAGTTACTGGTACAAATCTGCTAAATTCAGCTTTTGCCAAGTGATTCACACTTGAATAGGTGTGAATCATCAGATAGGTGCCTGAAGCATAAACTGATTTACAACTGGCTCTAAGGGAAATAAAATCATTTCAGGTGCCAACGAAGGAATTCCATGGACAGCTGCAGCTACACTATTATTAGTTGCACTTGTTGCATGGATAGCTGTTAAATATAGAACAGAGGAAGATGATCTAAAGAAGCAGGGTGTGGGAACAAGAACATGAAAAGGCAGGACTCAGCAGTGGCCAGAGGATTGGAAAAGATCAGTCTACATCCCAATCCCCAAAAAAAAGGCAGTGCCAAAGAATGTTCCAACTACCGTACAATTGCACTAGTTTCACACGTTAGCAAGCTCAAAATCCTACACGGAAGGCTTCAGCAGTATGTGGACCGAGAACTCCCAAAAGTACAAGCTGGATTTCGAAGGGGCAGAACAACTTGAAACAAATTGCTAACATGTGCTGGATTATGGAGAAAGCCAGAGAGATCCATAAAAACATCTACTTCTGCTTCATTGACTATGCAAAAGCCTTTGACTGTGTGGACCACAGTAAACTATGGCAAGTCCTTAAAGAAATGGGAGTGCCTGACCACTTATCTACCTCCTGAGAAACCTATACGTGGGACAGGAAGCAACTGTTAGAACTGGATATGGAACAACTGAATGATTCAAAATCGGGAAAGGAGTACAACAAGGCTGTATATTGTCCCCCGGCTTATTTAACTTATATGCAGAATACATCATGCAAGAGGCAGAACTGGATGAATCCCAAATAAAGATTGCTGGAAGAAATATCAACAACCTCAGATATGCAGATGATACCACTCTGATGGCAGAAAGTGAGAAGGAATTAAAGAACCTCTTAATGAGGGTGAAAGAAGAAAGTGCCAAAAATGGTCTGAAGCTCAACATCAAAAAAACTAAGATCATGGCCACTGGTTCCTTCACCTCCTGGCAAATAGAAGGGGAAGATATGGAGGCAGTGACAGATTTGGCACTACCTTTCTTGGGCTCCCTGATCACTGCAGATGGTGACAGCAGCCACAAAATTAAAAGATGCCTGCTTCTTGGGAGGAAAGCGATGACAAACCTCAACAGCATCTTAAAAAGCAGAGATATCATCTTGCCAAAAAAAGGTCCACATAGTCAAAGCTATGGTTTTTCCAGTAGCGATGTATGGAAGTGAGAGCTGGACCATAAAGAAGGCTGACTGCTGAAGATGCTTTTGAATTGTGGTGCTGGAGGAGGCTCTTCAGAGTCCCTTGGACTTCAAGGAGAACAAACCTATCCATTCTAAAGGAAATCAACCCTGAGTGCTTACTGGAAGGACAGATCCTGAAGCTGAGGCTCCAATACTTTGGTCATCTGATGAGAAGAGAAGACTCCCTGGAAAAGACCCTGATGCTGGGAAAGTGTGAAGGCAAGAGGAGAAGGGGAGGACAGAGGATGAGATGGTTGGACAGTGTCATCGAAGCGACCAACATGAATTTGACCAAACTCTGGGAGGCAGTGGAAGACAGGAGGGCCTGGCGTGCTCTGGTCCATGGGGTCACGAAGAGTCAGACATGACAAAATGACTGAACAACAACAACAAGTGTGGACTGCCAAGATGCAAGGAAAAGGATGCTCGGGGAGCTGGGGTTTTGAGAAAAAGGTGGCTGCTCAGAAAAGGTGCTGTCTTTTTTTGGACAGCCCAAAATTCTCCAACTAGTGAGGCTGCTGGCTTGTGGATTCAGGAAATCTAGGCCTTAAAAATAAAACACAATATTTCCAAAATTTGCTGTTGTGCACTTCAGCTCTTAATTTAAGTTTTGTTTTGCAACATTTAAATCTAGGACTTCGATTCCTGACATCTTCTGAAATATCAGCTCTGCAGCTATGTAACTTCATCATTTCCAGTTCATGGAAAGTCCCGTTGCTTATTCTTAGTAGAGCTTGTTTGGTTTTTCTTTACTTAGATAGCAACAAAAGTATGAGAAGGCCTTGGGGAAGGGAGTCTAACAGTTATGTAAGCATTTCATGTTTGTATATTTGGATAAGCCTCAAATAACAAAGCCGTTTTTGGAAAGAGAAAAGCATTTTCAGCTATTTTGATTCTGGTAGTTGCAAGACTAAGTCATCGAAATGAACTTATTTCAACAAGGAACCTCCGAGTTAACCCTTTTATCAAGAAATAAAATGATTCCAGCTTGCCTTATATAAACAGGAATATTGATGTGTAAAATTTCAAAAAGGCCTCGGCCACTGAGTACTGCATTTTGTTGCCATTTTCAGTTAATTTCCCACTGAACTGTATTACAGTGGTACCTCGCTAAACAATGCCCCCTCTGTACGACGAATCTGCAGGACGGTGACTTTTTTGCGATCGCTATAGCGATCGCAAAATGATGTTTCCTATGGGGGATTTTCACTTGATGTTGATTAGGTCCGTGCTTCGTGAACCATTTGTTTGCAAGAAGACGAAGTTTTCCGGCTCCGCAAAATGGCTGCCCTGTGTTTTCCGGACCCATGCTTTGCAGGGCAGCCATTTTAACAGCTGATCGGCGCTCGGAAAATGGCTTCCCCTATGGGCAATCTTCACTGGACGACGAGGTAATTTACCCATTGGAACGCATTAAATGGGTTTCAGTGCATTCCAATGGGGAAACTGTTTTCGCTGGACGATGTTTTCACTTAACAGCGATTTCAGGGGAACGAATTATTGTCATGGTGGGGGGCACCACTGTATTTTATAATTTTTCAGCTATTTCCTTTCACTATTGACAGCTTTTTGTTTAATCAGATTCCTTTATTATATTTTATTTTGTGACGTTGCATGGCTGCAATAGGAGAAAGAATTTACTTGAATTTGAATTGTATCACTTTTAGCTGCAACAACTTTTTAGAAATCATTTTGGAGACTGTATGCCTCTCCTTGTATGGGAGAGAGAAACTAATAAACACATAAGTGACACTGGAAACTCTCTTGAGTCAAGCAAGCGGTCTTGCCTCCCTTATTCATCAAGGCAATCTTCTCTCTAAAAAGCACAAGCAAAAACAAATGGATAAATCCATTTCAGTCATCATTACAGTAGACTCACTTATATTAATATGACTTACTAGTCAAAAAATCCCACGGATTTCAATTAGTCTGTTCTAGTTAGGACAAAAAAAAATGGTGGCTGAACTGATGAGAAGCCGGTCAGGGTGCAATCCAAGTATGAATCACAACCTACAAGCTAAAGACCAATGGCTTAATCTTCCTTCCTAAAGACGCCATGAGGATAAAATGGTGTAACTTTCAGGCATGCAGCCTTGAGCATGCAGCCCTAGTGGCAGGTCGGAATGGAGTAATCTTCATGTGTGCAGGCTTGAGTTCACTGGACAAAAGATAAGATTTTCCGTCTCAAAAAAGTATTTGAAAGTTTAAGAAGGAACAGGCTTTCAAACATTTTTTTCCTGAATGATCAGAAGGGGCTCCTCTCTCACTGGCTTCCTCTAGGATGTTTTCTAGGATGTATGCTTCTGCCCACAAATTTTACTCAAGAAATGAAGTAATACCATTTCACAGGGCTGTCCTGTAGAGGTGTTGACCTACAACCTTGAGTGACATATTCTCCCGGTGTAATTACAGCACATGTCATACAGTGGTGCCTCGCTAGATGATGATAATCTGTTCCACTGAAATCGCTGTTTAGCGAAATTATTGTCTAGCATAAAGCATTTCCCCACTGGAATGCATTGAAACCTGTTTAATGCGTTCCAATGGGGAAGAATCATCGTTGTCTAGTGAAGATCAGCCATAGGAAAGCTGCTTTGCGAACCGCCGATCAGCTGTTTAAATTGCTGTCTTGCAAAGCTTAGGTCCCGAAAACACCTGTTTGCGAGCGCGGAGGAAGCTGTCAAAATCATCATCTAGCGAAAATCGGTTTGCGAAGCAGGGACCAAACATTGTCCAGCAAAACTCCCCCATAGGAATCACTGTTTTGTGAATCGCTATAGCAATCACAAAAAGTCAATATCTAGCGGGGTAACTGTCATGCGGGGTAACTGTCTAGCAAGGCACCACTGTATCAGGAAGGTAGCCCAGCCTTTTGCATTAGCTCTCAATATAACATTGCATCCAAAATTGGCCATGACATGAGTCTGCCATAGTTAGCAAGGGTAACCCTGAGAGAAGATACAACTGTATGTCTGGAAGCAAGACGGCAAGCAATTTTGGAAGAATGAAAGCAATACAAGGCCATCTACAAGGGATAAAAGCAGGCTTCTCCTTCATGTGTTTACTGCAGACCCTGAAGTCAAGTTGTATTTATTTTTGGAGTTTTGTCCAGCCTCTTCTTCCAACAGCAACATATAGAGCACACAGACAAATAAAGTTTAAACAGCTGGCAACAGCTGCCAAAAAATCCCAAAGCAAGCCAATGAATGAAAAGAAAAGAAAACAAGACCGGAAAAAGGAGTGGCAGCGTGATAAGAGAATAATACAGCATCTGTATTTGGAAAACGGTACACACCTATTTCACAGAAGAAAACACGGGATTCAAAAACAGAACGTTGAACCAGCCCATGATGGGAAAGATATTTTAGCTTCACAGGCCTCCAAAGCAAGTACTGTATCATTTATATACACACAGAAATGCAACAAAATGTTGCAGTACATTATTTCCTAGTCAACGGTTGGCCAGCCTCAATCTTTATGAAAGCTCTATTCCATTAACCACTCCAGTTTTTGTTTTCACCAAGATTCAACCAGCATTCTGTGGTTTGTTGGATGCATACTGTATGCAAAACGAATTGTGCAAGTTGTCTTTTGAAAATGGTCTTCTGTGTGTGGTATATCCAATAAGGCACTCACGTAAGAGGTTTAATCGACATACACTTTTGTAGACCATACCCCGTTTCTTCAGATAGACAGAGCAAAGCTGGAAGTGGCAGACACTGTCAGTCAGGCAAGGACTGTCTACCTGGACAACCTTCCACACATCTTAAAAAGTGGACTGCAGTCCATGTTATACTGAACAAACTGTGTTAGCCTTTAAGGTGCCATAAGACTATATGTGACTTTGTCTGCAACAGATTAACGCAGCTACTGTCCCCTCCTGTCCTATGAAATAGTACCAAAACTGGATTTAAGTAATTGGTTGGGAGGCTCAAAAGTGGGTCGTTCAAGTCTTGGGAGTGGGTTGCTGAGCAGAACTGCCAATAATAGCAATAACATGTTTACATTATTTCTAGGTCAGGGTGGGGGTGGGAAGAGAGATTAACAGCCTGGGCCCAAACAAAGGAACCTTTTGTTGGTGAGTCCTTGAACATGAATAAAGTTGACCCAATAATGTTGTCTAGTCAGATCATGATTACTCCTCTTTTTCACCCCATGTGTCTTCTCACTCTGCTCTATACACATTTTGAGGAAAATGCTAATTCTCACTAACAAACAACAGTACAAAAACGACTTGAAAGTTCTGTCCAAAACAGTCAGGCACCACGGCTGACACACGGAAATCAAACTAAAGGTGGGACTAGCATTTGCACACCTTCCCACCACCACCACCTCTCTGTGTCTATACCGAATCTGGGGACTGACTTCTAGTCATACAAGAGACATCCTTTTGAATAGTGGCACTTTGGCTCTGAAATTCTTTCCAAAGAGAGACTTCTTGGCTTCTTTCCCACTGTTTTTTTTTCCCCAAGAGACTTTTGCAGATAGTAACAAACAATGTCTTCTCATCCTTTGCAATGCTTCAGAATGAACACCTGGAGCCTACAGCAAAAGATGGAAGACCTTTGTTCAGAGTCCAGCCAGGCAGTCAGGACCCTTTTCTGAGTGATTCCATTCCTTTTCACCTCCCAAAAGTTTCCTAATCCACTCCAGCATCCCACATTTACACAGTTTACACTCGTCTGTTTTGGGATCTCCCCCCAGAGCACCCCTTTTTGGAAGTATTTCAGGAAAAAACCCTGGAATTTCACCAAGCTCCCTGATCCCTTGTTCTCATGTAGTGCCTTTTTGTCAGCATAAGGACTGGCATGCAGATAATTGATTCATTGTTATGATATATTGCACATGATTCTTTCCTATGATTTATTGTTTTGTGGTTATCTGCCTTTAGGGGCCTGCGCATATACAAAAAGAGGATATAAATAAGTAAGTGGCTGCAGATGGCACAAACATCAGTATTTGCGCATAAAAGAGACAAGGAAGCATACATCATATTGAAATCATATGACACTATTATGACCAGGGCAAAGAACAGCAAGAGTATTGCTGAATTGAATGAATACAAGAAAGGAGGCTACAGTATTAGAGGTGCTTTGAAATACAGTATCAGAAATGTCTGAAGCAACAAATTTGCTTCAGGCTGTCTCAGAATACCATATATCAAGATTCTTTCTTTTTTGCATTGCAAAATTATAGTGTTACACTACAGTATAAGCCCAGTGTAACCATTAGCTGGAAATAACTGATCTTAAAGATGATCAGGCCATGACATACGCAGCTTGCAACTTTGGAACAACTATAGGAGGGAAATGCGTGCTTGGGGACAACAACTGTTGCCAAAAAACGGCAGCCAGGTGTCTAGCTCCCGTTCTGTAACATACAGCTGAACGGAGCGCATGCTGTGGTTTGATATGTTCTGTGTCTACCACTCAGCAATATTTGCCCCAATAGCAGAATTCTAGAACAGGGATCTCTAAAGTTCTCAGATCTCGTCTTCCCTGGGCATGGAAAGACTGGGGCCACCACTAAAAAGTCCCCGTTCTAGATATCCATCCACCCAATATTTCTTACTGAGGCAGCCCAAGAGAAACTTGGTGGCTGATCATAAACGCTGGCAGGTGCCCAGAGTCCTTTCGATAAGGCTTCAAAGCAAAGTCGGGCAACTCCACAATAGTGGAGCCCGACACCCACTGGGGCAAGGCATTTTGGCGCTGCTGAACTTTGGCAGCAGGTGCAGCTGCTCCCTGAGATAAAGGGAAGGAAGCCCCAAAAGGGGTCTTGTGTTCCAGCAGCATCTTCTCCGCTGTGGAAAGCGAAAGCTGAGAGGAAAAGGCTCCTCTTCCCCTTTGGTCAGCCAGCGCAACTGAGGCAGGATTGGCCCTCACGCAACCCTCCCCACCCCTTCCAAACTGCTGCCCGAAGCAGCAGCACGCTGTAAGAAGGCCTCGCTTGCAAAACAGAACCTGGTCGTCCTGAAGGTGCCACAAGACTCTTCGTCGGGCTGTCACTCCCCACTCCTCTGAGGAGGAGAGCCAGGTACCCTCCTCCCCCTCCACACAGTCAGAGTGGCACAGCCCCTCCTCGACGACCTCCCCCCCTCCTTAGTATTGCCCGGAGTCTCTCTTTCGTGGCACACCACCCATGAGCGTGCTTCCACCGCGCCCTTCTCTCTCTCTCTCTCTCCCCTCCCCCCGCTTTCGTCGACCCCGTGGCTGGGCGAGGTGCTCTCCGCCAGAACCCGGCGTGCTTTTTTACCTATGGAGATCTCCTGGGCGAAGGCCAGCGAGATGAGGAGGAGGGGCAGCCCGACGGCGATGCAGGTGACCAGCTTGTCGACGGCCAGCTCCAGCCTCAGCCCCTTGTACTTGCTCTCCGAGGGCTCCTTCAGCAGGAAGTCCGAGAAGACGTACTCGGTGGCGATGTGCGCGATGGCCATGGTGGCGGCGGCGGCGGGGGCGCGCGGCGGCCACTAACAAAAGGCGCTCCGCCGCCTCAGCCCCTCGCTGCCCGCCCCACCGGGCGCGCCCCCGCCGCCACTGCTGCCCTCCCCGGCCCCCGCCGCCTCATCCCTGCCGGCGCTGCCGGAGCCGGGCGCGCGGAGCTGGCGAAGCGAGGAGCCGCCCGAGCCATGCGCCCGCCTTCCCTTTGTTTGGCGCCTGCGACGTCCGGGCGGGGGAGAGCCGTGCCCTCCTCGCCCGCCTTCCCCGCCTTGGAAGAGAGGAGAGGAGAGGCGGGAACTGGGACCCCGCCTTCCCCGCCCCGGAGACGAGAAAGCGAGGGAAAGCCCCGGGGGCTCCCTCCGACCCGCCAAGCTCTCCTCGCGGCTTCAGAGCGTCGCTGGGAAGCGCTTCGGGGCGGCCGGGACGGGGTCGCTGGCGGGGCACCGGGCGAGTCAAGGCTAAAAAAGGAGGGAATCGCCTCCCTTAGTGCCGAATTGAACGGTAGCCGTGGGGTCGGCACAAAATGGAATACAAATGTGAGGAGCTTTAAGTCCAAAGGGTCACGCCGCGGCATACCTGAGCTGTTTTTGAATCCACGAAATTTCGTGGATCGTAGGATGATTCCCCCCCCCAGTGATCTTTGAAACATCGCCTGTTTTTGCATTGTGTTTTGCTGGTTAGTATTCAGGGCGGTCTGTTTTCATTCGTTTCTGGGGGCGCGCCGGACCATCCAATTGGACAAACTCTTTATTAGGGTGAATAGATGTATTGTACTTCGTAAGGGAGTTCTGCTTTTAATCATCGTCATCGTCTTAGAAATGCAAAGCTGGAAGGGGGACCCATTGGATCACTGAATCCAGCCCCTGTCAAGGAGGCACCGTGGGGAATCGAACTCCTGGATGCCGAAACCACTGAGCTATCCAGCAGTTAGCTCACCCTGTCGTCTCGTTTGAGCCTGGGATGGGATGCGAGAGGCCATTTTCTGCCACCTGTATATGAGGTCTTGAAATGGAAGAGAAGAGAGACACGATCTGGGATCTCTGACGTACAGAGGGCCTATGGAGCCACAGCCCCGTCTCCAGGATCCTTCAGCAGGCCCCGACAATACACACCTGGCTTATCCTCAAACAGATGGCGGAGAGTAGAATCACGGTGCAGCTTCCCTCACAATGTCTCTCATCCTGACAACTCTTAGGAAATGGGGAGGACTGCCAATGCCAGGGTGAACTTGTGTGCATGAACAGGATTGTGGGGCAATTGGAGGATGGATGCTCTCACACTCATGTTGCACTCATGGCTTCCTTAATCATAAATGCCTGCTCGGCCAGAATGCTGAACCCGAAGGGCTTTTCAGTCTAATCCCATAGTTCTCTTTCTATCTGCCTGTTAATAAAGCAGATGCTGGTTCCATTATCCAGCCTATATGGAATGTTAATGCTAAAATGAATGCCTGACTTAGCCAGGAGTGCAACTGCAGTAATTAGAATGACCACGATAATTAGAACAATGACAGCAATTCAAACACTTCCAAATATTTGCTGCATGGCAAACACACCAGAGAGTTAGATGCCCCAGAGTCTTTTCATGCCAAAAGATATTGGATTAAAACCAACACTTCATTTTCTCCGGTGCTCATTTTGTGAAAGGAAACCTTCGGAACCAAGCCACTGTTGGTTTCTTTAAAAAGCCACATTTATGTTCTTAATGTGAGGAGAAAGGTGGCATGTCTAGCTCAGCAGTTTAGGTCTGCCGAGCCCGAGGTTGGGAGCTCAGTTTCCCAGTGTGCCTCTTTGAGAGGGGCTGGACCTGATGATCCATAGGGTCCCTTCCAGCTCTGCAATTCTAAGATTATGATGATGATCATATAAATGATATAAACAAACAAACAAGCATTTATATTTTAATGAACTACAAGAAGCATTTAATGTTTAAAACAAGTGAATTAAATTAAAATCCCATGCATGGTAACTTTTGTAACTATATTTGATGAATCATATATTTTATGAACTTGATTTTGAACTTGAAGCACATCACAAGAAGTGATTAACTCATTCAACTTTATTTATACAGTTCAATGATTGCTGCCTGGAAGTACAGCATGTAGGTATACACACATAATCTAATACAGACCTAGTGGTTAATAGAAGAAAACTGTGTTTGAAATGTTTACAGTGCCCATATTGCTTTGTATCCCCTCTGACTAGAAAAGCAATCTTGTAATTATAATTGTTTTAAATGAGCGATTAGGGTTACAATTGCTGGTTTTTAAAACTTTCATTTAAGCCCCTCAAGTCCCACTATACATAGGTTGTGAATTTGATATTTTGGGTGGGATCCAGAGTTTGTCATGTGTGGAACACACCCAGTGTAATTCTTGGGACTCTAACTTAAATCTCATTAATTTCAGTGGATCTTCTCTTAGACATGACTGGTTACTGGTTTGGACTGAAAGAAGTGGGCATGTGTAGCCTTGAGAAAAGAAGAATGAGAGGAGATATGAGAACATTTTCCAAATATTTGCAAGATATTCATACAGAGGAGGGATGGGATCTGTTCTTGATCATCCAAGAGTGCAGAATATGGAACAGTGGACTCAAATTACAAGAAGCTAGATTTGGGATGAATATCGGGGATAAAACTTCTTAACGGTTAAAGCAGTATGACAATGGAGCCAATGACCTTGGGAGGTGTTGAGCCCTCCAGTGTTTGGGGTATTCAAGAGAAAATTGGACCACCATGTGTCAGATCTGCTTTGATTGGATTTGAGGGGGGTTGGACTTGAGGGGGGTTGGACTTCATAGAAATTTCTACACACAATGTAGTAATGTGTGCAAAGTAATCAAAAATCTAAGACTAGCATTTTTGGCCTAAAATCCTATCAGAATTAGGCATGAATAGTCCTTCAATGGGTTTCACTGTGACTTCCACATTGTTTTTGAGGGTTTTTTTTTTGCCACAGTGTTGCATAGTTTACCAGCTTAAAGATTAATCCAGCACTTGGTATAAAAAGTGAATTTATGCAATAATCCTTTCACAATGTTTACATTTTAAGCAGTGGACCATAGAGCTTGATTTACAAATTACTTAATCGCATAAAACCCAAAAACAAACAAAAACAAAAAAACAAAACCCAAACATATGCAACAAACTGCAAATTTAGGTCCCCATACTTCAGATAGTAATAAGCACAAAGGATTTTTAGGTATAAATGTGATCCCCTTGAAAAATTCTTTTTCTGGTGGGTTTCCTCCAGAAGTGAGACAGAACTAAATTCAGTTTTCATCTGTCATGTTAAAGACTACAAACTACAGAGGGTAAACAACCTGGTGACAAATAATTGTGAGAGACATGAAAGGTCAGGCAAAGCTTGAATTTTTTTTTTTTTTTGAGATTTCCAGAACCCTCTGTCAGCAGTGATCATGGTGGCTAAGGTATTCAAGGCATTTTACTCAAAAGAAAGAAAGAAAGAAAGAAAGAAAGAAAGAAAGAAAGAAAGAAAGAAAGAAAGAAAGAAAAGAAAAGAGAGAGAGGGAGAGAGAAGGAAGGAAGGAAGAGTAGCATTTCCAGGCTCTGTTTTAAGTGCACACTAGCATGTGCTTGTGCACACGCACACACACACAGTCCAAATGAATGCACATCTTTAGTGCTGCACACATTGATTTTGTTCTATTTGATCTCTAATGAAGCAGATTTCTGGAGCACAGTGATTTCTGGAGCACAGTGAAAATCTTCAGAATTCATTTAGTACAGACAGTATTGTAATGATACTCTGAAAACAACAATCCTATTCTTTTACTAATTTTAATACCCAACACAATTGCATTTTACTACTTATAATACAGTACTCAACACCCTTGCCTGTCTCCATCTATAATATTACTGTTTATGATTTACTCATTCTTTTCTTACTCTTACACTCTCAGCAGAAGACAATAACGTGTATCTGTCTCAGATCTAATGGCAAACCATGGTTTGTCATTATGAAAGTGAGTCTACATGAGATCAAGTTCAAGTGTTTTTTTCCTCCTCCTTTGTTTATGTAAAAATGAAACCCGTTTTCATTGTTGAACTAACCATAGTTGTGTGTTATATGGAAGCATTAAGACCTGCTAATTATGGTTAGCTAAAACCAGGATCAAACTGTGGTTCCAGATCTTGGTTTGTTCACTAACCAGCTAAAAAAATCATAGTTCCCCAAGTTTTAATCATGTTGCCTACGGACTGCTGCAAGTTCTAGTCCCCCAAAATATCATTTCCAAGTTCTGGTTTGGGTAAAAGAGGGAACTGAGGTTAGGCTGGAACATAAAACTGGTTAGGCTGGAACATAAAACTGGATGGCAAAGAGAATGGGAAAAGATGGACTGGAAGTTGTCATATATATGACAGATTTTACTTTCTTGGGCTCCATGATCACTGCAGATGGAGACAGCAGCCACGAAATTAAAAGACGCCTGCTTCTTGGGAGGAAAGCGATGACAAACCTTGACAGCATCTTAAAAAGCAGAGACATCACGTTGCCAACAAAGGCCTGCATAGTCAAAGATATGTTTTTTCCAGTAGCGATGTATGGAAGTAAGAGCTGGACCATAAAGAAGGCTGGCCGCCAAAGAATTGATGCTTTTGAATTGTGGTGCTGGAGGAGCCTCTTGAGAGTCCCCTGGAATGGAAGGAGAACAGACCTATCCATTTAGAAGGAAATCAACCCTGAGTGCTCACTGGAAGGACAGATCCTGAAGCTGAGGCTCCAGTACTTTGGCCATCTCATGAGAACAGAAGACTCTTTGGAAAAGACCTTGTTGTTAGGAAAGTGTGACGGCAAGAGGACAAGGGGACGACAGAGGATGAGATGGCTGGACAGTGTCTGCAAAGCAACCAACATGAATTTGACACAACTCCGGGAGACAGTGGAAGACAGGAGGGCCTGGCGTGCTCTGGTCCATGGGGTCACGAAGAGTCGGACACGACTAAACAACGACGACGAGAATTTGAAATCAGTTCTCCTCTGTCCTAATCCAACATGGTAACCACCACATCACATGGGCTGTCAGTATAGATTCAACACACAGAGGAGACACTTTTGTTTAGGCAGACAATAGATTTTGCTCCCTCCGTAACTGATGTCTCTTAATTCCTAGCAGACAAATCAGAAAGAGCAGCTTTGTTTGGCTGAGTGCAGTCCTATCCTTCAAATCCCTGAATCGAAACAGAAAACATCATCTGCTTTGGGCAACAATCAACATCCATACCTCATTGATTTATGACATTGCACAGTGTGAACAATGTGGTTGGCAGTTCTGTCACCATTTGGCAAAATATACCTATTTCACAAAGTCTGGTAAGACTGATAGGTTATAGACTATGGGGCCAGAACTGAGGCCTTGTTGAATTGCACACCTTCTCTGCAACTTCTTTCTACGTGTGGTTTACAAGCTTGAAATGGGCTGGTGGGTTCATGATCCACCCCTAGTAACATAATCTGTGCATTACATTAAAAAGGCCAATGAGGTTTCAGTCAAGCTGATTCACTCCCTAGATGCATTCTATTTGCCTGAGGAAAACATTCTTTGTTTTTTAAGTGGAATCTGAATATTTAAAAGACTGCTTTGAGATCCAGACTGTAGAAGTTCTGGGATTTGGTTTGAATTTGCTCCAAAGAAAGAGGATCCCACAATCATACGCATTCTTTGTTTTATCCTAACAATACGTTTGCCCAGAAAGCCTTCATTTTAGCAGCAGCCAAGGTCACTCTATAAATAACACACTCCTATTGAGGAGTGGGATCTCACCTGAAGGTCTTATCAACATGACTGAAGTCAGAGAGTTTCCATTGGAAGGTCACTTTTGCGACCAATGGCGCTATACCGAGCTTTCTTCTTCTGGAACACCAGAAGAAGCATAAGAATCAAAAGAGCTACCAACAGGACGACTCCAGTGAGAAAAAGAGCTTTGAGGACCGAGCTTGCTTCTCCCACGTGTAATTTTTTCCCAAAGAAATCTATTCCTGCTCTGCCGTTACCTCCTGAAAGAAAAAGGCAATACTGTAGTCAGAAACCTATTTATTCCCTCTTAGAGGGGGAGGCACCAATTTAATCAGAAACACTGGTGGATTTTGAGACAAACTGTGGGTCTAAGATATTTAAATGCACACTTAAAGTATGTAGGATAACTATAAACAGTAGCAGAGACAAACATCTCTTTCAACAACATGCCATACTCATAGCTGAAGATGGGAACAACCCCCCTGCCCCCTCAGAATTGAAATCTATCATGAAGCTCCGCAGTAACTCTGCCCCTTCCCTGTATCTCTGGTCCTGGAGTGGAATTCCTGCTATTAATTGAAAACAGGAGGGATGTCCCTATTTGTGTAAGGGAGTTCCTACTACTATTTCCCCTTTAATAGCTGGATTTCCTTGTCCTCCTGTCAGCTGACATTTTTCCAGCTGGCCCAGGGCAGGAACATAATCAGTTTTCAGAGACATGCTGTGGTTAAGTTCTGAAGGCCAATTGCAAAACAAAGCCAGCTAATTTGCAAACTTCCAGGAGGTCAGAGAAGCTTCTGCAGTGACACAGAGGACTGGTAAAAGATTTTCCTCTTCTAATGACAGCTAATCAGATTGGCTGAGCCGGAGTGCTGGTTGGGAGCAGACTGGGGGAAAAGAAGAGGTGGCAAAGGAAAAGGAGGGGCCCCAGGTAAACCACTGGGTGGAAACCTCTATCCCATGTTTTCCCTAGGGGCCCCATGATGTCCATCAGTGTTGCTAAACCTCCTCAAGCCATCCATCTGACAAAGTCAGGAATGGAGAACTCTGGCCCACCACCCTGTGCTAGGGAGTCCTAAATGGCTCAATGAATGTATTTCCAGTGTCGGACCTGAGTTTGTTCTGTATCATGCATGAATAAGCCGAAGTCATACCTTTTCCAAAATTCTTTCTTTTGACAGTAATTGTATCATACTCTGTGGTTGTGGCTGCGTGTCCTACAGCATCTGAATAAAAGAAAAAGCAGACCTTATTAAACATAATTTGCTCTGTCAGTCGGGATTGCTGCTTTCTTTTCAACAGTACAAGCCTATACATGCTCATCTAGAAGTAGGTCTGATTGTTTTTGTCAGCTGATCTTCTTCAACGTCGTCATCATATTTGAATGGCAGAACTGGAAGGAACCCTATGGATCATTGAATCTAGCCCCTGTCAAGGAGGTGCAGTGAGGAATTGAACTCCCAACCTTTGTGCATAAATTCACAGATTTAGGTCAGTGTTTGATTGCCTGAACAGAGCAGAAGGGCAATTGCTTAAGTGTTTCCCCCATCCCTGCTGGTGATCATCCCATCATATGACTAGCTGCACTACCAGTCTCACTACTAGTGCAAGAATGGTGCATGCTGGGAGTCTCTTGGAGTCCAGGGTGAGGGCAGTTGTGCAGTTATCCTTCCACTCTCTGGTGACAAGATAAACAGAGAATCCTGTCCTGTGAATCAGCTAAAAAGTTAAAACAAACTGGGAAAGACAGCTGCTCCTATTAGGAAGTCTTCAAGACACCAGCATAAATAAAATGGTCTACCTGATTCTAACTAGAACATCTCAAGCTGAGCTTGGAAACTTTTCTTTGTAATTATAAGAAAGTAAATTTTTCCCAGCTTGGATTTGATGCTCCTGATTCCCTGAGGTTAATAAAGCTAACTTTTTTGGAATCTCAAAACCTCCAACCAACACACAGCCAATGTATGAGTGACCATTTCTCAGCTGTACTTGACGTATCAGATACCTGAGCCTGGTATGTATAAAACCATGAAGCTGCACTTTCATTTAATAGTAATTCAGAGCCTCCTTTCCCCCAAAACAATCTTATCAAATTTGTATCCCAGGTCATATACTGTGACTTCTAGCACGTTGTCTAAGGGTGTAACATTCACCTATTCTTAGCCAACAATTAAAGAGTCCCCATTGGGATTCTTGAGCAGGCATTAAGTCAGTGGGTACGCAACTCCCTGAGAATGTCAGTAGTGACTTGTTAATTTGTGATTAGCAATGGGTGGATGTTATGCCTTTTGCCTTCAGCATGCATTACAAAGCTACAGCATTTCAGCCACAGTGTTATATTGATTCATGGTTTTTCATCTGTGCAAAGTTAATTATTCACTTAGGCCCCAGTTCTGTCCCTTGTGTCTGTATTAGAAGGATATTGCAGCATGAGTCATGCCTATGATTGATACCTATGATTGCATTTTCCAGTGTGAAACTAGGTGTTGCCCTCATCTCTTGGCATGAGACGCAAGACTAGACAGATTTAAAAGGTCTTTCTTGGCCCAGAAGTCTATCTAGTTATTGACAAAGAAGACTCCTAACTAGAATGAACTCATAAATGTTTACACCTAATGAGTACCTGTTTGGTTGAGTTCCAATTCCATATGAAAATGCATAGGAAGTACACTAGGCCTAACCATCTATCGAAAAACACAGTAAAGTGTGATTTTAATTTATTTGGCTGAGATTAAATTAAGTGAGCTGAAAAATAATAGTGCTGCAAATACCCACACATTTGAACAAAGGCGTTTTACTGTTAGTTCTTCATTATTAATGGTGGAAGGGAGCCAGAGCTTGCAGGATCAAAGCCCTGGGACCTTCTGAGCAGCAGGAACGGTCAAATCATCCAAGATCCTCCTCAGGCTTCCCTGTTCCCTTTTAGCTCAGTTGCTGCTCTCACAGTATTGGTAAGCTATTCCTGCTATAATAGGAGGTATGTGAGAGTGGTTTGATCTTCAATGGGTAGTTAAGAGCCATTAACTTAATAAAATATCTGCTCCTTGATTGTTTATATACGTAGATTGATCCAGGTTATTTTGGGGGACGTGGTTTTGGAAACTGTGATGATCAGAGCCAACATTTCCCCAATTTACCGTTACACCACTGTAATTACTATCAGTTTTTAGAGATGATTTGCCTGTTTATAGTTACAACAGTGTATCATACAGAAACACAGGAGGTGGCTCTGAGGTCTCCTCTGGTATGTCACTCTGGCCCTGTGACTCTGCTCAGATGTACAGTTTGCTCTGGGATTGGGGCCTGTGCTGCTCCAAATGTCACTAAATGCCAGATCCCATCATCCACAGCCAACATGGCCACTAGCTGTCCAGTCCTGTGACCTATTTACCTGTTGCAAGGCTGTTACCATATTTGATGATAGTGTAGGTTGTCTCCATCCCAGCATGAATGTGGTCATGGACATGGCAATGTAGAAGCCAGGTCCCGGGATTAAAGGCTACAAGTTCCACAGTCTGAAATGTCCCAGGGAAGAGATCATAGACATCACCTCTGTGATCATGGTCCATCTGTGACAAGAATGGAGAGCATCACCAAGGTTTCCACCCTTAGCAAATCAGAAGTACAGCAAAGTCACTTATATACCGCTTCTATAAGGCTCTGGAATTCTGTGCTGTGAATGTTCCAGATTTTTATAACTTTAAAAAATTTCTGCTTTTAAAAAATTAAATATGTGCATGCTTGCCATAGACAGATCTTTGGGTGCAAGTTGTCATGTATCAAACTCACAACCATGCCCCATGCTCAGCATGGAAAAAGCTGAGGACCAGGATTACCATAACATAAAAGAGACCATAAACTACTGTTTGAGAATAAACAAGAGCCTGCCTATTACTTGAGGCATGCTTTGGGGGTAGTTCTGGTCACCCAGACACCACAGTAGAAATATAGTTCTGTATCTTGTGAAGAAACCTTTCACTTACAGTAGCTTGTTATAGTATCTTCTAGCCACAGAAAGCCACTTCCTATATCCCACTGATTTCAATGGGAAAGAACCACTCACCACCCACATTAAAATAAATGGACTTAAAATGCTCATCTTTGATCCTCTGTTTAGTGCTATGTTTTTGAGAAGATAGAATGCAGCTCTGGTACTGGTTTTAAGAAAACATTTAAAATGTTATTTAGTTTCACAGGCGAACAAACCCAAAACGAAATGCAAATCAAAAATATATTGTTCAAAGGTTTTAAAAATCCTGGAGGGGGAAAAATTAAGTCAGGCTAATTTTTAAAATTATGCTTGCAATCTGCACTTTCTTGCAATCAATGGAACATATGCCTCTATTCATATAAGAGAAAAAATGCTACATCATAAAAATGATCACGCATCCTGTATGTGTGTGTGAATGTATGTATTACAATTAAATCTGGATTAGGTAAACAAATGTACTCTCATCCAGATATTGCTACTTGTACATACACGTACATGTAGCAGTCTAAAACAATGGCTGGAAATGTAAATTCCCATCCATGCTAAATGTTGGCTAAATTATTTATTTATTTAAAATATTTTAAAATATTTTTTTAAATTTAAAACTTTATTATTTATTTATTTAAAATATTTTTACCCCACCTCTCTCCTTAAAAAAGATGCAAGGTGGCTTACATCGTTAAAATACAATACTTAAAGCTAAAGACAGTAAGCACACAAATACTAAATAAACAACCGTAAAAATGGTAAACGAAAGCAACAGCAAAAATACAGTAACTGAAAGACAGGCATCTCCTGATCATCTTAACACCCAAGCAGGTTACCAATGGGAGACACAGTCCATGAGATAGCTCGGACCCCAGCCATTTAGAGCTTTATAGATTAAAACCAGCACTCTGAACTAAAATTTGAAATTGGGGGGCGGGGAGGGGAAAAAGAGAGGGCAGACAATATTGTGGCACTTAAAGAATCATACATTTATTTCAGTGTTATATTTTGTGGAACAAAATCCACTTCTTCAGACCCAAGAGGTGCAAGCAATATGTCCTCTATATCTATACATACCTCCATGGGGGGAGGTGTATTAACCATATAAGGATACAGACCAGAGGAAAAGTGATAATGCATCCTTAAGTCTGAAGAAGTGGATTTTGACACACGAAAGCTACAGTGAAATAAACCTGTTGGTTTTTAAAGTGCCCCCAAATTTGTCTTTTTTTTCTCTTATTTTTCCCCTTTCCTCCACTTCCATTTTCCTAATATGCTAAGACAACTAACTGTCTCTTTGGAAACAGAACTCCTTTTGCTTCTGTAACTGTCTTAATGGACTGGCATGACAGGAATATTTTATGCCTGCATTCTGCTTAGCAAAACCAAGTTTGTTTCAGTAGAATGTCCAAAGGTCACGTTATATTCCTATTTATGACCTGTGAATTGTTCACCAAAAGGCATATTGTGTAAATGTCAGAATCCCACAGAAACCTGGAGCTTCCTATAGAAATTACCTATGAAAACACAGAAGCCATCTTTTCATTTATACCAATGGGAAAAACCTCTGATTTGTGGGCCTTAATTGGCCACAATGATAGTCGGTCCCCACACGTGATTTGTACCAACCTTGAAGAGAAAACTCTCTCCATGGAAATGGACAGTGTGGAGGTCAATCTCATTTCCCATTCCAATCAGATACCAGTCTGTATTTTCCCCTTCATACATTGTTAGACCATGGAGATTGTGGTAGATCTTTCCATTGATTGCTGAAAGAGTTAGGGGAGATGCTTAAAAAAGAGCAAACAGGTTTATTGATGTATTCCACTGCATACTGGAAATGTTATATAGCCAGAACATATATCATGCTAGAACAATTGACCTGAAATGCCCCTTCAGGTCATTCAGGGGTTATCCAGCTTCCTCTGATTTCATGCCCCCTGTACATAACTCGGAGAATTCCCTGAACAGCTTTTTCAGGTGCACAAAGAACAGTAGCTCCAGGAAGAATACAGCAAAAAGCCCCACTAAACAAGTTGAATGCTATTTGTTTTGATTTGGATCCAAGCCTTTATCTTGATGACCTAATACTAAGCCTCTTATTCTGTTTGCAAACACATTTATGGAATAAGGTTTAAATGGAACCAGTTCAAGTACTTCTGCATTGGATTAGACATTTGCAATATGAAATACATGTACATACACTATTTCATGGATATCATGTTACCATTTCAGTGGGAGCCATGAGCATCGCAGCCTCCAATTACAAGTGTATTGTTTTATGGGTAGCTTATCTTACCACTTAGTATGTACGTATGTAGCTGATCTGTACCCTCAATCCTGCCTGTTTCAGTGTAGGGGAACTAGGACACAAAATCCCTACACAGTGCCTGGTCTTGAGGGCTGCTGTGTTGTAAGAGGGAGGAACCAGCTATATATTTGGTACCACACCTCAGTGAAGACCATGGCTCCTTGGACCTATGAATGTTCTCCAGCATGTGCAGGCATTTGTACTTTTCCTTTTGCTATAACTATTTATACATAGGTAAAGGTAAAAGCTCCCCTTAGACATTTAGTCCAGTTGTGTCCAACTCTAGGACACGGTGCTCATCCCCGTTTCCAAGCCGTAGAGTCAGCGTTTGTCTGTAGAAAGTTTCCGTGGTCACGTGGCCAGCGTGACTAGACACGGAACGCCGTTACCTTCCCACCGAGACGGTACCTATTTATCTACTTGCATTTGCATGCTTTCAAAGTGCTAGGTTGGTAGGAGCTGGGACAAGTGATGGGAGCTCACTCTGTCGCGTGGATTCGATCTTACCTATACAATACGGCACCAGTGGCTTTCTGTCTTCAAGATTCAAAGAACACAGTTTACTGGGGCTCTAACGTGTGTGTCAAGTCGGAACTGACTTATAGTGACCCTAAAAGGGCTTTCAAGGTAAGTGAGATATTTAAGGAGTGGTTTTGCCAGTTCCACTCCCTCAATCAGTTTCCATGGCTGAGCGAGGATTTGAACCCTGTTCTCCAGAGTCCTAGTCCATACTCTGTCCACTACAACCATATTGGGAACTTCTAGCCTCTCTAAAGCTGCCATTTAGCACAATTGGTACCAGAAGTGGGGTCTTCATAAGACAAACCACTGCATGGGTGAAAGGAAGCAAAGAGCCTGTTGCTTACGGCACGCAGTCCCTGGTTCTCTGTTCAAGGTCCACAGCCTCCCTAGCCAGGATTACTGAGCAGAGTGGTTCCCCCACCTTGCTACAATTGGAACGTAGCTTTATGGAGGAGAAATGTGCACCATGTCAATCCAGAGAAAAACTGAATCCTACCATTGCTAAGATAATGAGGAATCTGGAGCGTGAGACCTGAGGAATCCAGTCCACACCCCACTTTGAAAAATATGTGTTTGTTTCCACTGCAGGAGGCCCTGTGGCTGGTTTAAACATTAATTGCTGCTCTTGAAGTCTTCTTCTTCTTGTTGGAAAACCACTTTTTAGTGGGAAGCTGGGAAAATCTGATAAGAGCTGGGGACTGCTAAAATATCCTGCGCGGGGTGGTGGTGGTCTACCTACAGCCCCCTGTGGCCATACTTTGCCCACTCTTGGTATATGGTCACATATATGATCATAAACCTAATGTGAACATTTCACAAAACAATAGTTAAAAATGCAGTCCTCTAACATACCATGCATTTTGTTTCCTTCCACAAAGTCATCTGTGTGATTGAATTCTTTAGGATTCTTATCTAGATATTTTTCAATGTTTTCATTCAAATACCAGGACTCATTTTCATCAAAAACAAGGAACAAAAGAGCAAATTCACGATCCACATCTGTCCTTACGCCCTTCTCGTTTAATATTCCTTTTCTGCAAATGATAAGTGGTCCAATCAAACCACTGTACATATCCTGGAAAGAAAGAAAATGGGAAATAAGCCATTTAGTTAGTTACAGATTTTAAGAATACGTGCATGTAGTCCCTCACATATATACATATGGGGGAGGGGTGTATAGTGGGGGCTAAATCCAATTGTTAGTGCCAGTTCAGTAGATCAACTAAACCAATGAGACCTACATCAAAATAAACTTTTCAAGGCCAAAGAATCATTCTTACCATAAAGATCAGCAGAAAGACCTGAGTCTCTGTACAATATTTTAAAAAAAATTACGGGAAGGTGTGGGAATCAGTAGCTATTGGCACATAAAAAGCAAAAAGCAAAGCAAAGCTTGCTGCTTATATACCGCCCCATAGCGCTTCAAGCACTCTCTGGGCGGTTTGCAATTATGCAGGCTACACATTACCACCACACACACCCCCAGTGAGCTGGGTACTCATTTTACTGACCTTGGAAGGATAGAAGGCTGAGTCAACCTTGAGCCGGCTACCTGGGATTTGAACCCCAGGTCGTGAGCACAGTTTTGGCTGCAGTACCGCAGTTTAACCACTGTGCCACGAGGCCTAAACTTATAATTTTATCCCAGAGGCACATATTCCAGCTGAGACACAATCTCAACATGTCTTGACTATTTAACACAACACCAAGAACAATGTATTCTTGCCTTGAATCAGCATCTCTTTCAAAGTATCCATTTCAGATACTAAGCGTAGAGAGCTGAGTGGATCTTTGACCCTCGGGAAACATCCTGGGGAGAATATTAATATTTATTGCCTTCCTGAGGTATTAACACATTGTTTTCTGGTGGCCCCTGATATCAGTTAGGATTTTCTCAGGAACTGCGTTGCCCCCCACTCTGGCTGGAAATAAAGCATTATTTATTTAGTTTATTATAAGGGCAGGTTATTTTCAGTCAGTGGTTGAAATCCTGTTGAGCAGTTCTGTGTGCAGAACAGGAATGGTATCATCATCAGTGGCAAATAGCCACAGACTAATGCCTTCCTTTGGCAATTTTAGGATAGACACAACTCATAAACAATGGGGAAAAGTTGCATGCACTCTGAAATCATCAAAGGAAGTTTTGATGGCAGCAATTTGCTGCTGCTAATGACAGCATTCTTATGGTGCATGCAGAGCTGCACAAGATTTCGATCAAATAGTCTGTTGGATATATGTTATAGACAACGTACAATTCTCTAAATGAACTGAAAGATTGGACAGAACTGATTAAGCTTTTTAACGAGAAACTGTGGGCTTCGGTAGGGCCGTAGCAGAACAGATCCCCATATTATCTTGCAGTGTACAGTGGACCCTCGATTTACGGAATTAATCCGTATTGGAACAGTGGCTGCAGGTCGAAAAATCTGTAGGTCGAGACTTCATTGACCTACAATGCATTGAAAACCGATTAAATCGTAACCGGCCATTTTTGTTCCATTTTGTGTTTTTTTCCCCGGTCTGTAGGTCGACTCTCTGAGTACACATCTGAGTAGCCTCTATAAAACCCATAAGTCAGGATTGACATGAGGGCACACAATAAAAAATATGCTATAAGGGCAAAGCTTGTCAAGGAGTGCTGTCAGGAAACTCACTTAGGTAAAAACAAACACTTGCCTATAACACACACGCATGTGTGTGTGCACACACACACACTTCATGATGGCTTCCTACTTACTTTTACAAAATGTACTGTTGAGTAGTAAACCCAAGTAATGCAATTAGGATCAGAGACACCGGGACCCGACCTTGCTGGGACATTCCATCGGTATGTGCTGATTTCTCCTGGTGTTCATGCAGGCATATTTAAGACAAGGGAGAGGAATGACGTTAAAACCTAATATTGTTGTCAACATCCAAAATATGATGACATTTACTGCTGAGTTTGAAACAATCAAGGTCAGTCATTTGGGATCAAAACTGAGAAGGAAAACTATATAGGTCCTTTTGGGGAGTAAGGCAGGATAGGAATATTTTAAATAATAAATATATGGCTTACAATTTACATGCCCTCGGTGAAAGCTACAAAATGCGATCTTTTGCTTTATGAAAAAGGACACCAAACATCCCAGGAGTATGTTTCTACCAGTTATAATAAAACTTAGACCCGCAAAACTAATTTTACTGTGCGTTTTTAAGGTTTAACAAACTGAAAATGCATTTTACTTACTTACATTTATGTACTATTTATATTCCAGAATTCCATTGCATACAGATGATGGCTAAGGAGGTTTTAACTCAGTTTAAAATCAGAGCAGAACTAAAGAGAATATAATAAACTGCCTGGATGGCCCCACCCCATTTTTACATAGCTGACAACAACTCAGTAGTCAAGCCAATCCATAATAAGCAGCGTCAAGAAAAACTGGGAATTTGGTTTCAGCTATAGGTTAAAAAGATAAAGGTTCCCCTTGACATTTAGTCCAGTCGTGTCCGACTCTAGGGCGCAGTGCTCATCCCCGTCTCCAAGCCATAGAGCCAGCGTTTGTCTGAAGACAGTTTCCGTGGTCATGTGGCCAGTGCGACTTAGACACGGAACGCTGTTTACCTTCCCACCGAGGTGGTCTCTATTTATCTAACCCCTCCCACTACCCTCTCGTAAGGCTGGTCCATTGGCCTTTCATTCATAGCAATTTATCACTCATTCAGATATGTCGTCCATTAATTATGGTCCTTTTTTCCCTTACCATAAAAGTCCATTATATAGGGAAAGGTGAAAAAACAGGACAATGCCTTTTGAAGAGAAATGGTAAGAACCACCTGCCTTAAAGCACCTAAAGGAAATGTTGATGAAATCTTCAAGACAGACTGAACACTGTACACAACCACCCCATACCTGGCATAGTGACATGTGCTTTATTCCCGACGTAGTCTTCTTCTATGCCATGGGCTGACACTGAGTAGGGCCTACTAGCTTTGTTCTTAAATATAATTAGGATTGAGTCACCAACCACTGCATGAATCAAGGGTCCTAAGTGAAACAAGAATAAGAAGTGGTTGAATTGTACAATATTAAATGTGAAGACAAAACTTCTCATTCTAAAAAAAAGAGGTCAGAATAATAACTAGGTCTACCAGCCAATTACTCTCCCACCTCCACAATCTTATCTGAGCAATTGTATGAGTTTTACTTGATTTACTGAAGAACAAGCTGGCTATATAGCACAGTGGTTTGGCTGCTGAGCCAGAGATTGGGAGTTTGATTCCCAACTGTGCCCCCTGGGTGAAAAGCTAGCCTGTGTGGCCTCGGTCAAGCTGCACAGTCCCCCAGTTCCTAGAAGAAGGGAACGATTAAGCAATTCTGAGGATTCTCTACCTAGAAAATCCTGAAAAGGGTGACCAGAAGTTGGGGTCATCTTGACAACTCTCTCTCTCTATATATATAAAGTGAGTTGTCAATCAATCAATCAATCAATCAATCAATCAATCAATCAATCAATCAATCAATCAATCAATCAATCAATCAATCAACCAACCAACCAACCAACCAACCAACCAACCAACCAACCAACCAACCAACCAACCAACCAACCAACCAGATAGATAGATAGATAGATAGATAGATAGATAGATAGATAGATAGATAGATAGATAGATAGATAGATAGATAGATAGATAGATAGATAGATAAGATGGTCTTATATTAATTTTTGCTCCAAAAAAACGTATTAGGGCTTATTTTCAGGGGATTTTTTTTTCATGTACAACAATCTACATTAATTCAAATACAGTCATGCCATCTTCTTCTGGCTACTACACAAAGGTGGAGGGCGGGGTTTCACTTAATTGGGGCTTATTTTTGGGGTAGGGTTTATATTATGAACATCTTGAAAAATCATACTAGGGCTTATTTTCAGGTTAGATCTTATGTTCAGGGAAACAGGGTACTAATGAAGGGGCATAGATTATTCAGCTTGGTAAAGGCAGGTATTCTGAATGGTGAGGTGAATTATATTTTCCAAACAAGTTATTCATTCATTTATTTTGTTTTGTTTTGTTTTTTTATTTTAAAATGGCCATTCTGGGCAGTGTAAATCATTTTTACAAACAAATATTTTGACAGTCACACACACTCCCCAAAACCACTCTGTGGAGGTTTTGTGTTCAAATGAAAATACATTAAAAAAAGGTTTTTCATAATTTTTCTAAAAATATTCAGTCAGAGTTTCAGCTAAATGCCATTCTGAAATGAAGTCAATTGACTCTTTTTTTTTTAAGAGTGTAAATAAATAATTATTTGGGGAAAGCACATTTATTCCATACTCTGAAATCTTAATTAGTGTTGCTGCTCCACCTGTTGGTTGAATCTGTAATTTACAACCCTATGCCTTTGGTCCAAAATTGCTTTGAAAGGGAGTCAAAAGCTGTGATCCAATAGCTGCAAAGGTGCACATCTTATTGCACCAGAAAACATCGCTTTAATGGTAGTGATCTCCCTTAAAGAGATCCTTCCACCTGCTGAGGAATTGCTCCATCCCCTAGACTCAAAAAGTAGAAGACCTACAGCTGGACCAAAAATGCCCAACTTGGGGACAGACTGGGGTCAAGCTGGAGCGAATTTCCCCACACATTGTGTGATCTCCAGAGAAAAGATCTCCCTGGAAAAATTCCACAAGTGGTCCAGGTTTCAACCTGTCTCCCCGTATGACCACACCCTTAATCCTCTTGCATTTAGTACAAGAATGAAGAATCTGTCACCCTACACACGTTGGTGGACCAACTCCCATTACCATGAGCCAACATACCCAACAGCCAGAAATTATGTGAGTTTTAGTCCTGCAACATCTAGGCAACCAAAATCTTCCTAATTTGATTTAGTGAATATCTATTCTCACTGTCTGCATGGTCTGTACAAAACAAGAGACCCATCCTATGTTGCCCCTTGCTTCCCACAGCATCCCTATCTTAGCCTGAACCAACCACCGGTATATTTAATAATACCAAGACTGTACATTTGTATAGTATTTTCAAAGCGTGGTGCAGGTGTGGGACCAAACCCATCCCTGCTGGACCATGCCTCTTTCCTATGTCATAGGCATCCTTCAGTCTCAAGAGACCATGGTAACATGCTCTGTATCGAGAAGTGTCCTTTCCAGAACATGAAGCCTGGGTAAAGTAATATGGAGGATAGGCTGTTACCCAAGCAGCAAATCCCCTCTCTCCTTGTTGCTGAAATGGTCCAATGGAAAGGCAAGAGCCAATACAACTGGTTCCAGCAACGTCGCAGGAGTTGGCACCATAGTGATTTCGCAGATACTGTATGTATTTTTTCACATTTGAAAAGGCTAAAATATGTCTCCTAAAGGCTAAAGCTTAGTTACTGTTAGTAAGCACATCAAAGTCAAATATGCTTCTAGTTTTCTTCCCACCTTTCTCCCTCTTGCTTCATCCACTATTGAATGTGGCCCTTGAACTCAAGCTCTTCAGTTCATTCGTTCGTTCGTTCGTTCGTTCATTCGTTCGTTCATTCATTCATTCATTCATTCATTCATTCATTCATTCATTCATTCATTCATTCATTCATTCGTGACAGCTACTCTTCAGGAGTTCAGGCAGAATAATCTTCTAGACCTACTTAGAGATCACTGGTACTACCTTATAGTCTCCTGTTCAAGCACTAACAAGGCCCAACGCCATTTACCTTGAGATTAAGTGTGTTCATGGCGTTGTGGTGATATTCCACGGTAGACATGGATTAGATTGTGTTGCAATTGTTTTAAAAATATTCTTTTGGGAAGGAATAGGCCTTCTACCATCTTTTGTGAATCCTTTCAACTTCTCACCTAGAATCTGGAGGTGTTGCTCCTTTGTTGTCCTCTTTTTGTGTTCTGTGAACTCTCCACTTTGGTACTCCCTATAAACCACTTTCTTGTACTTTGAACCTATGAGATCTTCACCTTGGCTCAAAAATACATGTCCGTAACTTGAGAATGATTTAAAAAAATAAAAAGTGCATAAACATTTAACAACTTCACAAACACAACATGATGACAAAAATACAGGCTGGAACTCTACTACGGACAGACACCAGTGTAAGTGTACTTGCATAAATCGTGGCAGTAAATCCCACCAATTAACAACAATTAGTGCTTGCATTCCTAGCCACATGCTAAATCATGTAACTGGCACAAAATTAAAAGTGTGAGCAGCAACTCATTAATTAGCAGCAATTCACCATCCCCCTTTATGCAGCTGTATTTCTGCCTGCATAAATCCACAATAGGATTCTGGCCATAGTGATGCTTAGTTATGCAGCCTATTGTACTATTCATATTTGGACTTATTTTTAAAAGGCCACTTTTAAGATACCTTAATGAATTCTTTCAAAACTAGTTTTTAAATGTTTAAGAACACTTCTCTAATACAAAATCTCTTTTTGGACCTTTTTGGTGTTTTGTTTTATAGTTAAATTTCAAGTTTCTGACTGGGGGGAATATCACTGGATATCAATTTCAGAAGACAGGAAGCACCGTAGCACTAAACTCCACCCTCTAGAACAGTAATTTCCAATGTTGGATCTCCAGATATTCTTGGACTGCAACTCCCAGAAATCCTGACCAGTACAGCTAGTGGTGAAGGCTTCTGGGAGTTGCAGTCCAAGAATGTCTGGGAAGCCAAAGTAGGGAACCACAGTTTTAGAACAAAGCAAAACTAAGAAACAAACCCAGATTTCAGCAGTAATGCCAAGATACTGAGAGTCATAGAAAATGTCTCTGAACTAAGCCAGACAATCTTTATGTAGGAATTACATGTGTCTTTGAAGTTAATTTACTTCCACCAGATAGAACACAGGACCAAGGAAAGCTACCTTGTATTGAATCAGATTCTTGGTTTTTCTAGCTGAATACTATACAGTGGTGCCTCGCAAGACGAGCGCTTCATTTTACGACGAAATCGCATAACAACGAAGTTTTTGTGATCACAAAAGCGATTGCAAAACGATGTTTCCTATGGTTTTTTTCGTTTTGCGATGATCGGTTCCCTGCTTCGCTAACCGATTATCGCAAAACAATGATTTTCGCACAGCTGATCGGTGGTTTCAAAATGGCCGCCGGGCAAAAAAATGGCCGCCCGCTGTTTTCTGGGACTTATTCCTCGCTGCACGGGCAGCGAAAATGGCGCTATGGAGGATCTTCGCTGGACGATGAGTTTCAAGTCCATAGGAACGCATTAATCAGGTTTTAATGCGTTTCTATGGGCTTTTAAAAATTGCTTTACGATGTTTTCGTTCTACAGCGATTTCGCTGGAACGAATTAACGTAATGTGAGGCACCACTGTACTGTTGTGCCCCACTGGACAATTACCCTGCTCTATGACGAATCCGCATTACGTCGACGTTTTTGTGATCGCTTTAGCAATCGCAAAATGATGTTTTAAATGGGGGAATTTCGCTTCACATTGATCGGTTCCCTGTTTCGGGAACCGATTTTTCGTTTTATGATGATCAACAAACAGCTGATTGTCTGGTTTCAAAATGGCTGCCGGCTTTCAAAATGGCCCCCTGCTGTTTTCTAAGACGGATTCCTCGCTATACAGACACCGAAAATGGCCGCCGTATGGAGGATCTTCGCTGGACGAGCAGGTATTCAGCCCATTGGAATGCATTGAATGGGTTTTCAATTCGTTTCAATGTTTTTTTCCCCATTTTGTTTGACAACGTTTTCGCTCTACAGCGATTTTGCTGGAACGAATTAACATAGTCAAGTGAGGCACCACTGTACTATCATATCTAATGGGCAGCAACAGGACCCCAGTGTTTCAGGCAGAGGTTTATTTCTAGCCTTGTCTGAAGATGCTGGGGGCTGAACCTGGGACCTTCCACCTTCAAAGCTCCTGATTCTCCCTAGTAGACTCCCACTCAGCTTCTAAAACCAGACATGTTCTAGGCAGTGTGATAGTATAGTTGATTACAACCCTGTTTGTGCAAGTCTGTCCTGACACTGATCAAGCATTCTTCCTAGCACAAAATCTTTAAAGGGAGAAAGTAGTGCTCAGATCTGCCAGGAGGTCATGCAGCATAACACTATAATAACATCGGTACCTTTCCTCTTTGCTGATTGTTTCCACCTTCTCCTGTCTTTGGCTGGGATGAGGAGCGTAGTCCCACTCCACTTCTTCAGCTGCGACGTAATAGGTTCTGATTGTCCCGTAACGTCTTCCGTCATCCAACGGCTTGCGGCAGGGCTTCACATCGTACAGCGCTTTCATCCCGGCAGCAAAGTGATCAAATGTCCTGCAAAGCACTTGGAAAGTCCCTGAAAAGAATTTATATGACCCTTCTCACAAAGTTAGCTCAGTCAGAGAGGTGATGGTTTGTTCTTGCTGTGGTCAAATGTTGTTTTGGGCTGTCAACAATCTTTTAAATTTTACTAAAGATCCAAAGTGCGCCAACTATGTTTCCCCACTACCAGACCTTAATGGATGGAGAGGCGCATGTAGAAAAGACACTCCCTGAGGGCACAGAACTGACAATGTTATCATTGTATTCCTGACTGTAGCATAACAGCATTTTGCCTTTGTTTCTGTTCACTGCTACGTACTTTGATTCAGGCAATCAAGAAACCAATTAACCAATCTCTCAAAGTTTTTGTTATGTGCTTCTAAAAACCCTATTAGAGTTGCTTCTGATTTAAGGCAACCCTAATAGGGTTTTAAAAGTACACTAGGACTGTGGTATCTGCAAGGGATCAGTTCCAAGTACTCCCCCATCCATGGATGCCCCCCCAAAAAACCCACAGAAATATCAAACACTATACAGTGGAACCTCTACTTAAGAACTTAATCCATTTTGGAATGGTGTTCTTAAGTTGAAACGTTCTTAAGTTGAAGCAAGATTTCCCATAGGAATGGATTGAAAACCAATTAATCCGTTCTGGCTGTTTTTTTGTTATGTAGAGGTGCGTTCGTACATTGAAGCATTAGTTCCCATAGGAACTAATGCAAAGCTGGTTAATACGTACTCTACCACTAGGGGGAGATTTTTTTTTTAACCTAAGATGACCTAAGGTTAAAAAAAGAGCAGGAAAGGTTTTTTTTCCTGTTCTTATCTTGGATTTCTGTTCTCAAGTAGAAGCAAAATTTAGCAAATGGAGCTGTTCTTAAGTTGGATTGTTCTTAAGTAGGGACGTTCTTAAGTAGAGACCCCACTGTACATTGCACAGTCTCTGGCGTCCTCTAGTGGCCAGTTTTGGTGCATACACCCTGGAAACATGTATTTCTGAGGTTTTTTATTTAGTATTTTCAGTCAGTGGATAAATGAACCAGCGGCTACTGATCCCGTGGATAGGAGGGTCTGACTGTAAGTGAAATATTTCAGGAAATGATATACCAATATGTGTGCACATGTATGCATGCACACACACATGGGTTTCCATGATAGCAGAGATTTGAATCCCGGTGTCCTAAGTCCTCGTTTAAGACATCAACCACTACCCCCCACTGGCTTTTGACTTCACAGCAGAGAGATTCAAAATATAGATAAAGTATACACATCAAATCAGCATCGACAGCATTAAAAATTAAAACATTTCTTAACCCGTCAAAAATGCCTTTTAGGAAACAAGAGTCCAAGACTATGCTAGGTGGAAGAATTAAACAGAAGCCCTATTGCTATGGCCTACCTACTCGATCTGGCTTTATCAGCGCTGTTGCCGAGGTGTGAGGGAACAAAGCAAGCGTATCCCTGATTGTGCCGCCCAAACGGATGGTGTTCCCTTGGAAATGGACACCGTGCATGTCCGTTTCGGTGCCCAGTCCAATCACATGCCAAGAAACGTTGTCCTCCTTGCACATAGTGAGGGCCGGCAGGTTGCCAAACATGTAGCCGTTGATTGCTGAAAAGAGAGAAACGCTCACGCTTGTAAGAGTTCTGCAGGTCAGCCTGCCTTAGTAAATTACAGTTGCATGCACACCTTGCAATTGGAGGGTTCTGAAAGTCCTCTTTTTCTTAAGATATCAGGAGGCTTTCTGCTTTTAGACACATAGCCACGAGTCATTAAAGATAAATGGACACACTTAGGATGAGCATAGCTCATTTCAGGCCCGTGCTCGAAGGCCAAGTATCGAATGCAAATACAAGGGTCATCAAAGGGTGGTCTGTCAGAAGCTCATGGATGCTGTCAACTTGCCTCTTTGCCCCCCTCAGCCCCTCTTCCGGATCGCTGCCACCTCAGCTGTGTAATACCAAAGCGTCCCCCACCATACCATGCATTTTGTTGGATTCTTGGAAATCTTCATCTTCCTTATTAACTTTTGAGGGATCACCCATAAATGCATCAATGTTTGTGTCAAGATAGAAACTCAGATTTTCATCAAAGACTGTAAACAGCAGGTAGAATTCCTTATCTATTCCTTTCTGGAATATAAAAGCAGATGATATGCATTAAAACAAAGACTGTGTGGTCACACTGGCAATAAGAGCCGCATTTAAGCATCATTTCAATCAAGGATAACAGAAGGGAATTATTTGCATTTGAATCTCCCACCAATGAAATACCAAAGATTATGCTGCAGTCATAGAATCAAATTGCAGTAGTTCAAGGTTCCAGTCACCTTTACTCAGTTTCTTAATATTCATAAGTACTAGAAACAAAAAGAATGATTTTAATGCTAAAGCGTTGGACTTTCTCCTGTAATGAGCACATCTGAAATAAAGTATTTTGCAAGATTGTCTTCTACTAGGTTCCAGAGACCTCCCACTTTCCAGTTATAAAGAAATGTAAGGTGTCTATGCCTCAGGGAAATGTATGCTCACACTTTTCAGATTTAGGACCTCTATTCTAGTCCTCATGAAAATAAGATTTCTCAAATTGAAAAAGTTCGGTCAAAGTGCCTTCAAAAAATTCCTAAACATGCTTCTTTAAAAGTATCTTTAAAAATGCATAGGAAACATTGTTTGTAATAGTAATAAAGTAACTTTAACCTTGTTAAACTACTTCTGAAATGTAATTTCATTGTGCTAGTCATAAAAACAAAATGGTTCACATAAGGTTTGCATAACTTGCTGTGGCTAATTGTGGCTAATTGATGACCTTCCATGGCGCATTTTGGTGGCACAATCTATCCTATGACCAGGCAAGTGTGCTGGGCCACAAATTCATCACAGGTAACTGTGTTACTTGTGACTCATTACTTCTAAGTTCTGTGAAAAACAGAATGGGAGCATGCACCTGTCTTTGTTTTGATCTTTTTGATATTTTGAGCAGTATTTGGTTGAATACTGCTGGTGGCACAAAACTGAAACCTCTTGTTCTGGCTCAATAAGGCAGTCCCTGCGATTCTAAGTATTTAGTGTTCAAAACTTAATAAAAAGCAATATAATTCAGTTCAGAGCCAGCTCTCCTTTTTACCTGTGCTCCATCAGGTTCCAGAGAATCTTTCTTGCAGATGATCAGAGGTCCCACAAGTCCAGATTGCGTGTCCATCACTGGGTCTGTTGCTGAGTAATATAGATAGGTGAGGCACAGTGGATCACTGTCTGTTGGGCCAACACTTTCAGGAACTCTCCATTGGTACTCAAAGATTTCCCCAGGCTGAACAGAAGCTCCTGGCTTCTCATACCCTTAAAACAAAAAGGACGTCAAACAGTACACATTTAGTAATTAATGCTAAAAGCCAGATCTAGACAGAGCTTTGAAAAATTACTATTTTTTGCGCTATAACTCCTAGAACCTTCCAGCTAGCATGGGTAGTCATTGACATCATTGCTCATGTTAGAAACAGTCCAATAGTATTTATATAGTGGAAGGATCAGCCAATGAAGTGCTGTCATTGGCCAGGAGACACCGAAATGCATTCATATACCTTGCATTCTTCAGGCAGACTCTTTCCAGGTCCCCCAGCATGGACATTGACAGGAAGATCCTGGAAAAATAATTTTCCAAGGTTCCACATTTTTATAACTTACTTATTGGCCAAAATCCTGTTGCATGTTTATGCCTGTGGAAGGCAAACAGGGTAACTTTGTAGCTATCAGAGCCGTACAACAATGGAACCAATGACCTTGGGAGGTGGTGCTGGAGGCATTCAATAGAAAATTGGACAACCCTCTATCAGATTTGCTTTGATTTGGATTCCTGCACTGAGCAGAGGATTGGACTTGATGGCCTTAGAGGCCCTTTCCAATAGATTCTCACTAGCAATTAACAAATTCCCACTTGAAATTTCAGGCTTGCACCCATCCAGTGGTTTGGCACATGCTCCCAAATCCCAGCGGGGACTGGTTAAGAGCTGATTAATTGCTAATCACAATGCAAAAACTAGAATACAAAAAGAAAAAAGTGCAGGATTTCACTAGCAAGATCCTGCTATTAAACTCAGTGGTATCTGCTGTTTTATGCAGTTGGCAAGGCACACAACACTGGTGGGCAGAGCCAGGAGCCAAAATTCAGTGTTCAAACATATATTCAGATCAAGTAGCTTTCTGAACCCATTTTATGTATGCCATTTGATCCCTGTGGAAGATGGATGGGTTCCAAATGTTAGTGACAGGCAGGCAGGCAGACAGACAGATGGGAAGTAGCATCACTAACTTACCATCAGCATAAGAGGCTCCTTCTGAGGATTTGCTGAAAGCAACACCATGGGGCATCATGCTGTAGTTCTTGTCAGCTTTATTGGCAAAAGTAACCAAAATGGTGTCTCCAACTTCAGCTTTGATAACTGGGCCTGGAAAACAGCAGGAGTTGAATAAGTCATTCTTTTTTTAAAAAAACACACAACACCTTTAAATTAATAATGAATGCAATAAAGCCTCTTCACTTTCTTCATCAGGTAATTCACACATTTCTATATATTTATTATACACATAGCATGAATGCATCAGATTAATGGTCTGTGTGATGTACATGAAGGGATGTCAATCCCAGTTTGTCTAACACTTATGCCTTCACCTTCTTCTCTTGAGATCAGGAGTCTACTGTTGGCTATCCATGACAGGAATAACAAGACAGAATCTGAAGTCATGAAAAAACTCAACATACCAAGTATGCCAAGATGGACAGCCGTTTCAGGTTGTTCTTTCTTTCTGGTAAACTTTCCATCGGTGTAGGGCACATAATGAGCTTTCCAATATTGGCCCCCGACTCGATCTTCTCCCCGTGTGAAGAAAAGTGCCGAGTCACTGTGGAGGAGAAGCCATTGTCACTGATTAAAAAGCTAGCCACGAATTTGTAGCACTCAACCACAGTGCTGAGACCTCTCCCTTGGGAATGGTCAAGATATGTAAAAAATAATTTGCTTCTGTTTTACTTCACCTGTTCTTCAAGGAGCTGTAACTTACATATGGGTAACACTCTGAGGTAAATTAAGCTTTGAGGAAAACATTTGTTGAAGGGCAGTCAGCATTTGGAAAATTATTTTTTCAGAGTAGAACGCTCAGAATTACAGATGGGGGTATTCATATTCATAGATGAATGTGAATACCCCGACATCACGAGGGTGGACATCATGAGGGTCCGGTCCCCTGGGGCTAGACGGTCCACTCACCTATCTGCTGCTTCCAGGGGCTCCGCGCTCCCTTCCAATTGCTCCAGAGCTTGTGGTTGAGGAGCCACTCATTCGCCGGGCAGGGAGGCTCATCTTCCCTCCTTCTGCCAGGAGTGGCTAGTCAAGTGCAAGCTCTGGAGTGACTGGAAGGGAGCGTGGAGTCCGCAGCAGCAGCGGACAGGTGTGTGGACAGTTCAGCCCCAGGGGACCGGACTCTCGTGATGTCCACCTGTGTGGGGGTATTCACATTCATATTCAAATACGAATACCCCCATCTCTACTCTGAATCAATCAGGATGGCTAATACAATGGTGCCTCGCTTAACGATTGCCTCGCTTAACGAGGAAATCACCGTACGATTAGGTTTTTGCGATCGCTTTTGCGATTGCAAAATGGTTTAAATGGGTTTTTTTATTTAACGATGATTGGTTCCCTGCTTCAGGAACCAATTTTCGCTTTACGATGATCAGAAAACAGCTGATCGTCGGGTTTCAAAATGGCCGCCGGCTGAAGAAAATGGCCCCCACTGTTTTCTAGGATGGATTCCTCGCTTTACAGGCACTGAAAATGGCCACCGTATGGAGGATCTTCGCTGGACGAGCAGGTATTCAGCCCACTGGAACGCATTGAACAGTTTTCAATGTATTTCAATGGGTTTTTTTATTTCATTTGACAATTCGATATTTGGCGGAACGCCTCCTCCCAACAAGGTCTACCCGGATCACCCGCGCGAGTCAGGAGGTGAGGCTGAGGAGCCTGACGCCGAGAGAGGCCCGGAAGGAGAAGACACGAAACCGGGCCTTCTCGGCGGTGGCTCCTCGCCTCTGGAACAATCTCCCTCCGGAGATTCGCACGGCCCCCACGCTGGGCACCTTTAAAACCCAATTAAAAACATGGCTGTTTATTCAGGCCTTCCCTCCAGCCAACTCTTGATTTTTTTTCTTACTTTTCCTTTTTATTTTTACTGCTGTTCTTGTTTGATTATTATGTATTTGTCTATGTTTTATTATTTGATTTTATATTTGGAAGCCGCCTAGAGTGGTCCGGTGGGCCAGATAGGCGGGGTATAAATTAAATAAATAAATAAATAAATAAATAAATAAATAAATAAATAAATAAATAAATAAATAAATAAATAAATGTTTTTGCTCTACGGCGATTTCGCTGGAACGAATTAACATTGTCAAGCGAGGCACCACCGTATACAAACTGAAGTGCAGAAAGCACAAATGATATGATTTGTGGGCCACTTAAAAGCAAAAATGTTCTTCCTTTTTAGTGCCATGCTATTGCCCAACAAAATAAAAAGTATTATGTGATTCCATTCCATTCCAAAAGAAAGCACAATGACATCCTCTGCAAAATAGTAGTGTGAGAAAGTACGACAAAGGCTTCCAATTTTTGGGTTAACCACACATTCCTTATTTAACTGAGTCCCCATTTATTTATTTATTTATTTATTTATTTGTTTGTTTGTTTGTTTGTTTGTTTGTTTGTTTGTTATGCCATGTTTCTCACCAAACTAAGGGGAGAAACATAGCATAAACATGGCACAGTAAATTTTGTAGAAGTTGGAAGAGTTCAAAATTAGATGTGTTGCATTCAGTCAAGTTTAAAACTCCACCAGCTATCTCACAGAGACACAAAAATCAACATAATTGAAAAATCCAACAGATACATCTGTAAAAATTATTTTTTAAGGTAGGTGAAATTTTATATTTCAGATGGGGGAGTGGGATGGGAAATAGGGGCTTGCCCAGTATTGCCTAATGAATTCTTTACCGAACCTGGAATTCTTAACCTGATAACGGATAAACATTTTTAAAGGAAGAATGCTGCACAAACTTGACAAAGAATTACATTAAATTTGCTGCCCATCAGGATAATAACTAATTATGCTGCTCTGTGAGCAGTTTATAATTTATTATGCAGGCTGCACTTAGAAGGGACGTGGTGGCACTGCAGGTTAAACCACAAAAGCCTCTGTGCTGCAATTTCAGAAGACCAACAGTCGTAAGATCGAATCCATGCAATGGAGTAAGTTCCCATCGCTTGTCCCAGCTCCTGCCACTCTAGCAGTTCGAAAGCATGTAAAAATGCGAGTAGATAAATAGGTACCACCACATTGGGAAGGTAATGGCATTCCGTGTCTAGTCGCACTGGCCACGTGACCACGGAAACTGTCTACGGAGAAATGGTGGCTCTCTGGATTGGAAATGGGGATGAGCACCGCGCCCTAGAGTCGTACACGACTGGACTAAATGTCAAGGGGAACTTTACCTTTACCTATGCAGACTGCACATTATATACTCAGCAAGCGGGGTAGTCAATTTATTGACCTCGGGAAGATGGAAGGTTGAGTCAACATTAAGCTGGCTACCTGAGTCCATTGTGATCAAACTCAGGTCATGAGCAGCATCCTGACTGCAGTACTGAAATGTCACCACTGCACCATGAGGCTCTTCTCTTCCTGTCTACATTCATGGCGTTTGAATTGAGTTAATGAGAATCCCAGTCTACATTTCAGAGAAAGCATGGAAAAATTAAACATTGACCACTTACCTTCCTGTAGCATTTAAAGCCTGTCCAGTGTATTTATCAATGCCACTTGGTCCATAGTCCCACAGAACTTTTTCAACTGCAATAAAATATCTTCTTTCTTGACCTCTCTGAGAAGGCTGACTAATATTTGGACTGCAGGCCTTGACGCTGTATAGCCCCATCATACCGGCTGAAGTGCAGAAAGCACAAAGAAAACAAAGAAACAAATAAATTGTGTCATCCGCACCACAGAGCTGACTCTACACATGCTGTAATTTGTAGAGGGGATTGTTGGGGAATGTTGATGTGCTAAAAGAGAAATGCTAGCATGTCACATGAAATTAATGAGTGAAATAATTAAAAGTCTGTTAAAAGCCAGAAATAGAACTCGGAAAAGCGTTTTTTTTTTTTTTTTAATTATTATTACAGCTCCCAAAATTACACAACCAGGATTGGGGATTCTTGGAGTTGTACTTCTAAAAAGTAACTTTTCCAAAGTCTGAGCTAGAGTACCCAACCATAGAGTGTTCCCTGAATGCTCAGGCCTCACTTTGTTTTCATGAGCATCTGATCTGAGTTGTAAATTCTGTTTCATTGAGAAAGACTGGATCCCTTAAATGCTTCCAAAACTAATGTGGCATTTTCAGGGCTGAGTTAAGGGGACCAGTTAAAAATGAGCCAGGAGCCAAAAGCCAGAAGACAATTGCTTTTTGATCATGCATTTTCAGGCGATAAGTTCCTGTATTTCTGGACTGAAATATGATTGAAGTTCTTATCTGTAACTTTTATAGCTAAAAGCTTATAACTGAAATATATTTTTCTGACTTAAGTACTATTTGCCTGCAACTTAGATTCAGTCTTCATATATTTTGAAGCGTCTGTACCAACAGAATCTCCTCATACCTGTAACAATGATTTTTTTAAAGCAATGTGCCTGTGACTTCTCAGAAATTCTTAAATCTGAGGTATTTTTATGCATATGGAACACAGAAGCAATGTAGATGAATAAAGCTTGTGGGATCCCTTTCAGCTCTGGAGTTCGAAGAAGATACGGCGATGAAATAAATAGGCAAGTTGGTGTTGCCTAGAATTATTTTTCTTTGCTTGCTTTGCCATGAGTGAAAACAATGCTTTATTCTCTTTGTCTGAAGAGAGATGGAGCATGTTTTAAAGCTACATTTTTGGTGAGCCAGGAAGGAGCAAGTAAACAACTGATATTCAGATGAACTTTAATATGATTTAAATTGTTATCTGATTTCACACTAGAACTAACCATTTCAGGGATAAATGTCAGCTGTCATAGACCCCCACAGACTCAATTTACCAAGGAGTATTACAAATCTTTTAGCACTCTAGGGACAATAGGATTTTGGCCATCCTCACCATCATGATAATCATAATGGAAGCTAGAGCATGTCCTCTTCCTCCCCATACTAATTTCAACAACTGAAATCATCCCAAAATCTTTGATTACCAAATTAAAACAGTTGCCAAAAGCTGCTAATTTGCTTTCTGAAATTCAAAAGTCAGTAATTTTGCAAATCTCGTCTCACTCACAAATTTGTACGAGTTGATTCCCATTTTTTTGGCTTGACACTTTGGATTCCCGCCCCCTCCAGCATAAGTGATGCTGAGAAATTATGATGTTATTTTTTGTTATTGACAACAGCAGTGTCATCCTCTGTGCCTTAACTTTAATACTGAGTATTCAACATTCAATATCTGTTTCATGAAAAGTTTATAAATATCACTGTACCTTTTACGTGTTCATTGACTTGACAGGTCAAAAGCCACTTCCCTACATTCTCAACCTTCATTTCCACTGTAACAAAGGTAGCTGGAAACAGGCTGACTACATCTGTCCTGTGTCCTCTCTCAATGAAAGTGTGGTCAAAGAACTGCACAGAGTGAATATCAGCCTCACTCCCCATCCCAAACAAGTGCCACGAGACCAGTTCATCAGCACACACCTCCAAGCCAGGCAGGTTTCCAAAAACATAGCCATTGATTGCTGTAAACAGATAAATATAATTTTAAGAGATGGTCCTCCAACTGTAATTCAACTGCAAGGGAAAGCAAAAAAGCATGCTGCTTCTAAACCACCCTATAGCGCTTAAAGCACTCTATGGGTGGCTTATAATGTAATTATACAGGCTACACATTGCCCCTCCAGCAAGCTGTGTACTCAGTTTACTGACCTTGGATGGATGGAATGCTGAGTGAACCTTGAGCCAGCTACCAGGGATTGAACCCTGGTTGTGAGGAGAGTTTTGGCTGCAGTACTGCAGTTTAACCACTGTGCCACAAGGCTCCTGCCAATCCCTGAGTTATGTGGACATCAACAACTGCTAATCTATGCAAATTCTGAGAATATATAGTTGAGATACTTGCTCTTTGTGTTAGCAATGGCTTTGTGGAACATTAGGTTAAACATTAGGATGAACTTGCTAACAGAAATTACTGTGCGATAGTGGAACAGATTACTTGATTGACTTTCTTTCGCTGGAGGTATTTAAGCTGAGGCTGAATGGCAATCTGTCAGGAAAGGCTGTATTTAAACAAATAATAATATTTAGAGCATCCCACAGAAAGGGGAGAGTTGACACAGATGGTACCTAACTTATAATTCTGTGATTCAAAATCACCTCATCATCATGATTTCCTGGAACAACATTTGAAACAATCTTTCTGCCTCAGCAAGCTTACACTAGATGACATCTGAAGTAATTCCAGCTCCATGATTCTAAGTCAGAGCAAAGGGAACAGAACTTGTAAAAGTTATCTTTTGAACTGCAATTCCAGTGTAGGAACTATGGATATACAAGCCATGTTGCAGGCTAAAATAGTTTCCATCAAGAATATAGTTTTTACAACATAGGTCAGCCATCTAAATGATGCTTTTGCACCATGGCAGCTTGTGTGCATATATAAATCAAACATGCTGTATGTACCATGATGCCTCAAAAGGATTAGTATTGGATCATGATGTGTTAGCTAGTGGATTTAGTTTTTGGAGGTCTCCACTTCTTGATCTATATCTGTATATTGCCTACAGGCTCACACCAATTCCCTCCACTGGAAATATGTACTGAAAAAAAGGACATTTTCAAGCTCTGGGAAGACTTTGCTGCTCATGGAATATTTAACTGAACCAGGAGGCCCTCTTTATTCTTTCCTATTCAATGAGATATTGTGTGAGCAGAACCAGTCCTATTCATATGGTGACATCCAGGAAGATACTAGTATTCAATTCCACACACACAAACCTGAATGCTCCTAGTTCAAGCATAGGAGTTGCTCACAAAGACTGATGGAAGACATTTCACTATAGGTTGCTGATAACAACATCTCTCTATCTTCCAAGGAGATGCTGACATTGCATACAGCCAAGCAACTGGCTTGTAAGAGACACAACTTGTATTGGAACACAACTCATCCTGCACAGCCTGTGTAGCAAGCTGTGAGTAGGCCTAAGTGGAAGGCATTAAAATTCTGATTCATTCCCAGATTACATTTGTGAGTCTCTTGAGTTAGGAGAGGTCATAGCCGTGAGATGTTACACTGATATTCTAATTAAAGTTGTAAACCAAGCATTATGTTCTGTACCATTAACTCACCATGCATCTTATTGCTAAGCTGAAAATCCTCATCATCTTTATCAACTGTGCTGGGATCTAAGCAGAAGGCGTTTATATTCTCATCCAGGTACCAGCTGAGATTTTCATCTATAATGCTGAACATCAGGGCAAAGCCTTTAGTAAAACTGGCCACCAATTCAGAAGTATTGTCTAAGGAACCTTTAAAGAGCAAACAAAAAGATAGAGTTATTTTTTAATCCTCCAAATTAATTTATATGGAATCATTTCAGATGTTCTCAAATGCTGTCCCAGAAAGCAGTCCCAGGTAAGAAACAGGGTGCAAAGTGATTGTTAAGATCAACCTGCATGTTATTTGCAGCTTGTGTGGATTCCTGTCTATTTGGAGAGCTAGCACAAAGCTCTTTTGTCTTATCTTTGGAGTTTTCCATGGCCTTGGCCTCTTGATCTCTCCCCTTTTAATGCTCAACTTCCCTGCCTGTGATATTTGCTCTTTCAGCTCGGCCATGGTGGGTTGCACAAAGGTCTCTCCCTCCCTCAAAATGCTATGCCCCCTCCTTTCTAGTCTTGCATGTTTGGGGCCATACCTGGGGCACTTGCAGAATATCTTAGCCCTGGGAGATGCTGCACCACATGGAGCAGGAGGAGGGCCACCCCCTCATGAATGCTTGTGCTGTGGAGTCCTTTGAGCAAGGTATTGTGGGAGATATGTCCCAGAGATTGCCTGCACTCCTCCTGATGTCATCCACATCCAACCCATTCAGTCAGGACTTCAGAAATTCACTAGGACTTTGCCCACAGCACACCTTTGTGAATCAGAGGGACACAGTGCAGACGAAATGCTAACTCTATAGGGGCTTTGCCCCTGCAGTGCCCTTATTTGGAGACGGTGAAGCAGGAGGAAAGCTCCCACTGAGCAGTGCAGCTCCCGAAGTGCAACGCAAGTTGCCTGGCTCAGCGAAAGCCAGCTTCGCTTTCCATCCTACCTTTTCCAACTGTAGAGAGAGAGAGGGTCTATTCCTAACCAATAATAAGAGGCAACAGCAGGATTCCACTCCCTTGTGGTACGTTCCGAATAGGAAATAATGTTGATCACTGGCAAGGGATAACACCGAGCACTGACTGGAGATATCAAATGGGTTTATCCTGCTCTTTGCTAGTCTTCCTAGTTGGAAAGGTGTAGGATGTGGAGAGTGGGTGGGCGTGGAATGAGAATATCCATATGCCAGAGAGTAGGGACAGAAATGGGAAGGGTCTCCCCCAGATCATCCATGGGTAACCCTTCCAGACTGAAAAAAGACTGAAGATTAGAGGTCCTCTGTTAAACTGTATAAGGTGCCAGGCAGAGACACTGCACTCTATACGTTATAATGTCTCATTTATAATATTTGCATGTATGAGTACACATACTAGGAAACTACGGTTATTTATGCCTTCTGAACATGTATCACTTAATGTATTCTCAAAGGCTTTCATGGCCAGGATCCGTGTATCAGTTACTTTAGTAAAGTTATTTTACACAAGCCATTAGTAATGGTTCCAAGTCCCCTTCCCATCCCCACCTACAAAGAATCAAAATTTCTTACAAGCAACCCTTCACCTATCCATTCCTCTGCAACTGAAATAGTTCTTTTCCAACTACTTTTTGCACCATCTGATTGCTACAAGCCACTGACTTGTGTAAAACTATATACAGTACAAGTAGTGGGTTCTGGAGCTTGGGCACACCAACATTGCTTCAATTACTTAAAGCATAGCCTTTGAAGACACAGGAGTAAATGAAGCAAGAGTCCATTAGTTTACCTGGTTCTAACCCATTTAAGGTTTGAAATGCAATAAATCAACTGCTTGAATTATGCCCAGAATTTTATTAGACCACTCAATTAACATATGTATAATGGCATCTATTGAATATCTTGAAGGGTCAGAGTCATTTAGAGCAAACCTATATGTTCTGTGACTTGTTGATCCAAAGTCCACCACCAGAAGGATGTTTAGTATCCTAAGTTCCGTACCTTTCTTACAAACCAGCAAGGGTCCGATTAACCCAGTGTTGATATCTTTTGGTGTGTCTATATGTGAATGATAAATCCAGGTCAGACACTGTGGGTCTGTCAGCGTAGGGGCAAAGTCATCCGTGACCGGCCACGTATATGTATAATTGGTCCCAGGGAGAACAAAATCATCTTCTTTGCTTTTGCCACCTGTTCCATCATGGTAGAGGGCTCCTAAAGTAGACCAGGCAAGAACAGAAGTTTAAAATCTCCCATGCACCCTTTTAAAATGATTACATCATTCCATCTTTTCCTTCTCTTCCCTGTATTTCAGAGATGAGTGTACTACTTGGTGTGGCCAAAACGGCATTCTCAACCTCCCAAGAACAGAGAAGAGGTTTCCCTCAGCAGGTTTGAGGAAACCCTGAAGTTTGCAGAAGTACAAAGCCTTTTGAGACTGGAGAACTGGTGGGCAGCAAGCTCTGGTCACATCCACTGGCGAAGAGACCAAGGGCCACTGGGAGTTTCCATATCCTGAGTCCAGGAAAGGCTACAACACAGTTCTTGATGCAACTGGAAAAGGTGCAACGAATTTTGTTTCACTCCACCCTGTCAAAAATGAGCATATTCTTTGTTCAGGGATAAGTCCTAGAAGGGAAGGTGTGGGCACATCATGGACTACAACTCCCATAAATCTTCACCACTAACCATATTGGTTGGGACTTATGGAAGTTGTTATCCAAAACATCTGGAAAGCAGCAGGTTTCTGATCCCCACAATATCCTTATCATCACACTAGTTTTCTGGGGCATCAGAGCAAGAATTATAAAACAGTAATAGAGACAAAGAGCTCTTTGTTCTACCTTCAGAATCTTTCTTATAGAAGACTCCATGTGGATGGATAGAATAAGGCCGGGAAGCAAAGTTCTTTAAATGAATAATAAAAGTATCTCTTTCTTCAGCTCTCAGCACTGGACCAAGGAAACCCAGCCAAGATGGTTTGATGATCTCTTGAGAATATGTTGAATCTGTGAATTGCTTGAACATTGCTTTCTTATAAACACGGCCTATCCTGTTGGCTTCTTGTGTCACATAAACCATGGCTTCTCTGTAGTGAAAAAGGTGAGAAATTGGTAATTTGTATAAAAGCCCTTCACAGAACATTGCCTATTTTATAAGTCATGCTTGCTTATCTATCTATCTATCTATCTATCTATCTATCTATCTATCTATCTATCTATCTATCTATCTATCTATCTATCTATCTATCTATCTATCTATCTATCTATCTATCTATCTATCTATCTATCTATCTATCTATCTATCTATCTATCTATCTATCTATCTATCTATCTATCTATCTATCTATTGCATTTATACCCCCGCTCTTCTAGTCAACTGACTACTCTGGGTGGCTTCCAACACATATAATAACAATATACAGTAAAATATAACAACATTTAAACATCAGTAATATAGATATGCAGATGATACCACTCTGATGGCAGAAAGTGAGGAGGAATTAAAGAACCTTGTAATGAGAGTGAAAGAGGAGAGTGCAAAAAACGGTCTGAAACTCAACATCAAAAAAACTAAGATCATGGCCACTGGTCCCATCACCTCCTGGGAAATAGAAGGGGAAGATATGGAGCCAGTGTCAAATTTTATCTTCCTGGGCTCCATGATCACTGCAGATGGAGACAGCAGCCCTGAAATTAAAAGACGCCTTCTTCTTGGGAGGAAAGCGATGACAAACCTTGACAGCATCGTAAAAAGCAGAGACATCACCTTGCCAACAAAAGTCCGAATAGTCAAAGCTATGGTTTTTCCTGTCGTGATGTATGGAAGTGAGAGCTGGACCATAAAGAAAGCAGACCGCCAAAGAATTGATGTCTTTGAATTGTGGTGCTGGAGGAGGCTCTTGAGAATCCCCTGGACTGCAGGGAGAACAAACCTATCAATTCTAAAGGAAATCAACCCTGAGTGCTCACTGGAAGGACAGATCCTGAAGCTGAGGCTCCAGTACTTTGGCCATCTCATGAGAAGAAAAGAGTCCTTGGAAAAAACCTTGATGTTAGGAAGGTGTGATGGCAAGAGGAGAAGGGGACGACCGAGGATGAGATGGCTGGACAGTGTCTGCGAAGCAACCAACATGAAATTGACAGAACTCCGGGAGGCAGTAGAAGACAGGAGGGCCTGGCGTGCTCTGGTCCATGGGGTCACGAATAGTCGGACACGACTAAACGACTAAACACACACACACACACACACAATATAGTTATTCAAGATGGAAAGAATAAGAATCACAAGATCAAGCAATACTAGCTGAGCTTCTTGTTACTCACAAACCTCAACATTTCAAGATACAACTTGCCCTCGGCATGATGATAAACTAGTTTACAATGACTTCCATAAGGATATTAAGATGGAGTGTGGCAGAAAGAAACATCAGCTGCTGGGGCAGAGAAAGAGATGACTAAATTCTTCCATATTTCTACAGGATACATTATACACATTAAGATGAAAACCTTGAATTTGACCTTTTTTGAAAGTATCTTCAGGTGTCTATTCAATTAAAGGACAATTAACATATTGAAGGAGAGGGCACAACTGTGTATAAAACAATTGAAGAATAATGCTTCCCTCAATCCCTATGCATTCTATTTTATTCTTTTCAAGTTCAACTCCTATGTCACAAATGGCTTCACTTGAAGCTTCTGCTTCCAGATCAAAGGCAACTATTTTCTCTCCAAGGTTATCTACAAAGGCTTCACACATCTAGAAATCAAATGCCAGAATCCTTTTGAGGGGGTGCAGAGTAGAGGGGCAATGGTCTGAACACCCTTCCTTTCCATGCCTGCTCTTGCCCCGCCATTGGGGGGGGAGGCAGTCAAGTGGCCGGTCATACCACAGGGTAACAGGTGGGTCATTTAGGTGGTGGAAAACATGGTGCACCTGCCCTTATGGATGCATTTCTTAATGGGATTATGGCCAATGATTCTCCAAAAAAGCTGAAGCCACAAAACACGCCACCAAGAAAACGTCACGTTTGATGGAATTCATAATTAGAGAGTTTTAGGCTGCAAGCCTATACCCACTCACTGAAATTAAGGCTTATCCCATTACAGAGATCTTAATTCTGATTAGACTAGTACTGTATCAAATAATAATAATTGTATGCTGTCAAGGCAATTCGGACTTATGGTGGCGTTTTTCAGGGTTTTCTAGGGAAAGAGTACTCAGAAATGGTTCACTTTTTCTGGAGGCATTCTGGGACTGTGGAGATACACCGGTGCTACACATCTCTTCTGGGATGCAAAGTGAGGAACTGAACTCACAACCTCTGACTTTGCAGCCTAACTCACTTAGCTGTCCCGTAAGCTATGCATCAAGTCGTCGTCATTTAGTCGTGTCCGACTCTTCGTGACCCCATGGACCAGAGCACGCAGGCCCTCCTGGTTTCCACTGCCTCCCGGAGTTGTGTCAAATTCATGTTGGTTGCTTCGATGACATTGTCCAACCATCTCATCCTCTGTTGTCCCCTTCTCCTCTTGCCTTCACATGATATTTTCTGATTGATTTAAACATGAATGTAATGTTTTTGGGTTTTTTTTTTTACAAACGTGTGCATACAGCCATACAACTACAGTGGGGTCTTGACTTAAGAACTTAATCCGTATTGGAAGGCGGTTCTCAAGTCAAAAAGTCTGTAAGTCAAGTCTCCATTGACCTACAGTGCATTGAAAACTGATTAATCCCGTAACAGGCCGTTTTTGTTCCATTTTGGTTTTTTTCTGGTCTGTAAGTCAAATCTCAGTCTGCAAGTCAAACCTAAATTTTGCGGCCAGAGAAGTCTGTAAGTCAAGTTGTCTGTAAGTCAAGTCGTCTGTAAGTCAAGGGTCCACTGTACTTCTTTGCTCTGTTTACACTTTGCACTAAAGACTCTTTTAGAGATCTGTTAAATGTGCTTGTTGGGACCAGAGGAAGAAGATTTTAGCGTAAGGCTCCACTCCTCACCTGTAGAATATAATTTAGAGGGCTGAAAATGCATCTCTGTGTGCTATTGTATGAGCAAATTGGAGGAACCTCTTCATACAACCAAGACTCAAGAGTCCTAGAAAAGTGGAATTTCTGATTATACAGAGAGGTATCTAGTCTTAGGGAGAATGGCCCCTTCCAGACTCATTGATACATGGAGGTAAGGCTATGAAGTTTGCTCTTCTCCCTACCATGTGCTCACTATAATGTTTGAAAGGGGTTCCAGTAGCTTCTTAATTCAAACAAAAAAATTCATGCACACAAAGGAAACGGGAAAACATTCTATAGAAGATAATTTAAAGGGTTGAAAACAACTCCCTGTGTGCTACTGTATGAACAGATTGGAGGAACCTCTTCACATAAACAAGGACCCTAGGAAATTTTAATTTCTGATCACATGGAGAGAGGTGTCCAATCATACAGCTGTGTGTAGAAGGGCTCATTCCAGGCATTCCAATGGAGGCAGCCTATGTAATCTCACCCTTTCCCCTACTCTGTGTTCACCAGAATGTCTGAAAGGGGTTACAGTAGCTTCCTAATTCAAAACAAAGAATATGTAGTCAGCATGTTCAGATTGCAACCTTACTTCTTTTCATACGATGTCCTACATAACAAAGTCTGAGTTCAGCAGGACTTATAACAATTCCTTTTAGGACTGGTATATTACAATAATAAGGGCTTAAAATGGTTCTTGAGCCAAATTTCTCAGGATCCTTTAACTAATAAGCATGGACATGGAAAGCAATGGTTCTTGAATAGCCACTGAAAACCAGAAAGACAGTTAAGAATGAAATTCCACATTACCTTGTTTATCAACTCCCAACACTCCTTTAAGATGCATTTTTAAGGTCACTTAAAAGATTTTCATTCATGGCCTTGGCATATTGTATTTTTGGTCTGGTTAAACAAGCAAAAGTAATAGCCTGGAAATTAGAAGTCAAACATGCAGCTCAGTAGGAAAACAGGCATGCCCACTGTCACGTAAAAGCAGCAACTTTGCTTTGACTTACTCATCCTCTGCTAGGTCTTGTCCTGTGATCTGATTCCTTCCAGTTGGTGCATAATCCCAGTTCTCTGCCACTATTCCTATATAGTATGTTCTTATTGCTGCTTGGGCAAAAAAGGAGAGCCAGAGCACCGTGCAAAGCAAAAGGCAGGGAACATTCTTCGGGGACAGCATTTTGCATGTGTGTTTGCCCATGAGTGTCTCACTCAGGCTAGAGATGCAGCCGGGAATGTGTGCTCACCTCTCAGCCCACAAACATTCCAACAAGTCAGACAGGAAGAATGGACAAAGCGACGCTCCTCCCATTCAGCAATTTGGGGCTGATGAAGGGACAGGCAGGCGCAGGGTTGCCATGCCGACAGGCCTTCTGCCAGGCTTTCAAGGCCTCTGGGGGTGAAACTGTGGTGTTTGTCCCTCTGGCCAAATAAACGAAGAAATTAGGAGACTGATTCGTAGGTTTGAATGCTTCCTACATCTTTAGTAAAGAAGAGGATGAACCGGAGCAGTATTTATCACTCTTATTTGGTCCTTCGTTTGCCTGAAGGATTGTTCATGTGCACGTTCTGACCAGCATGTCCTTACACACTTTCCACCTATCTGAATGGACACCAATATCTTGTATTGTGAGAGGCTTCATATTTGCAGGATGTAAACATCCTGCAGAATTCACCTTTGCTCTGTCAAGTTTGCCTCATCTCTGGCTCGAACCAAGCTAGAGCTGAAAATAGTTCCTATTGAAATTTTGACCATGTCCTCCATTCAGTGATCAAAATTACCCAAAAGTCAAAGGACATGGGCTAGTTCCGATTTTTGTGTCCACTCTCCAATATGTTGTTTTGATGTGCAAAGGGCACTATAGTCTAAGAGGAAATGCTCAAGAAAAATGAGTGGGCCTTTTATTATGAGAGAACTAAACTTCATATCCATAATACATATGTTTACTGTACTGACATGTTGCTGGATTACACCTACCATCATCCCTGATCACTGTTTGTGCTGGCCATTCACAGAAATGACACCAAGCAAGGGAAAATCCCAGAAGCTGATTCCATTTTTCAACAGTTAACCACTTTTCATCCAAACACAATGCAACTAGGCTGTTTTTCAACAAGTGTGAATGGTAGTGAGCTCAAGAGCATATCCTGTGTAGACCAATGGTTTTCAACCTTGGGTCTTCAGGTGCTTTTGGACTACATCTCCCAGAAATCCTTGCCAGAACAGCTAGTGATGAAGGCTTCTGGGGGTTTTATTCCAAGAACACCTAGGGACCCAAGTTTGGTAACCACAGCTGTAGACCATCTTGACTATAGGACCATTCCAGAGGGAATGGGTTTCACACTGAAATCCACAGGATGTTTCCTTTGTCCCAGTTGCTCCATTCCTTTGTTCCACTACTTTTCATTCCTTTCATCTCTCTTGAAAATATGGATTATTTTTAATTATCCCTTTCTATCGAGAAGGCAGAGTTTAGTATTTTGTGGTGTTTCCCAATTGAAGCTCATGTCCACAGTGAAAGCTTCCTGGTCAAAAGCTTTCAGCTATCGGTAAGTCAGCTCCAACCCAGAAGTGGATTTCATAAAAGAATTTTAAAAGGTTTCTTAAAGAGAAGCTAAGCACATTGTGTGTAGACAAAAGTGAAGTAAACTCCATGCTCCTTCAGCGCCCAGCTGTAGAAAGGGGACTGGAACAAAAGCTTCATAGGAGCCGTGAGATATGTAATCATATCTTGTAACTTCTTACCCCCTCTTTTCTTTCTTTACTGCTGCTGAAATGTAGCTTGCAAGCACCTTGGAGGAGGGAGCTGTATGATTTAGCTTCTTTCCCTTCATTTTACTCTTTAATACTGTTGATGGTGCCATTAAAGTAATTAAACACAGTGCTAGTACCATATTTTCCATATATAAGATGCCCCCATGTATAAGATGCCACTTTTCTAATCCAAAACTAAGAAATCTAAGTGGGGCTTAGCAAGTGGAGGGGAAAGCAGGGATCAAAGCCCTGTAGGATCACTTTGGATCCCTGTAGGATCACTAATCTCTTTTAAAACTCCCTACGATTTTCCTTTTGTTGCAGCTGTTACATAGTTTGGGCTCCCTCTTATGGCTATAGTTGCCACATGCTCCTGATTTTCAAACTGATTTCACAAAAATGATGGGTATTGTAATTCTAAATTATAAGAACCATGTTTATTTTTTGCCTGTACATTTAAACTAGCATATGCAATTTTATGCACATTAATATCTTTGATCTCTGCTTTCCCCTCCGCTTGATCCCTGCTTTCCCCTCCACTTGTTTGTTCTCTCCTCAGCTTACTCCAGTGTATAAAACTACCTTCAATTATTAGTCTAAAAGGTTTTAGACAAAAGTATAGTCTTATACGTGGAAAAATATGGTAATTTACAATGAAATGGCAATTTCAGAATGAATGAATGCTCAGAAAACTGATGCCAGCTCTTTTAGCCAAGTTTATTGACACGCACGTCCCAGATATAGTAGTTTTCCACCAAAAAGAGGAAGAAAACACTTCTGACTTCCTGACAGTCATTTCACATATTCCAGTATTTGCTTTAAACCGGCCCCCACTGGATGACTGCAATATTTTCCACTCATAGCTGCTTTAGTCAGGGACTAAACAAAACACTCTTGAATCCAAAGTGGGTACCATGTCCCGCTCAGCTCTTCTGCGCAGTGATAACTGCACTAAAGGAGATGTCAGGGGCAAAAGGGAGCATTTTTCCCTATGGTTAAAATAGCTCAGTAAGTTCACACAAGCCAGTCTTTTTCCTCCCAACCAGAGCTGTAAAAATGCCGACTCCAACTTTGAGAGTGCTGCGAATCTCCTCCAGGTATTAATCTGCCCTTTGCAGGAGAGATCCAACATGCTGTTGTCTGTGGGGGAAAACAGATCCCGTCTTTGATTGCTACAATTTGCACCGTGGAGTTCAGCACCTTAGAAAAGTTCTGTAAAGTGTGGTGTAAAACTCAGAGTAGATTCACAGTACCCCTGAACTTGAAATCATTACTGGCCACCATTGTGTTATCCTATACAACCTGCTGTCTACTGAAGAATGAATGTGGAAAACTACTATTCTAGTCCACTTTTGTTCATGGAATTGGAGGAGATGCTAGTTCCAACTTTGACACACGAGAAGAAGAGAAAAAAAAATATGTTTCCAAACCCTTTCTCCCGCTCTGTAGATTTTTACTCTTTTATTTTAACCGATGTTATCTTGTTAATATTTTATGTAGCAAATTCTGCTAGCTTCAGCTGAAACACTGTGTTGTCGGTGGTCAAAATCCTATTACTGTAAATGACAAGCCTTGTGGTGGAAAATATCTGCAAGTTATGAAGTCAGTGTAGCCATTACTCACTGAATGCTGAGTCGAATAATTTAGTATTCAATAGGTGATGTCTGTAATGACTTTGTAACATGCAGCAATTTCCTGGCAAAAGTTATGACATTTACATTATCAGCAATAGGATTTGGGCCATCATCATCACTATCACAGTCATCATTGTCATCATCACCATCATCACATAGTCTGGTAACTCCATTTTTGTCCGATCTTTTCTCTAGTGAACTCAAGATGGTATACGTGACTTTTCTCCTATATATTCTTTAAACAAGCAAACTCTTAAAAATGATCCTCTCTCTCTGGCATTTAGAAAATTTAGAAAATCTAGCCGCCTAGAGTGGTCTTAACCGACCAGATAGGCGGGATATAAATTAGATAGATAGATAGATAGATAGATAGATAGATAGATAGATAGATAGATAGATAGATAGATAGATAGATAGATAGATAGATAGATAGATAGATAGATAGATAGATAGATAGATAGATAAATAAATAAATAAATAAATAAATAAATAAATAAATAAATAAATAATATCACAGACAAGCTTCCCTGAAAGAAAACTTGACTGTAAAAATATCATTACCTACCTTAAGAGTCTATTTACATGGCACATCCTTTCAAATAGAAAACTGCTTTCTGGAAATTGGCATGCATGGTTGACTTGCTGCAGGCAGACATTTTATTTTCCCACAGTGGCCAGGAGAGGCTGCATGGTGAGCCATATCCTTTGATTTGTATTCCTGCATTGAGCAAGGGGATGGACTAGATGGCCTTATAGTCCCTTTCCAAGTAAATGCTTCTATGATTCTATGATCTTCACCAGGGAATACTTGCAGAAGACTGTTGTAATCAGAGCTTCTAAAGGGTACCAATTTGTGATACCAGTTCTTCTAGTGCTCTACACAATGTCGGAGTGCGTGTGAGACCATGGTCCAGAATTCTTTGCAATGGTTAACAGGCCATAAGAGTGAGGGTGGAGAAGTCAATTTAAAATGGGACACTTAAGTTCGAGAGATTAGAACTACTTTTGTAGAAAGATCTGATTGCTTAGTTTATTCAAAAGCATGATAATCAAACATCAGCTGATGTGAAAAGGAAAAAAAATAACACCAAGCTTTACTCTGTGTCTCTCAGTTCAGTGTATCTTGTTATGGCTTCCTGAACAAATAAGGCATCAGAAAAGTGCACTTTGAAAGAACAAATCAGCTAGTATATACAAACTAATCTCTTTTAAAATTCCCTGCCATTTTCCTTTTGTTGCAGCTGTTACATAGTTTGGGCTCCCTCTTATGGCTATAGTTGCCACATGCTCCTGGTTTTCAAACTGATTTCACAAAAATGATGGGTATTGTAGTTCTGTTTAAATTATAAGAACCATGTTTATTTTTTGTCTGTACATATAAATTAGCATATGTAATTTCATGCACATTAATATCTCCCCTTTTTAGGTTATCCTGTTTGGTGGTGTATGTCTTTCTTTCCTTTCCCTTTTTTGGATTGTGTGTCATGTGACCTCACTTTAACTACATACTGTTGAAAATGTTTTTGTCCTAAAGTTGCATTACAGTGAAGTAATGCAAAGAAGACAGGACTGGTCTACATTGGCTTTTTTGGACTGGGCAGGTAAGACTGAATAGGATTGCTTTGAGGTGCAATATGTCATTTGGTGTGATCTTTGCATCCAATGGTGTGTCTTCATGAACAAGCCCCAAGAGTTCACTAAATGGGCAATCAAACAGAAGAGAAAAATGGTGAGAGTGATGATGACTGGGGATGCTGGGGTTTCTGGGCCATCAAATCTGGAAAGAGACAGGTTGGGTGCAGATTTTACTACCCTGAGCTGAATAGAAAAATACCCAGCTGGAATAGGAGCCTTCATTGGGGTCTTGCATTGTAGTCCAGTCTGTTAAAGTGGGCAAGGGGTTGGTTTGGGATCCAGGGAACCATGGAAGTTAATGGATGGCTGGATGGCTCCCCAGATCAGCAGCAGCCAGTTCTCTGAGATTTCAGGGATAAAACCTAGGGCCAGGCAGAAGATCCTAAGAGGAGGCCCTTGTGATGTCACAGAGGCAGGGCAGGCAACGTTTCAGAGGAGTGTCGGGAGGATATTTTTTGCACTGAGCCTGTGAGCTCAAGTGCCAATGAGAATCGATAACAATGAGTGCCCAAGCTTTAAAACCACCTTACAGAGAAAAATAAAACCATTGACCCTGAGATTTGTGTCATCATCAGGAGACATGGAAAACCGTAAAAACCTTTCAAGCACTCGGAGACTGGGCACCTGTAGTTCTAATATTTGCCGTCACAACAAGTAACTTTTCCAAACTCTGTTTGCTAACCGACTTTCCTCCCCTCGCATAGGTCTGGTGTGAAAATAAAAGCAGATAGAGGAACCATGTTATGTCACTTGGATCACTTTTCATGAATTCAACAAATAAAAGCAACAATAATAAAGCCCACTCCGATCCTGGCCTTGTTAACTTTCTTTCCTTGTTAACATTAACTATGCACTTAATGCTCTTCTAACTTGGGGCTGGGTTGTGGCCTTACATAGACACTAAGGATTAGGGAGAATTTTGGCAGGCTTAATGTGATGCAACTTTTAAACAAGAATAATAACAACCCCTTACTGAAGGCAACTATTAGGAACACATGAAGCAGAATTTTTTTCTAAAGCACCCACTTACCTCAGCAAGGCTGACAAATTGGTAATCGTTTTTCTCCACCATCGTAATCCACTATAATCAAATTACAATGAGCCTCTTGAATCCATAATAATAATTATATCATTCTTACAGGATGCTTAATAAACAGTTCTCTTCCAGACAATTCCTTCTAAAGTAATGATTAATTTACCCTGACATTAAGTAACCTGTTCTTTCTTTCTTTCTTTCTTTCTTTCTTTCTTTCTTTCTTTCTTTCTTTCTTTCTTTCTTTCTTTCTTTCTTTCTTTCTTTCTTTCTTTCTTTCTTTCTTTCTTTCTTTCTTTCACTATAGCAAATGAAAATACCTTCTGTAGTTTTTTTAATAGTGCAGTTTCCCAGATATTTATATTCCTTTCCCTACGTATAGCACCTCCTGATGCAATTAAAATAATATTTTATTTTTTGAAAGGCAAAGGCACAGAAACAAGGCAGTGTGGATCAATATAACTAGGAGCAGTCATTGATCAGTGGAACACAGAATGTTTTCAGTGCCTTATAAATCAATAGTGCATGGTAACATACGCAAACACACCGAAACACAGACAACTCAGTCACATTGTAGAGTATTTTTTATCTTCCTTAATGGTGTGATTTAAAAAAAACAGTTTGCTCATTTTATTTGCTGGCTGACTGGCTTGCTTGAAATAACAACTCTCTAAATCCAAAAAGCTGAACATTTGTGCTGGATCTGGCAACAAGAACTTTGTTTTGAATTCACTCTCCTGAGCGCGCTGCTCCTGGTTGTTTTGATTGTCACATAAAGGGTAAGTGACTCTGCGCTGAAGCGTTTTAGACAACCTTGCTTTTCAAGTGCTTTAGATAAAAATGAGCAGTATATAGCTATGGTTTGTCTTGAACAAAAATGCTGAAATGAAAGGATGTATGTCAGAGTCATACTGCATAATCCATCTGAACTTTTTTTCTGGGTAAGGAAAGCACTGAAGTAGTTGGAACGGTACAGGGATATAATGATGCTTGTGTGTTGCACCCATTGATTTCAGTGGGGTTTGCACAAAAGTGCAAGATTCAGTCAAGTTCTCCTGTGTATAACACTTAAAACAGATTTATTGTTCTATGGGTTTTATGAATTATCAACCACTTCATCAGATGTATACAGTATAGCATTATCCAGAATGGTTTAGTACATGTACCATTACTATGGGCAGTGGGGGACGTTACCTTGCATCTGGCACAATGTGTCCCATTTGCACATTACGCATAAGGCACCCTGTGCTGAAACCACAGTCTGCTGCTACTGTGTCTCTCTCTCTCAAATATTGCACATATACCTGAAAAATGGGATGACATTTCATGCATCTGAGCAAGTGAACTATAAGCTGCCAAAGGTCATGTTACAATATATTTGTTAAGTCTTAAAGGTGCTTTGGTCTGCAGCAGACTAACAGATTTTCCACTTCAAAATCTTGCTGGTTTATGCCCTGTGTGAGTTTTCCACTTTGAGGATATAAATGAGCAGTTAGTTAGTTTTTGGATTACAACTCCCAGAATCCTCAGTGACCAGGATGGTGGGGCGATTTTGGGATTTGTAGTGTCAAAAGTAAATTTCTCTAATTTTGCAGATCAGACAATACATTAATAGCCTCTCTGACCTTGGTGCTGAAGGTAGAGAAAACCACATATATAACAATTCATTCTGGGAATGCTAGATCCAGATGACAACAAAGAGTAAAAACTAAGAGATCGCCCAGAGCAGGTAAACCAAAGTGTAATTTGTGATGACATATGGGTACATCTGAAATATAATTAAGTCACTTCCTTTTTAAATCTTAATGGGTATCGTGGTTCAAAGACAGGCGAAGCTCTGTCGGGTATGCTGGACAAAATGTATACGTGAAACCTGGAAATGGTTCGTTGAATTAGGTACTGAAGCCAACAGGGAGATTCAAGGGTGTACACATAACTCATCTCAACTCAACCATGCATATGCTGAATATTACAGTGGCCACAGCCCTGTTTCACAGAGTACAGTCCTCCAGACAACAGCCGTCTCTTTAATGGTATCCTCTGTTTGAAGAGTTATCCAGTTCAAGTACAGTTTAAAGATCAGGAACCTTAAGAAGAAAACACAAGGTTCTTGAATTTGCCCATACCAAAAAAAAAAAAAAAAAAAAACAAACACTTGAGAACAAAAAAGACACAGGTTTTTTTTCCATCTTGGCATTTCTATTTAAGACAGAAATATGATATGGTTATTATTTCCAAATTATGAGAATGTGTTATCATTTTTGTTATTGCTATTATTTCTTAGTGTGCATCCATGTGTATAAATTAGTGTGTTCAGTTTTCAATCCGAATCTCCTGAATGTCCTCTCTTGTCCTTCTTTTGGGGAATTAATTCATTTTCTCTTGGTCTCTTTCTCTTGTTGGAGATCCATTAGCGATGCTGTATCAACTGCGCACAAGGAAAGTGGAATCACATCTTTTGACCACACCTCCCCACATCCATGTGTTTGACATGGATGCACATACAGCTGTACATGTGTAGGTTGCCTCCAGAGGACTAGGAGCCCTGATTGCCTTAGGGTTTTGATCATGTGGCAGAGCTCTACATAGGTACAGTTGCACATAGATACCTCTTTTTCACACACTGGATTATCATGCATGTAGCCAGGGGGACAAACATTCATGATCTTACTGTTTCCTTTTGTGTGTCTGCAGTGAACACGTTATGGAACCTAACCCCCAAATTAATATGATATGTTGTGCACCAGACATGGCTTCAAAACAGTCTTCATGATTGAGAGGTGAAATAATAGACATCTTTTTCAGGTATCTGAAGAAACGGTCCCAAACCGTTGCTGCTGATTCTGCTGAGAAACGGGGTTCTTGGGATTTAGTCCACTCCTGTTTCCCTGCAAAACACTGTGCTTCCCATAAAAACAATTTCCCAAAAGAATTGGTGGGATTTTAACAGTGGCAGCTTTGGCAGCTGCGCCCTCAACAATTTGGGGGTTGAAGGTGGGCATCTTTTCAACTCCGTGTTGTTGTCCACCTCTCTCCTACACACCATGGATACACATGTTTCACTGAGCTAATGGAAGCAGTTTCCCCAAGAGTTTTCCTAGCTTCTTTTTTAAAAAATGAAGCTGAAGGGTCCTGCTGAATTGGAGAGAAGGAGGAAAGGAAGGGAACCGCCAAAAATTGGTTGAGACACCCTCCATCAACACGGATCTTTTCTGCCCCATGAAAGAAAGATCCTGGTTCCAATTCCCTCAACGCTTCTTTTGTAAGTGTGTTTCTTTCATCGTTAAGCTCTGATGTTGCAAAACGTATAATCCAGTAACAGACAGAGGGAGGTTTGCACAGAGTTGCAGAAAGTCAATGTGACCTCAGAGTGCCCATTGACCAGTGGAACAGTCCCTGAAAAAAGAACATCAATAACGCAGAGTGACATACGGCCTCAGTGCCTGCCAAATGGGAGTTTATTTGGGGTATTTCCTCATTCCTTGGTGGTAATTTCACCTGTTTGTTTAATATAAATCTTATTTCCAAAAGGTTTCTGGGTTTCTCTAAGGCTGGTACTTAATATATTCTACATTCCACTTGATAGCAACTAACCTGGCCCCAACGACCGATAAGAAATTTGGTGCACAGCCAGAAGAAGATGAATTATCATTGAAAGCTAACCATCACTTGTTGGCTTGATTTTTTTAAAGTGGTCTAATAAAGGTCTCACCTGCATTTGTACAAGTTAATAGGTTTTTTTTTTAATTATAACAGCAACTCCTCTGCCAAAAGGTGGTGTTCTGGCATTTTCTGATTGCTTTTGACTCCCATTCCTGTTTCCCCCTGTAATGGGAGGAAACAACACAGCTTTCAGTGTGGTTATGTTAGGAAAGTGTGAAGGCAAGAGGAGAAGGGGACGACAGAGGATGAGATGGCTGGACAGTGTCATCAAAGCGACCAACATGAATTTGATCCAACTCCGGGAGGCAGTGGAAGACAGGAGGGCCTGGCGTGCTCTGGTCCATGGGGTCACGAAGAGTCAGACACGACTAAATGACTAAATAACAACTTTTCTTTTTACTGCCTGTTTTCTTACCAAGGAGACACAGAGATATCCATGATGTGCCAAGGAAAGTGCTCAACGTGCAGCTGCTCCAAATGCATGGGGATAGCTCTGCTCCCCCTTGCTGTCTGCGCCATCATCTCCAATCTCCTTCTCTACTTCCCCAACGGAGAAGTGTTAGAAGCGCGGCGGATCACTGACTTGGTCTGGTTTTTCCACGGCATTCTGGGAGCTGGGATATTGGTAAGGGGGAAAAAGTCATTATTATAATACATGTTTCAGTGGTTTGCAATTATTTAAGGAAAGAATACATATTGTTAGGAAGGTATCTACATAAGGAAAAAATATTAATTTTATACCAAATAAAGGGTTGTTGTATCACTGAAGACTGGTGGCTCTAATGTCACAAGGTTGGTGAATCTATTCTGGGTTTCAGTTTTGATTTAAAATAAATTTCTTAAGTGTTGGGGCTGGCAGAGTTGGTGTGAGGAAAAGTTGAGTGGAGGTTTAATTCAAATAAAAATTAAACTTCCTCTAATTACACAGAGGATGAAATGGTTAGATCACAAACCTACAAAGCAGACTGAGCTACAGTCTCCCTCAGTAGACCATCCTGCATTTGTTAGTTCACCTCAACTGGCACTTATTGTTTCAATACAATAGCAACGAAAAAGAATAAAATGTTTCAGTTTACTCACACTTCTTCTTATATAAAAACAAACGTATTGTGTGGAAATGTTTACTTGTTACATCACTAAGATTAACTGGTTAATTTGCTTCATTAGTAACTAACTGACTGGTTACATAGCTACCTTCACTCTAATTGTTCACTTCTGACTCCATAACTAACACTGATAGAACACTAACTGAACTCTGACTGGAAAAAAGCAAGAAAAAGAACTGTGTCGTATAGAGTGAACAATTGACTGTTACTGAGTTGACCGATAGTCCAGAAAAGTTCCTCTCAGCTAAAACCTCTTAAAGGCACCATATGAAGTTGCCATATTTCCAACAGAAGCAACTATATTTTAGGGGAAGACTTTAGCACTAGAGAGGGGAACCAACTGGTTTTTCCAGGTTCGTCCCAGTTTGTAAAGATAGCAGCACAGGTGCTACTGCTCCCCTCCCTGCCTCCTCTCACTCAGTCAGCCACTCACCAGGCTCAGCTTGCTTGTGTTTTCCATCTCCTCAACTGATCTTCCAGTCTTGGCAACAGCTCAGGCTTCTCTGCCCCGCCCTCTTGGCTGATCACCCACTCAGACAAAGGGGCGGGGCAGAGAAGTCTGTGCTCTTGCTCTTGACTGGGAGATTAGCTGAGGAGGTGGGAAAAGCAAGCCAGCTGGGCCTGGTGAGTGGCTGTTTGAGCCAGAGGAGGCAAGGAGAGAAGGCTGCTGCCTTCATGAACTGGGACGAACCAGGATGAACCAGTTCGTGCCCATCTCTATTTAACACCACGGATAACTCTCTCTCTCTCTCTCTCTCTCTCTCTCTCTCTCTGTGTGTGTGTGTGTATAAAAGCAAACATTTTTTCAAAACAAACTAGCCAGCAAACAATGCATATTTAGGATTGTTGCTTCTTAGTGAAAGATATATCTTCGTCACAACTCATGATTTTCGTGACCTATATATTTTGCATTTAGCATGCAATCATTTGTGAGTTCTAACTGGAAAGTAATGCCAGCTAATTTTGCAAGTTTCCTGGCTAAGGCTCAAATTAGGAAACCATGCTAATCATAGTGAATGCACATTTCCCTTAATGCCTAATGTTAACATTTGTAACTAGTACATGTTGCACTGAAAGATCCTGGGGCCAAAAAACGACTTTCCTTGGATCTTGGAGGACAATACCCATGACCCCAATTTTTTTTTTCTTAAGAAAATTAAATTTTTAACCTTACGATGCCCAATCATGCCCTCTAGTGGCCATTAAAATATGGTGGTGCAGAGTACAGTACTGAGTACCACTCAAAACGCTACTAAATTGGACAGATGCTGGAGGGCAGAGGTATAGTTGGAGGTCCGCCCTTCCTCGGGGGGAGGAGGCCGCATGTTGCCCAACCAGTGTTTTAGAGAAAACAGATCAATCACAAAGGCTTTTAAAATTTCTTTCTCTTTTTTTAAAGCTGCCTGAGGCCAATCATAAAATTTATTGGTACCTGGGGTAGAAATCCATCCTTTGATTCACCAGGATGAGCACAAGGGCCCCAAATGTTAAAGTGGTGTAGTTTGAAGTGAAAGAAGCAGTGTTGCTAAGACCATTATGTAGACATTCTAAAATTACCTAACTATGCCTAAAACAAAAGCATTAGCATGAAAGAAGCATGGATTGTAATCTAATTCAGAATGTGAAAGCTCTAAAGAGATATAGCCTAAGGTCGTGATGACTGTGGTTACACATAGACAAGAAGGAACAGTATGGGAGGAGGAGAGTCCATCGATCTCACAATGACAACAGCACTTTGAAAGTAGTTATTGACCCCCAGTGTGGTACTGCAATTAAAGGATGTTCTTCCCCCGTAAATGGCATGCGCCCACAGATTACCAGTGTTTTATTTCGGCAACTAGCCTTGACCGTTTGCACTGTAACACTACCAGGTCGATGTTAAGTATCTGCAGATACTTTATTGCTTCTCTCCTACCCTGTTTTCCCAAAAATTATACCTAACCTGAAAATATTCCCTGGTATGATTTTGCAGGATGCTCGTAATATAAGCTCTACCCCAAAATTAAGTCCCAGTTAAGTGAAACCCCATCTTCCACCATCGTGCAGCATTGTGCAGCAACCAGAAAAAGATGACATGACTATATTTGAATAAATGTAGATTGTTGTAGATGAAAAAAAAAATATAACATCCCCTGAAAATCAGCCCTAATGTGTTTTTTTTGTGGAGCAAAAATTAATATAAGACCCTGTCTTATTTTCGGGAAAACATGGTAGGACCCTAGAAAAGATTTCTTAAGATTTGAGTGCCACTCTTAACTCTTAATTCATAAAGAAGAGGGGACATCACTAGAAAGAACAGAAAATGTGTTAGTGAATATAAATACACTGGCTGTAATCCTGTTTGCACAACTATACCTGTAGAAGGCTGATGATGTCATTGACAGAAGGCAATCTTTTCCCTATTTCAGTCCCACAGGTCCCATTGTTCCGATGTAATCCCTTTCATTGTTTTGAAACCACGGAAGCCACTGAATGAGAGGAGGAAGTCTTTAATTCCGGCTTCTGATGATCATGCCATCAGCCTTTCATGAGTGCAGTTGTGCAAACTGGATTTCAGCCACAATGTCCAGAAAATCTTGATACAATCTAGAAGAATGCTTCATATTTAGTAGACTTCAGTCTAGATGGGTGGGGTATAAATTAAATAAATAAATACGTAAATAAATATTGCAGACTGATGAGTAAAGGCATTCTTGTTCTTTTTCAAGTCTTTTTGGACTTAGTGTCTTATTTCTGTAACATAGGATGAAACAGGATATATTATTGGATTTGTAAAAGAATATATCAAATTGTCTCCCCACCCCCTTACATTAAATTCTACTCTTTTTTAAAAAAATTGATTGTCATTTTATTTTATTATTTTTGGGAAGATGCACCATTCAGTGTGTGGTATCCTCAACAGGCAAGCACTTAGGAAACACAATAAAGCTGCCTCTTTATACTCATTGTTCTTAGCTTCAAATATTATCTTTTAATGATGTTAACCACCATTGTATTCTCATTGTTTTCAACTTTGAATATTGTCTCTCAGTGTTGTAAACGTACTTGGGTCCTTTTCAAGGAGAAAGGAGGGGTATGAAGAAAGAGAGAGAGAAATAGCATATAATAGTAGAAACCACAAGCTTTCTCTAAAAAACAAGGAGAATTATACTGTAAAAAGTTACTTTTTTGAACGACAGTGTGCAGAATCCTCCAGAATCTGGAAGCTGCTGTCTAAAAATAATTATTGCCTTCCCAGACTTTGGAATTTTATAAAGAAAGCACAGTATTTTGCTCTTTGAGTCAAAATAACTGAAGACACACCTCTCCTCTATAACATGTATAGATGCTGACATGCATCAAAGTCAAATCTTACTTCTGCACTGGCCCTGGGGGATCATCCTCCACACATGAGAGTAACAGGCTAGTACACATAAGAGCTTACTGGCAGTGTAGTCCAGACCTTATTCATAACAGAAAACTGGGAGTTGTGGGGGGTGAGTTGCCATGACTGCCTTTCAATATTTGCTACCTGAGGCATTTATCTCAGTCTGCCAAGAATCTTATTGGAATACACAACTGTGTAACAGCAATTGTACGAACAATAGGCAACAGGTGGTTTCCTATCAGTTCCAGGTCCCATAGTGAGGAAATAGCTGGATGCAGCAGACTTTGGAAAAGAGAAGCAGCAATCTTGCCACTGTTCTTCCTGAGTTCCCTCTGTCAGAAGATACCACTGCACATGTCACACAGCCTGTCTTGCATCCCCAAAATTAGCTCACTGCCTTTGGGTATAATGGAGAGCTCAACCTGTCCCATTGCTGGTGTTGAAGCTCAACTGCCAGTCAAGATGGCTTCTGGGAAATGAATTTTCCTTTGCCTCTGACGGCAAAGTGTCTTGGGTTAGCCTTGGCTGTCTTTAACCGTATATTATCCCTATAACTTACCACTCTTTAGGAGCCTTCAAGATGAAACATCTTGTAGCCTTTTTGTAGATATCCAGTATGGTGTGGTAGATAGAGTTAAGGGTTAGGACTCAGGAGACCTGGGTTTGAATTTCCACTTGGCCACTTATGGGGAGGGAGCCCTGGTATAACCACTCCTTAAATATTTCACTTGCCTCAAAAGCCCTCTTAAGGTCACTATAAGTCAGTTCCTACTTAATGGCACATAACAGATCATGGTTCCTTGGCAAGAATCCACCCCACAGGATATTTTGAAAGCCTTTAAAAGGGCTGCATTTGCAATAATCATTTAACATTGCTTTGTTCACAGGTTTTCTTGCCAGCCTTTATGATGGTGGGCGCAGGTGGAGCAGGACGTTGTTCTAACAAATGTGGGGTAAGCAACACTTTGCAAACTGGGTTGCATCTGAAGAAATGGACTGCAGTTCACTAAAGCTTAGACCAAATAACATGTTAGCATTTCAGGGGCTACAAAATATTGGAGGTGGGGGCCTGGCTTTTGCCTCAACAGACTAGCTTGGGTAGCCCTCTGGATATTTTTTTTATAAACTAGGGGAAGCAATCTCATTGAAGGGTGGGCAGAACACCTTAAGTGGGACATAAGGAGGTAATAAGATATAAAAGCATAACAGGTAGAAGAAAAGATTTCGGTTTGAAGAGAGAGGGGCTGAGGCCCATTTCCCCAGAGGTGGCACACGCAAGGGAGAAGAACTACAGGAGGAGGAATGTGACCCAAAAGACGAATAATCACATTACATTTTTATTAGTTGTATTAGTATTAGTTAGTTTGATTTTTTGTGGAGGTAGATCAGAACGCTGTAGCATATAGAGCAGGGGTGTCCAACCTTTCACCTTCCCTGGGCCACATTAGAAGATAAAAATTTGGTTTGGGCCACACATAAATTTGGTTTGGGCTGCATGGGGGGCCGTCAGCTGCGATCTCAGACAGCAGAGGCTGCCAGCTTCGACTCCGGTGGCTTTATGGGGACTGGAGTGGGTCCACCTATTGACAGGGACAGCGCAATGCAGTCACGCAGCCCCCCTCTCCCCTCCCTCTCCTTCCTTCCCTCCCTCCCTCTCTCCCCCCCTACCGTTGTGACGTGCCAGCATTCCAGCTGCAAGCGCCGGCAGTGTAACTTGAAACTTTGGAATTTCTTTAAAAATAAAAAATTGCACTGGGCCGCATTACGAGCTGACCTGGGCTGCATGTGGCCCACAGGCCGTAGGTTGGACAAGCCTGATATAGAGTGTTGGAAAACGACCTGAGACATGGGTTTAGTTCTCTGTTCAGCCATGAAAACCCATGGGGCAAGAGGGAGGTGGTGGTTTCCACAGGTAAACCACTTCTTAATCATCTCATATACCTTGAAAATCATATTAGAATTGCCAGACACCGGAAACAAGGTGACATGTTATAACAATAAAGAGCATAGACACAGTGGGCTTCTTCTGAGGAAGCCCTTCTCTCTGTCCTATCCCTGACACAGGTTCAGTTGGTGCTGATGTGAGAAGAGAGCCTTCTCAGCTGTGGCTCCTAGGTTGTGGAATGTCCTCCCTCATGAGGCCATTTCCTCTTTCCTCAGGCAAAACCCTTCCTTTTTATGCAGCCCTTTAAGTGACTTGGACAAATAGCAGCCCTTATGGGATGCTACGTACAGTATACTGAATTGAATTGAGTATGTTTTTATGAGTTCGTAAATTGTCTTTTTTTAGCATTGTTCTTTAAATTTTAATATTATATTTTACTGTATTTTAAAACTGTGCCTATAAAGTTATTTTAACTGAGTGTGAGGCCCCTTGAATACCCTAAAAGGAGAAAGGCAGCATATATCAGTCAACCAATCAATCAAACAAATTTATTTTTCTGCCCAAATCACATAAACCTCAAAACATTTTTACTACTAATTTATTCATTTATGTCTTGGAATAATATTCCACGCCCCATCCAGTGAAGTCAAGGCATCATTCATAGTTGTCCTCTTTTCCCCTGTATCGCCCCAACAGCTCTCTTAGGTAGGAGAGGCAAGTGGATGATTAAACCAAGTGAAGCCCCTTCACGTGATTTTCCACCACTATCATACACAGCTGTCACCTATATCTTAATCAAATTGTACTCCTCACCAGCTTCCCTTTTTAATAGAGACAGATAGAAGAATAGAGAGTGTCAGAGCTATCAAGGGGGAAAGCATGGGAAAGGAAAGGAAGACGGTGGTTGAAATCCTGTCCCTCAGCATTGTAAGTCTCGCCAAAGTAGGCCCCTTGAATCAGTGGGGATGTGGTGAGTCAGCTCCTCCATACGTTCCATTGATTCAAATGGCACTACTTTAGTTGTTGCTTCTTTTAGCATACTGTAGTAAGTTGTGACTAGAGTTGTTGTTGTTTAGTCATTAAGTCATGCCCAACTCTTTGTGACCCCATGGACAAGAGCACATCAGGCCCTCCTACCTTCCACTGCCTCCTGGAGTTTGGTCAAATTCATGTTGGTCACTTCGATGACACTTTCCAACCATCTCATCCTCTGTCGTCCCCTTCTCCTCTTGCCTTCACACTTTCCCAACATCAGGGTCTTTTCCAGGGAGTCTTCTTTTCTCATGAGATGACCAAAGTATTGCAGCCTCAGCTTCAGGATCTGTCCTTCGAGTGAGCACTCAGGATTGATTTCCTTCAGAATGGATAGGTTTGAGACTCTCAAGAGTCTCCTCCAGCACCACAATTCAAAAGCATCAGTTCTTCAGCTGTCAGCCTTCTTTACGGTCCAGCTCTCACTTCCGTACATCACCACAGGAAAAACCATAGCTTTGACTATGTGGACCTTTGTCAGCAAGGTGAGGTCTCTGCTTTTTAAGATGCTGTCTAGGTTTGCCATCACTTCCCTCCCAAGAGAAAGGCGCCTTTTAATTTTGTGGCTGCTGTCACCATCTGCAGTGATCATGTGACTAAAGTAGGCCCATTTAAACCAATAGTACCTATGGAGGAGTTAGCTCATCAACTCCTCACTGATTCAGTGGGTATATATAGGGCAACATACTATGCTAAGCAACAGGATTTCAACCAGTGGAGTAGAGAAGGAGCTGCTGTTGCCACACAGCAAAGGAGAGGAGGACAGCAGTGGTAGGTGGCAGAATTAGGCATACGAAGCTGGCCAATGAGATAAGAGACCAGATGTTGTGGGGTGCTCTCCAGCAGGAGGAACTGTCCTGTCAGCTGATGTGGTGCCTGGTTCTGCCTAAGGGTAGTCGCTGGCTCTGTCAAACACTGTGCACCACACTAGCTCTCAAATGTGTGTTTGCTTCTGAGGTTTCTTTTGTCTTTCAGATGATGCTCTCTCTGGTCTTTGCTGCACTTGGAGCTGCTGGTGGACTGTACTGCGTGACGATCTCATCCTTGGGGTTAATTAGCGGTCCTCTGTGTGATATTGGTGATGAGGTATACGTCTATCCTTTCCGGAATGACACTTTGGCGTGAGTATGATGGAGGCTCTTTCCCACAACTCTGACATCTGTGTAAAATAGATCCAATAGCAGAAAAGACAGAACTGGCAACACCCCTCAACACCCCCAGATCTTTTGTTCACCCATTTCTCATGCACTATAGCAAGCAGGACTCTGAGACTACTTGAAAGCAGCTGAAAGAATTATGATGGAGGGGCATGATGAGCCAGAGGAGAAACTATATCTGTCAAATGTCCTGAAGTAGTGATGAATTTGGAAGGATACAATAATTCCTGGTCTCCAGAAACACATTTTCTTAGTTCTGGGTTGTTCTTCTGCATCTGGATGAGATCATGTTTAAGAAAGCTGCCAAAAGTCAGTCAGTCAGCTGTCAATTTATATCACAGGATCTCAGGGCAGGTTATAGAGCAAAATATAACTTATAGCAAAAATTTGCCTGGTTAAACCTGCGATTTTGGGTTGTGTGTGGAGTAGCCTTTGACAGGCAGCAAAATGTTTGGGGTTGACCAAGTTCTGCAGGAAGGTTTGAGGCCACCTGAGTCTCTTGTTTTCGTGTTTGAAAGATTTTATAGGTCCTGTATAGGTCCACTTCAGACACACTGTGATTTGACTGTTGGACCATGCCTTAGTCTCCTATGGTTAAGTATAAAGGTAAAAAACAAAAAACAACCACCTACTGCTATGCCTGCTTCATGTCCCTGGCAGAAGAAGCCCCTGGAAATTCACAAGTGATGCCTAAAACATCTCTGTACCTGCTAGCCAAACCTTCTCAGTCCCTGTTCTTCTCATGTCAAATAGAAAAGTCTGAAGTGGGTTTCTGTGCCCATTAATTTGAGTGAAGGTAGAAACCTCTGTTGATCAAGAACTCTTCGCAACAAGGAACCCAGATCACAATTTCTGATCACATGGAAACTGTTACAAATATTTATTAATAAATATTCCTATCTACCCCCTCAATGGGCAACCATGCATTTCACACATGGCTAAAATCCAGTAGCAAGTTGCAACTAGAGTAGAGCCATTGAACCAGTGTGACTCACATAGGTGTTAACACAACACTGATTCAATAGGCTTGCTCTAGTTGTTACTTACTATTGGATTTCAGTCATTATGTCCCTTTGAGACGTTACACTTGGCCACCAAACTGGAAGTGGGAATCGCTGTTTCCCATTCTGATTTGGACTGACTTCTGGTGGAGGCAAATTATGGCCTGTGCTAACCATACAGTGATGTATCTGATGTCAGGGGTAGTAAATCTGTTGTGTTTGATTTAGCTGAAGCTTTATAAGAGCTATCCAAAATATAGAATATTATTCTTCGGATATATTCAGGACCTTGGACAGATCCACTAATAGAAGGACCACCAGCCTCCTCTTCAATGATGATAAGAGAAATTGGGAAAGAGGAATTATGAGTGTAAGAGGTGAGGAGAAGACATGGAAGGAGCACACAAGGCCAACACATGGGCACAAACAACTAAATCTGAATTATCCTTTGCCTGTGATGTCTGACCTTGCTCACAGAGTAAGAATCTACCTAGAACAGAAGCAGGAAGACTTTGAGCTTCCATGATCTACTTTGACTACAAGACCCACCAAATGAAGAAGCCATGAGGAAAACAGTAGCTGAGAGGAGGCAGAAGATCACATATTTAAATTATTAAGCTAATGTTTTCACCATTAGAACTAAATCCTACAACACAACCATTGCTCCTGAATTTCACCCCATGTTTTTCTTCAATTTATATAGCCTCATTTAGAAGCGGGAGGGAGGGAGGGACTCTGTTGCTATTAGGAGCTGAGGGTCAAAATCTTTTGGTGAGCTACAACCAATTCCACACAAATCTACCAGAGGATTTTGGTAGGTGGTCCTGAGCTACCTGCTGCTTTCTCCTAATTTACGATACCGATTTTCACTTTTAAAATATAGATCAAAACTACTGTAATATATGCACACATTTTGAAAAAAAGAATGTTGTCCAGTTAATGGAAGTAATTTCTTCGTCCAACCAAAGTTTATTTAATTTATCAGTGCCTGAAAATAATGAATTAAATGTTATTAGATGGTAGATTCTAGACACCAAATTCTAGGTAGGGAATTCTTCTTTAAGAATTTCAAAAGCAGGAAGGCACTGCATGAATGTGTGTGCAACATGAGCTGCACTGGTCAATAAGAGATGGAAGTGTTGACACTCCCAGCGACCCCCACCCCAATATGTATTACAGGCAATATTCCATGCCCAGGAACAAGAAGATCTGCCACATCTATTTTTCTGGCAATCACATTTTTTAAAACCTTGACTTCTTCCTGTCCGAAAATAGCAAATTTAAGTTAAGTTACAACTCTCCCCTTCGTGTACCAGCTAAGATCTGTACAGAGCGTGGAGAGGACCACGTTGCTCCTTTGGCATATAGGTAGTAAAGCCGAGAAGCCTATCAGAAAAATGGGGTGGCCACCTTAATTCAGTACTAACATAGTTGGACAAACAAGGAATCAAACTCAGGTGTTTTTTTTAGTGTTATACATCCCAAGTGCTGTTTGTTGGTGAGCAAATCTGTTTGCCCCCATTTCTCTCAGATTCAGATTTGTTAAATCACAAGTTCTGCCAATCTGATTATGAAGAAATGGGTAATTTTTTTTAGCACAAGAACACTGGAACAAAACTTTCCGCCATCCCTGTCCACACGCTGTTTCTAGGAAAAGAAGAGACCTAGTAAGGCATATAATCCCAGTCTAAAAGGGTGTGCGTGCATACGGAGGGCGTCTGCTGTAACTCCGAGAGGCAAGAAGTAGGGAAATAAGTGAAAAGTAATTCTACAGAGACTTTTGAGTATTTGATGGAAAGGTCTACTTACTTCGGGATGCAGCTTGAAAAAGTTATTTTGGATTACAACTACTACATTCCCCTACCTCGGTGGTAAGGTAACAGTGTTCTGTGTCTAGTCGTGCTGGCCACGTGACCACAGAAACTGTCTTCGGGAAAAATGCTCTCTCTATGGCTTGGAAATTGAGATGAGCACCGTGCCCTAGAGTTGGACACGACTGGACTAAATGTCAAGGGCAACCTTTACCTTTACTAGCACAGCCAACACCCATGTTGGATGGGGGATTCTGGGACTTAGCATTAATTATACAATGACAGCTCTAATGCCTATACATTTCTTAAGAAGAGTTATCTCTAGAGATGGGAAACGAACCAGTTTATCCCAGTTGGTGCTGGTTCATGAAGGCGACAGCACAGGTGCTGCTGCTCCCCTCCCCAACTCCTCAGTGACTCGCCACACTCAGCTTGCTTTCTTTCTCCACCTCCTCGGCTAATCTCCCAGTCACAAGCAAGAGCACAGACATGTCTGCCCCACCCTTTTGTCTGAGTGGCAGCTCAGCCAAGAGGGCAGGGCAGTGAAGCCTGAGCTCTTGCCAAGACTGGAAGATCAGTTGAGGAGGTGCAGGAAGCAAGTACGCTGGGCCTGGTGAGGGGCTGATTGAGCCAGAGGAGGCTAGGGTGGGAAGCAGCAGCACCTCTGCTGACACCTTTATGAACTGGGATGAACTGGGATGACCAAATTCTTGCCCATCTCTATTTATCTCTGCACTTAGCCTTGACTTTGCCTTCCCCCCTCCCCCCCCCAACCTTGGAGACAATACTTTAGATCTAACCAATGAAGTATTTCTAAATGAAAAGTTCTAACAAAAGTTTACGTCAACCTCTCTCTTTGCAGAAACAATTATTTGTTTAATCAGACTAACTGGAGCATTTGCAAAAAACCAGAAAACATCATCCTCTGGAACATCGTGTTGTTTTCCCTCCTCCTGGCTATTGGTACAGCTGAAGTGGTCCTCTGCCTCGTCGAAGTTGTCAAGGGCCTCATCGGATTCTTATGCAGCTCATGCTTGAGGGAAAGAAAGGTGAGGGGATGGCTTGTGTACTCAGCACACCACGGGGGTCTGCACTTGAAGCAGAGGTTCAGCAGAGTTGGGAAAAGCAATGACACCAACTGGGCAGGAAGTCAAGAATGACTCTTGCAGAATGAGCAGAAGGTTCCTTTTCATCTTGGAAACTGCTGCTCTGTTTATTGCTTCTGTGTGGTGCAATGGGGTAAATTTAATTTGCTCCTTTTTGATCATTGGGAAGACAGAAAGAACTTGAAGGGGTAATCATCTAAAACGGCAGGCTTTCCCCATCCTTGCCCAAAACACAACCTTCTAAATCAGTGCTTCCCAACCCGGGTTCCCAGATGTTCCACAGCTCCTGGAAATCCTGGCCAGCACAGCTAGTGGTGAAGTTTCCAGGAGTTTTAGTCCAAGAACATCTGGAGACCCAAAGCTGGGAACCACTGTTCTAAATATATCTAAACTAGACAGTTATAGCACTTTGAATACATGGATCCTTCCTATAGAATCCTGGGAATGTGCAGTTTGGTGAGATACGTACAAGCCTTTCCCAAGAATTTCCCAAGCAAGATTCTGGAAGTTCAGCTGAAAAACACACACCTGCAGACAACTTCATTTCACTCACCTGGAAAAGGTGGTGCAGACAGGCTGGGGTGGAGAGTGAAGTTCAGCACTATGGCACCTCCTACAGTACTAAATTTCATGTGAGCAACCAGAGTTAATAAAAGTAAAGGTAAAAGTTCCCCTTGACATTTAGTCCAGTCTTGTCCGACTCTAGGGCCCAGTGCTCATCCCCGTTTCCAAGCCGCAGAGCCAGCGTTTGTCCATAGACAGTTTCTGTGGTCACGGCCAGCGCTACTAGACACAGAACACCATTACCTTCCCACTGTGGTGGTACCTATTTATCTTCTTGCATTTTACATGCTTTCGAACTGCTAGGTTGGCAAGGAGCTGGGAGAAGCAACGGGTGCTCACTCTGTCGCGTGGATTCAATCGTACGACGGCTGGTCTTCTGACCTTGCAGCACAGAGGCTTCTGCACTTTGCTACCAAATAAACAAAAACAAAGCCTCCAACAGAAAAATCAAGCAGGGGAATGGTTTTTAGTTTTTCATAAAGAGTTTTTTTTTTACAGATTTCCCATGAAAAGTAGTTTTCTTATGAGAAGAAAGTGGTTTATAAAAAGGGAGTTTGGATGTGAATCTTGGTATATCCTGTGCTCGTTTGCAAATAAGTGCACTATTGGTGCATCTGGAAGAGGTCTGTCAACAAAATGTCCTTAAATACACTGACCTTGTGAAGAATTTAGGATTTTTAATTTTCTGGTCAAAATGCTGATTACCTTCTTAAGAAAAAATGATAACTTGCACTTCCCTCTTTTTCTTGTTTGCAGACTGATATTGGAGGAATGTGACCAGCCTATGAAGAAGACAGAATGAAAGGAGCAGTTGGCCCATACGTGTACAGTCAGAATAGTGTGCATTGCTGTATATATTTATAGGAACAAGAGATGTGGTGAATGCTCATAACTACAGAAATAATCCAAAACTGGAAAAAGTTATGTATCTATATATAAAGATAATTATTGTAAAGCTAGGAGGAAGTGGTGTATGCAAGGCTGGCTGAAAAATCTGACACATTAAGTATCTTGCTACTTATTGTTGCTTGCAATGGAGATGGGAAAGTCATTTAAGAAGAGAGGGGGGAAATGCATTCGAATATACATGGTTGTGATTCTCTCCACACACAAAAACTCACAAAGGTGGAAATTTTTTTGTCATGGTACAATCCTATAATGCAGGGGGACCTTATGTGAATAAATACGACTACATCAGCTAGAAGGATAGCATAGGTCTTTGCCATTCCATCAGCAAGCTTGTGTGTGTGTGTGTGTGTGTGTGTGTGTGTGTGTGTGTGTGTGTGTGTGTGTGTGCGCGCGCGCCCCTGCACACGTTCATGCGTGAGTGCACATTCCAGATTTCATGGAGGAGAGCCCCTTGACAAGCTCCCACCTACAGAATGTGCTGCTGACCCATCTTCCCCCGGCAGATGGAACCATGGACTAAAGAAAAGGTCTTTGTGGTGTTGTGAGACAACACAGGGAAGAGATGGAGGAAGTCTCAGTTGCCTTTCTGCCCATCTTGCAGCTTCTACTACACTGTGAACAGTTATTATACTTGAGGAATAGCCAACCTGGTGAGTCTTGAGAAGCTCTGGATAACAATTCCCACAATCCTTGATCGTTGGCCATAGAGTCAAGGGCTTATGGGAGTTGGATTTCAAAACGTTTGGTAGGTGACATTTTGGTTCCTCTTACTCTGTTCCAGAAGGCAGTGGAAGACAGGAGGACCTGGCATGCTCTTGTCCATGGGGTCACGAAGAGTCGGACACAACTTAACGACTAAACAACAACAACAACAACAACTCTGTTCTTGCATACCAGCTACAGAACCTTGGAAGGGAAAAGTTAAAAGCAATATAAACTACCTTTATAAAATTGAATGCAACAAGTTACAATTAATATAGCTGTCTGTAGGCTGTTTGAAAATAATTGGTAACAAAGGCATGACAAAAAGCGACAAAACCAACAGATTGTGGACGATGCCCATATGTGTATGTAATGGTGATGTATATGTGGGTGATAGATAATATTTTCTAGTTACCCTTTGCTTACATTGTCAGGTAATTTTTAATGTTTTATGCTCTTCTCTTATCAATTGCAAGGTTTTCAAGTACTGTGAAATGAAGTAAAATAATTAGTGACACAACCAGGTATAACTAGAAAAAGAAGCTCTGTGTAGTTAACAAAAAATGAGGGGTTTAAAATGTTATAAAATGGATTTATTTTTTAAAGTGACTGTCCAATTTTTGATCAGCTGTACTTACAGAGACTCTCTCTCTTTCACACACAATCCAGATCTTCCAGAATGTGAAATGCTGCTTATAGTGAAATGCTAGACTGTAGGAGTCCCTGAAGGAGCAAATGACATTTTTTAATGTCTGAAATGTACAAAGCATGCTTTGCTATATGTATTGTATAGTCCACTTGTTAACATTTACCTGGTTTTAGAGATGTGTTCTTGTAAATTATCTTTGTTGCTTATCTGGGCATCCATCAATATTATGTTCAATCTGTAAATATTAAAACATATTGTTATTGCTATTATTAAGTACGTGAAAAATTTCTCATTCTCTGCAACCTCTTCAGGCTTGTCGCGCTGTGATTCCTGACCAAGATTTCCCTTGCACTAGCAAGATTTCTTGGTTTCCCACAAGAATGGGATGATAGTTACATTTTTGAACTACAGTTCCCAGAACTCCCCATCAAACATAGCTACTGGCCATTGTGCATGGGGGATTCTGGAAGTTATTGTACAAAAATGTAACTTTTCCCATTTCTGGAGAAGGTCACACATCTAAGCCCTCCAGTGAACTTCATGACGTATATGCTGCTGGGCCAAAGACCACCATAAATAAATATCAAGTAGCCACTCAATGAATAGTGCTATTCTGCAGCTAAAATCCTGGCTTTTCCAGGAAAAGACTTTCTAGCTCTTCCATGTTAAAGGTAAAGGTACCCCTTGACATTTTTAGTCCAGTCGTGTCCGACTCTAGGGGGGCAGTGCTCATCCCGCTTTTCAAGCCCTAGAGCCAGCACTTGTTCAAAGACAGTTTCCGTTGTCATGTGGCCAGCGTGACTAGGGAACACCATTTTACCTTCCCACCGAGGTGGTACCTATTTATATACAGTGGTGCCTCGCAGAACGAGCGCACCGTAGAGCGATGAATTCGCTCTACGGTGACGCTTTTTCGATCGCTAATGCAATCGCAGAGCGATGGCCCCAATGGGCGAAAATCGCAGAGCGACCTGCCGATCAGCTGTTCCGCGGCAACAAAATGGCCGCCGGAACAGCCGAAATGGCCGCATGCAGCGTTTTCACGCCCTCGTTAAGTGAGGGGAGGGCACGAAAATGGCTGCCGGCCATTGAAAAACTTCGCTGAACGGTGAGTAAATCAGCCGATTGGAACGCATTAAACTAAGTTTAATCCATTCCAATGGCTTTTTTCTTACCGCTCAGCGATGTTTCACACAGCGAGTGTTAATCCGGGACAGATTAACCTTGCTGTGCAAGGCACCACTGTACTCGCATTTGCATGCTTTCGAATTGCTAGGTTGGCGAGGAGCTGGGACAAAGTGGCAGGAGCTCACTCTGTCGCGTGGATTTGATCTTATGACTGCTGGTATTCTGACCCTGCAGCACAGGCTTCTGTGGGTTTAGCCCGCAGCGCCACCACGTCTTCCATGTTATGAAGAAATAAAATGCATCTAAGTCTCACAAATTTACTCTGGAATCTACAGCTCCACCTACTCTCCAGATTTTTTAAAAACTAGAAGCTTTGCTTTCAGCATGCAAAGAAGGTACTCCATCACACAGCTGAAAACCTTATTGAAATTCTGCAAATGAGTTTCCATTTGGATGTGACTAATGAACAGCTCCAAAACAAAAGGGTGTTTTGTGAGTAGGTCATTTCTCTGAACCTTCAGTCTGATGGCTCCAAAGTCTCTGTTCCCTGGAGAAAGGACAGATCTGTGTTCCACAGCACAGAACACAGTCCCTTCTGGATTACAGATACCACTCAACATGCCCTTTTATACAATAGTGGCTCCTCTTCCTCAGATTGCACAAACCTAGACAGCATATTAAAAAGCAGCGACATCACCTTGCCAACGAAAGTCTGCATAGTCAAAGCTATGGTTTTTCCAGTAGCGATGTATGGAAGTGAGAGCTGGACCATAAAGAAAGCAGACCGCCGAAGAATTGATGCTTTTGAATTCTGGTGCTGGAGGAGGCTCTTCAGAGTCCCCTGGACTGCAAGGAGAACAAACCTATCCATTTTGAAGGAAATCAACCCTGGGTAGGGAACCCCTGAATATTCGCCACATTGCCTTTCACTATATGGGGAGGTCATGGGTGGAATGCAGGAAGTTCTTCAACAGACAAGGTAGCATGAAAGCAGGTTCCTTAAATACAGACAGTTTAAGAACTGCTTTCCTGAATTCAAATAAAACTGCCCACAGTGTTTAAGAAAAAAAAAGAAAAGTGTAACTGGTTGTTGTGGGTTTTTCAGGGTTTTTGGCCGTGTTCTTCAGAACACGGCCAAAGAGCCCGAAAAACCCACAACAACCATTAGATCCCGGCCGTGAAACCCTTTGCGAATACATCAAAAGTGTAACCGTTTATGTGAAACGTTTGAACTCTCTAGTGTAGCATATGGCAGGGGAAAAGCTTCTTGGCTCTTCTTTCTCTAAAGACACCACAGGATACAGACCGAAAAAAACCCTGTACTCTTGATAGATCCCAATCAAGACTGATACATAGCTTGAAGCAAAGGATTTGTTTTTAAATCAACAGATCTATTCTGCATGGAGATTTTACAGGCTCCAGAGAATTCGGATTCTCCACACTGATATATGAAACTGAGGCAGCGAGACTGATTGTTTCTCTCAAATGCTCTTTATGAACTCCATGGTTCTTGATGGATGAATTTATGTAACAAAAACAGTCTGTTTCTCAGAAAGGTGCTCCTCTGTCCCCGGTGATGAAGAATTATGGCAAATGCCACAACGCCTGGAGGGTCTCAACTGGTTGTCCCCTGATGCAGAACATGGCATGAATGTGGTGCCTTCGTTACCATCTTCCAGAGCTTCATGAACAGAAAATGGATTTTAAAGAAAAGGAACAAGCAAACAAGGAATGGTTGTCACTTCCCATCCTGTTTTTGAATTTCTCAGAGGCCTCTGACTGATAAGAACTGGGAACCAAACACAAAACTGGATGGTCCTTCAGGTTACATTCCACGGCTAGACTCTTCTTATTACAGTATTTCAATTTAGCATCATCTCCAGCAGGTGGCACTTAAAAGCCACAGCCCAAAATCTACAATAATGGTGTTCAACGGTGCCAAATAACTTCGCGAATACATTGGTGCCAAATAACTTTGTTGAAGGCATGACCAGAAGAGTATTTATCTTACTCTTTGTCTTGTGTTCCTCACCAATCATTTTGATACATTTTCCAGTGATCAGATGATGTTATTGCCAACCTTGAGTAGATCCAGTCCTTTTTGTGTGTGAGAATTATGTGCATCTTGTTCACCACTGTGTTTCTTTTTCTCATTATGTTTTGCTTTGCCTTTATTTGTTTTTGTCTGATGAGTGATTTTTTTGGTCCTTCTGGAACGCTGCACAACAAAAATTACCCTCGAGAACATAGCGCTTGTTATATAGTTATGGCATGTGATTCCCTGATAGCCCTGTTGGCATGGATAAAAGGACTTTGCCCACTTCTGTTTCTATGTAAAATTATCCATTCTTCCACTTTAAGATCTGGCCCGTATCTTTCTGGCACAGGGCTAGGGCATCCAGTCTTTTGGGGACAATTCACTGAGATACAAAATAGCTCTTTGTTTTAAAATAGATTGCAATGAAGGACCTTTTAAGCATCAGCTGAATATCATCAAATTTCAGAGTATGAATAGACCCATTGATCCAGATGTAACCGTGGGACATGGTGTGTAGGTGAATCCACTGTGTCTTCCCTACCACATACATCTTTGTTTTAGAAAATTTTAAGGACTTTGAGTAAGGAGCTCCATGCAATGGAAGAATGAAATACATGTATAGCAGCAAAAATTAGTTAAGTGGGTGTCTCCAAAACCAGGGGTTTTTAGGGAAATTATTTTGTCTTCAGTCATGTTTATGCTAAATTAAAAGTTGTCCCTTCATTTTTTTCCCCTGAGATGCTCCTTGCCTTTAACATCTATAGGAAAACAATATTAGAATTTTGTCTAGAAGATTGTCAAAGCGCTGGTCTTTCACAGTGAAACGGAGGTACTAATACAATGCCGGGTGACGTTTGACATAACTACTGTCTGCGTAATCTACAGTTTTTGCTAACCAGAGAGAGCCACCATCAAGAAATGCCTCTCCTTAGCAGCCGAATGGCAGGACTGGTACTATCGTATGATGCCATGAGGTGACCACCTCAGGCAGCAGATTTGGGCTGCCATTAAATGAATCTTTTATTTGTTGTTATTGTACCTTTACTGCCAGGTACAAGGAAAGAAGCTTCTGGACTTTCTTGCCTCATAGAAAGTCTTAGAATCATAGACAAGTGAAGTTGGAAGGGGCCTACAAGGCCATCACTTCCAACCGCCTGCTCAATGCTGGAATACAATCATGAACCGAATTTACTACATGCCTTTGAGTACAACACAGCTTGATTTGTGTTTGGGAAGTCCACTTGCTATTTTGCCTCAGGCAGCAAAATGTTGTGGGCCAACCCTGCCTGGCCCACCTCACTTAGCTTGAAAATGCACATACAGCAGGATATCCAAAGCAAACCTTACAGTCTGGATAAATATACACAAGAAGGTAGTCTTTTAGTTAACCTGGCTCAGAAAATAAATATTGGAGACAGCCCATAATTAGAGCTGAAAGCAGGCTGAAAGGGCAGACAGGTAATTGAAGCAGTCCTTCCAGATTAGTGAAATCAGACCTCAAAGAAATCCTGTGCTTAAGGCCTAAAGATCAGTCACCAAACAAAGCAACTTAATATGCATAATCCTGGAGGTGAGAGAACCCTGTTATGACGCTCAGATGCTGACATGTGTTAAGAATTTCCCCTGTTCCAGTCACAGGTCTGTTTAAGGAATGAGTTCTAAGTCTTTCAGGGCTTCAAGAGCCGAAAGCAGCCCTTTAAACTGGAGGGAAAAAAAGGGTGGGATTCAGTGCAGCTGGATAAACAAGGGTGATAAACCACTTTCAGGCCTATGGGGCAAATTTGATTTCAGAGAAGATAACCCACAGTTTAGTTTAAAGCATTTATTGATGCTGAGTAAGCCTCAGGAGAGGCAATTCAAACTTTTAGAATAAAGAAAACATGTACAAAAGCTAAAAAGCTACCAGTGTTGTGAGAATCAGGATTCTTTGGGATTTAGCCTTGAGGAATGCAGCAGGCAAGTGCTGAGATTGTAACTGTTGAGGAGATTAACCATTCTGCAGACTGGTAGCAAATAATAATAATAATAATAATAATAATAATAATAATAATAATAATAATAATAATAATAATAATAATAATAATAATAATAATAATAATAATAACAATAACAACAACAACAACAACAACAACAACAACAACAACAATAACAATAACAATAACAATAGTAGTAGTAGTAGTAGTAGTAGTAGTAGTAGTAGTAGTAGTAAGTTAATATGCATTGACAGATTTTTCAGGTTTAGGGAATTCCTGTTTCACACGATAAACCTTCTGTAACATGGTTTCACCCGCAGAAAAATAAGTAAGAAATGTAATGCACGTTCGTTTAGTCGTTTAGTCGTGCCCGACTCTTCGTGACCCCATGGACCAGAGCAAGCCAGGCCCTCCTGTCTTCCACTGCCTCCCAGAGTTGGGTCAAATTCATGTTGGTCACTTCGATGACACTGTCCAGCCATCTCATCCTCTGTCGTCCCCTTCTCCTCTTGCCCTCACACTTTCCCAACATCAGGATCTTTTCCAGGGAGTCTTCTCTTCTCATGAAATGGCCAAAGTATTGGAGCCTCAGCTTCAGGATCTGTCCTTCCAGTGAGCATTCAGGGTTGAATTTAGGGATAGGGCAGGAGAAAAAAATTCTTAAACTTATATATAAAATCTACAAGTTAGCATCTAGACTTGCAGATCTACCTATCAAAAAGGGAAGAACGAGAAGAATCAGGAAGTGGCTTCAGAAAAAGAAGAAGGGATTAAGCGTAAGAGTGCCGCTTTGCATGTAGGTACAGTATATAGACAGTATAATAGGGGAAACCCACCTGGTTTTCATCTGCCTGTCACTCTCATTTGGATCACTTGCTGCATGAGTTGGTGCTCCCTTCCAATAATGGGGAAGGGGTGTTGCTATTTGGGGGCCCTAGAATCAGACAGGGACCCCCAGAAGGCTGGATTTAGCCCCTACGCCTAAGATTTCCCCACTCTTGTAGAGAAGCATTGTCATGATGCAACTGAAATGGGCCCAAGTGAATCATTTATTAGGTTTATTCTGAAATGACAGCCGTTTCTCAAATCACATTTTAAAGCCAGGTTGCCCCATCGAAGACAGTGCACGGATCTTGCTCAGGAGGAAGCCCATTTCGGTATAACAGCCAGAACATAATGACCAAGTTGCCAGCGGCCACGTCATGCTGCAGAGCTGGCTGGCTGGCTCATTTCCTGGCTGGCGTGCATATTTACACTGTTCTCGGGTATCTCCTTCACTCAACCGTGCCCTAAATCAATATCAGCGGATTTTCGAGGGCGTAAACTTGAGTGAGGCAGAAGGCATGCTTTTTTCTCATCAAACAATTCAGTGAATTCTCAGAGTGGGAAAGAAATATGTACAAGGAAACACAGGGACATGGAGCCTCCAGCTGCTAACACAGTCCTCTGGATTGCAATCTGTGCGGGCTGTAGGAATAGCACATGGAAGAGGGGGAAAGAAGCAAGATTCCTTACTCTTCCACCCACCCACCCCTGGAATCTAACATGTGGCTCTGGACTCTTGGCTAAATGAACTCCGATGAGCATTACCTACTTTTCTGATGAGGCCTCTTGCCTGCCTGCAGGGCTGTGGACCACATTTCCAACTTGCCATCATCACCTTCTGTCTCGTGGCAGGGTGGGCTTTCCTGGGTAAGTGCCTTGGACTTTCTCCTTCCACTTTCCTGTCTTTCTCTGACCTTTTCTGCAGGTTTTGCCCCCCCCTTGTATCTCTCACGTTCCAGGGTCCCCGTATAGTCTTTTCTGTACCTATCTTATCCCTTTTGTAAAACATTCCTGTGCCTTTTGGGTGGAGGCATACAAAAAGAACTTAGGGATGAGAAAGGAGAGGGTATGTGTGTATGAGGAGAGATACACAACCAGCTTGGTGGGAATTTGAACTTAGCCAGTGGTCATGGAATGCTGACTGTCTTTTGTAGTGTGGGAAAGGCATGGTAAACTCTGGGGGAGCAGTAACTATATGACTAGAGTAGCAAGAAAGAAGAGATGGCTGGCTCACACTCTATACACCATAATGTTTTGTTCCAGGTGCCTTGTTCTAGTCTGCATTTATTTCCCTCTTAGCGGTTTGTCTTTAAAGCCATCTGAGCCAAGGCTGATTGCCACATCTTGTGGCGGGGAGTTCCGAAGGGCAATGACACCAGGTGAAAACGAACCCATTTTGTTTATCTCTGCCAATCGAGTCCATTGGCTGACCAGACTGCACATGGTACTCCAAAACGCAGCCACAGAATAGATTTACACCAGGAGATTTTGTTGGTTGTTTTGAGGGAGTTTCAGTCCCTCTCCTAACCATTTTCCAAAGACATATAGGTGTAAATGGTGAGCAAAAATTCTACTGGGAGACAAGGGACCAAGCTTGTTCTGGTTATTTCTCTGCTTCATCTCTGTTCCAACCCCTCAGCCTTTTTTAACCTTTCCTCCTGTGGTGAAGTGTAGCCATTTTGGCCTTCAGCCAAAGTGGACAGAGTGAAAAAGTATTATTCATTAGGATGGTTGTGCTTAGCAATGGGAAGGAATGCAGCCTGGCACTTAGGCTTATGCTCTGTGCACTGGAGCAAAATTAGCAATTAGAATGCAATATTATGTAGCTGCAATGCAACCCTTTTCTTGTGGGCAAATAAATGATAAAAATAGGAGTACATACCTGCAGTCCAGCTAAGAACATGGTAGCATTATGTGCATCCCAGTTCTCTGATGGCAAAGTTTTAGGTGTCCCAGCACTTACTCTGGAGATTTTTGCTACTCGATGGTTTTATTTCATTGTGTGCGTGCTTATTTATTTATTTATTTGAATAAAATAAATAAATAAATATCCATATCCCATTTTTGTCCTAAATAGGACTCATGGCAGCTTAAAGTATTGAAAAAAGAAAAAGAAACAATATTAAAAGCTTAAACAACAAATTAAGAAAGAACAATAATACAACATTGAAATTAGTAGATAAAGTACAAATCCAATTTTTCTTAGACAGCAAGTCACCCGGGGGGGGGGGGACCCACTTAAAGGGAAAAGTCTTTGCCCGCTTGCTGAAGGGCAGCAAAGACAGCGAGCAATCATCACTGAGGCTGTTCATATATTAAAAAATGAAATGAAATTAACATACAGCCTCTTTGACTAGTTTGGTGATAGTGACAGAAATCTAAATTTGACAACTTCCATAAAAGAAAGGGCCCAGACTCAATGGGCCTGGCTGGGCCTCCCCACCTCACGACAGGTCCAGCACGTAATTCAGTCTTCATTAGCACACAAGGAGAAAGTACAGGAGGCGGCTTCCCTTTAGACAAACGCCGGTCCTTCAGAGTCATTGGGTAAACACCGTGGGGTCCTGCCCAACTATGTTTGTCCAACGAGGTGTTTTTTATTTTGTTCAGCTTGGTTTCTTGTTCCCTTCCTTGCTTTATTTGCTCCCACTAAATATTTTGCAACCAGAATCACCGACTCGCTTGCAAGGGATTCTCCTTAAAGGTCATCTTGACCAGAGATTTTCCACCTTATTATATGTAGTAATAACACTGAGGAGGCCGTTTGCTTCTTTCTTTAAAAGCAACAATGGGGGACAATAAGGCAACCCAAAACAACACAACACAACACAACCCAAAAGAGGAATATAAGGTGGGCGTTGTGGCAAGGCAAAGCCGGTTTGTCTCTGTTTGCTTTCATGGGGTGTGTGTATGTCGTTTTCCTTTAAGCCATTTCTGTGTGATTCAGCATGCACATTACGTCGGTGTAGCTTGCAGACTGAGAGAGGTGTGTATGTGTGCATCATTCCTATGATTGTTGGAGGTGCTCCTTTGCTCTGGTCATGAGCCACATAGGGTGCTATATTTATTTATTTATTTATTGGACTTATATACCGCCCCATAGCGCTACAAGCACTCTCCGGGCGGTTTACAATTTTAATTATACAGGCAATACATTGCCCCCCCAGCAAGCTGGGTACTCATTTTACCGACCTCAGAAGGATGGAAGGCTGAGTCAACCTTGAGCCGGCTACCTGGGATTTGAACCCCAGGTCGTGAGCACAGTTTTAGCTGCAGTACAGCGTTTTAACCACTGCGCCACGAGGCTCTATATGGCAGACAGAAGTGTTTATTAATATATTACAGTTCCTTAATGCACTGTATGGGTACATACAAACTTTTATACTGAATTTGCAAAAGTCTGCATGACTTCTGGGTAGGGCAGGGTTGGGGTGCCCGGCACGAACCTTTGAATCATGCACACCTAGGCCGAAGACTTGAATAGACTTCCTTTAAAAAAGCCGGAACATATTATCATTTAATCCAAGCCAAGGTTCTCAATTAAGAGAAAAGTAAACGAGAACACCTGGCTGTGGAGCCAGGGGCCAGGAAATCCATGTTTCTCCATGGCTCCTGCAAAAGGAATCAGCCTGTGTCGCCCTAGGAAAACTACATAGAACACTCCGAGAAGGAAGGAATGGTAAATCTCTTCTAAGTACTTTCTACCTATCATCTTGATCACATGCAGTTAAAATTAATTAAACCAGATTGAAGTATTATTCGCATATGTTGTGCTACAGAGCCATAGAGCTTTTCCCAATGGAAGGATGGAAACACATACCTGTCTAGTGAGTAACCATTTAAGTGAGTAGCCCTTTAGAAATTATTGTTCAAGGCAGTGGTTCCAAATCTTGAGTAACCCAAGCATTCTTGGACAGCAACTCCCAGAAACCCCAGCCAGCTAGTGGTGAAGGGCTCCTGGGAGTTGCAGTCCAAGAACACCTGGTTTACCCAAGGTTGGGAACCGGTAGCTTAAGGGACACTAATGTGATCCCTTGTGTTTGTGGTGGCAACCAAGGATATTGGGGTGAGTCCACCTATGGACGCCATCAATTCTGAGAAATGCCCACCAGCTCTTCCTGACAATAGGTGTAATATACACAGTGTTATATTACCTTCTGAAAATGGGCAACAGTACTACCCAGAAACTATGTTCAGGCATTTTTATGAACATGTTGATACGACTCTGCGTTGGCTTGGGCATGTCGTGAGAATGGCTGATGGTCGGATTCCAAAGGATCTCCTGTATGGAGAATTAGTGCAGGGAAACCGCCCCAGAGGGAGACCACAGCTACGATACAAGGATATCTGCAAGCGGGATCTGAAGGCCTTAGGAATAGACCTCAACAGATGGGAAACCCTGACATCTGAGCGTTCAGCCTGGAGGCAGGCGTTGCATCACGGCCTCTCCCAGTTTGAAGAGACCCTTGTCCAGCAGGCTGAGGCAAAGAGGAAGTCACAAAAGCAGCAAAACCAGGGAGCTGGACAGGGAACAGGTTGGATTTGTCTTCAGTGTGGAAGAGATTGTCACTCTCAAATTGGCCTCCTCAGCCACACTAGACGCTGTTCCAAGTCCCCCATACAGAGCACGTCACCATAGTCTTTTGAGACTGAAGGTTGCCTAACTAACTGATAGGACTCTAACCATTGGGTCTGAGGGCATGGCCGTAAGCCCTCCTCCATAGTGTATGCTCCTCTACAGCATGGAAGGCAATCAAGCCTTTGTGCATTACAGATAAAGGTCTGAACGAAAACTTGTATGTGTGTTCAGCAGGATGCTTGCAGAACTCCCAGGTCTCAGTGGGGCTCCAACGTGAAGGAGGCTGGGACGTGCATTTAGCCAAAGGTGCTTACAAGCTCTTCTTCAAGCGCTGAATAATTTCAGGAGACAGAGCTGACATAGGCACTCATGCTCCTACCACAGAGCACCCGATTCAGACATGCAGGGCTATAGGGTTTGCCTCCAGTGACAGCAGAAAGCATTTCCCCCCCTATTCCTTTAATAAGGCCAGTTAGCCATGGGACCCTCAGGGTTCCCCTCTGAAAGAGACAGTACAGAACATTAGAGTTATGAGTTGTTTGTGTGCAGCTTCAGCACCGTGGCTGCTAGCTAGGCCTGCCAGGCCTTAGAGTGTCAGATTAAGTGTTGGGGAACTGCTAGGCTTTCCCACACCTTCAGTCAGGAGTATAAATTCCAGGGCAAACCGCGATGGAGAAGGAGGAAGTTTGAGGTTATCATGGCCAGCGTCCTACCTCTAATCTCAACTGGAAAATAATAATAATTGCATGCCATCATGTGATTAGGACCCTTTCCAGGGTTTATAGACGCAGAAGTGGCTTGCCATTCCCTTCTGGAGGTGCCCCTAGAACTAGACAGCTTGCTGAAATCTACACAGGTTGGCTATTTTCCTGGGAGACGCAGCAGGGAATGGAAGTCCCAATTTCTATCTCTGTAACCCTTATCAAAATAGGTCTACTCTAGTTGGGAGGAAGAGCAGGATTCTGGCTTATAGGTATTGCCATTTTTCAGACGTAATGTAGGTCATCCCTGTTGCCCATCTCTGTGTCTCATGCATGCATACACAACATACACATGCTGTATTTTGCAGTTGTTACACATCCTGGACTCAGGTTTAGCTCCTGAAATTTCTGGGACTAGAAAGTGTCTGGCCTGGCAATTGAAATTATAGATGTTTAGACTTACAAAGAGCAATTTCATCCAGAATTTTCTAATGGATTTTGAAAGCTAAACTGTGTTGATGTGAACTGGAGGAATGGTTGTATACTTGTGTACATGGTGCTTACATGAATAACCCCATAGGCTTGCTGTCCTACCAGCTCTTTGTTTTTCCCTGTTAACAGTAGTTTCTAACTGAAATCTGACTTGCTGTTTTCAAGGAAGTGTGAGATAGGGGAGTTAAATACAGGGTCAAACCAAGCAGGTCTCAGTGGCCGTGTTTGCTTGCCAATAGATCTGCAGTGCAGCTGGGAAGAGCGCAGCACAGATTGCTTCTGATGCTGCAAATGGGCTATAAATTCCTGCTGTAGAATGCTAATCAATAATTTCAGACAGCAGCAATAGAATGAGCCACATACACAAAGAGTGCAGGCAGTTATACTCTTCGTTTAGAAGCTTCTGAATAACAGTGCCAATAGTATGCTGCTATTGGAAAGACTGTCTTGCTTTGCTTTGTTTTGGTTCTGCCCCTTGCTCCACAACTAGCGCCCAATCTTGCTGTTTGGCACAGTGAGGAAACTGTTTCAGGTGGCACATTTGGGGGGCAGCAGCAGTACCAGTGTCCGAGCCATTCATTTTGAGCCCTGCAGTTCAGTGGAGGCAGACGTCTCTGATTTCACAGATGCAGTGAATCCATTCTGGGTTTCAGTTCAAACTTTAAGAGTGCTCTCCAAGGTGCTGAATCTATTTTTGTCCATTGGCCTGGTGCCCCCCAAATGGGGGACCTTCTCCCATTTCCAATGTTCAATATAGAAAACTACAATGTCACACCATAGTGGATCAAACCATTGGTCTACATTGCCCAGTACTGACAAAGAATCATGAAGGTCATCTCATCCATCCTCCTCCTTGGAGACGAGTGCCAAGGCCATCTAGTCTAAGCTCCTACAGTCCAACCGACCTTGGCAGATGGCCTCCAGATGTTCTCGGACTGCAACTCCCAGAAACCCCAGTCAGCAGAGGTGGTGGGGAAAGCCTTCTGGGAATTGCAGTCCACGAACACCTGCCTCACCCAAGGGTGGGAACTACTGCCCTAAGGGGACAGTGATTTGTATAAAATGTTTCTGCCAATTTATAAATACAAATAAAGAAATCATTATCATATAAAGATGAAAACAATCGTTTCACCATATTGGAGAAAAAAAAACACTCTGGTATTTGTGTACTTGTTCAGTCGGTTGCGAGATGGAGAATTCATGTCTTCTGTGTCCTTCAACACTTCTGGACTTCAGTCTGAGAGCATCTTCAAATTAAGGGTTGTTCTCTGCAAACTCTTTAGTTAAGAGATTGTTTTTCTTTGTGTTCAGCCCAGGGAGAAGAAGTGTCATTACGAGTATCCCAACCCAGTGTGAACACCACCGTTGGGCAGAACGTTTTGCTGTCGGTTGCATATGCCTGCCAGAGGCCCCCGGTCATCGAGTGGAAACACACATCACCCAGGGGCACCACAAAAGTTGCAGAGTGGAAGCCAGCAAGTTACACCAACATATCCAGCGGTTACGAAGACCGAGTGAACGTTTATGAAAATGGCTCTCTTCAGCTCCTGAAGGTGGATCTGAGAGATTCTGGTTATTATTTAGTCACAGTGAGGGATGAGTTCGGGATCACCTTCTACGGCACCATCCTATTGAATGTTTATGGTAGGAAATAAGAGTCGTTCAACTGGTGTCAGTCTCTTACAACATCTCTTCTGGTGTGGAATCTACTCCTCACCTCTTCCATTATACTTCAATTTTTCATTGAATACTAAGTTATTGTAACAAAAACAACTTCCTTTTATTTGATATAAATTTTTATAGAATGCCATCTTCAGATCTGAAGACATGGACAAAAGTCTACGAAAACGTATGCTAATTTAAGTCTTAGTCTACCCATTCTCAACCTTGGTTTGGCCACAACTCTTAACGTTTCAGTACTGCAGAGCTGGAAGTGACCCTGTGGTTTATTTATTTATTTATTTATTTATTTATTTATTTATTTATTTATTTATTTATTTATTTATTTATTTATTTATTTGACATCTACCCCACCCCTCTAGATTGTTCATCAAGTTCAGCCCCTGTCAAGGAGGCAACGTGGGGGATTGAACTCTCAACCACTGGGCTATCCAGCAGTTCTTAAGAGCTCTTCTCAGGTTCTAGGGCCCCTGTCAAACAAGGAAAGCCTTGGGCTGTGTACAAACAAGGATACAACATGAACAGATGAATCTGTCGCCCCCTTCAAATGTCCCAGGGTTCCTCAGGGGGGCATATGACCCCCGTTGAGAATGGCTACCTTAGTCTATAAGGTGGCCTAAGACCCTTTGCCTGTTTCACTGCAACAGACAACAAACTAATATGGCTGCCTTTTTTGAAAGCTGTGATCACATTCTCTACCATAGAACACAGCTTAAAAGAGGTATTCTTCTTCAGTCCGCAGCTCCCGGAATTCTTCAGGAGCCATGGCCAAAAAGTATCTGCTCTAAGTTGGGTATCTACCATTGCATGTGAAAAGCAAATGTGGGACAACTCAGGTAGTGGAATATGATAGCTAAATTCAGAATCAGGCAAGTTGATAGAGCCAAGATGGTTTGCACAAAATAAGTTTGAGCAGTATTGGCCACCATTTCTTTTCTCGCAGCCTCTTAAACGTCAGACGTCCATCATCGATGGTCATCATGTTATGTGTCTCCTTTCTTCTTTAGAGATTCTCTATGAAGACTTGCACTTCGTAGCTGTCTTTTTTGCCTTTCTCACAGCCGTGTCCGGCCTTCTAGTCTGCCTTATGTGGTTATGCAATAAATCTGTTCACCTGCTTCAGATGGAGAGGAGTCAACTCAAAGGTAATCAAAGGAAAAAACACAAATTAACTAAAGAATCCATGAATATCAGAGACCTGGATCCATTTGGTACCAGCTAGAGCAGATTTACTAAATCCATTAGATTTAGGCATTAGGTTCCCTTGCTTTCTAACTGAAGAGATTCTCTGGTTTCGTTTTTGTTTGGATAGGGAACTGCTCATTTCCCCATCTCTTGTTCCATAAACAACAACACCGGTGGTCGCAATGAAGTGAGAGTGATCAATAGGGGTTCAGGGACAACTTTCAAACTAGCAGTAACATGTTCCAGACTCATTTCCATCCCTGACTGGGATAAAAAGTCTGAGCCCACTAGATTCACGTTCCCTTGTATTGTCCTGGTTTGTTGACTGTGGTGGGCTCAGTGACGTTTCCTCCGTCAGGGTCTCGGCTGGACGGCTCACGGCTTTCTGGGACTTGGTTGGTCATCAAGGTGCCTTCTCTCCCATTGCTTGTGCTCTCCTTAGTAAGAGGGCTTTTTTGGGCATCTGAGGTTCTAGCTGTTCATCCACCTCACCCAGGGCGGCTCTCAGTGACACGATTACCCCTGTCCAGGGGTCCTCCTTGTAAATATACTCCTAGTCAATGGGTGGAAGGGGTTCCTCAGGGACATCCACTTCAGCTTGGTAGCTCTCAGCTGGTTCCTCAAGAGCATACCTGCCCAGGAGCGTTCCTCAACCTCCTCCTATTCAGGGAGTAGGTCTCCTGTTTGAACATCCTGCTCCACCCTCTCCAATGTGCTCCTCCTTTCTCCCTCCAGTGCCTTCCTTAGACTGTACAGTATTGCTGAGGTACAGGACCCTTCTAGGTCCCACTGGGGGGGGGTCACTACTCTGGGGCCGAGGTAGACAAACACAAGACACTATTGACTGCAGAACTATCATTGTAGCAGCCGAGAACACCTGCTGGGGGAAAGAAAAAAGCACCCTTATCTCAGAGACGCTGTGCAAACAAGCAAACTTGTCCTTCTTGTTTCTTTCAAGCGCAGGTCAAAGGGTTTCTCGCTCTCTAGCCCCACGGCCAGGGGTGCAGGCAGCAGATCTGGGGGGGGGGGGAGAAAAGCCATAACATTCTTACTCTTTTTTGGGTCTTTCTTTTGTATGATCAGGGTATCGAGCAGCTGCATTTGTAGGGTTTTGTGTTTCAGGTGCCAAAATAACATGGCTGATTTAAGAGCATTGACTGTGTATCCTGGCTGAGGGTCAGGAGAGCCCCATGCGCTTGGCTGCTCTGCTACGGGCTGCAAAAGGTCTCGAGCCGGTCCTGTTGCCGCCTGCTTTTCTTCAAACTGGAGATACTGGGACAGGCAACATTCTGGATGCAAAACATGTCCCCAACGACTGGGTGCTTCACCCAGGAGGAAAGCTGTGTTCCTTGGCCTTTGGAACGCATCTGGTCTCCGCTGACTTTGGCAGCTAAGCTGCACCAGGTCTGGTGAGGATATAGAAGAGAGATTGCTGCAGAACTCTGAGAAGGGCTAGGAAAAGACCCACTCTGAAACCTATGAGACGTTGGTCCCAGTCACATGGGACAATATGGAGCAAGCTGGACCATCTCCTCAGCCAAAGCACTCATTAATACCATCCAGTCCCGGCCCCAAATTTCATTCATTACTCTGAGCGTAGGAAACACCTGTCCTGGGACTTGAAGAGTAAACACTAGAAGCATAATTACATGAGCCTTAGGCCCAAGAGTTGGTTGTCTTGGAAACGGCCCTCCTCTTTTCCTACAAACAGTACTATGGAAGCCAACGTCTCAGCTGCTCAGTTCCTACACTGAAGAATTCATAGGGGAAGGGACCTCCAAATGCCAGATGCAGAGGAGACAGGTCTCTCGTTGTCTCATGTGGGGCCACTGGGAGATATAGGAAGCTGGACTAGAGGGGCCCTTGGCCTCATCCAGCAGGGCTCTTCTTAGGTTCTTACATCTATGCTCCTTCTGGATCTGTCCTCTGAGGAGCCACAACTTTGTGATCAAATGCATATTTTGTATGCAAAAAAAATTAAAAAAATAAAAAAAAGGTCGTCTCTGGCACCTCCAGGTAGGGCTGGGAAAGGCAAACGCCTTGCCTGAAACTCTGGAGAATTAGTAGCAGTCAAGAGTAAATAACTCTCAGGCACATAAATACAGGCACTCCTTGCTTAACAAAGTACCTGTTTAACGACCACTTGGATTTACAACCCTTAATGACCCTCATAAAACTATCCCTGCGTCTTCCTCATGCCCCTTCTCAACAACATATGATTTATTTCTCCCTTATACACGATTATTGCTCCTCACTTAATGACCTAGACGGACAGAACTCGGTCGTTAAGTGAGGAGTGCCTGTAATACCTGAGTGCCATCAAGTTAATTCTAACATAGGGCAACCCTTTTCAGGGTTTTCTGAGTAAAGAGGCCTCAGAACTGTTTTATCACCCCCTCTTTTCTGGGGGGTCTCCAGGGCTTGTGCAGCTGGCCCAAGGCCACACAGGCTGGCTTTTCTGGGAAGCACAATGGGGAACTGAACTCCCAACTTCTAGCTCTGCAGTCAGATACCTAAAACAGCTATCTAACGTGATGGAGGAATTTTCACAAGCTCCTTTTATTTCTTATTGATTTTCCCCCACAAAGAAAAACCTGAAATGTTTATGGACGCCACAGCTGACAGTGAAAGATGGCAGGGGTCACAAGACAGATGATAATAACAGGATAGTGTGTATTTCACAAGTGTCTGTAGAAACAACCCATATGAACAACACATATGAAAAATCTATTTTGGGCACTTAAGTACAGCGTTTGGCTGAACTTCCGTTTATACAGTGTCTGGAACTTTGATGACAAAAACAGATGAAAAGGTGATTCTTACTTCCAAGAACAGAATTTGAGTTAGATGGCTCAGATTTACGAAAGACCTTGCCGAGAATGTGCAACCCAAATTTCCTGTTTTAGTGATTTTGTTATGAGTTTCCACTACAATGTCAGTGAAGTTGACTCTGATGCCAAAAAGTGCAGCTTATTTACCACCAAATAGAGCTTAAAGCACTCTCCAGCTGGCTACATATTGCCCCCCCCCTTGTGAACTGGGTAATCAAATTTGTCAACTGTGGAAGGATGGAAAGCTGAGTCAACTTCAAGCTGACTACCTGAGCCCGCCAGGATCAGACTCAGGTTGTGAGCAGAGTCTTGACTGCAGTAAAGAAGTTTAACCACTGCACCACAGGACTCTAGCTGTTGTTTTATTCAGAACATCTACTGAGCTGATTTAAATCAACAATATCCTCTTTCCACAGCCAGCGAAACTGAAGAGACTGAGCTGCAAGTGATGGGCTGTTAGCGAAGGACTATTTAAGCACAGACCAGGTTCTTTCACTTAAGAAGAAAGAAAAGCTTTTGTACTTTTCTTTTGTGGCCTGATTGATGGAAAAGAGTGACCTGTGGAAGCCGGAGAGATGCTGTCATTTCAGTCCCATAACTTACAGTGGGCATGTTCCAGAAGGGTTTCTGTTATTTCACCTGCACCATCTTCAGACACTTGACCTGCCACTGGTAATGTCAGGATGACATGGCTGAGGACTTAAAGGTGCTAAAGATTACCCACAATAGCCCTGAATGCACGTAGGAAGAAGACTGAATTGTTTTAAAATGCTGCAACTGTTTATTAACATATCAAAATTTAAAAATACATTAAAAAGACAAAGGCAACTGGTGGTAATGTCTTCCCCCCCATCAAAGTCACTGGTATTTTGTTTGATGCAAGAATTTGGAATAATAATCTAGAAGTTCCCCCACTAATTTTTCGATGCCAGACCAGGAAAAAATAAATAAAGTAGGACTGCTGTACCTGTGGGACCAGTACCTCCTGTTTCAGTTATGCACTGATGGAAATTAAATAAAAAAAACCTCAGAAATATGCATTTCCAAGGTGTATTACCAGAACTGGCCACTAGAGAGAACCAGAGACTATGCTATATACAGTATAGGGCAGTGGTCCCCAATCTTGGGCCTCCAGATGTTCTTGGACTTTAACTCCCAGAAATCCTGGTCAGCAGAGGTGCTGGTGAAGGCTTCTGGGAGTTGTAGTCCAAGAACATCTGGAGGCCCAAGTTTGGGAACCACTGGTATAGGGTTTGCCTATCCCTGTTTTTGGCATCTGCAGGAGAGTTTAGAACCAACCCCCTGTGGATACTATTGTCCAACTGTATTCCATTTTTCTCTCTCCTCTTTTCTACAATATTCAGAGTAGTGCCAGTGGTAATCTCGTCATCAGCTCAGGCAGATCAGTAAAAGAACAACCTGCCCATAATTGACTTCTGATAAACTTCATGGCTCAGTGGAGATTTTAATTGGTGTTTCTGAAATTTTTAATCCAGCTGAGCTTGTACCCATTTATTATCTGTTTACCTTCCTACCATGCACTCTCCTGAGAATAACAACAGCGCAAGACATGTTTGGGTACTCTTAAACTTTACCATCCCCAGTGGTGTGCAGAATGTTCCGAGCGTTGGCTGTCAGTTAATGTTTCAACCATGATGGTGAGGATCCAGACCACCTTGTGAAGCGGCGTTGCCAGAACCATCATCCAACATTCCCACTCTATAGGCAAAGCATCTTGCGCAGCTAACATGAATATGACTTCAAATTCACTTTCTCCTAAACTGTGTGTGTGTTGTGTATGCAATTATAAAACGCCTGGGTGCTGCATCCTTTTTTTGCCCCAAACCAAAAAGTGACCCATTTTTTAAAATGCTACTTTGCTCCCTGCAGTGAGAAGAGGGACCGACTGAAAAAATTGAGTGAATCATCCACCCATGGAAGCTTCTGAGGACACGACTATATATATATATATATTCTGGTGTGAACATTTTTTCTGCTGGCAAAAATCCTTGGCCCCGAGTGGATAAAAACCACAACTTTTGCAAAGATCTCACAAAGGGTTTGCAAAGGACTTCTTTCTGTTTTTATTATATTTCGGTCCCACCTAGGATTGTAAATACGGTGGTCATGTATCACTATGGAAAGTAATTAGATAGCCATGTGTGCCTATCCTTGATAGGATGAGGAGTTTCCCTTCCTAATCTGGGCAAAATGCTCTTTTCTGAAGGAAGTACAGTAGGACCCTCATATCCATGGGAGATCAGTTTTGGCCCCGCTGGGCAAGACTCCACCCTCCTGTATGCAGCTCTGGTTGTGACCAGAAGCAAAGAGGAGGAAACACTGGCTGTAGGTGCATGCACCTGATGCAACACAGTGCAGTCGCCCAGCTTAAGAGGGAACTCCGATTCCAAACCTCCCCATGCTCAAAAACATGGATTATAGCAAACTCTATTAATAGCATTTCTTGCTCCCTCTAGTGGCCAATTCTGGTACCTCCATTATTAGAAATAAATACTATATGGATTTTTCTTTTAATACTTTCAGGCTGTGGATTAGCAAATCAGCAGATACTGATCCCACAGATAAGGGGGTCCTACTGCATATAAGCAAGCAATCTAGACACTCCCATGATTAAAATACAAGTGCAAATTTGATGTGTAGCTTACAAGAGAGCTTCTCAGAAATGGCATTGTTTAACCCAAGATGCTGAGCTTGCTGGAAGAATTCCATCCAGAACGAAAGACATTTGATGCTACTAGGAGAAACGGTTACACCCACAGGAATTGTTTTAATTATTATGTCACTTGGTGGGGATGCACGGAATGATCAGGAGTGGAAAAGAGAGTGCAGAAAAATAACTTTAAACGGCTTCTTCAGCTTGCCTGCTGTTTTTTTCAACCACCATTCCCTTTTGTCAAGATCTGAACCAAAACAAAAGTCCCTCTGCATTTTTAAAGCTACGAGCAGGGGGTCAAAGCTGCCATGAGGAGTTCCATTTTGTATACAAAGTTCCGTCCTTCCATTTTGTTCCATTGGACTTCTTTGAAGGGGCCACGAAGATAGTTCCATTTGGTGTCTTGCAGCACGTCGCTTTTGGGGAGATCTTTGCACTGGCACCGTGGGAATTGGACCATGATCTTGCTGCCGCTCTCTGGACCGTTGCGCACTGCAAGAAGGCAAGCACATGCATCCCTGTGTGTCAATACGAAAGTGTTGGATCTGCATTCAGCAGTACACTAGTGTGCTTTTAACAAGAGAGTTCAACAAAGGAGGCTGAGGCAGAAAGTGGCTGAGTGTTCTACTGTATATCAATTCTCATTTACAAGCTAAATCATTGCCTGCAGGTCTCCAGGTTGTTTCTTTAAAAAGCCCAATTTACCATATTTTTCCATGTATAAGACTATACTTTTTTCTAAAATCTTTAGACAAAAAATCGAGGGTTGTCTTATACGCGGAAGTAAGCTGAGGAGAGAAAAAAACAAGTGGAGGGGAAAGTAGGGATCAAAGTGATCCTGCAGTGCTTTGATCCCTTTCCCCCCTACACTTGCTAAGCCCCACTTAGATTTCTTAATTTTGGGTTAGAAAAGTGGGGGCGTCTTATACACGGAAAAAATATGGTATATATAAAATATCAAAGACAACTGCTCAGTGTATCTCCTAACATAGCAATAGCACAGGAGTCAGATAGAGTTCTGACTCCTGTCCTCTGAAGATGCCGGCCACAAAACGATAGGGAGGAAAAAACCTTAAGAACACAGCCAAACAGCCCGGAAAACCCACAACAACCAATAGCACAAAAACTTAGTTTCTCAGCATGCTATACTGTTTAGTTGAGTCTGACTTTTTAAGAACACTTAGATCAAGGTGGGAATCTGTGGCCCTGTAGATGTTGCTGGATAGCAAGGCCCACTGGCCTTTTCCAGCGTAGCAAATGCTCTCAGAGCATTTGAAAGGCTACGTACCCCAATCCTTCTTCTGATCAAATAAGCTTCTGAAACCGTAATTGCTTTCTATGTAGCCCACACAGGGAGTGCATGCGGACGTCACAGTGTGACAGAATTCTACAAAGATTTTTCACCTAAGCTTGTTTGCTGGTTGTTCAAACCTGATTTGTCTCTCTCACCAGAAAGGAATGAAATAACATAGAACCAAACCATCAGTGGGTTATCTAACTTACAGTGAGAAAGACAAGCCAGACCCTGCTTAAACAAACCTCAGATGGCAGGCTCACTGTCTGCTTTAGACCAGATACTCTGACAGACACATAACACTCCACCTGTGCAAATCAAAGTCTGGAATCCTCTGGAAACTTGGATGATTATCGCACATGAAAAAACTGCAATTCACAATGGGTTTTCATCCTGGCACAATACCTGAAATAGCATAGTCTCCATTGGGTGATGCTACAGTTATGGCCGAGGCATTGCCAATGCTCTCCACTGAGCCCAGCCCCACGTGATTACTGAAACTGAGCACATGCCAGCCCATGACTTTGGCCAACTGCTGAACTGCATGCACCTGATGCTGGGACATCTGAAATAAATAAGGGGGAAAGTATTAGTGTGGACTTCAGTGTTTCCTAGGTTCTGTTACATGCATGGCTGGCAATTCTTCTGCAAAAATACAGAGCAGTTGCTACTTATCATAATATAACCAGATGCTTACAAATGTAAGTTCTCCATGGTTTAGGACTATCATTCTTGCATGCATTGTCAGCAGGAGCAGCTAAAGAAAGCCAGACTTTCTCTGAGTAGCCTTGTTTGTCACAAGGTCCTGAATCAGAGCTTGGAAGAGTTACCTTTTTGGACTACAACTTCCCGCCTGCTGTTCTAAACAAGCTGAAGTCATTGGCCAAAAAAACCCCCCAACAACAAATGACTGATGTCTCTGTCTTGTTAGGAGAGGAATAAACCACAGTTTTGAGTTTGCAGTCCCCATCATGGATGGCAAAACCCTTGGCTTGTTTAGCTGCTGCTTCTGGCAGGAGGAATCAAACTGCACACATCAGCATGCTCCCTGGCACGGAGTTTTTAAAAATTCTGATCGTGTGATGGTCTGATGCACATTTTGCAAATATATGCTTGGTGAATGGCCTGCAATCCACATTCACTACTAACTTTAGAAGACAGGGAGAGAGGCACATATAACTCCAGCCATGGCCCCACAACATGTACTCGAGCCGGGAAAAAGTATTGGTTTTACCTGGGAGAGAAGGAAGTCCTGCAGCTCTTGCTCTTGATGGGACAGAGTGATCACTCTTCCATCTCTGTGCACTACTCTGATTTGCTCGACTCCAATATTGAGTTGTAGCTGAATAGATCTTTGAAAACACGAAAGCATTAGTACAGAGGCAGAAGCAGGTCTCAGAAAACCTCCGTTCCTGTATCTCCACTCTCAGAATCCTCCAACCAGATGAGGGCCGATGCACCATGCTAGCACTCAAGAGAAACAGTCACTGCCCATGCTGGATGGGACATTCTAGGAGCTGGGAATCCCAAACAGGAACATTCCCAAATTCTGGACAACAAAATAATGATAATACACTCCTCCCTTCAGTAATGCTGGGGGTTAGGGGCAACGGACCCCTGTGTAGTTCAAAATCCATGTATAACTCACATTCCCCCCCCAAAAAACATAACTACGAAATATAAACAGCTGATTAATTAACACACACTCTCCTCTGATAACTCTAGCCCATTTCACACTTACTTGCATATCTGTTCATAACCCTGGGAGGTGATCAGGACTTTGACGCTTGATTCGTAGACATCGTTGATGTTGGACCAGTGGGCCTGGATCTGGGGGTCCTCAATGCGGCTGGCGAGACTGTCAATCGTCCGAGCCGTTCTAGAATCATAAAAGTCAGATATCACAATATTTGATAACCTCCCCCTCTCTATCCTGCTGAAGGAAAAAAAAGATTAATTGGTTCTGTCTGGCTGAGTTACTTACACACGCCTCACAAAGGCCTATATATGCAGCCATACATTGATTATATACTCAAGACCACTGAAACACGATGAAAGCTGCTAAAGACAAAGATGCCTAATTGAAAAGGAAGCTTCGATATTGCTCATTAATATTTCACATGGCTTCATAAGGACAGTATGCATGTATTATTTATGAACTGCTTCTGCAGAAAAAAACACACACAGGAGAGAGAGAGGGAGATCCTGAAAATCACTGTTTAAAGGTAACACTGTTGAACTCTGATACAGTGCCTCGCAAAACGAGCGCCCCATTTAACGACGAATCCGCATAACGATGCAGATTTTGTGATCGCAAAAGCGATCGCATTGCAATGTTTTAAATAGGGAAAACATCGCATTGCGATGATCGGTAAGCGTTTTGCTTACCGATCTTCGCATTGCGATGGTTTAAAACAGCTGATCGGCGGTTCCAAAATGGCCGCCGGAAGAAAAAATGGCCATCCGCAGCGTTTTCGTGTGGTTTCCTTGCTTACCGATGGAGGATTTCTGCTTAGCGGTGAGTTTATCCTCCATAGGAACACAGTGAAGGGGTTTCAATGCGTTCCTATGGGGTTTTTTGCCCCGTATAGCGACGTTTCCAGGTAGTGACGATTTATCCAGAACGGATTATCGTCGCTATGCGGGGCACCACTGTATTTACTGGTACTACATATGGACAACACTGCCCAACAACTGAGCAACCCCAGGACCAATGAACATGGAAAGTAGATAGCTGCAATCTTCTGGAGAGAGAAAAAACCCATTTACAAGAAACAAGTACAGATTCTGCAAGACCTGAAGTGCTTGTACAGCAATCTCTTGCTACAGAAGCAAAGTCCCTAGGCTATATGATTAGAGCCTCCAGAGATATGGTTCCATACCTGCGCCTCAGAAAGATGTGTTTTGCTTGCTTTATAATCTTCTCCAGGAGCCCCTCGCTTGATTGCAAGGAACTGATTTCATTTTTGTCAAAAGCCTGAGGTCCAGCCAGTCTCATTCTCTTATGGCCAAAAGGTGCACTAGCCGGGTGTGGCATCATGGCAGAGCTCAGGGTCTGCTTGTGAAACTGACAGAGAAAATGACATTAAAAGAAAGTAAGGCATGGACAGATTCCAGCTAAATATCAGAAACCACATAACAATCACGGAATTATTATAACAAAATCAGGGCTTGGAATTTTTTTGGGAGGGGAAATTCTGATCCAGAAACATGCTTTGGAAAGTACTTGGAAAGAATTCCAAGCTCTGAATAAACCAGAAGCAAAACAGTTGTCCTCTATTGTACAGTTTGCATCCAAAGGTGTATTCCTCTGAGGAACCCTTTAGATGTAACCCACAGATAGATGCTTTTGGTATCAAGTAACAAGCTTCCTCTTTTGGCCTTACAAGGTTCAAGAACACGGACAACATTTTGAAAAAAGGGCCACGGAAAGAATATCATTTCCTCTTTGACTACATCAGTCTGCAAGTTATCTGCAAACCATCGACCGTCCGAGCTAAAAAAGGGAACACAGCAGAATGCTGAGCCCTGGAGATCGGTGTCATTAGCTTTTGAACATTATTCTACATGCTCAAGAAGCATCAGCAGAAGCTTCTCACAGATGATATTCAAGCATGTTACTTAGACTTAGTTCTCTGCGAGGGGAAAACAGCACCCTCAGGAGTTGGCTACAAGACAAGCAACAAATATTAATAAGATTTTTCCCTCCTAGGCAAGCTTAGATGGATTGCAGTCTATTCCATCATCATCACCTCATCAGAGGCAGTGGGCTACGTCCCACAAAAGCTTATGGCAAATAAAACCGGCTGGTTCTTAAGGCTCTAAAAGCTTCTCTGTTTTTTAAATAATGGATTTGCAGTTTTTATTCTCAGGATAACTTTCTCAGTCCCATTTCAAGAACAAGGAGGGTTCATGAAATGAAAACTACAGAGGAACATACAGGCCCTGTCTTTAGGCTCTGGGGGAGAAGTTCTGGTATCACAACTTGGTGATGCTCACTTGGCTGTGCTGTGGAAAAGGGTCTTCTCCACTGTGATGATCCCAGTGTGCTAAGATCTCCCCACTGAGATCAGACAAGTTCCGTATGTGGGGTAGTTATGTGAAGTTTGTTTGCCTCTGCATATTTATCAGCAAGCCACTGGAAGTTGTTCTGCAAATATACTACATTTGCCTTCACTGAATGCACTCTCTCCAGTTGCATTACACTACAGTTCCCAGAATGCGCCCCCCACTCCACCAATTGTGCTGTAGTCCAGGATGCTGTATGCACCAGGACTGAAGCAGGAGAATACAATCTTGCAAAAGCCCAGAGGTCTCTCTCAGCATAAGTAGAATCTAGATAAAATTGAGGATTAATCTCTTAGACCTTGTGCATGCCGGATGGATGTGTGCATGTTGGGAACTATAATCCAAAAAAAGTTAATTTTTCCAAGTTAATACAGTATCTGGTATTAACAATCCATTACCTCCCGGATCAGTTGGTGCAAGTTATGTTCAAGAACATAAAGGTGATCCTCAGGACTTTGTTTCTCAGATGCAGATCTTTGGGATTTTTTGTCGTCTGAAGAGTGGCATAAGGAAATGGACAGCTGCAAGCCTGCAAAATGACACAGAGGAAAATGGCTTAGTTTTCCATGTGATCCACAGAACTACACCTCTAGACCTAAATCCCACTGGTAGCCCAAACTAGAGTAGATCCATTGAATCAGTGGGGATTTGGTTAAGTGTTGAAGGAGTGAGCAATGGATTCAACTGGAACTAACAACTGAATTTTGTCCTTGGTTATTTTACTTCATTTGGCCTATACGCACTTGCTAAAAATACACTTCTAGTTTCATGTCTTTGTGATGTTGGGTTTTTTGAGGTGATCTATTTTATTGCAAAACCTTTACTTTCAGAGGCTTCACATGGTAGAAAATGACTTTCTTGCATGCTTTTAATTTCAGTGGCGGAAATATCCTGGAGGTGCATTTTGCCCACCCCGCTCTTAACAGAGTAAAGCACTATCTCAGAAGACTTGAAAAAATATTGTGGTAAATGACATGTCTTGATGGTGGAATCAGAGATCAGAAGTGGAATTTGGAGGACTGAAGCTCACGCTCTGCAGCCAGGGAACGGACTGGCCAGACGACATTGGGCCGGTCACTCTCTTTCAGGTTGACCTGCATCACATGACTATCGTGAAGGTCAATTGGGGAGAGGGACAGACCCATGGGCACTTCCTTCAAGAAAGGAAAGCAAGATAAGATATAACTGTGCCAGTCAGTGCTCCTTCAAGGTCTCTCCTCTTGCTTTACTGAAGCAACAAATCTGCCAGATTTCCATCTGAATTATTCCTTGGATTCTTACCTGGGAATGGCTGGGAAATGATCTGGTTCTTCACCACGATGTGTGGAATCTGAGATTTAATTTGCACAGCTTCTCGGGAGAGCTGAGCAAAGATTTCCTTGCACAACAGGACGTTCTGTGCGGTCTCCAGCTTCGTCTGCCAGTGCACAGCACCTGAGTGAGAGGCAAAGAAATTTTCATTTTTTTTTAATCATAAGGAAAAAAATCACTAGGAAGTAAGCTTTTGCAATGAGACGAGGCTTCTGTTAACCTGAACTCCAAAAACAGCTTGAGGGCTAAAAGTCTCTCAGTTCTGGCATAGAAACGACACCTTTGGCTCTGGAAAGGAAGCTGCAAGATCTTTCCTTTCCTCGCTTGAAATGGGAGGAGAGGAAGGAGCATCCATGAAGCTGTTTTACAGTGTCCACTTGATTTTCTGCCCCCTCAAAAAAACCACAAACCTTTCCTGCTCTTTTTTTGACCTAGTGGTAGATACGGATTAACCGGCTTTGCATTTGTTCCTATGGGAACGAATGCCTCGACTTATGAACAGCACCTCGATTTAAGAACAAAAAACAGCAGATACAAATTACAGTGGTGTCCCACATAGCGACAATAATCTGTGCAGCAAAAATCGTCGCTATACGGATTCGTCGCTATGCGAAATTAAAAAGCCCATAGGAATGCATCAAAACCCCTTCAATGTGTTCCTAGGGGCTTAAAACTTACCTTTTAAGCGAAAATCCTCCATACGCCAGCCATTTTAGCTGCCCGGTATGCGGGGAATCCGTCCCTGTTTTACCCAGCAGCCATTTTGGAACCGCCGATCAGCTGGGGGAAAAACATCGCTATGCGAAAATCGGTAAGCAAAACAGCCTACCGATTGTCGCAAAGCGATTTTCCCCCATAGGAAACATCGTTATGCGATCGCAAAAGCGATTGCAAAAACATTGTCGCTATGCGGATTCGTCGTTAAATGGGGCGGCCGTTATGCGAGGCACCCCTGTAAATGGTTTTCAATGCATTCCTATGGGAAATGGTGTTTCGACTTAAGAACGTTTCGACTTAAGAACTCAGTCCCAATACGGATTAAGTTCTTCAAGTTGAGGTACCACTGTAATTTTTAAATTGTGGTTAATCCTGAACCAGGCAGACTTTTTAAAACTTGTATTGATAGACTTTGGGATAATTTTTGAGTCAATGGAATTTCCAGTGTACTAAAGAAGCACTAGGATTACTGATGATGGAGTTGGCATCAGATTTAGCAGGTCTTATACTTCTTGAATCTACCATATCTGACATGTAAATATATAAAATTTCAGCTAAAACTAGGATTCAGTAATACCCTATTTTGCTTTCTCCCCCAGGCCTTCACAGCACAGAGAATTATCCAATATTCAGAAATATACAGTCTGGGACACAATATCCAAGAACTTCGATGTACCTGGCTTTGACTTCAGAAGAGGCCTTTTAAATAGATTTACTGTACCAAGATCTCCTATATCTGGTGCTTGTTTCTGAATAGACACCTGTATTTAAAAGGAAGATGAAAAATTAGTTGTTTCATATTCTACAAAAACACCAGCAAAATACATAAAACACAATCTGGACAAACCTTGATATAAGCAGATCCCTCTAAATCACTTGGGATTTGAACATCCAGAGGGCAATAATCTTCAGGAATCTTTTTATCCAGATCAATGTCTGTGTTTTTAATTACCTCAAAAGTACCATGATGAGGAAACAGAGATCCTAAAGAAATGAAAGTTGCAGTGGATTAATCTCTTGAACAGCGCAGACTGAATTCTACACATCTAAAATATTAGATGCAGTAGTGTTTATCACAATATTGGCAATGCAAAAATAGGGCCAACTGAAAATCTTAGATTAGACATCCTCCAGTCTTGAGAAACTATGGTAACATGCTCTGAATAGAGGACTTGGAACAGCGTCTATTGTGGCTGAGAAGGCCAATTCAAGAGTGACAATCCCTTCCATACTGAAGACAAATAAAATCTGTACCCCATCCATCTCCCTGATTTTGCTGATTTCAGGACTGCCTCTTTGCCTCAGCCTGCTGGGCAAGCGCCTCTTCAACATGGGAGAGGCCATGATGCACCACCTACCTCCAGGCTGAACGCTCAGATGTCAAGGTTTCCCATCTGTTGAGGTCCATTCGTAAGGCCCTCAGATCCCACTTGCTCATACTATATCCTTGTATTGCAGCTGGGGTCTCCCTCTGGGGCAATTTCCCTGCACTAAGTTTCCATACAGGAGATCTTTTGGAATCCGACCATCAGCCACTCTCATGACATGCCCAAGCCAACATAGACGTCGCTGTTTCAGTAACGTATACATGCTAGAAATTCCAGCTCGTTCTGAAAATCTGCATTAATGTTTATCCTGTACATTTTTAACAATAGACATGTATGGCATTCAACAGAACAACACAAACACTTGGAGTGTTTTCTATATTTTTAATGGCATCTGTTACTACTGTAATGCTAATCAAATTGTGCTACAGAGGTGGTGTCTGCTGTTCTTACAATAATATTTACTTAAGATTATATAATGCTTTGTGTTCAGGTATGTTCACAATAATCCTTGCAACCCAGTGAGGTAGACCAGCATTTTATTCCCGTGCTACAGATAGTCACTGATGTGGAGAAACAGTGACTTGCCTAAAACCACCCAGTGAGTTCAAAACAGAGGCAAGATCTGCACTGGGTTTTCCCTAAATCACAAAAACCAACTAGATAGCTCAGCGATTTACGTATCTGGTCGAGAGTTTGATTCTCTGCTGTGCCTCCCCAACGGGAGCTATGCGTGATGATCCACAGGGTCTGTTCCAGCTCTGCACTGCCAAACATCAAAGAGTTAACAAACTGCTGCAAACTTCAAGACAGTATCAGAAGCATTTTGTGTAAATCTGAAGTGGGCAATGCAGGCGGACTAACTCTCTCTTTTCCCTCCCTCTCTATACTAGTTGAATCAGCTCATCAGGAGAGGCAAAGGACTAAATGTGTGCGGAGAAAAAAATGTTCAGAGGTATATTATTCAATTCAGAAAATGCTAGGCTAACCCTTTGCCAGCAGTTACCTGCACTCTTGTAACTCAAGTCCCCGAGGATTTTATCTCCGACTTTCCTCAATTTCCAGTGCTGCCTCAGCCGTAGCAATTCTGAGTTGAAGTCTCTTTGTCGTTTATTTTCCTGGCTTTCTGCGACTGATTTAGACAACCTTTCCGCTCCTTTCAGAAGAATCTGGGCTGCTCCGGCTAATGACTTTTTCTTCGAAACCAACTGTAAAACCTGAGGATTCTAGAAGCCAGCAAACAGTGCTTTAATATTTCTCTTGTTATGAAAAGCATATGTTTAATGATTTTTTAAAAAATTGTAATAATTTATTATTGAGCTTTTGACATTGTTTCTTTTAATACTGTAGGACACCTTAGATCCTTTAGGACAAAAAGCCCGGAAAACCCACAACAAACCAGAAGTAGTTTGTTTAGCCCACCTTGCTGGCTTTTTTGTAACAACCCAGGATTCATATGCTTAATATTCTTGGATTGCAAAGGGAGCAACAAGCCAAGATTCCACTTGGACAACACAGTGAACCAATGGTTTTCTAATGTCTTAAATATTGTTAGCCTACAACTCCCAGAAGCCATGGCTAGCACAGCCAATGACTGGCTCACCTGGAAACTGTAGTTAAAAAAACAAAGCACAACTATCTGGGGCCCCCAATTTGGGAAGGGCTTTGCTTAGCAAATCACAACGGATTTATTTAGCTGCTCCCAACAGTGCAATAAAGTATGAAGGGAAAATACACCACGCGCTCTAGCACGCAGCCTACTCTCAAGACAGGTTTAGGGACTCTGACTTCAGAATACACCAGCCATCGTAACCAGTAGTCATAGCTGCTTTGGATTCATGTTCCTGGGGATATGAATATGAAGCACATCACCACAGGCGCAACTGAGGTCCCTTTCCTCCCCCCAAAACAATCCTGGTCTACTCACTGGGCTTGTATGGGCGTCATTCGTAGCTTCACACCAATCTCAGAAATAGCCCAGCTGGCGCTTCCCTGCCTCGCTGTGCTGCTGAGGACTCCGGTGAGGAGGTGGGATGATGAGCCTTCCCCCATTCAACTGCTGAGTGGTCAGCAGTGCAGGGTGGTAGGGAATTGCAGGCTGGGCTACTTCCGCCGGCTGACTCAATGTTACCGACAACAGCCATGCACACCATGCAAAGCCCAATGAGTGGACCGGGACGATTCGGGGGGGGGGGGAGAGGGTCCAAAGGGCCTGGGCACCTGAGCATGACTTTCCCCATCATTTCATAAACACAGGCTTCCTCGACATTTTATGCTGCTGCTGTTATGTACTGTCAAGTCAAAACTAACTTTTCGCAACCTTAACAGGGCTTTCAAGGCAAGTGAGATATTTAAAGAGCAGTTTTACCAGTTCTAACCAGCCAGTGAGTCTCTATGGTCAAGTGCGGAACTGAATCCAGATCCTGAGTCCTAGTCAGTCACTCTATCCCACTACATCACACTGGGTATCCAGTGTTCTACAGTGCTACACAAATGACGCCGAGGCTTCGGCTTGATTAAAACTCATCCCTGTACATTACCCTAACCCATGTTACCAACTTTCACATCCACAACATATTCAATTTCCATTCCATTCCATTCACAATGTAATCTAACCAAATAGGCAAGGTTAATTTGTTTCAACAGTGGTAAAAGATGCTTGAGCAGAATAAACAAAACCAGCATGAGGTACCTGCTTTTGAGTAAGTGGCTCTTGTCCCACTGGATCCAGAGTCATGTATTTTTTATCTTTGACAATATTGAGAACATCACAGAGCACACATATCTCAGTCAAGGCGCTTCTTAGGTTATTTCTCACGGAATCCCAGGGCCAGAGAGAAGGCTGAAACTTGACCAGGCCTTCAAATACAAATAAAAGAGAAAGATCAAAAGAATAAACTACGGCCTCTTCTTTATTCATATCAGAACACTGGATAATTTAAAATTATGGACATATATGAAATATAGGAAAAATTAAAAACAAATAAAATGTTATAATTAGACTATTTTTAAAATCGGAATCTTTGCAAACTATTGCTGGAATTATTGTAAAAAAATACTTCTTTCCCAATTATAACAGCCACAAATATGGACAGAATAATAGACATCACAGAGTCCCGCCCCCTTCTCTTTTTTGTTTTCTGGATAGGTGTTCCTTCACAACTCACTTGAAAAAGTAAACAGTGATAATGGCAGGGCAGACTCTCTAAGTGTCTCTTGTTACATCTGGACTGCAATTCCAACCAGTTCTACATAATGCAGCCAAATGTTGAGTGATGGGAATTGTAGTCCAACAACATCTGGAGAGCCATAAATGAGGAAGCGTTGCCTGAAGGCAGCTTGCTCATCACTACTGAATTTCCTTTCCATTCATATAGCTACAGGAAAAAGGTATCTTCCAGCATAAAAACTCCGTTCATGGGCAGTAACAGCGAGTCCCAACAATCATGAACAGATACCAAGAACATCAGCAGAACTGATAAAGATAATTCAGGATATTCTCCCACCAGGAGCCAACCTGACACCTCTGGGAAGTCCACACGGAAGACATGAAGGGCAAAGCAACTGGAGGAATTCCAAGAGTCATTATGTGCACCTCCTTGATGATGCAGGAAATCCACAGTTGAAGTATCCCTGAGAGATGGCCACCCAACCTCTGTATAAAACCTTTACTACGGAGAATATGCCACCTCTCCAGACAATCCATCCTACTATCAACCAATTTCTGCTGTCAGGATGTTCTCTGACACAATTAGTGGAAATAAACATCTCTGCTCATGGGCCCCCCAGCAACACACACAAAGAGGCAAAATGCTTCCTACTGTGGCAGCAAGACCCAGTGGCCGAGTTGCCAAGTAGCAGGGCAGGAAGATTTAAAGGCACACACGTGTGTGAAAAGGGACATCCCTTGCACATACAGTAGAAAGTCTGTGTGGGTCAGTACTGACCCCAGAGAGGGTCAGTAAGGACTTCAGCAGCAGCACTTGCTGAGTTGCTGCCAGCCAGTACAGATTAGATAGACCCTAAAATCTGATTCAATCCAAAGCAATTTCCTGGGACTTTTAATTCAGGGATGAGGAAATCCTGGTTTCCCTGATGTGGTAGACTCTCCAAGCCCACCACCCCCTTCATGGGGGGAGAAGACTCCCCAAGCCCACCACTCCCTTCATGGGGGGGAAAGATTCCCCAAGCCCACCACCCCCTTCATGGGGGGGAAGACTCCCCAAGCCCACCACCCCCTTCATGGGGGGGGAAAGACTCCCCAAGCCCACCACCCCCTTCATGGGGGGGGAAGACTGCCCAAGCCCACCACCCCCTTCATGGGGGGGAAAGACTCCCCAAGCCCACCACCCCCTTCATGGGGGGGGAAGACTGCCCAAGCCCACCACCCCCTTCATGGGGGGGAAGACTGCCCAAGCCCACCACCCCCTTCATGGGGGGAAAGACTCCCCAAGCCCACCACCCCCTTCATGGGGGGGGAAGACTGCCCAAGCCCACCACCCCCTTCATGGGGGGGAAGACTGCCCAAGCCCACCACCCCCTTCATGAGGGGGAAGACTCCTCAAGCCCACCATCCCCTTCATGGGGGGGAAAGACTCCCCAAGCCCACCACCCCCTTCATGGGGGGGGAAAGACTCCCCAAGCCCACCACCCCCTTCATGGGGGGGAAGACTCCCCAAGCCCACCACCCCCTTCATGGGGGGAAGACTCCCCAAGCCCACCACCCCCTTCATGGGGGGGAAGACTCCCCAAGCCCACCACCCCCTTCATGGGGGGGGAAGACTCCCCAAGCCCACCACCCCCTTCATGGGGGGAAGACTCCCCAAGCCCACCACCCCTTCATGGGGAGAAGACTCCTCAAGCCCACCACCCCCTTCATGGGGGGGAAGACTCCCCAAGCCCACCACCCCTTCATGGGGGGAAGACCCCCCAAGCCCACCACCCCCTTCATGCGGAGAAGACTCCCCAAGCCCACCACCCCCTTCATGGGGGGAGAAGACTCTGGTGGGCTTGGGGAGTCTTCTCCCCCCATGAAGGGGGTGGTGGGCTTCATGGAGAATACTTCCAACCTCCCACCACCCATGCCTGAGACCTGAAACCCTCAAAGGTCCCATTTCTCCCCCCAGCCTCAATAGTGCCTCTGTTTCCGTTCCCCCCCCCCAATTTGGACACTAGTGGTACAGACCACAGTAAACCCCCGCGCAGGGCTGTACCACTCACTCCCTGCGGGGGGGGGGAGATACTAAGGGGCCGGGCTCCCTTCCCCGCTAGCCTCACCTTCCTCTTCCTCCTCGTCTCCTCCTCCTCCTCCTCCTCGGGTCCAGTCGGTGTTAGCGGCGCTGGGCTCGTCCTCCTCGGACCCGGAGCTGCCCTGGCTGAAGTCGATGCGCTGTGCCAGGCGGGCCAGGTTCTGGGACATGGAGAGGGGCTGCAGGTAAGTCTCGCTGCCGTCCAGGCCCACCTCCTGCACGTGCTTCTCGCAGGCGGACTCGATACTGATCCGCACCGCCTGGACCCCCGACATCTTCGCTTCCGTCCCGGCCGCTCCGGCGGCGCCTCTGCCTCAGGGAAGGAGGGAGGGAGGGAGGGAGGGCCGCCTGGCGAACACAACGTCCCGCGCGCGGGGGCACGCCTCAAACGACGGGGCCGCGCGAGGGGAAAAAAGGACAAAGACGCGACCAGCCGCGCGAGCTCTGCGGGGGAGAGGAAACGAGGACGGCCGCCGGAGGGACGAGGGTAGCTTCGGGCCTTTCCGGAAGAGCTCGGGATTCGAAGGGGCGGGGACATGAGCTCGGGATTCGAAGGGGCGGGGACATGAGCTCGGGATTCGAAGGGGCGGGGACATGAGTGGAGGCGGATGGGTGTGGCTTCGTACTGAGGTCGCAGCCCCCTTTGGTGAATCTAGTTCATTACCCTATGATTCGACGCCCCTATCGGAGGATTGGAGGCTTGTCCTCCTGGAGGACAACTCCCATAATTCTCCAAGGAGGAAGGCATGTGGGGATTCTGGGAGTTGTCGTCCCAAAAGTCCCCCCATGGATTTGCATTTCCAGTGAAACTAGGGTCCCCAGATGTTTTTGGACTGCCACTCCCAGAAACCCTGGCCAGCACAGCCAGTGGTGAAGGCTTCTGGGAATTGCAGTCCATCAACATCTGAGGAGCCCAGTTTGAAAGCCATTGTTTCTATTCCACTAGAATGGAATGTGCTGCTTTTCCTTGTTCGCTTACAGGTTTGCTGTGGGAAGGGACGAGATACCCTGGAGTTTGCAAATTTCAGGTCCTCAGAATCCACAAAGGACCTTTAGCTGATTTCAGGAGGAACTCATTTTATGAGAGTCAATTCAGGGGAGTGATGATTACAAGGTTGGGATGAGGACACTGAGTCCTGTTAAACTTCACTAAAAGGTTTTGGTCCAACGTGCTCAAGTCTGCTCTACCTCACAGGGTTGTATGGAGGACAATACACAGAGGAGCACAGTTGTAGATGCCCTTGGGTGTTCTTGGTGGGATGTAAGTGTAATTTACAAATAAAATTTTACTCTGTAGCTGTTATATGAGAAGGTTGCTCCAGTCCTAACCGAGTAATAGCTTAGCTTTCTGTTGGGGCTGAAATCTTTTCCATCATAAAATTGCTGTCATTGCAAGAAGCCAATTTCATGAGGGTTATTGGTTTAATCCTATGCTTAGTATCACATGTCTTTAATAAGGTTTAATTTTATATAAAAAAGTAGATCAGCAACCAAATTTAATTGATATTAAAATTGGCAAGAACCGATTTAAACACAGGTCTATATTGTCTATATGTACAGTATTGCTTAAAGCTCAACATTGTTTAGGGCCATGTTATATCAAGGACAGTCTAAATCTTTATTGAATCTAACCAGTATCAAGATATGGTATTCAAGGTCCTATTTTCTGGTCCACAAATGAGACCGATTAGGTTAAAGGGTGTAAAGAACAGGACTTCACAGTTTAGAAATTCTCTTTCCAGAGAGATTGTGTGGTTGGACAAAACATTCATACATGCACATTTATTCCAGATAAGAGCAGAGATATTGTATGGCTCATCAAATAAATTCCAAAATTCATTTTGGGGTGAAATCTTTATTAGGCCAACCAAGAAGGCATCAAAATGTGTTCAAGCAGTCACGATCACAGGTCTCTTTAACATACAAAGTTTTGCAAAAGTAAGGGAAAAAAGGGGGGTGGGGAAGGCCTGAACTTAAGTCCTTGTAGTTTTGTGGTGATTTGAGATGTAATGATGAAGGAAGGCTTTGTAGACAGTGAATTGTGGATTGTGAAGGGATGCATAGTGTTAAGATTTCATGTGGGCTAACTCAGATTTGCTGGAACCTGGAAAAAAAATTAGGTCTTTAATTTTAGAATATGCAACCACCCACAACAATCTCAAGAGATGTTTCTCTTGAGTTCATCATCTTTTATTAGTGTTAAAAAGAGAGAGCAATCAGCCAGTTTTTACAGTTGGCAAGGCTAGAGATAACTCTTAAGTAGTGGATTGGATAAAAGAAATTACTGTAATAAAAAGCCAAACTGGGTAAATTAACTATTGTGTTGAAGGGAGTGCAAATCTCACACTGAACATTTATTGCGAGCAAAAACGTTCCAGATATCCACCAACTCAGGTTAAATTTTATATGGAAGTAGAGCCTACAACATGTTGTGGTGTGGAATACTTCCTGTTCAGGGTTCTAATCATTCCCACACAATTTGTATGCCCTGCTCCCATCAGCTTTCTGCGGCCAATGAGCATGCTCAATTCTTCCTCTTGTTGCTTTTGTGTCTCTCCCTTGAGTATTCAAGGTGTGGAAAATGTTCAAGAAATGTAAACCTCAAACCCGCTGGCATTTTCTTGCTTGTGTGTGGATGATGCCTTTTTGGCTATGTCAGGACCTGCACTCAAAAGAACAGTGATCACTGTTAGGACCTGGGAAATGTTACCTCTCCAGATGTTTTGGACGATCACTATTATAATGGCTTGTCATTGGCCACAGTGGCTGAGACGTCTGGGAGCTGAAATTCAAAATACTGTATCCGGAGCGCCAAATATTTCATTGGTACATACCATGATGTCTCTTCCACTGAATATGTTCATGATTTCATGTTTCCATACTTGAGTGGGAAGCATACTGATTTCCCCCCCTGCAAGAATGACTACAAAGCACACCAAACACAACTTAGCAAATTTTATTTGTATTATCAAAAATTAAGTCAAAAGGTTGACTCTTCAACAAATGTCACAAGTGTAAAGTAATACTTTGTAATTTTTCTCCCTCTCAGTTGGCTAAAAGGGCTTCCCATCATTAACCCCAAACTTTCCGTGTTAATTATTATAAGATGTTGTAGCCAATTTCCTTTTTCCTCCTATGACCTTTTCCAGATTTTTCATTTGCAGTTGAAGTGTGATGCTATATCAAAGCAAAGTGGGCTGCTTATAAACTGTCTCATAATGCTGAAAATACTGTCTGGGCGATTTACCACTTAATTATGCCTTGTATAGCCAATATGATTTCTGAGTTTCGTTGATCTCCGTTTTCCTATTTATTGCTATCTCTTGATTTCTGCCCCCCTTCCAATTAAGAAAGTGTTTTAAAAACATAGTGCCTTTCATGATTCGTTATGTGCCATCAAGTTGGAAGAGGCTTATAGCAATCGTAATAGGGTTTTCAGGATGAGTGAGATATTTAAGGAGTGGTTTTACCACTTCCATTCCCCCAATGAGTTTCCATGGCCAGGTGGGTATTCGAACGCTATTCTCCAGAGTCCTAGTCCATCACTCTATCCACTACACCACACAGGGTATCCTATTGATCTTGGAAGAAATACTGGCATGAATAACTCTATATATTCTGAATTATCTTGGACATGGAGCCACAGACATTCTAAACTTTTTAATAAATACCTCTCAAAAGGAAAATGTATATTGAATATATGGCACATGGACAGCATACACCCAAAATAACATTCCACCTGAATCCCATTTTGACACATTAGAAAGCAGGTGGTCATTAGCTTTTGTTTCAGCCTCTAACCGTTTTAAGGCAAACATGGCTTTGACTCAGAAAAGCCACGTTGGATCAAATTTACCATATTTCCTTATGATGCTCGCAGAATAACCAACCTGGAGGCACATAAACAGAATTTTAGTGTACTAATCCCAAATGGAGTCTCACTTTAGAAATCCAAGGCTTTTCATTGACTAGTGTGGTGGAAAGTGAACAACAGATTATAACTTGAAAAAGAAACAAATGACCGAACAGAATTAAAACAGGCATTAGATGAAAACTCCCAAATTTAAGTTTTAAACTCAGAGTGAGAGTGAGATGTTTTCGTGGGGTGGAAGGTGTTGCATCACAGTGGCATCCGTCAGAGAGATGCCCGAACACCAGGTATGTATATTCAGAATTAAGCTACACTGATTTCAATAGGACTTAGTTTCAGGTAAGTGTTTATAGCATTTCAGCCTACCGCTAGTTGCCAATGAATGAAAGGAAAAAGGGGAGAGATCCCCCAAATCTCAAATATTTAAGTAACAGTTTGACTCCTAGTGGTCTTTGGCATAAGATTTAGATGTGGCTTCATTTGAAGTTATCAATAAATGGTGCCCTTTTAAAAGTAAATAAGCAAAATAAGTGCTATTTTTCTGCGATGATTAGACATATTTATAACATGCCTTGGGATAAAAGCAAATGGCCCTTATTCAGTTGGCTTCTTATTCCTCAGTCACAACTGGCTTCCTGCTCAGACTTGATCCCATGCCAAATTAATCACGGCCAACCATGTGCGTCTCCTTCGGTCGATCGATTCGGAAGAGATACTCAGCAGGCACGAAATACCCCAGGTACTCGACAGTTTCGGGAGTTGTGTCTGTGTGATAATGTCCTCCTTCGCCATGGTGGCTGAAACAATGGGTATGCTCCACACGCAGATCAAAGCCCTTGAGAATAAATGAAGAAATAATACACCCAGGTCCAAATTCTGAAGTATGAAAAATCAATATGCAGAAATGCCATGTGGTGTTCCTTTTGCTGAGATGTAATGTTTTAAGTCTGCAAGCAGAGAGTCAAATGTGAAAGTGGCTGCAAATGAAGTAGCAAACATGTGAACTTGAGCATGCCAGCAAGAGGAACGGAAGGCTGATAATGTAAACTCATATTGTACATGACAGTAGTAGTGCACAGAAGTACTGTATTTCCAGATCTTAAGCACTGTTTTTGACATGTTTTATTTTTGCAGTTAGAGGCTCTTCACACATGCCATCGTTGTTGTTACCTGCTGTCAAGCCGCCTCTGACTGATGGCAACCCTATGAAGGAGCAATCTCCAATATATCCTGTCCTGAACAGCCCTGCTTGTAAACTCAAGCCTGTAGTTTACTTTAGAGCAGGGGTGTCCAACCTTTCACCTTCCCTGGGCCACATTAGAAGATGAAAATTTGGTTTGGGCCGCACATACATTTGGTTTGGGCCACATGGGGGGGCAGCCCTAGCCATCCTCTGCAGCTCTGCTCCAAGTGTGCTTACCGGCAGCTGCGATCTCAGACAGCAGAGGCTGCCAGCTTTGACTCCGGCGGCTTTATGGGGCCAGGAGGGGGTCCACCTATTGACGGGGACGGAGCAATGCAGTCACGCAGCCCCCCTGTCCCCTCCCCTCCCACTCCTTCCTTCCCTCTCTCCCCCTCTACTGTTGTGACATGGCCCGGCTACATTCCGGCTGCAAGCGCCAGCAATGTAACTTGAAACTTTGGAATTTCTTTAAAAATAAAAAAATTGCACTGGGCCGCATTACGAGGTGACCTGGGCCGGATGCGGCCCTTGGGCCGCGGGTTGGACAAGCCTGCTTAGAGAGTCAATCCATCTCGTATTTCATCTCCCTCTTTTCCTGATGCCTTTGAACTTTACATGATGTCGTTTTTCTAATAATGGGCATCATAAATGGATTCTCGGCATATGACAATTTGTTATGATGCCTCTTACTAGAAAACATGACATTATACTGTACAGTGTTTTAGGTCTCCAGAGGATGAGATGTATAAATGAGGTACATACACCTGACCTCAAAGCTAGTTATGCAATCAAAATGCTAACAAGGGTATTTAAAATCAAAAGGTGCCTCTTCTCTGTGTGTGCATACATACACACGGACAAACACACATGCATGCACCTAGGGGCTAATGAGCCAAACTAATATTTAAGGGTTTCACATGACAAATATCAACAGGATCCATGCCCCATGCTAATAAATGCACTTACCGGATCTTGAGAAACTAGCACAGGCTGGCAAACCAGCGGAGCCTTCATTTCAAAAAACTTCAGCCAGTGGTTCACATCCTCCTCTGTATTCAAGGGACAGGCTGAAAATTCAGAAGGCTGTAATAGGAATGTTACTGCATTTGAGTAAAGATGATGTAGAAGCAATAGAAAGAATGTTAAGTTAGCATCACCGCAGTCACCCTCGATTCTTAGCAAAGAGTCTGTCGCACCAGGCTTGCAAATGACACAGCTCCCATTATTTCCACAGTTCATTGTCTTTTACACACACACACACGCACGCACACACCCAACATGGAAAAAGACTGTTTCCATCCCCCCAAAACTAGCTAATTAGAATGCTATAGGTCTTTAGTGACATCATACAGAGGAGATGGGAAGAAAAATTTGGTTGAATATCAGGAAAAACTTTCTACCTGTTAGAGCAGTACAGCAATGGAATCAATTATCTTGCGTTCTCCAACATTGGAGGCATTCAAGAGAAATATAGACAACCACTTCGTAGATATGCTTTGATTTGAATTCCTGCAATGAGCAGGGAGTTGGACTTGGCCTTTTAGGGCCCTTCCACCTTCATTATTCCATGATTCTAAGTAGGGGGACAGAAGTCACCAGATCCTGCACCCAGAATTTACTGAGACCCAAATCACCCAGCGACTAAATGCCAGTCTTGCAGGGCAAGCCCTCCCAGGAGGCAAAACTGTCTCAGGCTGAATATTCGGAGTATAAAAAAGAAGAGTGAACAAAATTAAGTCCTTTAATCCTTTACAATTGTGTTGGTTTATTGTCAGGTCTAGGGAGGGATATTTGTGGGATTCCCTGTCTGATGTGGTTTCATGGCTAGAATGCTGGATGGGACTTGGGAGACTGGGGTTTAAGTCCTCACTCAGCCATGATGCTCACTGGGTGGCCTTTTGACAAGAAACCCTCATCAGCCTGACCTACTTCACAGGGTTGTTGTGAAGATGAAGTATGGAGGAAGAAAAGCCATGTACACTTTTTTGAGTGGGGACTTAGAATGTGCTTCTCGTATGTTCCAGTCCAGCCACTACAACACACTGGCCATCTTTACCTTGGTTTGTTATGTGTCACCAAGTTGCTTCTGACTTAATGGCACCTGCATGAACCTCCAAGAGGTTCTATCACTAACAATTCTGCTCAGGTCCTGCAAACTCATGGGCTGTGGTTTCCTTTAACGAGTCAATCCATCTACTATTTGGGCAACCACTTTTCCTGCTGCCTTCACCTAGATCCCCACCCCCACCCCCAACATTTCAGTGAATGGGGCATCCGAAAGAAAACAATTTTTATCAAAGACTAACTTACCATAACATGTATTTTTGCTTTTCCCTTCTGGATAACAAATGTACCACCCATCCCAACCGGTTTGTCACCATAATATTTTTCTAAGGTTTTCCTGATGCAGGATATGAAGTTCTGCTCGCCAGTTCTCCTATTCGCTCTCACTTCAATCACCTTTTAAAAAAAAACAGAAACTCTTTTGTATCATTTTAAAGACCTGATATTAGGACCCTTATTCTTTAACTGGTTGGGCATCTTTGGAAAGTATCATCCAAAAATGTAGCATTCCATAGCTCCGAAACCAAGCAGAATGATAGTAGAAAGAAGCTTCCTTCGTTTCCTTCGCCCGCGCTGCTCCCCTCTACAAGACTAGCCATTTTTAAGAAGGCTAGTAAGTTTGGGAGCTTATTTATTCAAGCCAATGAAACTACCCACCTTTCCAGGAAGGCCTTCACTGGCATACAGGTTGGCCAAAAGTCCAAATTCGCAGTCCTTATCTTTGGACTTGTATTTCTCCAGCAAGCACCCTCCATCCTCCGGATTAATCTTGGCAACGTAACTCTCGTTGACAGCAGCTTTTCCCTCATTTTTAGCTAGAGCAACAGGAATAAGCTAGAAGGGTAGGGATGGGTGTGGTGGAGTGGAAAATGCACATGAATTGATCAGTTCTATTTATCCATCTTCACAGTCGGTGAACAAATTAAAAGGGGATAAGGGAGAGCAGCAGCACACTTCAGATTATGGCCTCATCCCAAAGGCAGAGAAAGCAAGCCAGAAGAATTCAGGGATACCCAAATACTATTGAGACACAGTAGCATTTATCAGATCATATTCTATTCAGATGTCCAGCACATTATTCCCTTCGGAAACTCTTTTTTAGATCATTGGTTGATTCCCTTCTCGGACTTTTTTCCCCTGACCTTCTCCCTATTTTTTTAAGTGACCGCTGTTCCCTCAACGGGGCGGTGGCTAATTATCTAGCTGTAATTATGAAACTCACTGTTGCCGCATAACGTAGAACTTTACCCCATTCCCTGGGTATTATGTATTACTTTTCATCATTTTGTATTCCCTCATTTAACGTTGACTATGTCTATTCACCCTGTGATTCTTTTCCCTTTGTGCTTTATTTACCTGTTCACACTGTTTTATGCCAATAAAGGTTTACCACATACCTAATAATAAAATAGTAGCATTTATCTAAGATTAGAGGCTCTTTGGCCTTTCAGAGGTTGTTGGACCTCAATTCTCAACAACGTGCAATATTGCCTACGCTAGCTATGATTGATTAAAGTGACAGACTGGTGCAGTTATATTCATCATGATCACATTTGCCACAGAAATTTCTGGGCACGTGCCTTATCTTTCTGTGGTGCAGAAACATGACAAAGCATCCTGTTTATAGCCTTGAACAAGCAGAGCTTTTAATTCCCTTCTTGAAGCTCAGGGAGGGAAGTGAACATAGGACAGTACTGTAGTTTTGGTGGCAGTGTGCCTTGCCTTGGGCCATAGCACAGGAAAGAACGGCCTGCAAGGTATTATTGCCCTGTTTTCCTGAACATAAGACCTAACCTGAAAATAAGCCCTACTATGATTTTTCAGGATGCTCTACCCCACAAATAAGCCCCAGTTAAGTGAATCCCCACCCTCCACCCTTGTGCAGCAACCAGAAGATAATGACATGACTGTATTTGAATAAATGTAGATGGTTCGACATGAAAAAAATAAAACATCCCCTGAAAATAAGCCCTAATGCGTTTTTGGGAGCAAACATTAATGTAAGACTCTGTCTTATTGGGGGTGGGGGGGGACACAGTATTGCTGTTATTTCTCCTGTGAATGAACCATTGCACTTTCTGCCTTCTGCACCTCTTTTTCTAGAACTCTCGTAGGATCTTTTCATGGGATCACAGAGACCTACTTTCCTTACAGGAAGATTTGGAACACAAGTGTACACATGCTTACCTGAAAACAAACATTTGCTCATTGAGACAAACTTTTGTCTGCATCCAGTGAGATTCTGTTCCTGCAAATTTATTATGCTTTACACAGCTTCATTGGCTCTTTGATGTTTTCTTACTTGTCCTGCACATTTTTATTTCGTTGACTATAGATGCTTCTTTATTGCTAGTCTGTAGAAAGGCAGGCTACTACTCTGAGTAAAAGAGCGTCTTCCTGGCCAGAATCCTTGTTGGATTTTATTGTGCACATACGTGCAATTCTGCCGGTGTTCTTTTACAGGCTCTCCTTGAGGGGTGTGGACCTGGCCGAGCATGTGTCAGGCAACTCCAAAAATAGCGCACAGTACTTGCGCCCCTGCCTTTTTGCGCTCAGTGACCCCAGCAGAAGCGCTCAAATTTATTTACCTCAGCGTTGCCTCCAACAATTCTGGATGAAACCGCTCCAGCGCCAAGGAAAAATGCACCAGGCAGCTGTATTTCTTTTGCTACTGTGTTCAGGTCATAAACCTAAAGAAAGACACATTCATTGATTTATCATTCCCATCTTTTGTCCTTGGCGCATCTTCATTCCATGCCTAGGACGTCCCCGGGAGAAAGCAATCCAGCCACTTTACAGAAACCAAGTAGATCTAGGTCTGGCCAATACTGAGATGGGAGACCCATCCACCCCATGGAGGCCTAACATACCTTTTTTCAAATGATACTATCACATACTTGGGTACAGTGGGGGATGGGATTGCAG